>NC_083886.1:24992500-25617500 GCF_032452875.1 Bos javanicus
GGGCTTGGTGCTGACTTGAGATTTCTGGGGCAGCTCTGCGTCCTCACCATGTGGCCCCTGACACCTGTCCCCTCCCCCTGCTGACCCCAATCATTGTGTAGATGGGAAGCTTGTGGCAGAGCTGAGCTGCTGGACAGGGGTGGCTGTAAGAACTTTCCAGGGTCTCTAGCTTGGTGGCACTAATAGTGATGATTGGTGATGGTTGGATGGCATCATTGACTCAATGGATATGAGTTTGAGCAAACTCCAGGAGGTGGTGAAGGACAGGGAAGCCTAGCTCGGTGCAGTCCTTGGGGTCGCAAAGAGTCGGGCATAGTGACTGAACGCCGGAAGAATAACCATGGTGATGATAACATGGGGCAGTGGTGACACTGATGGTGATGTGACACTGGTGTTTGTGACCCCTAAACAAGAGGAGACACAGACGGTGGGAATCTCACCTCCCTTTCTGTCTCTGGAGAGAGGAAGGGGCCTCTTTTACCAGCCATAAGGGCTGGCATATGCAGAGGGTAAAAATAGAAGCCTCAAAGCCCTGCCTTGTCTTCCAGCGAGGGTGGGCGCAGGCTGGGCGGAGTTGCTGGCTGCGGGGACCGTCTGCCACAAACGTGATCTGCTCTGAGCTCCTGTGCCTGACAGATCCCACCCGCCACTCGCCCTGCAGCTTGCTGTCAGGTTCTGTCCCGGGAGTGGCTTGTGCCTCCTTGTGGGGTAGTGGTAGCTCCCTGAGGAGGAGGGTCCCTGGCGCTGGAGGTTGTGGCATCTTTCTAAAGCAGAAATATCCATGCATCGATTGTCTAGCTGCTGTGACCCATCCCCCACCCCCCGAGGCTGGGTTGCAGAGTCCTCTAGTGGAGTGTGGGTTGCAAAGGGAGATGACATTCAAAGTGGTTAGGATCTGGAATCAGGTACTGGGATCCAGGCTGGACCAGTGATTTTGAGCCGGTTTCCTCATCTCTAAGATAGGGAGAATAACAGGACCCATCTCACTGGGTTATGAGTGGCTTCAGCCCTCCCAGAGCTCCCAGTCCTCCCTTCCCCAGGCTGGAGGAGAACTTCAGCATTGCCCCCTGCAGGGCCCTGTGGGGCCTGTGGTCTGCAGGTGCTAGGTGAGAACCCTCAGCCCCCACACTGACGGAAGCCCTTGCTTTTCTCTTGGCAGGATCGACAAGACCATGCTGGCGAGCCTGAAGGTCAAGTAAGTAGCCACTTCCTGTTATGTAAAGGTCAGAGGTAACGGCAGACAGAGCGGTGCTGGGGCCTTCATTTCCCTCCTGGTTGTGGAAACTCTCTCTGAGTGGGGCTGTTGGATGTCAGATTCTCCATCTCAGTCCAGGGGCTCATGGACTGGGAGGAGGCTGGACTGGGTTTTTGATTCCTGAAATATATGGGAAAAGACAGATGCTGGGAAGAGAGCAGGGGGACCAGCATGGGGAAAATGTGAAATGTGAAAAGCAGTGAAACTTTCAGGCCACAGCTCAAGGGTGTAAGAGAGATAATTGTATTTTCAATCTCTTTAGTTTTTATATGGAGTCCTAGTCCCATGGGGCTGTCTACTGAAATTCCCACCTACTTGGAAAATTGTGCCACACAGTTCTAGGACCTGAAAAAACACCCCAGTGTGTGTGTGTGTGTGTGTGTGTGTGTGGTCAGTTGGTCATTGAGTCATCTGTTACCAGACATCTGTCATCCTGAACAGCCTGGCCTCGGGGGCTGTCTGAGAATTCCAGCACCAGATTCAGGGTCTGGGAATCATCTGCCTCGGTTTACCATGTGTCTAACCATCTGCTGGGGAGCTCTGAGAAAGCACCCCTTTGTCCTAGAACCCCTGACTGATCCTCTCTCATCACCTTGGCTCCTTTTCCCTCCGTGTTTATGGCCAAACATTTTGTCTGCTTCTGGATCCTCTTTCCCCCTTGCATGCCCAGTCGCTCAGTCACATCCGACTCTTTGCAACCCCATGGACTCTAGCCTGCGAAGCTCCTCTGTCCATGGACTTTTCCAGGCAAGAATACTGGAGTGGGTTGCCATTTCCTCCTACAAGGGATCTTCCCAACCCAGGGATTGAACCCGTGTCCTTGTGTCTCCTGCATGGGCAGGCGGATTCTTTACCACTGCACCATCTTGCATGAGATGCTAGGTAAGAAGCTGAGTTACTAAGGGGTGTAGAGTAGTAGGAATGGGCTTTTTTTCAATGCTGTCTTGGGATATCTAATTCAATTTCACAAGCGTTTATTGAGGGCCTGGTTGTTTTAACTAGTAAAGATGATACATGTAACCCAGAAGGGAACCAGTACAAGGCAGAGTGAAGCGCTGGGGGCAAGGACCAGTGCTGAAATTGGGACCTCAGTGGGGTCTCTGGGTACCTGGGGTCTGAGGGCTTAGGCCTTGGGGAGGTGGTGTTGAGAGGATTGTTGGGGATAGCCTGTAGGACCATGTTCCTTCTTATGCTTGGTTAAGAATCTTTTGATTGCAAGAAGCAAAAATCCAGTGTAATATGGTTAAGCAAAAGATGAAATTCACGGAAAAAAATCCCAGGGTGCCTCAGGGAACACTGAGGTGTGGAGCTAGAGCTCAGCAAGACTGAATAGGAACTGGAAATCCATCCCTCAAAATCCGAGCTAACTTCCCTGTGAAAATTGATAAACGGATCCTAAAATTCACATAGAAAATTCAAGGATAGTCTTTTATTTTTTAATTAATTTTAAATTAAAATTTATTTATTTTTGACTGCATCAGGTCTTAGTTGTGGTTCAAGGATAATCTTGAAAAAGAAGAACAAAGTTGGAGAATTATACTTCCTCATTTCAAACTTACTACCAAGTGAAAGTAATCAAGAGAGTTCAGAACTAGCATAAAGATAGACATATTGATCGATGGAATAGAATTCAGAGTCCAGAAATAAACCCTCACATTTGTGGTCAGTTGGTTTTCTTTTTTAAAAAATCCTGATTTATTTATTTTTGGCTATGCTGGGTCTTCGCTGCTGCGTGCAGGCTTTTTCTAGTGGCTGTGAGTGGGGGCTACTCTTGGTTTTGGTGCACGGGCTTCTCACTGCGGTGACTTCTCTTGTTGCAGAGCACGGGCTCGAGGCGTGCGGGCTTCCGTAGTGGTGGCTCGCAGGCTCTAGAGCGCAGGCTCAGGACTTCTGACACATGCGCTTAGTTGCCCCTGGCATGTGGAATTTTCCCAGACCAGGGATAGAACCCATGTGCCCTGCATTGGCTGGTGGATTCTTATCCACTGTACCACCAGAGAAGTCTGTCAGCTGATTTTTTTTTTTTTTTGAATTTACTTGGCTGTGCTGGGTCTTAGCTGTGGCATGTGGGATCTAGTTCCCTGACCAGGGATTGAACCCAGGCCCCCTGCAATGGGAGCACGGAGTCCCCGCCTCTGCACCAGCAGGGAAGTCCCCATCAGTTGATTTTCAACAAGTATGTCATGACAGTTCAATAGAGAAAAATAGTCTTTCAACAAATGGTGTTGGATGATTGATATCTACATGCAAAAGGATGGAACTGAATCCTCCTCTCACACCATATACAAAAATTAACTCAAAATGGATCAGAGACATAAATGTAAGAGCCCAAACTATCAAAGAAAACATAGATGGAAGTCTTTGTGACCTTGGATAAGGCAATGGTTTTTAAGGTATGACACTAAAAGCAGAAGCAGCAAAACCAACAAGAACAGCAAACTGATTGATTTAGCTTCATCAAAATAAAAAAACTTTTGCATCACAAAGAACACCATCAGGAAAGTAAAAAGATAGTGCACAGGATGAGAGGAAATGTTTTCAAATCACGTATGTAATAAGGGACCTATATCTAAAACGTATAAAGAACTCTAGCAACTCAATAATACAAACGCAAAAACAATTTAAAAATGGGCAAAGACTGGAGAGTTCCCTGGTGGCCTAGTGGTTAGGATTCTGGGCTTTCACTGCCGTAGCCTGGGTGCAGTCCCTGGTGGGGAACTGAGATCCTGCAAGCTTCATGGCGTGGTCAGAAAAAAATTAAAAACATGGGCAAAGACTCTGAATAGACATTTTTCCAAAGGAAATATATAAATGGCCAATAAGCAGATGAAAAGATGTTCAATGTCATTAGCCATCAGGAAAATGCAGTCAAAACCACAGTGAGATACTAACTCACCCTCACTAGAATGACTATAATAAAAAAAGACAGATAATGACAAGTGTTTTGTGAGAATGTAGAGAAATCAAAGCCTTATATACTGACGGTGGAAATGTAAAATGTCACAACTGCTTTGAAAAACAGTTTGGCAAATTCAAACTTCGTAGTGACGCAGTGGATTAAGAATCCGCCTGCCAAAGCAGGGGACATGGGTTTGATCCCTGGTCTGGGAAGATTCCACATGCCACGGACGCACTGAGCCCATGAACCGCAACCATATGCTGCAGCTCCTGAAGCCCGTGAGACCTAGAGCCTGCGCTCCGCGACAAGGGAGGCCACTGCTGTGAGAGGCCCGTGTGCCGCTTCTAGAGAGTAACCCCTGCTCTCCACAACTAGAGAAAACCTGTGCGCAGCAAGGAAGACCCAGCATAGCCAAAAACAAATAAATACAGCAGTGTGTGCATGTCAAAAAGAATGTGGTGGTTTCTTAAAAGGGTAAACATAGAATTACCATGTGACCATCAATTCCGTTCTTAAACATACATCCAAGAGAAATGAAAACATATGTCCATACAGAAACTTGTACATGAATGTTCATAGTAGCATTATTAATAATAGCCCAAAGTGGATATAATCCAAATGTTCATCAACAGATGGACGGATAAACAAAATATAGTGTCACCATGCAGTGGTGTATTATTTAGTCATAAAGGGGAATGAAGTAGTGATTCATGCTACAGCATAGATGAACCTTGAAAACATTACATGTGAAAGTTAGTCATAGGAAATCCACATATTTTATTATTAAACTTTTTATTTTGTACTGGAGTATAGCTGATTAACACTTGTGATAGTTTAAGGTGGATGGCGAAGGGACTCAGCCACACACACACTCATGTATCCATTGCCCCCCAAACTCCCCTCCCATCCAGGCTGCCGAGTAACATTGAGCAGAGTTCCCTGTGCTATACAATAGGTCCTTGGGAAACCACATATTATAGAATTCTATTTATGTGAAATGTCTCTATAAGCAAATCCACATGTGCTAAGTTGCTTCGGTCGTGTCCGACTCTTTGCGACCTCATGGACTATAGCCCGCCAGGCTCCTCTGTCCATTCTTCAGGCAAGAATACTGGAGTGGATTGCTATTTCCTTCTCCAAAGAGACAGAAAATAGATTAGTGGTTTCCTAGGGCTGAGGAGGTTGTTGGGAAAATAAGGGGAGTGGATGTACAAATACAGGCTTCTTTTTGGGTGATGAAAGTGTTCTGGAACTAGTTCTTGGTACAGACTCTTGGTTCTTGGTTGCACAAACTTGCGAATATACTAAAAACCCTTGAATTGTACATTTAGAAATGGTAAAAGTGAACGTTGCTCAGTCGTGTCTGACTCTTTGCAACCCCATGGACTATACAGTCCATGGAATTCTCTAGGCCAGAATACTGGAGTGGGTAGCCTTTCCCTTCTCCAGGGGATCTTCCCAACCCAGGGATTGAACCAGGTCTCTTGCATTGCAGGCTGATTCTTTACCAGCTGAGCCACCAGGGAAGCCCAGAAATGGTGAATATAGTAAATAACTACATATAGGAAATAAACTACATCTCAATAAAACTGTTAAAAAAATAAAAGAGGGAATCCGATTGGCCCAGCTTGGTCCAATCAGTTTAGCTGGAGAGATGGGGTTTATGGATAAAACATGGCTGCTGCAGCCACCTCTCCCTGTGGGAAGGGTTAGTTCTCAGAGAAGAAGGGTGAACTGTGGGCTGGATAGGCACCATGGTAGGTTTTATCCAGCCACCCCAATTACCCTTAGGACCAAAAGGAAGATTGGTACCCACTCCCTAATCCTCCTCCCCACTAATACCTAAGATGAAATTCTGCCTGGATGCCCAGGACATGGCTCTGTTTACTGGCAGGTCCTTAGGCTGCCAAGGGCGTGTGCTTGGACTCTGCCAGGTACCCAGGTGCTACCTTCCTTCTGCCTCTGCTGGGTGAGACATCTTTCTCTGCCAGTGCAGCCCATTGGCTTCTCCAGTGAGCACCAGGTACCCCTGGGCTGCAGCCGATGCTCCCAATTTCCTCAGCTCCTCTGCCAGGGACCTGGTGTCCTTGACGTGAAGACAGTCAGCCATGTAACTCCTGAAAGTGTCCCTGAGCTATGCAGCTCTGAAGACAGGGGGTTCTGGCACCACTATTATTGAGCGCTTACTGTATGCTCACTTTATTTCTGTTGCTTATTTGGTTGCACTGGTCAGAGTTGCAGCACGCAGGATCTTCTGTGTGGCATGTGGATCTTTAGTTGCAGCAGGCGGGATCCAGTTCCCTGACCGGGAATCGAACCCTGCGCCCCCTGCATTGGGAACTTGGAGTCTTAGCTGCCACATCACCCAGGTTCTCACTTTTCATCACACAGTTTACCTGAAGTTTCACAGTCACCTGGTGAAGCAGCTACCACTACTGTCTGCACTTTACAGAAGAGAAAGGGAGGCTAGGGAATTTGGCCCAGTCATCAGTGAGTAGGTCGTGCAGCCAGAATTTGAATCCAGGTCTGTGCTTCATCCCTGGTTCAGTCCAGGCTGGAACAGGATCCTTCTCAGCACCCCCTCACCCCGCCCTATTTGCCCGCTCTTTCCCCAGTGTAGACAGAATGCACCTCTGCCTCCACAACGCTGTGGGTAGAAGGGCCTAGCCCCCTGCTGGAAGCCCTGGGGTATCTGAATGATAAAGACCCCCAGAAGCAAGAGGCGCCAGGTGTCCTGGAGCCACAGAGGACCAGCGGAGAGGGCAGTGGTGGCAGCACATGCAGAAGAAAAAATTGGGAGGCGGAGACTGACGAATTGTCACCTCTCCAGGCTCGGTTTTCCCATCTGTAAAATGGGAGATTTGGACTGGCGTCCAGTTTGCTCTCTTCAAGTTTTGATTTTCTGGGAGTTTGCTTTCATGCCGTTTGTCCTTTTACTCTTCTCCCAGGACCTTGATGACGGTGGATGCTCGCTGTTGAATAAGTGAATACAGGCATGAATGAATGAATGCCTTTGAGAGCAGAGGCTCTGCGTCCTTCATCTCTGGCTCCCCAGAGCCCAAAACCTTGCCTGGCATGTAGCAGGTTCTCATTCTGTATTTGCTGGATGAATCCGTGATGGGTCATCATGGTGATTAGCCCATCACATGAGGTGGAGGCTGGAGAGAAAGGCTGGGTCAGGAGGTGGGGCACAGCCCTTCTCCAGCTGCTCCCAAGCCTGCTTGGGATGTGGTCTGTGTTAGTGGTTGAGCCACCATCTGAGTGGATTCCCACAGAGCAGAGCTCAGGTTGGCAGGGCCAGTGTTTGCTTGTGGAGGTCCTTGAAGCAGCATCCAGAGGGGAGGACCTGAGCAGAGCGCTTCAGACTCTTTCCCCCATTCTTTTTCTGCTGCCTCTTGCCCTCCCTTTCGGAGACCGCTGCTTCTTTGCTAAAGAAAGAGATGTGAGGAATTCCCTGGTGGTCCAATGCTTAGGACTGTGCTTTCACTGAATAGGACTCGGGTTCAATCCCTGGTTGGGGAATGAAGATCCCATAAGTCCAGTGGTGTGACTGGGAAAAGAAAAAAAAAGAAGAGATGGAAAGAGGTGTGTGTGTGTGTGTGTGTGTGTGTGTGTGCCTGCTGCGTGGGCTGGCCAAGCCACGCTCCAGCCATTTGAGATGACCATGGCACCGTCACTGGCCAGCGTGGGGCTGGCTGAGCATGGAGGGGGTTCAGGGCAGCTTGTCGCTGTTGCTGAACACAGTGTCACGCACACTCCTGCTGACGGGGCAGTTAGAACCCATTCCCCTGTAGGGAAAAGAATCCACCTTTTAAATTGATGGTCCCCATTCTCAGGCTTCTTGGGTGACTCAGATGGTAAAGAATCTGCCTGCAATGCGAGAGACCCGGGTTCAATCCCTGGGTGGGGAAGATCCCCTGGAGACGGGAAAGGCTACCCACTCCAGTGTGCTGGCCTGGAGAATTCCATGAACTGTATAGTCCACGGGGTCGCAAAGAATCAGACACGACTGAGCGACTTTCACTTCGCTTCCCCATTCTTGGTCACTACACGTGGGCATCTCTAAATCGAGAGAAAGCTCATAAAAGGACCCAGAGGTCACGGTGCTGTCTTATTTCTTCTTCAGGAGAAGGGAGAAGAGGACCTGGAGGAGCTGTGTTCCCAGCAGCCTGGCTGGGGCAGCATTTAGGCCATCCTGTGGTTTGGTCAGAAGACCTCACACAGCCATCCCTACTCGAGGCTTCAGATTTCACCAGCTAAGAATTCAAAATCCTATTAGTAGGGAGGGGATCACATAGACCAGCAGCAGATGCTGTGTCTCAGCATACCTTCCCTTGGCCCCTGGGATCCCTGATGAAGTGGCTGGAGCCACTGTCCCTGCAGGAGGGGGGGCTTGCCACATCCAGAAAGCTCAATCTCTTGCTGTGTCACAGCCCTTTCAAATCCATGGCTTCCGTCCCCATCCTGTGAGGATTCCTTACAGAACCTGGCGATTCCCTTACAGACCTTCGCCTCTCCAGGTTCTCTTGCTGTGGTTAGCGTACATTCTCGGGGGTGGCGGGGAGAGTGAGGCCAGGGTCCAGGCACCTGTGCATCAAGTCTCTGCTTCCAGCTTTCCAGCCTTCCTTCCAGAAGGCCTGTCCCTGCCCAGCCCACCCCTTGATTCCAGCGTAATGCCTTTTTCATGCATCGGTTGAGGGCCGTGGTCACTGGTTCATTTCTCCCATCTTTGACCACTAGGTCTCTGTTTACTGTGGATTATAAGAATCCTTGAGGCACCACAAAGATGTTCTAGAAGCTTCTGAGGCTGCCCCATCTCCATCAGCCCTTCTCCCAAGCACCCAGAGCATCTGCTGAGTTTGCTGGGGTTGCCAAGGATGGGGCGGGGGGTTGATGTTTTGGGGGTTAGAAAGCTAAATCAGTTCAGCTCACATTTACTGGGCACCTATAATCAAAGCCCAGTGCTGGGCCCTGGGGCTGGTGGGGAAGTAAAGATGAAAAAGACTCCTCCCTTCCACTGCAGGGAACTAGGGTTCGATCCCTGGTCAGGGAACTAAGATCTCACATGCTGTGCAGCAAGGGCCCCGCCCCCCGCCAAAAAAAGAGAATGACAGTCTCTGCTCATGAAAACGTATAGTCTCATAGGGAGACAGACAGACAGTTGCGATGGGATATGACAAGTGCTAGCAGAGATTCCTTGGAGGATGGAGGGGGCTTTCTGGAGCTTGGTGGTGCCTCAGCCATCTCCGACGGTGAGTGAGGTCAGCTCCCCAGGCAGCAGCACCAGCCTGCGGGCAGTGAGGTGTGAATGGCGTGGGCTGGGAGGGACCTGAGTGCTGTTATTGCACCAGACGGATCACCGGGCACCGGTTCGGGGACAGACTGGGCCAAGTCCAGGAGTGTGGGAGGGCTGTGTGGCTGGCCGGGCTTGCCTCTAGGTGTGGCCAGGAGCCATGGAAAGACTTTCGGGCACGGGAGTCACGTGGCCACATTTGAGTCTGAAGGCCCTGCTGGCTGCCATCTGCTGACCCATTGGAGAGATTGGAGGCTGGAGCTGGGCCAGTGGGGTTGGAGGTGGGGGACAGATCGGAGAGCTCCCAAGGGGGTGGACTTCCCACCCTGGAGCTGCTTGGGACGTGGGAAGTGAGGGCCAGGGGAGCCGTCGAGGTGAAGACTCACGTTTCTCAGCGAGCCCTTGAGTGGATGTTGGTCCCGTGTATGGGGATGGGTGAATTTGGGCAGCTAGGGATGGAGGGAGAGAGTAAGGCTTTTTTAAAAAACGTTAATTATTTCTGGCTGCCCCGGGTCTTCATCGCTACTCGCCGGCTTTTTCCAGTTGTGGCGCGCGGGCTTCTCATCGCGGTGGACTCTCTTCTTGCGGAGCACAGGCCCTAGGTGTGCGGGCCTCAGTAGTTGTGGCTCGTGGGCTTCGTTGCTCTGCGGCACGTGGGATCTTACCTGGCCAGGGGTGGAACCCGAGTATCCATCCTGCCCTGCCTCGAGGATTCTTAACCACTGGACCACCAGAGAGTATGGCTCTGCACATACAGTCTCTGTTTCTCCTTTACCTTCTCCCCTCCCACGCGGCGGATTAAGTCCCGACCTTCAAGCCAACCCCCCCTTCCCCCACCCAGAGAAGGGCGTGGAGGAGAGAAGCAGCATTTGAGGGGTGCTGGAGCTGGTGGGTGGCCAGGGAAGCGGGCTGGGCAATGCCCTCTCCCTGGCCTTGCAGGCAGAGCTGGTGGTGGTCCTGGACTCCTCTCTGCCCAGCCCCTGCGCACCAGGTGTGCCTCTGGCAGGTGAGCACCAGTGAGCGCTGGTTGGTTCCACTGCACTTGTCACCGACAGCTGGCCACACGGGGCATGCAGGGAAGCTGCTTGCAGACATGTTCCAGGTGGCACGGAGAGGAGCATCTCCATTTCTGTCTCAAGCATCAGCTCTGGTCTGTTGATTCTTTAGGATAGTCCCCGGGACTGAGAACAATGCTGGCGTGTGTAGGTGTGTGTGGGCATGTGTGCATGCTTGCCCATGCAGGTGGACATGAGCTTTGAGGGCCCGTGTGGGAGACTGTGTGGTGCCTTTTTTGGCTTTAGCGAGTTCCTATGGTAACCACGAACATGCCTGTTTTGGGATCTGGAGTCGTGGGGCGTGAGTGGCTACAAGGAGAACCAGGCGGGCGGGTGCTTAGCCGGCATTTGGGCTGTGGCCTGATTTCATTGCCAGGCACGAGGGAAGCACCTGGAGGTGCCGTTTGCCAGGCAGCAAGGTCTGCAAACCCCGGGGTGATTTGTGTGCTCCTGGCCCTCCTCCGGGCAGGTCCCCACCATGCCCAGGAAACCCTGGTGAGTCCCTGTTCTGATTTCTTGACGGGCAAACAGCTCCCTGGATCTTGACCAGGTCTGGTGGGCTATCTGATGATGGGCAGCAGAGAGCCAGCTGGCAGCTCTGGCCAGTGGATACTGGACACTGGGGCTCTTCTGAGATGGGTGTGGGAAGGCAGGCAGGAGGGGCTCTGCTTATTCCCTGGGCCCCGTTGGGGGTGTTTTCTGTGTGGCTGGTGAGCTGAATGGTGCTTGTTGATCCCATGGGACAGGGCTAACAGGGACAGGGGCAGGGATATGGGGGAGCAGGATGCAGATGGGGCAGCCTGAGACCTGCCAGCCCAGCTCCAACCATCCTGGGGGCTTCCCCTCACCCTATTCAGCTCCCTGAAAGTCCTTGTGGAACCCCAGGGCTCTGGCCATGCCCTTGAGCTTCCTCAGAGGCCTGCTGGCCTGTCCTGAATGGGAAGGCTCAGAGTCCCGAGGGGAGGAGCCTGGGGGACTCTGCCTGGGTCACCAGGAGCTGGACCTGGCCAAGGCTGGGGGAGAATTGCTCCCACTGGGCTTTGACGAGAGCTCTGATACCCACCCTGCGTGTCCTGTGCTTCCTGTCCGAATACTGTGGACCTTGGGGTTGGTCAGGACCCCCTGCATCCCCTTGGAGAGGCTGCTGATGGATGGGTGCCCGGGAGGCACTCAGGGGTATCTGGATGGGGTGGCTGCCTGCTTCTCTCGCCTTCCTCCTGCTGGTTACTCTGGGGCTGGGAGCAGGGAGTGGGGATGGGGGTGTCAGGAGGGGAGGTAGATGACCCCCTTGGCTTGTGCTAGGAGGCCCCTTCAGGAGCTGCTGCTCCTCCTGCCTCTGAGGGGTCCCTGGGTCCCTGTGCTGGGGATGGGGGCCATGTGGCAGGGGTTGCTGGGTCTCACTGGGGGGCTGTGGTCCTGGTGAAGGGCAACGGGAGCAAGGAATTAAGACATTCTATGCTTTTTCCTGACCATCTTGGCCTTGAAGGCCAAGTCCAAGCCTAATCCCCAACACCTTTCCTTGGGAGCCTTGGAAAAGGAAGACAGGGAGCCTTCAAGAGAGATCCCCAGCTCTCTGGAGTCCTTGAATCTTAGGGCTTGAGATAAAAAGGTCAAATTAGCCACTATGTGAATCCCTTGTGCCCCTAAAACCAGTCACCCAGCTTGAACTTGATTACCTCCAGTGACAGGGAGCTCATTACCTCATAAATATGCCTGTTCTATTCCAATATGGCTCTGATCGGTCAAAGCTGACCATTATATTCAGCTGGAATCTCTGTAACTGCCACTGCTTGATCCTTCATCTCCTGTCCCTAAACAAGGCTAATAATCCTTTCACTTGAGAGCCCCCTGGACTTCAGAAGATGGCTCCTGTTCCCTGAGTTTTCTCTTCTGGGTCATCCCTGGCCTCCTTGGCTCTGTTTGGGACTTTTCACCGAAGTGTTCAGGTTTTCTAGGCTTCATTTCAAAGCCTGGACAGAGGAATTGGCCTAGGCAGCTTGCAGGAGCATGATGGACCTGATGATGGACAATGAAAAGTCATTGGCTTCAACCTCCTTATTTACAGACGAGTACACGGAAGCCCCAAGTGGGGATGCCCCAACCTGAGACGGCCCAGCACAGAGGTGGTGGATGCAGGGTCAGGACATGAGAGGTTGGCTGTGTGCGTCTGTGCAGTGCCTGACTCCTTTTCTGCTTCCCCATCCACTCCTCCATCTTCGCCACTTGCTGATTTAGGACCTGGTCTTGTCTTTCTGAAGACAGACCTGATGGCTGCTGGGATCTGGCAGGGCTGGGAGGGGCCTGGGGGGAACAGCAGGCACACATTGGTGCTCTGCCAAAATGCCGCTTGTCTCCCCAGACCTTCCACATTACAGGAGAAGCTGGAAATCTGGAATTTTCGGCAACAACTTGACAAGTAGCTCAAGAATTAAAAACACGAGGCCACATGTGACCCATCCTGTAGGCCAGATTCACCCTACCTGTGTGCCCCTTCTGCTGCAGGGGGTCAGCCCTGTGCGTCTCAGCTCCCTTCTCCCTGGGGTCGATTCTGTGATCCCTTCTCCCCAAGTCCCCCCTAGCTGGTGCTCTCACCTCCTGCCTTCAGCTGTTGGCTAGTCATTTCCTGCTCTGGCCCCAGACTGGACACACTCTCAATTAACCTTTTCTGTCTTCCAAATCCAGTTCTTTCCCTGTCACTGGATTGTGAAGCCCCTGAGTCACGGGGGTTGGTCCTCTCCCGCCCTCCTCCCGGCTCAGACCCATTATCTCCTGCCCAGACAGGGACAAAGCCTAATTACCTCCTCCTCGGGCCTCAGCCAGCTCTGACTAATTCATCATCCTCACAGCCGTTTCTAACTGCTCCAAGGAGGCCTGGATCTGCATCCCGACCTTGTTAGTGCCGTTCCACTCGGACTTGTCCCTGGGGCCTGGGCTGGGGACTGAGCAGTCTCTGGTCGTGCTTACTCCTCAGTGACTTCTCTTCCTGGCGTTAGTGTCCACTCACTGTTTGTGGTTCACAGCAAACAGTTGGATCCTCCATGGCCCCCAACCAAAGTAGTGGTTCCCAAGCTTTTCTGGGAAGCTTAAGAAAAATAAAAATTAAACTTAGGCGTAAGAAAAATTCTCATGTCCAGATTGCACTCAATTCCAGATTTGGAAATCAGTGCCCAGGATGCCCAAATTTGGAAATCAATTCCAGATTAGGACTCAGTGCCAGCACTTTATTTATTTATTTAGCTCAATCTTTTTTCAAAAAAAATTTTTAATTAGAAAAGTTTTTATTTTTGGCTGTGCTGGGTCTTCATTGCTGCATTTGGGCTTTCTCTGGTTGCGGCGAGCGGGGGCTACTCTTCATTGCAGTGCTCAGGCTTCTCTTGTGGAGCACAGGCTCTAGAGCATGGGCTCAGAAGTTGCAGCGCACAGGCTTAGTTCCTCCTCGGCATGTGGGACTCTTCCCGGAGCAGAGGTTGAACCCATGTCCCCTGCATTGGTGGATGGATTCTTAACCATTAGACCACCAGGGAAGCACCTGGTCTTCGTTGCGACATGCAGGATCTAGTTCCCTACCAGGGATCAAACCTGGGGCCCCTGCACTGGAAGCTTGAAGTCTTAGCCACTGGACCACCAGGGAAGTCCCGTGCCAAAGTACTTTTTAAAGATTCCCAAGTGATTCCAACGTGCAGCCAAATTTGGGAACCCCTGTCCGAAGGGATAAACAAGTGCACTGACTGTCGTTGTGAATATGGGCTGCATGTGGGTGAGTCTCTCTAGCCCAGGGTTTCTGTTGACATCTGGGGCTGGAGGATTCTGTCTTGGGGGCTCTCCTGTGCCCTGTAGGATGTTGAGCAGCATCTCTAGTCTCTGCCCTTGAGATGCTAGCAGCCTGCCTCTTAGTAGTGACAATCAAAAATGTCTCCAGGCATTGCTGAGTTTCCGGGGCAGGGGTGTAAGAGCTCCCCCAACCCACTGAGAAACATTGCTCCTGGTCCAGCCAGATCCACTTCTGCCCATTCTATAATTTTATTTATCTATTTGTTTTTGGTTGCACTGTTGCTACGTGAGGGTTTTCTCTAGTTGCGGAGAGCGGGGGCTACTCTTCGTTGAGGTGCACAGGCTTCTCTTTGCAGTGGCTTCTCTTATTGCAGAGCACAGGCTCTAGGCAGACTTGTTTGATAGTTACCACTTGCAGGGTTTAGAGCATGGGCTCAGTAGTTGTGGGGCACAGCCTAGTTGCTCCGCGGGCCTGTGGAATCTTCCCGGACCAGGGATTGAACGCGTGTCCCTTGCATTGGCAGGTGGATTCTTAATCCACTGGGCCACCAGGGAAATCCCTGCAGCATCCTAAACTATGTGCAGAAGACAAAGCTACCAGCCAGTGAACCTCATCTTAGTGGTTAATCCAGGGGCTTTGGAGCCAGGCAGCTTATGTTTAAATCCTGATCCCACCAGCTGGGTGACCTTGGGCAAGTTCTTTAACTTGTGCCTCAGTACATGTCTAGTTTTGTTTTTCTGTTTTTGTTTTTGTTTTTTTCTCTTGGCCTTTAGCTCCTGCCAGATGATGAGATTGGCCACTTCCTGGGGTTTCTGCCTTGATGTCTGCTTATGCTGTTCCCTGGGTGTGAGATGCCTTCCCGTCTCCTCCCCCATCGGTGTCATCTCGCCCATCCCACCAGGACCAGTTTAGATGCTGCTTCCTCTAGGACTCCTTCCCTTTGAGAACAAAGCACTCCCTTCCTCAGGCTCCCAGAGCAGCTGGAGCCTCAGGGTCATGTTTAAGCTCCTCCCCCGTCTGGTTTCTTTCTGTCTGTGTCCTTGTCCCCTTGAGGGCTGAGCCTGTAGGAGCCTCTAGGGTGCCCCGCCCTGGCTGTTTGTTGTCCAGGTGAGGTGGCTGACCCCTCCCTGAGCTGTGAACCAGCGGGTTACCACGCTGTCATCCTCCACCCCAGGGCCGAGCGCATTCTGAGAGGGTGGAGTGGGCGGAAATCCGTGCCTGGCAGGCCACAAAGCCACATAACTGAATTTTGGAGCCCTGCCCTGTGGTGTGTGTGTGTGTGTGCGCGTGAGACAGCAGCCACTACCTCTTTCTCGTCACCGTGCCACTAGCAGATGCCATCTGGAATTGAGCAGCTTTGAACCTCAGACTTTCCCTGGCCCGTTCCCCTGCCATGCCCTGTCAGTCCTGTGGGTCAGCTCTGCCTAGAGGACCAGTGGTCATCCACCCTGGCTGCAGTGCAAACCCACCCTGGGGACTGTGCTTCCTGAGGCCTGGGTGGGGCCCAGGAAACCTGTGTTATCAGGCCCAGAGGTGGCGCTTCTGATGCAGCTGGGTCTGCAGCTGTTTGGGAACTAGTGACATTTAAATCGCTCCTTCCTCACAGTACAGATTTAGTGGTTAGGTTCATGTGTTCTGAGTGATCTTGGGCAAGTTCCATAGCCTCTCTGTGCCTCGATTTCTTTATCTGGGGATAATAATAGTACCTATATGGCATACTGTTGTGAGGTTAAAAGGAGATAATCCAAGTGAAGCATGGAGCACAGTGCCTGCTGCCTAGTTAGTGCCTGGTAAGTGCTACCTGCCTTAACATTTCTGATATTGGTGATAATGGTCCTGGGCTGTGTGGATGACACGTATCCATGTGACATGCCCACGTGCATGTAAGCAAGCACATCACCATGGGCAAACCAGAGCGATGTGCAACCTGCTGCAAGGCAGAGCCAATTCGGACCCCATGAATGGATCTGTTTCTTTGACTTCAACCTTTGCTTTTCATTGCTTACATTATTATAACCATACATGTGCTGTGCTCATTTGCTCTGGACGGGTATCCCGCCAGGCTCCCCGACCTTGGGATTTTTTCAGGCAAGAATACTGGAGCGGGTTGCCATTTCCTCCTTCAGGGGATCTTCGCGGCCCAGGGATGGAACCTGCATCTCCTGTGTCTCCTGCACTGCAGGCAGATTCTTTTACTGCTGAGCCATTGGAGAAGCCCCGAAATAAAAACCCCTGTAATAAAAAGCCTTGGGGTACCCTGCCCCTCTGATTAACACATCCCCTCCCCAAGCTTGGCCATTCCAGGAGATATTTACAAGATAATGGTCTTTACTTCCCCCATCTCTGTCCTAGAAAAGAACCTGGCACTCAGAGTCCTGGTAAGATGGTTATTTTGAGACAGTAGTCTTCCATCTTCTTGGTCAGCTGGCTTTCCAAGTAAAGGCATATTCCTTGCCTCAGCACCTCGTCTCTCAGTTAATTGGACTATGTGTGGTGAGCAGACCAGGGCTGGACTGGATGACACACCCAGACCCAAGCCTGCTAAAGACAGACATCTGCAGGTGGAGGTCACTGCAGGCTCACGCACAAACACACCTTGCCAACCATACCAGGAGGGACGGATGTGTACACGGGGCCCAGGTAATCCAGGATTTTATTTCATTCACACTCTGACATTATTCCTGGAGTTAGCAGCACCTGGGCCGAGCTCTGGGCTCTCAAGGTGCCCCTTGTTTCCATAGCAACCACAATGCAGTAAAAATAGGACGAGAGAAGAAATGGAAGAGGACTGAGCCAGCTGTGAGGGGCATCCTGCCTGCTGTGGGCTTGGTCTCCACATCCTGGGCCACACCAAGTGTCCTGTTTTGTTAGTTTATTTTTAGAATAAAGGCATGGCAAACCTCTGAGTACTCAGGACCCAGAATCGACACTGTTAACATTTTGTTGCATTTTCATCAAACCTTTTTAAAACAAATTGTGGTAAAATATATACAGGGGCGTTGAGTACATTTTGTAATGTTGCCCAACTATCACCACTATCCATTTCTGGAACTTTGTCATGATCTCCAGTTGAAACTCTGTCCCCATTAAACACTAACTCTCCATTCCCTGCCTGCTGCCAGCCCCCGGCAGTCACCTTTCTGCTTTCTGTCTCTATGGACTTGACTATGCCAGGGACCTTGTGTAAGTGAAATTATGCAATATTTGCCCTTTGGTGACTGGCTTATTTTTCTTCCCATAACACACCCAAGGTTCATTCATGTTGTAGCATGTGTCGGAATTTCCTTCCTTTTTAAGGTGGACTGTTATTTTATTGTTTGTCAGTGTCACATTTTGTTCATCCAGTCATCAGTTGCTAAGACACTTGGGCTGCTTCCACGTTTTGAGTGTTGTGAATACTGCAGCTGTGAACATGGGTGGACAAATATCTGAGTCCCTGCTTTCAGTTCTTTTGGGTAAAACCCAGAAGCTGAATTGCTGGATCATGTGGTAATTCTATTTTTTAACTTAAAAAAAAAATTACTTTTATATTTTGGTTGCACTAGGTCTTCGTTATGGTGCACAGGCTTTCCCTAGTTGCGGCGAGCAGGGCCTCTTCTCCAGTTGTGGTGAGCGGGGCCTGTTCTCCAGTTGTGGCGAGCGGGGCCTGTTCTCCAGTTGAGGCGAGCGGGGCCTCTTCTCCAGTTGTGGCGAGCGGGGCCTGTTCTCCAGTTGAGGCGAGCGGGGCCTCTTCTCCAGTTGAGGCGAGCGGGGCCTCTTCTCCAGTTGAGGCGAGCGGGGCCTCTTCCCCAGTTGTGGCGAGCGGGGCCTCTTCCCTAGTTGTGGTGAGCCGGGCCTCCTCTCCAGTTGAGGCGAGCGGGGCCTCTTCTCCAGTTGAGGCGAGCGGGGCCTCTTCTCCAGTTGTGACGAGCGGGGCCTCTTCTCCAGTTGAGGTGTGTGGGCTTCTCATTGTGGTGGCTTCTCTTGTTGTGGTGCGTCGTCTCAGTTGCTCCTCAGCGTGTGGACTCTTCCTGCACCAGGGATGGAACCCATGTCTCCTGCACTGGTAGGCGGAGTCTTAGCCACTGGACTACCGGGGAAGCCCCTGGGTTTCTTTTTGATTCCATTGACCTGTCTCTTGAATCTTGTACAGGCCCAGACGTGAAAGAGAGCAAGGTTTGCTCAGGGAGTTGGTATGGCTGGAGTCTCAGGAGAGTGAGGATTCATCTCCAAAAGGTGGGGGCCTGGTCATGCTGGTGGGCCTGGGAGGTCAGACTTCAGAGTGTGTATTCAGTTTATTGAGCTGCGGAGAGGTAGATAGCTGGAGGTTTTGAGTCGAGGTCTGGAGGGTTACTGTGGCTGCTTGGGTAGACCCAACAGGATCCTGGAAGCAGACAGACATGGACCAGCAACTGCTCAGGAGAGAGATGAAGGTGCTTCAGGTATGATGTGGAATCAAGATGCTAGCAAGATGCTCCAAGATGGAATCTGCAAAATGTGGAGGCTGGCTGGACTTGGGTTGGGGGGAAATGAGGGAGCCAAGGACCGTGGCCTAGTGTGGCAATGGGATGAACCAGATCATTGTTCGTTAATCATGTTTTGTTTCTTTCAAGCTGTAAAAACTTACATGACGGTGGTTTGATATAAAGCTATGTAGGACTAACAGTCATTTTAGCAAATACTGAGTTTATTCTCTGTATCTGTACTATATGAAAGGGGCTTCCCAAGTGGCTCAGTGGTAAAGAATCCACCTGCAATGCAGGGGACATGAGCTCCATCCCTGGGTCAGGAAGATCCCCTGGAGAAGGAAATGGCAACCCACTCCAGTCTTCTTGCCTGGAGACTCCCATGGACAGAGGAGCCTGGTGGGCTACAGTCCATGGGGTCGCACAGAGTCGGACATGACTGCTAAACAACAACAACTTCGGTGTGAAGCACTCTTATATGCATTGTCTTGACCCTCTCCCAATCCCTATAAGATGTGTGCTCTGATTTCTATTGCACAGATGGAGAAAAGTAGCCTCTGAAGCAAGAAAACTGGCAGCCTGGGACCTGGGCCAGGTTCATCTGTCTCCAAACCCTTGCTTGAGCCTGCAGTCAAAAGGCAAAAAAGGTCCTGGGGAGCTCTTCAGTCATGTGGGGGTCCAGCTCTTCCAGTATTGGGGTGTGCAGCATTCTGGAAGCATGGAGCCCTGCCTGGTACCCACCAGTAGCTCCAGGGGCCTGGGCCCTCTGTCTTGCAGTTGCAGGCATTCATGCCTTCCTCCTGCCTTCCCTAAGTGTGTCTTGTATTCATAGGCCCTAGAAGAGGACCCAGTTGGTCATGACTCTTGGTGGATGTGGCCAGAACCCAGGTCTAACCAGCTTACATGAAAAGGGAATGTCTTGGTTTTCATAACTGAAAGGACCAGGGAGTCAATCAATCTGACCTGAGACATAGCTGGATCCCAGGCCTCAAACAATCCTCCACATCAGTGCTGACTAATATAGTTACATGTTGCAATTTAAATTAATGAAAATGAAGTACAATTAAAAATTCAGTTCCCCAGTCACAATATAGCCCCATTTCCAGTACTCAGTAGTCATCTGTTGACGGAGATGCACATATACAGAACATCTCCATCATCACAGATAGTTCTGTTGAACAGCACTGGACAGACTCCCCTGGAGGTCGTCCAAGGGCCAGACAAACAGAGATTCTACCCAGTCTGAGCTAGCTCACATGCTGCGGAAATATTCCCAGACTTTCAGGCCAGAAGATGTCTGAGCTGCCTAAACCTTGGCCACTAGGTGGCGCCAAGGAGGTGGCCACAAACTGGGTCTTTGGATCCTGCAACTGTCCCGTGAAGCGGCTCCTGCTGTTTTTCCCATTTTTAAATGGAGGAAACTGGGAATTCCCTGGCGGTCCAGAGGCTAAGACTTGGCGCTTTCACTGCCGCGGCCCCGGCTTCCATCTCTGGTTGGGGAACTAAGGAACTAAGATCCCGTGTGCCATGTGGCATGGCCAAGAAAAAGGCAACTGGCAAGAATGCGAAACAACAGAGAGCATTTATTGGTTAAACAGAGTAGGGAAACAACGAAATTGAATATGAAATAATGTATTGGCCAAACATTCTATTGCCTGAGCAGAAGTAAGGAGGCTTGACTTGAGAAGAAGGGGTAGGTAGAGACACCAGTGGCTCTTCTGGAAGGGACATCTGGAGTTTTTGCTGCCAAGGTCAGTTCTGAGTGCAAATCATACAAAAGTGGACCATTCAGACCTGATGGAGCCTCTCTAATGGGGGAGGCAGACAGGAGCCGAATGGAAAATCCAGGTGGCCTCAGATAATGCCCAGACTTGTAAAGGAAACAAGAGTGAGGTGGTGGGGGAGGGGCACAGGGGGCTACTTTAGGTGGGGGTCAGGAGCAGCCTCTCCGTAGAAGTGACGTTTGAGCAGAGACCTGAAGAAAGAGGAGCCAGCTGTAAGATATCTGGGGGAGAGGCATTCCAGGTGGTGGGCTGCTGCTGCTGCTAAGTCGCTTCAGTCACGGCCGACTGTGCGACCCCATGGACTGCAGCCTACCAGGCTCCTCCGTCCATGGGATTTACTAGGCAAGAGTGGGGTGCTATTGCCTTCTCCGCCAGGTGGTGGGAAGAGCAGGTAAAGAGGCCTGGAAGGGGAACAGGCTTGGCAAATGTGAAATGAGGAAGCAAGGGGGTCAGGGAAAGGGATGGGGAGTTTGTCCCCTCCCAGATGGGGACACAGACAGTTCTCCCCAGCACCAGCAGGTGGCGCTGTTAGCCCAGCCCTGCCAGCTCTTGGGTGTGGTGAGTCGGGCAGGTGCTTTGACTTCAGGTTTGTACAATAATTTAGGAACGTGCACCCCTGCCCTCTGGGGAGACTGAGGTGGATGCATGTGGGTGCCTGGCCAGGACCAGAAGACCAGGTGGCCAGAATCACCAGGTGGTGATTTCCTGACTGTTCTGCTCCATTGGCTGTATCATTTTCAATGTTTCTTTGCTCGTCTCTCTGCTGTCCTCTGGGTATCTGCCTCATTTCCTTGTCCCTTTGTTTCTCTGTCTTGCTCTCCCAGCCTCTGCTCCTCCTCTCTCCCATCGCTCCCTGGTGCAGCTGGTTCCTGTCTCAAAGATTAATTACTCGCTTTCCTGATGGTAGCTCTGGTGAAGGGCGTGTGAGGAGGAGTCAGGAGGAGAATGTTCCTCATCTCCCTGCCTGCCCCTCCTTCCCGGGGCTTCAGTTCTCCAGGGCAGGCCAGGACTTGGGTGATGAACCTCATCAAAGGGATTCCACCTTCCAGTGCCAGGCCCAGCTTACCTCCAGCAGGCAGCCCTGGCCTCACACCATTGCTGACAGTGGGAACCAGGGCTTGAGTTGCAACCGAAGATCTGGACAGCAAAGCATAAGACAGCAAAAGAGCAGTCCCCACAGGGATTTTTATGATGGGTCATTTTAGTTGCAAAGGTAAAGCATCTCCCTTACCCCCATTGGAACATGCTGTCTGAATTATTTCTCAGTGGAGACTGAGCTGGTCGCAGCCTGGAGTTGACCTCCTGGTTGTCATTGTCAGGGTGAAGGCTGTTGGGTGAGCTCAGTAGTTAAGAGCTTAGTGTCTTAAAGCTTCCTGTTGGGTGGGAAGTCCGGCTCTGTACCTTACCATGGACCCTCCAGCCAAATGCTTAATCTGTCCGTTGACTTAATCTTTCTGTCTGTTGGCTGCTTCATCTGAAAATGGGAACAATAATAGTAACACCATGTAGGTTGTCATGAGGATTGAGTCAACATGTGTAAAGCGCTGCCACACACATGATAAATGCAGTGAAATTACTTGCTCTCATAGCTACATCACTTTAATTAATAATTAAGTCTGTATTTTACTTGCAGCATATTATTAATTGATAGTAATATAATAACAGCAGTGGAATAGTAATGTGTTATTAGTGTGATACATAGGGCTGGGGCTCAGCAGTGGTGGCTCCTGGGCTTAGTTGCTCCACGGTATGTGGGATCTTCCTGGAACAGGGATCAAGCCCACGTCTCCTGCATTGGCAGGTGGATTCTTTGCCACTGAGCCATCAGGAAAAGTTTCTTGCACGTGCGAGATGTATTTCCTTAGGAAGAGTCCTCAGAATGGAATAACCGACCCTTTAGGCCTGAACTTCTTTTTTTATGACTATTGCTAATTGTTTCCACAATACGATCTAATGTGTTGTGGTTATCTGACTAGTCTATTTCTTTATAATTTATTTTGAATAGTAGATGTGTTTATGTGTATTTGGTTCAGAAACCAAAGTGATTAAAAATGATATATGGTGAGAATATTTGCTCTCGCTCCAACCCACCCTGACACCTCCTTCTTAAATCCACTTACCAGGTTTTTCCAGTGCTTCTGTATTCCTATATTATATGAACATTTATTCTTCTTATCTCATTCCTGACATGGGAAGTAATATCCCACACAATATGGTCTCACATCTTCCTTTTATCACTGGAGAATACATCTTACAGCTCTTTCTATATCCGTCTGCTGAAAGCTTCTTCCTCCACCTCCTTTCTTTTATAACTCTGTAGCATTTCCCTCTGTAGATTTCCTTTTAGAAATTGATGATTCTTTTAAGAAATTTAATTTTACATCACACAAGTAACATAAGAATACATTAAAAAAAAAAAAAAAACAAAATCAGAACATCAATGATACAATTTCCAGGCAAGGGGAGAGATAAATTAGGAGTTTGGGATTAACATATACACACTATAACATATACTACACACACTGCTGCTGCTGCTGCTGCTAAGTCGCTTCAGTCGTGTCCGACTCTGTGCGACCCCATAGACGGCAGCCCACCAGGCTCCCCCGTCCCTGGGATTCTCCAGGCAAGAATACTGGAGTGGGTTGCCATTTCCTTCTCCAATGCATGAAAGTGAAAAGTGAAAGTGAAGTCGCTTAGTCGTGTCCGACTCTTCACAACCCCATGGACTGCAGCCCACCAGGCTCCTCCATCCATGGGATTTTCCAGGCGAGAGTACTGGAGTGGGGTGCCATTGCCTTTTCCGACTACACACATTAGCACGTTATTATATATGAAATAGATAAACAACAGGACCTACTGCATAGCACAGGGAACTATACTCAGTATCTTATAAAAGAATATATATGTATATATAACCGAATCACTTTGCTGTACAGTTGAAACTAACAGAAATTGTAAATTAACTATACTTCAATTAAAAATATGTTACAAATAAAGATGCAGTCTCCTGTGGCCACAATGCCAGTTGCTTCTTCCCCTCACAGTAGCCACTATTCAGAGTTTGATACATACTTTCTAAATATTTTTGCATGTGTCTTGAGTAATGGTTGATGTCCATATATATGTATTTAGTTCATTCCTTCCAAACATTGTATAGTATCTAGCTTTGAGTATATCACATGTGCTTAGCAGTCTCTGTTCTAAATGGTTGCTTCTGATATTATTTACTCTACAGAAAGTGCCGGAACAGCCCAGCACTCATCTCTATACACACATACGAGTGTTTGTCTAGATTTGAGTAAATCTAGCGGTGACCTTGCTGGGTGATGGGGTGGGTGACTTTTTATTTTAGTCATACTGCTCAATTTCTCCCTGGTTTCTGTTCCCACCAGTAGGCATGTGCAATTTGGGTGACACATCCTCTTTGTTGTGGCTGCATTTTTCTGACTGCTCACCCCTGAATTTCTCCAGCTGTGTTGCCTGTCACACCCTCTGCCCCTTCCTGCACCATCCTCCCTAAGTCAGTGAATTGTTGCCCTCTGAGGTTCCTGCAGCCACCTGGAATCATTCTAGGATGGTCTTTTGCTGAGAGTATCTGCAGCCTCTCCTTTTTCAGGGGCTTCCCTGGTAGCTCAGCTGGTAAAGAATCTGCCTGCCATGTGGAAGACCCTGGTTTGATTCCTGGGGTTGGGAAGATCCCCTGGAGAAGGGAACGGCTACCCACTTCAGTATTCTGGCCTGGAGAATTCCATGGATTGTGTACTCCATGGGGTCACAAAGAGTTGGACATGACTGAGTGATTTCACTTCACTTACTTCTTTTTTAGAAGCCTGAGGCTCCAGGGAACTTTATTAACCAGAGGGGTGGCTGGCATGTTGTCTGTGAGACTGAAAGCGCTGACTTCCCTGGCCAGGTTCAGAGGGGTTGGCCTTGGCTTTTCATTGGTTCATCCTTGAACCTTGGCTTTTCATTGGTTCATCCTTGAACGGGTTCTGCTCTGAGGGTCCCTTGGGCACAGCTTGGAGCCCAAATGCAGTTCCTCTGCCGATTGAACCCAGAGGCCAGTTCTCACTGGGCTGGACTGGGGTGTTATCAGTTGATCTCAGACCCCAAGGTCAAATTCTAAGTTTCCTGAGAGGCCTAGAACTGGGCAATTGAGTGGGAAGGGAGTGACCATGGATGCAATTTCTGTCACCTACACCCACTTCCCTAGAAAGGAACCTCGAGATGGAAAAGACCATCTTATCGAGGTCTCTGTCGTTAGTTCTTTACCACTTCATGTACTACTCCGTCCACTTGAATGCTCATACTGCATCCTGTGCGTGTATATGGAATTTCCAGCCCTCACTTTACAGCTGAGAACGTAGGATATAAGGAGGCATGGGTCCTGAGTGAACAGATCTGCGTAGCAGTTGGGTCTGCTGACTCAGGCCCATTGCTCTTTGCACACCCATCTCTTGGGTCACAGAATGTGTGCACATATGTACAGGCATGCTCCCTGCACTCATACAGATATGTGTGCAAATTTAAGGACAAGTATTGGCAAGGGTGATATGGTTTTTTCCACTTTTTTCTTTCTTAAAATATTTTAATTTATTTATTTGGCTGTGCCTGATCTAATATGGGATCTTCAATCTTTGTTGTGGCATGAAGGATCTTTAGTTGTATGTAGCATGTGGGATCTAGTTCCCTGATGAGGGATCGAACCCAGGCCTCCTGCATTGGAAGCACAGAGACTCAGCCACTGGCCCACCAGGGAAGTCCCTGTTTTCAACTTTTTGTTTTGAAAATTATCAACCTGTGCAAAAATGAGAAGGACTGTGCATTGAGCAGCTGTACTCACCCAGATTCACCACTTATTAATATTTGCACAGCTGTTCTTGCTTTCTCCGTAGAATGAGAGTAAAGCAGAAAGTAAGTGGCCAACATCGTAATACTTCATATGTAAATTCTTCAGCAGGTGTCTCTCCCAAATAACATCATTTTCTGATGTAACCACAACGCTATGATCACATGTAAGAAAATGAATGTTAATTTACCAGCATAACTTAATATACAGTCCATTTCCAAATGTTCCCCAAGTTGAAATGTGGATTGTATATTAGATTATGTTATTGACTTATTATTAATGGGCTTCCCTGGTGGCTCAGACGGTAAAGAGTCTGCCTGCAATGCAGGATACCTGGGTTAGATCCCTGGGTTGGGAAGAGCCCCTGGAGAAGGGAACAGCAACCCACTCCGGTATTCTTGCTTGGAGAATTCCATGGACAGAGGAGCTTGGTGGGCTACAGTCCATGGGGTCACGAAAGAGTCGGACATGAAATGTGACTAACATTTTCACTTTATTATTAATGGTCACTCTTTGTACTTGGTTATTGCATTAGTCTTTTTAAATGTGGAACAACAGACCTAGCAAAGTTGTCTTGTAGAATATCTCACTTTTTATTTTTTTTAAGTTTATTTTTAATCGGAGGACAATCGCTTTACAACATTGTGTTGGTTTCTGCCATACATCAAAGGAAATCAGCCATAATTATACATATATGTACATACATGACATATTTATATATATGTATGTATGTGTGAGCCTCCCTCCCCCATCCCAGCCCTGTCCCACTTTTTTTAGATTTGTCTGAATTTTTTTTTTTCCAGTGTTTTCTTTGAATAAGCTTTGATTTTACTGAAGAAAGACAACATGAGTGACCCACATGCTGACAGTGAGGAGGAAGGGAGAAATTCCTGTTTTATCTTCAGCTTCAGATTTAAGCCCTCCTGCCTTCCCCTTGAGTAGGGTTGGGATGATCGTCCCCAAGCCTGTCATTCATGGGCTGTGCTGGTGCGGCCAGGTCTCTTTGGTGTTCCCAGGGGCTCCTCCTGGAAAGACTTTCCTGTGGCCCGTTTTGGGGGATGGTCCCCTTGGATGAAGGACTTATGTGCTTTTTTTACTTGTCTAAAGCTATTATTTTGCTCCTTCATGGGTTTTCTCCCCCATTGGGTAGAGAGCTCATATGTTAATTTTAACTAGTTTACTAGTGACAGAACTCTAACTCATACTAGTTTAAGAAGAGAGAGGGAAAAAAAAGACACTTGAAGGAATAACCGATCTAAGAAAACAGCTTCAGGAGCGGCTGGATCCAGGTGGGTCAGACAACACCATCACTCTGTCCCTCTCTCTTGGCTCTGCTTTCTTTTGCATTCACGTCACTCACAGGCAGTTCTCCTTCCATAAGACAGCCACTGACTTTGGACATCCTGAGGAGTGGTAAGCTGCTTTCTATGGTGCCGACAAAACTTTGGGTTTTCACACATTTGCACCGGCTCGGTTTATATGCCCATCCCTGAAGCAGTCACCTTGACCTGATGAATAGAATACATCGATTGGCCATGCCTGGACCACATGCCCACTCTAGAACTTGGAAAGGGACAGCCCCGTCTGAACCACAGAAGCCAGCCCTGGTGTCAGGGCACTGCCCGAGGGAAAAATCAGGGCCTGTCGACCAAAACAAGGGGCCTAGGTGCTAAACAGGCAGAAAAGTCGGCCTCCCTTAGTCTGGCGACAAGCGTGGTGAGCCTCTGATTGACTGCATCATTTCCTAATCCCCTTGGGTCTCATCCTTTTCATTTGGGTTTTGTGGGAGTCAGTAACTATGGAGACCACTTGTGTCTGGGTCTCGGCACTGCTTCTTAGGAGCTGTGTGATTCTCGACAGAAGAGTTAACCTCTCTGGGTCTCAGTTAACTCACCTAGCAAGTGGGGATGATATTAATGTTCCTTCCATACAGAGCTGTGAGCACCCAGTGGAATAAAAGCTGTGGATGTGCTTGCACCTGTCAAATGCTGCATTGGGGGGAGGTGTTTATCACCCTCCGAGGTGATTCTTGTGCTTCAAGGGGAGCAAGTCCTGCCCTTGGAGCCACTCCTCAGACCCTTGGGATGGTGACCTACACAGGGCAGTGGAACCTCGGGATGGGTGGGTTATTCTACACTGGTGACTGTAGCAGGGGGGCACGGCCCTGTCCCACAGGGGAACCGTCTGAGCCTTTTGGTCATTTTTTGATGCGGAATGGGAGATGGTGGAAGTAGATGGGCTGGAGGAGAGGGCTCCAAAAATCTAGCATTTCCTGCCAATCCTGGAAGAATTTTTCAAAAGTATTTTTAGAAGAATAAAGGAATGTACTTCTTTCTTCATGCCCAAGGGTGGGTGGCCAGACCCCTACCCGTCGCTCAAGTGTGGGCCCCGGAGTCAGACTGAGTCTGTCCAGGGTTGGCCCTAGACACGTTCTTCTGCTCATCTATAAACATTAGAAGGATACTGACACCCTCCTCTGTACAGCTGTGTCACAGGCGAGGGGACTTAGAGACCTTGGAGTTGGACCCGCTGCTTTGAGGTTTCTCCTTGCCAGACTCACGAGCTGTGCCAACCTGGAGCGGGGCTTTCAGTGTAAGAGTTGTTGGCGTTTAGTTGCTCAGTTGTGTCTGACTCTTTGTGACCCCTATGGACTGTAGCCCGCTAGATTCCTCTGCCCATGGGATTTCCCAGCAAGAATACTGGAGTGGGTCGACATTTCCTACTCCAGGGGATCTTCCTGACCCAGGGATTGAACCCGTGTCTCTTGCATTTGGAGGTGGGTTCTTTACCACTGCACCACCTGGGAACCCCCATCCTTTTATCCTTTTAGCCACATTACCTGAATTTTTGCACCTATGAGAAGGCAGAGAGTGGGTCTTCATCTCTGGGACAGCAATGCTCTGCCCTCCCCTCCGGCCAGTCCAGCTTGACTCTAGGAACATGGTCCTCCTAGTGGGAGTTGCCCCTCTCTTTCTGTCCTCCTCCTCTCCTTCCTCACTTCCAACAATATTTATTGAGGGTTAGAGTATATTAGATGGTATTCTGGGTGCAGGATATAGAGGAGGAGGTGATGACCTCTAAGATAGGTACGGTGTCTGCCCTTATGGAGTTTACAGTCCACTGGGGCAAAGAGACCAAAAAACCAGCCAACAGACAAGTCAGTAAAACCTCCTCAAAACCCCTCGTTAAGTTGGAATAATTACCGCAAAGGAAACAAACCAAGGGCTAGGTGCAGAGTAGCTAAGGGCTGTACTCCAGGTGAGTGGTCAAGGATGGCCTTGGCCACTGGGGAGGGGACATGTGGGACAGATCAATAGCTGATGAGGTTAATTTCCACATTGGATCATTGGGGATTACACTGCCAGTTGCTCCTCCTACCCTATTTCCCACACATCCCACTGCCTCACAGACTGGATGGGTTGATTGTTTCTGCTCCAGGTTCTCCAAGAAGGGACCCTCCTGAAGGTCACTGCCTGTCTTGCCTGGAGACGGCCTTACAGCATCCTCGTACATGTCCTTTGCATGACAGGTTTGATGGATGGTGTTCACATACAGCTGGCCACTGAGCCCAGCTCCCCGTAACCTTGAACCTGCTCTCATGCATTAAGAAGAAGAAAATAAGGAAGAAACTTTGGTCCTTTAGTTATTAGCTGTGACCCACGCAGCCTCATGACTGAGTGAGGGGGGCAGGGCAGGGGGGGAAATGGATGGAAATTTGGAGCCTTGGGGAGAAAGGGAAATGGCTGGTGCAGTTTGTGCAGTGCTTTGGGACTTGGAGGAGGGGTAAGATAGTGGGCACTAATTGGGGTGTTCCCTCAGGATGGAGGCAGTTATTCGCCAGAAGAGCTTAGTACAGCAGGAGTGATGCAGGCTAGACAGCTGGAAGAACTTTCCTGACGGAAAGAGCAGAAAGGCCCCAGAAAGCAGAAAAATGTGCAAATTGCAGACTCATAGCCACTCACCGGGAGGCTCAAGGCTTAGTCCCCAGCTGCGCGAGGCTCAGGGAATCTGTCTACATGGAAGATAAGCTTTGTGTCTGTCTTTAAGGCTAACGGGACTTAAAGTCACAGAGGGAAACAGCAGTTAACACATTAATGCTTTAGTGTCCAGAGGCCATTGTGAAGCAAACTCCAGTTGGGGTTAGGTAGAAACTGTTTGATTACAGCCGATAGGGGCAGTTTCCCTCTAGAAAGGAGTATCCAACCCAGGGTTCTTCCGGGACCCACAGAAGCAGGAGATGAGTTCAGACAACAGGGAAGAAAAATAGAATCTATAAGGAAATGGGTCAATGGGGCCACAACCTATGAATTTTCTGGTTGACCAGGCTTATGTGTGATCTGCAGTCTACACAATGTGATCTTCGTGTTCTGCTTGGTACACACACACACACACACACACACACACACTGTTGGGCTGTACCCCACAGGCCTACAAGCCTTGTACTTGCCCAGCTTTGAGATGGAAGAAGGAGCCCAGAGTCAGCGGGACAGACATAAATAGTTTAATAGACAAGGGGATCCTACATGTTTGGATCAAGGTCCTGGAGTGACACCTCCCTGTGTGAAGCAGATGAGTGCAGGACAGGATGGCAGTAAGAGGGGGAAGTGATGTCTGGTTGGCTCATCAGTTACCAGGGAAACCGGCAGAGGAGCACACCCATCACCCCCTTTGATAAGCTATTGTACAATCATTAGCTGGGGCCAAGGACGGGTATATAGGCATTTACTGTTAGGAAGGTCAGTCATATGAGTGGGCTGTAGGTGAAGCAGGGGCTGGTTGAGCAGGGGATGTACAGAGAGCACAAGAACAGCCATCTTGGGGGCCTCATTGTATTCTGTTCAGGATGTGTAAGATCTGTGTGTCTGTTAAGTGAATACTCACCTGCTTGCTGGTACCCACGATGCTTGCCCTCATTTTTGACAAGCTAAGTTACAAGCCAACCTCATTTTACTGCACTTTGCTTTCTTGCGTTTCTTAGATATTGCATTTTATTTAAAAAAAAAAATTGAAAGTTTGTGGCAACCTTGCATTATCAGATGATAGCTTTTTTTAGCAATAAAGTGATTTTTAATTAAAGTATGTGCACTTGTTTTTAGACACAATGCTACTGCACACTTAGACTACAGTATGGTGTAAAAAATTTGATATGCACTAGAGAAAACAAAAAAATTGGTACAGATCATTTCCTTGTGCTACTTGCTTTCTTGCACTGGTCTGGAGCTGAACCTGCCGTGTCTTCCAGGTATGCCTGTATTTAGGGCTCCCCAGGTGACTCAGTGGTAAAAGAATCCGCCTGCCAAGCAGGAGATGCTGGTTCGATCCCTGGGTTGGGAAGATCCTCTGGAGAAGGAAATGGCAACCCCCTCCAATATTCTTGCCTGGGAAATCCCATGGACAGAGCAGCCTGGCGGGCCATAGTCCAAGGGGTCGCAAAAGAGTTGGACACAGCTGAGTGACTAAACAACATCTGTATTTGGTTTCCCAGGGAGCAGTCACAATGAGCCATCACTCAAAATAGCACAGTGATAAAGGCCACTTGAAGAGTACCTGTGAAGTGCTTTTCATGCATTCTCCTTTAACTGATTATAACATCCGTTAACTTATTAAAACTAACGTAGTTATATTTATAAATAGAAGAAAATGCAAAGACAATAAAAGTCATCATAATTCTAGAGATAAATCCTATTAACCTGAACATGCAGTTCATGTAGTAATAAAAACTGATCATTTAATTATAAATAGAAGAAGTGCAAAGACAACAATAAAAATCATCATAATTCTAGAGATAAACACTATTAACCTTTTCCCCCTACTAAGAACTTTTTCTTTTTTTGGAACATGCCTTGTGGCTTGTGGGATCCTAATTCCTCTGCCAGGGATAGAACCTGGCCCTCGGCAGTGAGAGCATGGCCGAACCACTGGACCACCAGGAAGGTCCTTGGACTGTCTATTTTGAATAAAACCACCATGAACATTTTCATACAAGTCTTTATGTGGACCACACATGTTCAATGAATCCTTGGAAGAACCCTAGGAGCAACACACTGTTGTTATTCCCATTTTACAGATGATCAAACTGAGGCTCAGGTTAAATTTCTAGCCCACAGCCACAAAGACAGTAAAAGCTGAAATCAGGATTTGAGCTCTGGTTTGTCTAACTGCAGGATCTTTTAGTTTTATTCCCTCACTGTGGTATCTTTCCATCACAGCTGATTGAAGTTATTAAGTCTAGAAACAAATGGGTCCTCATCTCAATGACCTGTTGTTCATAACAGTTTTAGCTCAAGTACAGTGGGTGATATTGATAATGATGGCTCCGAGTCACCCAGAAAAGATTCTGTTAAACCTGTATTTGAAGTGGGCAAAAATATGTAAGACGTCTTACAGAAATTTCTAGCCAAGGTCACTACAGTAAAAGCAAGCCAGCAAGCAAAGGAAAGTTTTGCTACTCAAAGCTCTGTTGTCTGGAATTCTCACTTAGGTGTAGTACGTCCTCTCCTGAGGAAGCCAGACACAGAAGGCATTACTGACTATACAGAACGGTATATAAATAACACATGTATAAGAAACCAGTGTGTTCTTTGTAGAGCCAAACAGAATAGGTTTTTGGAGAGTCTGCCGGTTCTTGCTTTGAAAGTTGTTGCTAAGCAATGTTGCTAATATTATGGAAAGACAGCTTTCCTCACTTTTCCACTCAGCCCAGAAAGCCTAGCATTTGGAAGTGGCTCCAGTGGTAGCAGTAAGTTGGCAGGATTTGCTAAGCAGTGAGGTGGGGACTGCCGGGGGACCCTGGGTGTGAGATGACTGTGCTGCAGGCCACCCACCCTCATCTGCTCCCAGTTCTCCAAAGTGACCCCGGGCAGCCTCCATGCAAAATCTACGTCTTTCTGTTCATCAGGAATTTCACACATGGAAGAATCCTTTCGAATGTTTCTACTGTGGGAAAAATTATAGTCATGCTATAGACATGCTTTCTTGCCTGGAAAATCCCATGGACGGAGGAGCCTGGTGGGCTACCGTCCATGGGGTCGCGAAGAGTCAGACACGACTGAGCGACTTCACTTTCACTTTTCACTTTCGTGCATTGGAGAAGGAAATGACAACCCACTCCAGTGTTCTTGCCTGGAGAATCCCAGGGACGGGGGAGCCTGGTGGGCTGCCATCTATGGGGTCGCACAGAGTCGGACACGACTGACGCGACTTAGCAGCAGCAGCGTAGACATGCTTAGATTCATCGATTCAAAATGCCATAAATAGGGGCGTCCCTGGTGGTCCAGTGGTTGAGAGCCCACCTCCCAGTGCTGCGGACACAGGTTCAACCCCTGGCCAGGGAGCTAAGATCTCACATGCCACAGGGCAACTACTGAACCCCGGCCACAACAACAGAGCCCACGCAGAGTGACTAAGACCTAACACAACCACATAAATAAACAAACTGGGTTCCAGGATCCCTCTTAAAAAACTTCTGTAAATAAACCAAAAATAAATGTTTTAAATACCTTCAGAAACCCCAAAAAAGATGAAAAACTCCTTTCTTCTTCCGCCTACCGCCCCACCCCCCTTTTGTAATTCCTGAAGAGGAAATCAGCAGAGTTCTGATGGACGTTGTCCATTGCAGGCTCTGGATACCAAATGATGTGTGGCCCAAGGGTTGGATGCCTGCCGCTGAGTGGGATCTGTGGGTTTCCTCGGGCTTGGTTTCCTCTGCCTAGAGCTCGGAAATGCCACACAAGTCACTGAGATCCGTTTCCAGAATCTGAGCCAGTTTCTCGGCAGATCCCCTGTTCGGTGGGATGTGTGTGGCTCCGGGGAGGTAGGCTGCGCTGCGGTTCCCAGACTTGGCTCCTGTGCCCAGCATGGGCATGGCCTGTTGCTGTTACCGAAGGACCCTGTTGTGGGATGGACCCCTTTGGGGGGCTGGTTGTGAGTTCTGAGACAGGGGAGGTTAGGAGCTGGGAGGAGAGTCAACGTGTTGGCGAAGATCTCTCTTGCATCTCTCTCTCTCTTTTCAAAATAGAAACTGCTTCCCCACCTCAAATGACCTTCCCAATCTTTCCCTTCCCTCCCTTTTCCCTCTCCCCTTTCTCTCCGCCCCTCCTCCCCGCTCTTCTGCTCATTTGGTGATGTCCCAGAGACGCAATAGTAACGTGGTCCAGCAGGGGGCGCTGACGTACCTGCCACGAATGAATGTCAGTCTGGTTCTTTGCAAGCCCAGGTGTGAGTGCGCTGCCGAAAGGAGACATGTGGTTGGGGTTGGGGGGCTTCTGAGTGATTTCTCTGAGCTGGAGCTGGTGTGTGTGTGAGTGTACCCTCAAAGGCATAAGAGCGTGAGGGGTTCTGACCCGTCCTGAGCAGATCTAATATTGTATGGTTTTAACTCTTGAATTGCTCCAAAGTTGGTGTAATGGTTGGGCACACTGTCCCCTGCAGAAGGGGACAAGCAAGACATCTAAAAAAAGCTGGTTTCCGTAAAAGGCCCCACCCCGTGTGGCTCCGCAGCCCCGGTTGCCCCACATCTACCCACGATCCTAGCCAAGAAGGGCTGCGATCCTTCTGGAGAGTAGTGGAGGTAGGGTGGGGCGGGGAGGGAGCTCTTGCTTTGGGCTCTCTCAGACCTAGACGCTGGCAGCGGGGCTGAGTCCCGGTTTCACACGGATGTGTCTCGTGGAGCGGCTTCCTAGGCACAGAAGGCTCTTTTCTTCAGGACCAAGCATGCGTGTCTGTCTGCCTCACCCCACTGGCCCCTTAGGAATGGGGCTGTGCAGCTGTCTGCCCTCTGTTCATGATTAACTCCCCCATCCCCTCCTCATCTCCAGCTCCCATCCAGGCGCCCCCGCAGCATTTGGGTTTCCCTGGATTAGGGGCAGAGACTCAAACTGGCAGCCTCCTGGCACTTTGTTCTCAGGGACTGTGGACTGGAAACAGGTGGGGGTCTGGAACAGACCTTGGAGGTCCTGTGAGCTGGGACACCTCTACTGATAAACTGCTGCTAAATGACTTGGGATCTGGGAGGAGACCCCTTGTCTGACCACTTCTGTCCTCACTGACCTCATTCCCTGTAGTCTGGAAGTGTCCAGCCTTCTCGGTCCACCCCAAAGTGCCCCATGGATGTGGCCCTAGAGGGCCTTTGAGTTACCCATCTGAAAAATTGTTCTCTTTTAATTCTCTTTCAAACTTTGTGATTTCTTCAAGGACAGGGTCTTCATTTCGCACAAGCGTGTAGCTAACATCTAACGCTTGTCTTTTAACGAAGGTACTTCAGGTGCCAAACCTTCACCAGCCAATGGTATTGAGCTTGGATTTAATAAATTTGTATTTGTTTTTATGGGGTGAATGGCAAGTGAGTTAAGAAATGAGTGGACTTAAAGCAAAATAATAAGTAAATAACTGAGTAGTATGGTATTAAGACAAAAAATTGTGAAGGTGGCATGCGAATGGCCTGATTTGGGGGAACAGTGGCTGGGTCACAGTGGATAAGCCAGCTGGGAATGGGATGGTTTTGTGGTTTCATGTGTGCTAGCCCCATTTGTTTTAGCGAGGGTGGTCTTAACGTTCTCTTACCCGAGTCTCCTGCACAAAGCTGGATGCACCCTAGTTATTTCCTAATTGCTGGTGGGATGGGCCCATCTAGCAAATGGCCATTACCTTCTCTGCTTTTGATGGATTTGGTGTTTTCAAATGTTTCCGTGTTTCCTGTGTGGGGCGTGGGCAAAAGGTAGGACTCTCCATCCCCAGGAAACGTCTACATCTTAGGGCACTAGGAATCAGATCAGATCTTTTGGGGACAACCTTATATTTTCAGCCACACTGGGGCTGGAAACATTGAAGTTATAGATGAGTTGAGAGGGCCTGGAACCCCAGAATGGCAATGAATAAAGTTACCTCCTCAGTGGAAAGATTTTTCACTTTCATCCCAGTGTCCTGTTTCCCACTGATGCACTTGACCTAAAATACCTCCCAGGCAGTGGGGTGCAGGTGGGAGCCATTCATAGTCACCCACCTGGAAGGGGGTCAGGTTTTGCACTGAGATGTACTCTGCCCCTGTGTGTGGATAAAATACATCCTATGCTGGCCTGGACCTACGGCCAGTGCCCCCAGCACCCTCCTGACTATGGAGAGGTTCTGTGAATGGCAAAGGCTGGAGAAGCCCTGGGCTCTAGTGCTGGGGCTCTGCCCCCTTGCCCACTGAGGACGTACTCATTTACCCATCCTTCTTCCAGACTGATTCTCAGGTCACTTAACTTGTGTAGTCCTTGCAGCCCGGCTAGCTGCAGTCCCAGGGGTGGGGCCTGGGGCACTGTTTTCTGGCTATAAATAGATGGCCATGGCTATATCTGTGATCTCCCACCACCCAGCCAGGCTCAGGGGGCTGAGGCCATGGCTAATGGACGCTTCATAAATAACCCAGGCACAATTTGGCATCCCTCTGGTGCTCCCTCCCCTGCCCCCATTCCAATGCCAGCAAGAAGCTGTGCCCACTGGAGAGGTGGGGTTGAGGCCACAGGCCCTTGAACCATTCACCACCCTGGTCCCCTCTCCAGCAAAGTCCCTTTCCTGTCTGGCTTTTCTCTGCTTGCTTGAACAGCAGACTGTATTTTAAACAAAACAAACAAACAAAAAAAACCAAGGCAAATTGCCTGTGGGACCTCTTTGGCCCCAAAAGGGCTGTTTCCCCAAGATGGACTAATTGCCTTGTTTTAATTCCCTCCAGCTCTCTACCCATTCCCTTCCCTGGGGGTGGTGGAAGGAAAAGCCAAGCCAGTAGTTAGGCAGAGGGTGGGGGGAGTTGGGGTGCTGAGAGGGGGTGAGGCTTCCTGGCAGCAAATGGAAGAGAATGAGTGGGGCTTAGGAGCACCTTGCTCCCCACAGTAGGGACCCGGCCAGAGCCCTTTTCCCACGGCCTGGCATGATCTTCCTTTTGCATTCTGAAGGGAAGATGAAGCATGGACGCGATGTGGGAAGAATGCAGGCAGGGTGCATGCGGCTGGTGCTGGGGCCCTGGCTGCTGGTGGAATAGGGTGCCCCCTCCCTCAACTTGCATCTCCCTGGCAACCTGGGACGCGAGGTGCGGGTGTAACAGCCGGGAAATCGATCTTGGACCCTATGTTGTGTCAAACTCCCAGGGTCGGGAGAACAAATGTTAACCGAGGGGACTGAGCCCAGCCCACATAGACGCTGACTCTGTAGTAGATCCCTCAGCCCCAGCACGACGAGCCCTTCCCAGATTTGGGGAAAGGTGAGAGTTAGCATCCAGTCGAGTCAAAGCGCCAGGGAGCCCCGGCCCGGGAGGGCGGGCGCCGCGCGCTGGGCGCGGGATGCGCTTCTCACCGCCAGGCAGCCTGAATCGGGTGGGGGAGGCCCGCGGCGGTGCCCGCGCGCGGAGGCAGTTTCGCTTGGACTGAGGACGCGCGGTTTCCTCTCGGTGCATGTTTTTCTCCCTCTGTTTTAAAGACAGTGACAGCATCGGAGAAGTATCCCGGCGGGCCGGGCTGGGAGAGAGCGTCAGCCGCCTTTGCCTGGGGAGGGAGCCCGGGGCCGGGCCAGCGGGGGCGGGCGACGCGGAGCGCAGAGGAGGGGACCGAGGAAAGGCGAGGGAGCCCTGGGGCCCGGCCGCCCGGCAGGACGGGAAGGGGCCAGGGCGCAGGGCAGAGAGCGAACCCCGGCGCCGAGCCCCGCGAGCGCTGAGCGCGAGCCGGTCGCCTCCCTGCGGGGCGGCTGGGCCGCCCTTACCGCCCGCACCCGGGGCGCCCCGGGCCGGGGCCAGAGAGGCGGGGTCGGGGCGGCGTCCGGGGCGCGGGCGGCGCGTCGGAGCCGGAGTCCCGGAGCCGCCCGTCCGGGCCGCGCCCCGAGCGAGCCTTGGAAATGCCCACGCTGGGGGAGCGGGCACCGGCCGCCCGGCGGGGCCCGAGGAGACGCTGAAGGTCGCCGGGAAGTGAGCGCCCGGTCACCTGACCCCCGGGGTGCACCTAGGCGGGGCGGGGCCCATGCGAGGCGAGCGGCCGGGGACCCGGGCGCCGGCGCAGGGGCCGGGAGCGGGCGTCGCGGAGCGCGCGGAGCCGGGCCGGCGGGGGCGCGCGGCGGGCGGGCGAGGGCGCGGCCGGGCACTGCCGGCGGCCTCGCCATGTCCCAGCCGGCGGGCAGGATGCATTGCCGAAAGGCTGGGATCCGCGCCGCCGTGGTGCTCATCGGACTCCTGCACAAATCCCGAAAGCAGAGTAAAGAGAAAAGGTAACGCCTGGCGGCGCCACCTCCCTCTTCCCGCCGCTTTCGGGCTCAATCCCCGTTTTCTTTGGGGTGGACTTTTCCAAGAGAGCATTTGGCTCCGAGCTGGATGGGAGAAAGCCTCCACTCTGGGCGCCGTCGGGCGAGCGAGTTCGGAGCTTAGCCCCGACACTGGCTGTTATGGGAAAAAGCCCAGGCAGGGCATTGGCTGAATCGGGGATGGGGGGAACGGTGGGTGAGCGCGGCCGGGAGGATCATTCGGACTCCATCCCCCACAGAGGGGCACCAGATCCTTCACCCCCACTCCTCGAATTTGCCTAGCGCGGCGTCCTTCCCAAAGCCTGCAGCGCGGGTACCATTGAATCGACCCGGGCGACCGTCCCTGGCTCAGGCCCCGACCCGAGTGGCCCAATGCGCTGGAGATGCCATTTGCTTCTCTGCAACTTGGCTGAGCCCGCGAGGGGCCGGCCAGGTTGGGATCTGCTAGCTTCGTGCACGATGCCGTCAGGCCAGGAGCAAGTTTGGAGGTTGTCTATCACCTCCACCCCCGCCTCCGTGTCTCTCTGTCTTTGGGTTTCTCTGTCTTTCACCATTCTTGGGTTTACCCTCGTGTTTGCTCCTGAATGTTGAAAATCGTTCTCCCAGGCTGTTTCAGAGATAGGCTGGAGGGCCTGTGGGGGTGAGAGATGTGGGGTTTGGGATGGGCAAAGGAGCTTTGGAGGCACCTTCCTGGACCCACAAAACCCCAGGGAGCTGGCCATACAGGCTGGCAGAGCCTCTGTCCTCTATAGGGTACATGAGCCCAAAGTCTGCCAGCAACTGGGGGTCATTAGAGTTGACTGTCCACAGACATGTGGTGGGGGTGTGGGGCAGACTGGTGGCCCTGCTGTATTCTAATTTCCAGAGACGTTCAGAGTTAGTGCTGCATTCTACGTTGATCAAGGGCTCAGACAAGGACAATGGAGCCAGAGAATACCTGGGTTGTGACTGGTGGCCCCTGGGCTCACCCAGAAGTTGGGTGTGCCTGGGGGAGGTGGTGGGCAGTGAAGTGGAGCACTTGGAACAACCGGCATGGGTTGCCCCCTACAGTCTGGCTGTCTTCTGTCCCTCTCGTCCCCCTTCCTATAATGTAATTCAGTGTTTCCCACAGCCTGGGATGAATCTCCAGTGAAGTAACTGAAGGTGGTTAAGCATGAAATAGCATTGAGTCACCTAGTGAGAAAGTTCTTCCCTTTTCAGTTCTCTGCTAATCCTTGTGATTTCTTCAAGGGGCAAGTTTCAGGTTGGTGCTAGTCTGACTTTAACACCTTTTAAACACTTGCTAATCTCCCACTTATAACAAAGAGAGAGCAGACCTCTGGCTCAGGGCCTTTAAGTGGGGGAACAGTGCCTGCCTGCAACTTAGGTTGTTTTTGTAGGGTTTATTTTTAGGATTCTGTCCTGGCTATGGCCAGTGGTACTGATGTTCTCTCTTGCAGTGGTGATATGAAGCATCACTTTAAATTAGCCGAATCAAGTCACAAGAATGAGTCTATTTAGTAGAAATGGTACAGATGGTGTAGAACATAGCACAAATTCTGCAGGTGATCTAGGAATGAATGATGCTCAGGACGCACTTGTCTAGCAGAAAAAGCTGCCAGAGGGACTCAGGACCTCAGGGCTCCAGGTCTGGTCCCCATTCTCCCCTAGACTTTGATTCTCATCCATTCCCTGCTCTTTGGCATTTTATATGTACAGATGAGCAAGCCAGCCCTTTACAGTCAGAAAGATACAGGGTGGCTGCTCCAAGACAACCTGGACCTGTTTTGAGGGATGAGAAGGGAGGCATGCTCCATGGAAAGGCAGCTAGTTGAGAATCGCTCCTGTCTCTGAGTGTTGAACGTGGATGTGTGGCAGAGGCCCAGAAGCTCTAGTCCCCCCTCCTCTCTTGACCATGACATGATGGAGTTCATCTCTCTGAGCCTCAGTTTCTGCATCCCCACAAAAGGCATGCAAGGCTCAAGGGAGATGATGTGGGTCATGATGCATCTGATAGGAAGTACTGCATGAGGATGGAGGGATTTCAGCAGATCGCTCCCATTCTCCTCTCTCTGCGCCCATGTCCTGGAAACCACGGTAAGATGGCAGGTGGTGACAGCCCCACCAGTGGTCCAGACCAGCTGTGTGTGGACTGAGAAGGCAGCCAGGTGGGTGTGGGCTTGGGGGGCTGCAGTGAGGCACAGGGCAGGACTTGGACAGGGAACAGGAAGGGATTGGCCCAGGTGAGGATGCCCCAGGCTCCTGGTACTTGTGTTTCCTCCTGGCTGTTCTGTGCTTTTCCCTGCAATGCAGGCAGACAGTGGTGACCCTCTCAGCCTCTGCCTTTGTCCTGTTTTTCTGTTGCTCCTGCTATGCTGATGGCTCTGGCCATGGATTTAACCTGCCAAGGAGAGAGAGGGCTTGCTTTCATGCTTGTGCTGAACGACCTTTACTTCCCTTGCTCTTTGTTATCTGGAGTTTCTTTGTCTCTGAGTGTCTGAAATCAGTGCACACGATTGACCCTTACTCTGCAGGCACTGGCCATGGGGGCCCTGGAGCAGGCTGCAGCTGCCAGCCTCTCTTAAGCACTTCCTAAGCTCCATGCTGAGTGTGAAATTTGCCGAGTTCCTCCTTCCTCCCCCATCTCATCACAGGGTCAGGTCAGATTCAGGTCCCCTTGTCATCCATCCCAGAAGGCTTGATTCACCCATCGATCTTCCCAGCACCTCTAATTGACAGGCCTGTGCAGATAATACTCCTGGCTGTTGGCCATGAGGGATGGAAGGTACTGTGTGTCTTGTAGTAATGGCCCAGTGGTCCTTCATCTTCCTGCCCTCCCCAGGCCATTTGGAAATATTGTTTGGGAGGGGGAGGGAGGTATGCCAGGCAGAGTGGTTACAACATTGGTAATCCATACGGGCGCAGAAGCAGGAGACTTCCAGACACTCTTGGTAGGTGCTGAGAACTATACCAGAAGCGCCAGCCTCAGATTGCCTCCTGGAGAAATGGGAGTGGGGCTCACCAGCCTTGATCTGATGGCTCTGTGGGAGATTTGGGACAACCTGGAGGTCCTGCTTCTTTCCTACCATCTTCCAGGAATTCTAGCACCTGTGATCTTATGGAAACAATGTTGTATTTGAGAGGGGATTGAATTTGAATGTGGTTCCAAGGAGGCACCTGAACAAAGCCTTCCTTGGTGATGGCAATTTGGAAGCCCCTGTAGTGGAGAGCACCTTTTTCTTTTCTTTTCTTTCTTTCTTTACTTGGCTGCTCTGGGTCTTAGTTTCGACATTCAAGATCTTTTAGTTGCTCCATATGGGATCTCGTTCCCTGACCGGGGATCAAACCTGGACCCCTTGCATTGGGAACACAGAGTCTTAGCCACCGGATCACCAGGGAAGTCCCTGGAGAGCTGCTTTAGAGTGCTCTGATTTTCAAAGCATATAGATGTGGCAGAGCGGGGTAAGATCCAGAGAATGGCTTCAGTAATCATAGAAGTGGGTGATGAGGCGGGTGGTGCCCTCTGAAGGGGTGATAGCTTATGGTGTACAGTGTCAGTTTTGTGATCTCCGAAGAAGAAGATGCAGCTTTGGGACCAGGGACCAGGCTCGATCACTCAAGAGTTTTTGTGTAGCAGTATCAAAGTATGGAAAGGGGCAGAGAAAGCTTCTGACATAGACATCAGAAGGGGGACGGAGAGTGTCCCCCTTGCTAGTCTTGTGAAGTGAAGTGAAGTTGCTCAGTCGTGTCCGACTCTTTGTGACCCCATGGACTGTAGCCTACCAGGCTCCTCCATCCATGGGATTTTCCAGGCAAGAGTACTGGAGTGGGTTGCCATTTCCTTCTCCAGGAGATCTTCCCAACCCAGGGATTGAACCTGGGTCTCCCACATTGCAGGCAGATGCTTTACTGTTTGAGCCACCAGGAGGCTTTATATACTTTCATCAGACCCACTCCCACAACATATATCTTAAATTAACAAGATTAGAACTAACAATAGAAAGGTCTGACCAGACCCACTCCCACAGTATACAAGTTTTAAGATAACAAGATTAGTCAGAGGGTTCTTGTTAAGGAGAAACATATCCTTGAGCAAGATACATTGTTATATTGACTAAGACAAGGCAATGTAGAAAAAAATATTTGCCCTTTTCTCCTCCTTGAGAGCCTCAGACCCCTTTCTCCTCCTCCTTGGGGACTCTGGACTTCTTATCAACCTGCCTAAGAATTGACTCAGGGGCAACGGGCATCTTTGGCAGTTGGTTCGAAACAGGGGAACATAATCAAAATATTTACCTTCTGAAATGTGTGGATAAAGTCCGTGTGGCTGCAGGTGTGACATTCTGAACTGAAGAGAGGTCATTTAGCATAAATGAAAGAAAAATCCACATCTTACAGGGGGTAGTTATTTTGGGACAACTCTCACCATGGGGTTTACAAGGAGGAAAATATAAATTCACTCATCATTCAGCAAGTCACTCATGGCAGGCTCTGTGGGGCAGAACAGTGACTCTAACGAACCTGATCCCTCCATGGTGGGACGTAATGTACAGAGGATTAATCCTGTGTAGGTTATTAGAAAAATCTCATCCTTGGCTTAAAAAAAACCCAGCTTTTTATTGTGAAACTTTTAAAGCATGCACAAAATTGGAGAGAATGGTCTAATACAATACCCAGTTTCAGCTTTTATCAACTCATGGCCAATCTTATTTCATTTATTTACTAATTCACTCCCCCGCAAGATTATTTTGAAGTAAATCCCAGACTTTATATCATTTCATTCTTAAATATTTCATGCATCTTAAAGATAAGAATTCTTCTGAAAAACTAGCAATGATCATACCCCCTAAGTTAACAATAATTTCTTAATATCACATTCAGTCAGTGTTCAGATTTCCCTTATTGCCTCTTAAAAGTTTTATTTTTTATTTAGATTTTATGGTTCATTTACTGTCTCATATCCCCCCAGTCAAAGATGATTATTTCTTTTTTTTACCTCATAAAAGTTTTTCTAAAGTGTTTTGGGGTTAAGATTCACAAAATCCAGTGTGATTGGTGATACGTCTCATTATAAGTTTTCTCCTACAACTCTTTTTTTTTTCTTTCCTCCTTATAATTTCTTTATCGAAGAAAGTGGGTTGCTTGTCTTGGGGAGTTTCCCACAATCAGGATTTTGTGGATGGAGTCTCTGGGTGTCATTTAACTTGTTCTCCTTTCCTCTATGTAAGTGTCAGTGGTATTTAGTTTTAGAGGCTACAGTAGATTTGGGTATGATTTTTTTTTTTTTTTTTTTGGTGAGACTATGCTAGTGGAAGTTGGGCTTCCCTGGTGGCTCAGATGGTAAAAAATATGCCTGCAGTGCAGGAGACCAGGGTTCGATGTCTGGGTTGGGAAGATCCCCTGGAGAAGGAAATGGCAACCCACTCCAGTATTCTTGCCTGGAGGATTCCATGGACAGAGAAACTCGGTGGGCTACAGTCCATGGGGTCACAAAGAGTCAGACATGACTGAGCGACTAACACTATGCTAGTGGAAGGACTCCCAGGCGGCGCAGTGGTAAAGCAGCATGCCAGTGCAGAAGATGTAGGACACCAGGTTCGATCCCTGGGTCGGGAAGATGCCCTGGAGGAGGAAATGGCAACCCACTCCAGTATTCTTGCCTGGGAAATCCCATGGACAGAGGAGCCTGGAGGGCTACAGTCCATGGGGTCTCAAAGAGTCAGACATGACTGAGTGACTGAGCACGCATATACACTAGTGAAGTTGTCCAGTTGTCTGCTTTTGTGATATCAGCAGTCACTGATTGCTTTGTCCTTAGGGTTTGAAGGCTGGTGTCATGGATGATACCTGGGTTCTCACATGGGAGAGCTGGTGCCAGCCCTTCGAGCTGCGTGGAGTCTGAGCCTGAGGAGTGTCCAAGAGCACTGGCCTTTGAGCCCCAGAGTCCCGGGGCTGGAAAGGGTGCAAGGCAGGAGCTGGTTTGCTCCCAGGCCCCGGAACAGATGGCCGCTTGTTCTCATCTTAGGAGGTGACTTGGTCCTGTCCTCTGCAGAAGGGCCTGCCCTCTGCGGAAGGGCCTGGTCTTCACCCTTTCTTGTCTCATGCTTGAGCCAGTTGCTATCGTTGCTTTAAAGAACAAACCTCTCCCTTTAACCAGCTTCCCATTTTTAACCTCATTGCAAGTCTGAGGAGTTAAGGAACAGAATTTGAGGTGTAAATGAGTGTATTAGATTCCTTTTGAACCATTATTTTAATCTTCTAATTGGTCTCCTCACTTCTTGTCCCCCTTACCTCTTCTCCTGACAGTTGCCACAGTGGAGTTTTAAAAATTCAAATATAAAACAATACAAAAAAACTCAAATACGATCAAGTCTGTCTACTGCAAGAAGCTCTCCATGGGCTTTCCATTATACTTTATTTTTAAAATTTTATTTTTTAAAGTTTTTTTTTTAATGGCTTTATTTATTTTTGGAGCTGTGCAGCATGTGGGATCTTTGTTTCTCGATCAGGGATTGAACCTGCATCCCTTCTGTTAGAAGCATGGAGTCTTAACCACTGGACCACAGGGAAGTGCCTCCATTACACGTGAAATGAAATCTAAAATCTGAAGCTGGGTCCACGTCCCCTCCCTGGTTCTATGAACTTACCTCTGACCTTGTTCCCCCTCCCCACTGTGATCATTGTACTTCAGTGGCAAAGGCCTTCTCTCTGTTTCTGGAACATGCCAAGGTTGCTTCTACCCCAGGCCTTTTACACATGTTATTTACCGTGACTTCACTAACCATGCGGAGAAGGCAATGGCACCCCACTCCAGTACTCTTGCCTGGAAAATCCCATGGATGGAGGAGCCTGGTGGGCTGCAGTCCATGGGGTCGCTAAGAGTTGGGCACGACTGAGCGACTTCACTTTCACTTTTCACTTTCATGCATTGGAGAAGGAAGTGGCAACCCACTCCAGTGTTCTTGCCTGGAGAATCCCAGGAACGGGGGAGCCTGGTGGGCTGCCATCTATGGGGTTGCACAGAGTCGGACACGACTGAAGCGACTTGGCAGCAGCAGCACTAACCATGCTTCCTCATCACCTGGCTCTCAACTCAGATATCATCCCCTCCAAAGGGACTCCTCTGACCATCCAACCTAAGCAACTCATTCCAGCCGTTACAACTTTATCTTGATTTATTTCCTCCGTGGCACTTACCGTTAACTGATATCATTTAGCATGGGTAATAAACAATTCATTGACTATCTCCTCCCCTAGAAGGCAAGTTGTCTGAGAGCAAGGACTTTGCCTTTTTCACATCATTGCTGAGAACAGGAGCGCTCGGTAAATATTTACTGAATGAATGAGTGGGTGCTCATGAGACTCACTGACCCCTCAGGCGAAATGTGCTCACTGCTTCTTACCTTGAAGTCCTCTTAATACTGTAGTGCTCTCTGAGATGGGTTTCAAGATGTCCCTTTTCTTTCTCTCTCTTTTTTTGGCCATACCATGTAGCCTGCAGAACTTCCCTGACCGGGGATGGAACCTGCGCCCTCTGCAGTGGAAGCATGGAGTCTCAACCACTGGGCCACCAGGGAGCTAGCTCCTTTCTTGTCTGCGATTTCCCCCCTTGCCTCTTGTTCCTTTCCTTCCACAAGAGATTTTGGGGAGAAATGAACCAGATCACTTGCACGTGGGTATTTTTCACATTATTCCTCTGACTCCTTCCTGCCTCTGCGTGGTTCAGGGACCCATAAATGGGAGGGTCCCGGCTGAGTCCAGCCCATCCTGAAGCTGCGACTGGGACACCAGGACTGTCCTGACTCTGGGTTCCTAGATTTCGGGTCCTGGAGCTGCTACCCGACAGGCAGAAGCGGGGTCCCTTCATTCATGCCAAAGAGGGGCCAGTGGGCGCCTGAATTAGCAATCAGTCTCCATTAGCAAATATATATATTTTTTGAAATGTAGCTTTATCTCTTGGGAGCCCGTGTAGTGCACAGATGGCTGGTTACCAGGATGTTGCCAAATAGAGGGCTTGCCAGGCTCGCTTGGTTAAACCAGCGAGAATCACTTCTGTGCGCTCGGGGGCTGCTGAAGGGCTCAGGAAGTTTCTCAGTCATTTTAAGCAGATGAGGCACTCCCTCACCCTCAGCCTGGTCCGCACCCCACCCCACACCTGCCCGACAAACGGAGTTTATTTGCCTCCGGAATCCATAAAAAATAAAGGAGGTAGGCAAGATGATTTCAGGTGGACAAGCATTTTTTGTTTTAATAGCTATTAAAAAAAAAAAATTCTGGCAAGTGATGCTGGTTTTCTGTGTACGGCACTTACATAATGCTTTAAAAAAGTAAGTTTGTTTAAGTAAAAAATTGCGAATTAATTTAAAGAGAAGTGTTAAGAGCAGTAATAGGTGGTACGCGGATTAGGGGAAGATGGGGAAGGTGGTGCTGACATGCCTGTGGCTCAGGGAGGAAGGGAGCCTGTTTCTCGTATGTTAGAATGGATGCTGCAGCATCTGGGTCGTTGAGGACTGAATGGTTGTCACAGGCTAGCACCTTTTGAGACTTACTGTTTGCGAGGCTCTGGGCTGAGGGCTCGTGTGCGTGCCTATCAATTCTACCAGTTATTATCTTTGTTTTCTAGCTGAGAGACAGAGGCTCAGAGGTCGAGGATCATGCTGGGGACAGAATCAGAGGTGGAGGAACGGGGATTTTAACCTGCTTCTGCTGCAGTCCAAAGGCTGTGATCTTAACTATTATGTTATCTGGAACCCATAAGCACTTAGGCAGTGCCTGGCTTCTGAGAAGTGCTTATTCCGTTCCGCTGCTATTATTATGAATGTACTGAGGTGTAACATCCATACAATGAGCATACAAGTCTTAAAGATACCGCTCAGTGACTTGTCACATATTTATCTGCCTGTGTAGACACCACCCGGGTCAGATATAGCATTTTCCAGCACCCCAGCAGGCTCCCTCAGGCTCCTCCACAGTCCAGTTATAATTACTATGGAGTCGGCCCATTGCCTTACATCTGGGTGGTACCTGGGGTAGCCTTGACCATGGTAAAGGGAACTCATGTCATGAGTTAGAATTTCTGAGTGGGGAGCCCCAGTTCGGCCATGGTGGATGGTGCCAGACTCTGCACTGGTTTCTAGGGACAAATAAGCCTGGTTTCACCTTCCCCTCTCCTTCCAGACGTGTTCACTGTGGACCTGGAGCTCGTGCTCTGTTTATTCACTGCCCTTGGAGCAAGGCTGGGTTGAAAAATTGTCACTTGCTTTTAAGCTTATCAGTTATGAACACTCTGTTTCATGAAGGCTGGAGCCCTGGCCAGCTGCTTCCCGGAGCCCTTTGCGGGTGGACTGACCCTGCGGGGCCACTTCTCTGAAGGGGGGTGGTGGGGTGGGAGCTGGTTGTTGGTCAGAGCCGCCCCCTCCCCATCCTTCCCTTCCTTCCCACTTTTCTGTGTCTTCGTTGTAAAGATCTTTACCAACCACACTGAATGTGTGTGGTACAGTCAGGGTGCTGTGCTAATACTTGTTGTCATAAACGCTTACTCTCAAAGCACAGACTTGTGGTTACTGGGGGGAGGATGGAGGTAAGGGATTGTTAGGGAGTTTGGGATGGACATGTACACACTGCTAATTTTAAATGGATAACCAACAAGGACTTACTGTACAGCACGTGGAACTTTGCTCAACATTATGTGGTGATATTATGTGGATGGAGGGGAGTTTGGGGGAGAATGTGCTGGGGTGCTCAGTCGTGTCCACCTCTTTGCGACCCCATGGGCTGTAGCCCACCAGGCTCCTCTGTCCGTAGGAGGAAGAGCAAGAATACTGGAGTGGGCTGTCATTTCCTCCTCCAGGGTAATCTTCCTGACCCAGGGATTGAACCCATGTCTTGCGTCTCCTGCATTGCAGGCTGATTCTTTACTGCTGAGCCACTGGGGAATGGATACATGTGTATGTATGGCTGAGTCCCTTCACTGTCTACCCGAAACTATCACAACATTGTTCATCAGCTTTACTCCAATACAAGGTTACACGTTTAAAAAATAATAATAACACCCCCCCTCCAAAATAAGCGCTTACTCTCGGGGCTCAAAAATAGCCCCCGAGCAAGGTGCAGCTCTCACTGGGCTTACAGGACAGACCCTCAGAAGGGTGGAGGACCCCCGCCCCGCTCATTTTTCACTGTCATGTGCTTCGTAACCAGACTGTCCTGTCTGCAGAGAGTGGGGAGAGCTGGCACCTGGGCATTTAGAGTCGGAGGCAGAAGTCAGAAGCTGGCCCCTGCAGACTCCTTAGGTCTTCGAGAAGCCTCCTCTCTGTGCCAGACTCTGTTGGAGGCACTGCGGATGCAGCAGGGAACAGCGCAAAGCCTTGCCTGTTCTCCAGGGACTTGTTAGACCCACATATGTTTTTCACTTTTAAGTCAGTATTTTTGAATTGGAAGATTCCGTGTTACTAATGTGTATTTCAGCCTTCTATGGAGAAATCAGAAGTTCTGGCAATGCTGGCCGGGCCTGCCTTCCCGCCTGGCACTTCCACTGCCAGTTGCCGGCTCCCTGTGGGGCTGGTGCCCTCCTGCTCACCCCAGCACCCATACCTGGCTGCCCCTGTGTCACCTACCCCTGTTGTGAGGGATTGGGTATAGAGTGTGGGAAGCAGGAGGCTCAGGGTTGGGGAGCTCTATGTGTAATTAATGAAATATGTAGGCTGGGGGTTGGGTCTTAGCCAGGCATGCCCTTGGGTCTCCTTGGTTTGGGGCAAGTCCATTGTGACCGGAAATGAGGGGTCCTGGCAGTGTGGCTGGGTGCCCTGCAGGAGCTGGGCTGGAGAATGGCCACTGTTCATTTGCCTGTAGATGTTCCTCCTGTCTTATCCTCCCTAATTACCCTCCAAACAAAAATAACAGAAAGATGGGAGGCTGGGTTCCATAGAGCACAGACTCACGAATTCCCAAGAGAAGGGACAGGGATGAGAACTAGTATTGAGCTCCCCTCTGGGCATGGCACTGGGCTGGCACTTGAACCTCACTCATTTCATTCTCTGCAAGGCTGCTCGTCGTGATTTCCATTTTTCATGGAGGAGAAAGCGGAGGTTCAGGAGTGACACAGCCAGTGTCACTCAGCTTCTATAGGAGAGCTGAGATTCAAACCCCAGCCTGATGCCAAATCCTAGGCTTTTGTCCTTTCGCCTATTACATGGTGACTCTGGCCAAGTTCCTTGAACTCTCTGCCCTTGACTTTCACCTTCTACGAAGTGGACTGTACTGTATTTCAGGTGTATGAGACACCTATCAAGTGTATGAAAAGGCTTCAGATTATAGTGAACCATGACACTTTAGCACATTTGTTATTTTGTAAGGAAGGGACTGGGTAGGTCTCTTGGGCACCTGGGCTTCTTTGGAACCCCAGGCCTTAGCTGATGGGTGGGGGGAGGGCGCGATCCATGGAGCCTTAGGTGGGGGAGGGTTCTGTCCTGTCAGGCGTCAGATAAGCTGAAAGGTCTCTTGGCTGTTGTCGTCACTAATTAGAATAGAAATTCCTGCTCCTTTATGAGAATGGGAAGATCTGGGCTGCAGCCTGGGTTCCCCATGCCATCTGTATTTTAATAGAACGTTTATTTTAATAAGATACTTAATCCGAGATGCAAAGGCAGGAAGAGTGTGTAAATTAAGGGGTAACCGAAGCAGGCTATCTGAAAATTCTATTTGCAAATAAGCCAGAAAGGGCTTTTGAGCGCGACGTCAACCAAGGCCAGTTGCTGAGAGCCGACAAGGTCCCCCAAGGGCACAGCCACGCGGAGCAGGACACAGGCTGTGATACAAGTGATGGGAACAAGGCCACCTGGTTCCACGTCACGGGTCCTCTGCCCTTTCCCTGCTGCTGGAAGGTGCTGCCACCCCCTCTGCAGCATTTGCCCTCTCTTTCTCCTCCATGAATGAGTTGGGTTTCAGACGTTCACCTGTGCTGCTTCAGTTCACGGCCCTCCCCATCCGTGGAGCACAGGGTATGTACCAGGCCCCGGACGATGGGGTTCAGGAGGAGAATGAGATACTCTTCCTGCCTCAGGCAGTCTGTGCCCTGGAAGGAGGGATCAGACGTGTAGTGTGAACCCGAGACCAGAGGTGGGGGTGCTGGAGAAGAGGTGCCTGGCACCCTGGAGGCCACCCAAGGAAGGCTTCTTGCAATTGGTGGTGTTGGAGGTGGGCCATGGACTTCCTCGATGACTCAGTGGTAAAGAATCGGCCTGCAATGCAGGAGGTACAGGAGATGTGGGTTTGATTCCTGGGTCAGGAAGATCTTCTGGAGGAGGAAATGGCAACCCACTCCAGTATTCTTGCCTGGAGAATTCCACGGACAGAGGAGCCTGGCGGGCTACAGTCCATGGGTCACAAAGAGTCGAACATGACTGAGTACACATGATACACGGTATGGAGCCTGAAGATTTCAGAAGGGAATGGTGAAGTGGGGAACTACATTCTAGTTAAATAGCATGTGTAAGCAAAGGAATGCAGGTGGGAAGAGCAGGGGACACGTTCAGAACCCAGCTGGACTGTGATGTGGATTTCATGGTGAGGAATAGCGGGAAATGAGGCTGTCAAGGTCATCTGGGTCTATTTTGTGGTTGGTGCTGAATGGCAGGGAGAGAAGCAGATTAGGCAACGGGGGGCTTCACTGCTCTGTGACCCCCAACCCCAAACCTATGTGGTAGTGTGGAACCCCAGTTAGCATATACACAAAGAATCAGTCAACGTTACAGTTGAAATAGAGTTCTCTAACATTTGTTTTTTAATTTTTTTCCAAGAGACCAAAGCTTTTTATTTAATAGTGAATAAATCAGTTTGTGACTCAGTTTCCTTGTCTGAACAGCAAGAAAAGATAATTTGTCATGTTTTATAGAAAGATTGTAAGGAGATGTAAACTTCAAAATGATCTTTGTGTTTTGAAGAACAATGGTCTAACATTTGCTTTAATGCCATCTATTTAATCAGGGGTTTCAGGTTAGAGGGTCTTTGTGTTGGAGGGTGGTACCTCCAAAATGACTCTTTTTAAAAACAAAAATTTTTTTAATTAAAAATTTTCAATTTATAGCACATAGGATCTTAGTTCTTTGATCAGGGCTTGAACCCATGCCGCCTGCAGTGGAAGCACAGAGTCTTAACCACTGGATCGCCAGGAAAGTCCCCCAAATGACTCCTTGGTTAGAAATTGAGCTGAATTAGTCAGGAATCTTTTGGTTGTAAGTGACAGCTGCTGCTGCTGCTGCTAAGTCGCTTCAGTCGTGTCCGACTCTGTGTGACCCCATAGACTGCAGCCCACCAGGCTCCCCGTCCCTGGGATTCTCAAGTGACAGACCCCCATTCAAATTAACTTAAAGGAAGAAAAGAAGTGTGTTGGGTTAGGTCAATTAGAAAGTTCAGAGGGCACAATTCAGGGATGGCTGGATCCAGGGCTTCTTTGGTGTCCCTGGACACCGGTTTTCTTTCTCAGTCTCTAGGCTATGCTTTCTTTTGGGTTGGCTTCATCCTCAGATAGGCTGTCCACAAAGTTGGATGATGGCTGCTTCAGGCTTACATACTGCCAGTTTAGCAACACCAATAGGAAGACCAGTAGTATCAGCCAGAGTCCCAAGGGTGACTCACCCTGGATACAGTGGTTTGTGCCCCATCCTTGACTTTGGCTAAAGGGATAGTATACATTTTTAATTTTTTTTAGAGGAAATTTCTGTTCAAGAGGAAGTGAAGTTTTCTTAGAATGACGTGCAATTTCCATCCTCATAGAGTAATTTTTTAAACTTTTTATTTTGTATTGGAGTATAGCCGATTAACAATGTTGTGATGGTCTCAGGTAGACAGTGAAGGGACTCAGCCATACAGATACATGTATCTAGGCTCCCCCAAACTCCCCTTCCATCCAGACTGGCACATAACATTGAGCAGAGTTCCCTGTGCTATACAGTAGGTCCTTGTTGGTTATCCATTTTATTTACTTATTAAAAAATATATTTATTTATTTGACTGTACCAGCTCTTATTTGCAGCATGTGGGATCTAGTTCCCTGACCAGGGATCAAACCCAGGCCTCCTGCACTGGGGGTGCGATCTGAGCCACTGGACCCCCAGGGAAATTCCTGGCTATCCATTTTAAATACAACAGTATGTCCCTGTCCATGCCAAACTCCCTAACCAGGATAGGGTACACTGATTAGCCAAGTCCGGGTCTTGTGCCCACTCTGGATCCCAGAGGTGGAGTCACCTAGGCTGAGACAATAGGAGGGGTGGGTCATCTGAGGAAATTGGGTATGTTGCTATCAGAAGATCAGGGGATGGAAGTGGGGCAGGACAAGACCAACTGCTGTCCATTCTCCTGGCTCTGCTGGTTTAGAGAGATGTGGGTTTGATCCCTGGGTCAGGAAGATCCCCTGGAGAAGGAAATGGCAACCCACTCCAGTATTGTCTGGAGAATCCCATGGACAGAGGGGCCTGGCAGGCTGTGGTCCGTAGGGTTGCAAAGAGTCGGACAGAGATGAAGTGACTTAACACGCACACATGCATTGCATTTCTTACATCTCCTGCATTGGCAGGCGGATTACCACTAGCGCCACCTTGGAAGCCCATACAATGGAATGCTGCTACCACGTGGATGAACTTTGAAACACTGTTCTGGGAATTCCCTGGTGGTCTAGTGTTTGGGACTCTGTGCTTTCACTGCAGAGGATGTGGGTTCACTCCCTGGTTGGGGGACTAGATCTGGCAAACCATGAGTTGTGGCCAAAAAAAGAAAATATTGTGCTGAATGAGCTAAGCCAGACACAATACGACAGAGATTGGATGATTCCACTTGTGTGAGGTACTTGGAATAGATAAATTCAAAGAGACACAAAAATTCAAAGTAGAGTAGAGCTTGTGTGTATGTTAATCACTCAGTCATGTCGCTCTTTGTGACCCCGTGGACTGTAGCCGGCCAGGCTCCTCTGTCCATGGGATTCTCCAGGCAAGAATACTGAAGTGGGTTGCTATTTCCTCCTCCAGAGAATCTTCCCTACCCAGGGATCAAACCCCAGTCTACTGCATTGCAGGCTGATTCTTTACCATCTGAGCCACCAGGGAAGCCCTAGAATAGAGGTTACCAGGGGCTAAGGGGGTAGGTTAGGGAGAATTATCGTTTAATGTATACAAAGCTTCTGTTAAGGGTTCTGAAAAAAGTTCTGGAACCGGATTGTGGTGATGGCTGCATGATACTGAATCGCGCTTAAAAATGGCTACAGTGGTTAAAAAAAAAAAAAAAAAAAAAAACTTATTCAGGATCCTAAAACGTAAAGCAGATAAAAGAGTGTTTCCCTGGGTGGAGATGGGGTGGGCAGATGGGGGCGGCTCTAGTCTCATTTCTGTGAAAATGGAGATGCGTTTGGACCCAGAGTGCCGTGGGGACTCCAGGGAAGCGACAGTCCTTCCTTCCCTGATAGTGCAGTCCACGTGCTGAAGTTGGGGGTCCCCCAAGCTTCTGTCCTGCCCAAGCTTCACTCCCCACTGATGGTCATGTGTTGGTGGGGAAGGTCAGTCCAGGGAGCAGGTGCCGGAGGGATGGGGTCCCCTCCTGTGAGCTCTCCTTGTAACCCACGTTTTCTTTCCTGTGATCAAGTGCTCATGGACAGGCATTTGCCAGTGCGTTAAGGGGCTCTCCTCAGGGCTTCCCTGGTGGCTCAGACGATAAAGAATCTGCCTGCCAATGCTGGAGATGCAGGTTTGATCCCTGGGTTGGGATGATCCCCTGGAGAAGGGCATGGCCACCCAATCCAGTATTCTCATCTGGAGAATCCCATGTTCAGAGGAGCCTGGGAGGCTACAGTTCATGGGGGTTGCAAAGAGTTGGACATAACTGAGTGACTAACACACACACACACATGCATGCACACACACACACACACTGGGCTCTCCTCAGAGGCTGAGGGGACTAGGGGTAGGCAGGAACTATGGGAGGGGCTCAGCATGGTCTCAGTATGAAGAGAAGAGCCTTGACCCTGTGCTGACCTTGAGGCATAGACCAGAGCCTGTGCGGCCACACGATGGAAGGCTGGGGTCTGTGCACATGAAGTGGCCACCCTCAGGGACCTGCCAGCCGGCCCTGAGACAGGCAGCAACCACCCCAGGGTGCGTGGACCATGCAGAGAGGGCATCTCTGCTGCTCCCGACCACGGCACGTGCTCAGAACCTTCCTCTGAGTGTTTTCTGGGCTGCTTCTCGCCAGTTGGATTTTTTTTTAAAGAAACATTTATTATATTTTTAAAATCCATGTTCCTTGCAGAAAAATTGGAAAACACAGAAAAGTACAAAGACTAAAATAAAAATCATCTGCAATCCCAGATGGGGGATTTGCAGAGATAACCACTATTAACATTTAATACATTTTCTCTGGTCTTTTTTCCTATTCAAACACATATCCTCCCACACAGTATATTTACATCTGCATCTACACCTGTTTCTCTGTATTATAACACAATTGGGATTATATTTTATACACAGTGTATTAGTCAGGACTCTTGAGGGCAGGCGACAGAAGCCCAGGTTGAATTAGCCAAATAAGATCAGAGAATATATTGGTGGGCATAACTCATTTTCAGAAACGGCTTCAGGAACAGCTGGATCCAGGACCATGAGCTGTCTGTCTTCCTCTCTGTCTCTTGTGTCTGTGTCTCTCCCTGTGTTGGCTTCATTCTCTTGGGACATCTCTTCCCATGATATTGAAACCATGGTGGCAGACCACTGTGGGTTTACGTTTCAATCCCTTTTCCTCCTGAGAGGGGAAAAAAAAAAAATCTCCTTTTCACCAATTCCAGTTAGATAAATCCCAAGGAGGAATTCTGGTTGGCTTGGATCATGCACTGAACTCTGCATCAGTCCCTGTATGGGGGTGAGGGTGGGGGCGACGACAGCCCAGCCTGAGTCAGGGGCTCATCCCTGTGGCGGGTGTTGGTACAGTGACTGTAAGAGTCCTTTTCAGTGGGAGAGGATCAGATCCCTGAAGTAGGGGTGTGGAGTTTTATTACTAGAGGAAGGGGTAAGAGTGCGTTGGGCAGGTGAAACCACACACAAGCTGCTTTGGTCCTGGTTCCAGACACAAGAGCTAGCACAGTGTGTTGGGTGAGCATGTGGGCCTTCTTTCTTTTCTTTTGGCCGAGCCACACAGCATGTGGGATCTTAGTTCCCAGGCCAGGGTTTGAACTCGCATCCCCTGCATTGGAGGCACAGAGTTTTAGCCATTGGACCACCAGGGAAGTTCCAGGGCCCTTTTTCTTGTAGGATTTTAACAGATCAGGTGGTACCGTCCTATAAGCAGCACAGTTTGGCCGCACTTGTCATCATTATGCGTGCATATCCCCTTTGACCAAGGGGATATTTCCCCTTGTATATTTCCACACGTGGAATGGTGCAGTACAAGATCGATTCACCATGATATTATCTGAAATAGCAAAACGTTGGAAACAACCAATTGCCTACCAATAGAGAACTGGTCACCTAAATTTCACATTCATGCTCTGGGCTACTATGTTACTCAATAAAGAATGGCGAAGCTTTCTATGTAGCCATAGGAAGTTCTCCCAAGATATTTTGAGTAAAGAAAGCAAGGTGCAGAATGGAAGTATAATATATTTAACTTTTGTGTAAAAAAAAGGGGAAAATAGGATGCTGTCTTTGTATTGTTTTATATTTGCATAAAGATGCTACAGAAGGATGTGTAAAAATCTTTTCATGGGCCAAGTGGGAACTGGACAGATTGAGACAAAGCTAAGATGAGGCTTTTCACTGTATATCTTCTTTTTTTAAAAAAAATTTTATTTATATGGCTATGTCAGGTCTTAGTTGTGGCATTCAGGCATTCTTTTAGTTATATAACATGCAAATTCTTAGTTGCAGCATGTGGAATCTTTAGTTGTGGCATGTGGGATCTAGTTCCCTGACCAGGGATTGAACCCAGGCCCCCTGCACTGGCAGCATGGAGTCTTAGCCACTGGACCACCAGGGAAGTCCCTGTATATCTTCTAATAGTTGTCAGCTTTTGGACTACATCGATGTATTACTCATTCAAAAATCACCAGGTCAGTTTCCTTTGGGGTGATGAAAAAGTTCTGGAAATAGAACCTTTGTGGTGGTGATGGTTGGACACTGTTGTGAATATCCCTAAAGCCACCGAATTGTATACTTTAAAATGGTCATTATGGAATTTTGTGTTATGTGTTTTATCACAACTGGAAAAAAAAGTGAAAAAGTCAACAGACCAAAAGGCAAAAATAGAAGAAACCGAAAAAGCACAGCATGAGTGTCTGGGGTCAGACTGCCTGGGTTTAAATCCTGACTTTGCTACTTCTTGGTTTTATGATTGGATAGATACATTACTTAACTTTTTGGAGAATCAATTTAGTCACTTGCCAACAAAGCTCCGTCTAGTCAAAGCTATGGTTTTTCCAGTAGTCATGTATGGATGTGAGAGTTGGACTATAAAGAAAGCTGAGCGCCGAAGAATTGATGCTTTTAAACTGTGGTATTGGAGAAGACTCTTGAGAGTCCCTTGGACTGCAAGGAGATCCAACCAGTCCATCCTAAAGAAAATCAGTCCTGATTATTCATTTGAAGAACTGATGCTGAAACTCCAATACTTTGGTCACCTGATGCGAAGAACTGACTCATTGGAAAAGACCCCAATGCTGGGAAAGATTGAAGGCGGGAGGAGAAGGGGACAATAGAGGATGAGATTGTTGAATGGCATCACTGACTCGATGGACATGAGTTTGAGCAAGCTCCGGGAGTTGGTGATGGACAGAGTAGACTGGCATGCTACAGTCCATGGGGTCCCAAAGAGACACGACTGAGTGACTGAACTGAACTGAAAGAGTGGATTATAAAAGACTGTATCCTGAGAACTGGGTGAGAGGTAAAGGATTTAACTGGGGAATCATAGGCCTCCTTGTGGGTTAAGGATCCAGAAAGGTGAGGATTGTTAGGGCTGCCCTCCTTCTGGCTAGTTGGGACATTTGCATTTTAATGGAGACTCTTGAAGAATAAAAACATTCAGACTCAAAGGGAGGAATGGTTGGAATTTCAGAAAAATTTATAGCACCCTGACTAGGGAAAATGAGATCTTTTCTTTTTCCTGGGCAGAGTTAAATTTTTACTTTGTCCTCACCTGTGGCCCCAGGTGGTGGAGTTGGAAGCAGAAGAATGAATGTTGCCAGCTAGCGGGAAGGGGAAAGCAATGGCACCCCACTCCAGTACTCTCGCCTGGAAAATCCCATGGACGGAGGAGCCTGGTGGGCTGCAGCCCATGGGGTTGCTAAGAGTCAGACACGACTGAACGACTTCCCTTTCACTTTTCACTTTCATGCATTGGAGAAATGCATGGGAAATGGCAACCCACTCCAGTGTTCTTGCCTGGAGAATCCCAGGGATGGGGGAGCCTGAGTTTGAGGTGCTCAGAGATCCCAGGGGAGATGTCCACCTGGCAGTGGGGTCTGAGGCTCAGATGAGAGGCCTGGGTTGGAGGCAGAAAATGGGGTCATTGTAGGGATGGCAATCACAGTCCTGGCTTGCTTCTGGCTGAGTGGGGAGAGGGTGTGCTGAGGGTAGGCAGGGCTGCGGGGAGCTCTCTCGCTCCCTGGAAGATCCATTGTCAAGGGAAGGGCCTTGGTTAAAACACCCAACTGACACCAGATGTGGGACAGGTGTTTTCTTCACTAAGCTTGTTCATTACTGCCTTGACCTTGCTGGTTCAATACCCCACAAAGAAAACAGCTCCCTGGGGGCAGCATAATTGCCTGTCTGTCCATCCATGTTCCCCATCACACATCAGTCCTTGAGGGACTGAGGATCCCGCAGGGACAAGGCTGGCCTGATGGCTGCCCTTATGGGGCTCATGGTCAGGTGGGTGGAGCTGAGGAGCTGGGGACAATGGCCTTTCAGTGAGGGTCTGACTTGATGGGAGCCATCGAGGGCTGAACTGGCAGCTCTGAGGAGAGTGAAACCTGTTCTGATCTCACCGGGCTTAGGGAGGAGGGGAAGCACTTCCCGTCTGCAGGTGGCTGGGATGTTCCGGCAAGCCCTGCCACTCGAGGGGGTGCGCTCAGGGCGCCAGATGGTTACCTTCACTCTTGCCATTTCTTCCAGGGTTCTGGGAGGACCGGAAGGACCTACTCCAGCACTTTGTGTGGTTGTATTGATGTTCCCGCCTAAGGCCTCGACTTTGGGTGCTGCTCCCCACCAGCCCCTGGGGCTTCTTCAGCTCTGTGGCCTTTTAACTGATGGATTTTGGCCACAATGGAGAGGGACGTGTCTTCCATCTAAAAGCTTCCAAAAGCTTCCATTTTCTCTCTTCCCTGTCTATCCACCCTTTTCTCCCCCCCTCCCTCTTTTTTCATCCTCTGGCCTACCCCCACCACCCCCTAAATTGGTAAAATAAACCCATTAAAAAAAAATCTCACTTACCTATTCCACCTGCAGCTCAGAGCAGGATAAAGCTGCTGCCTCCCTTGGGAGTTGGCCTTTTCGGGTTGGCATCAGTCAGCTCTGTTACTGGGGTGATTGGCAGAGAGTCCCAGGGCCCTGCCACGTAGCCTGGGGCCCCATCGGCCCTGCCTCAGAGACTCTGACCCAGATAGGCAGGTGGGTGGTTCTTTCTCTCCACTCCCTGCTCACTTACTGGTCTGGAGAGGGACCCAGACAGGACAGGCAGGGGATTGGAGGCCTCGGTAAGCCTTTGAGCGATAGCAGAGCCAGGATGGGCTACTGCAGTGACTGCTGGTCTGTGTGGACCCTAGGCCCCTTGACAGACTCAACCTCCTGCCTGCTGTCCTCTCCTAAGGGACAGCAGGGGTGATTTGTGGCGGTGGGAGGACACCTCCAACCGATAGCTTGTGTTCCTGGCCTAAGCTGACAGCCCACGTGCTGCCCCAACCAGGACACAGCCATGTCCTCTGCTCAGCTAGACAGAAATTTATTGTTCAGCACTGTTGGAGGTGCGGAGGGTCGGGGGTGGCTATAAGGAGATCAGGGTGTGGTCCTTGGAAACCTGCCTGGAGTGTGCACCGCAAGTGAGAACGGTCCTCACTTGGCGGGACCCGAAAGAGCAGGGGAAAACAGGTGCACTGATTTCCATGCTTTGCTGTGATACGGCAGAGGTGGGAGAGGTTAGTTGTCCTTTCCTTCATTTACTTTTGAAAAATTGATTTATCTGGCTGCACTGGGTTTTAGTTGCAACATGCGGGATCTTTTTAGTTGTGGTGTGTGGGACCTAGTTCCCCAACCAGGGATTGAACCTGCGCCCCTTGCATTGGGAGTGTGAAGTCTTAGCCACTGGACCACCTGGGAAGTCCCCCTTTCCTTCATTCCTTCCTTCGGTCTACACATAAACAGGAGAGCTCAGCCCACAGATCTGGAGTCATTCTTGAGTGTGAATGCTAGTCTCCCCACTAACTCGCTGTGAATCTTTTAGGAAATCCTTCCACCTTCTCCAGACCTCTGCTGACTCATCTATAATATAAGATATAGAACATCACTCCTTGTCCTGAAGATCTTCACCAAACCGTGCTTGGCAGAGAAAGTGATGATAAACGTCCCCAGTGCAAATTGTTATATGAATGTGAGGTTTTAGTATTATCAAACAGTTTTGAGGGCTTGCGGTGCTCCAGCATTGCCCTGGGCCCCGTGGGCTCTATGGAGGTCACCAAGACCGTCCTTGTCCTCAAAGCCCTTCCAACCTCATCTGCAAGTAGACTCGTTTCTTGGAGGAAATGCCTGGAAGGTTTTCATCATGTTTCCTCAGGGGCACTGACCCATCATAGCCCCCAGGCTCTTCAATTCATTGAGCAGATAGTTAGCGAGTGCCTGGAGGAGCCAATGGATGTGCAGGGCCCGATTGGAGGCTGGCACAGGGCCCTGGTGCCCCACTGAGTCTTGAAGCTGTGCCCGGCTCCTCTGGCAGAAAGACCCATGGCAGAAAGTCCTCTGCATGTTGTTCTTCCCATCCCATCACACACACTAAGTTCCAACAGCGCCTGTTTCTTGGATGATTTTCTGGCTGGCCCAGGAGTGGCCTCTTCCTGTCACTCTTAGGTCTGGCCACCTGGGACCAGGAGGAGATCTGGGAAGGGACAGGGGGTCCTGGGCAGGGGCCCTTACTTCTCAGGGGCCTCAGCTGCCTGTCGAGGCTAACTTCATGCCTCCTGGGGAGAATAATGCCCTGTCCGTGGGCAGACCCTCCCTGCGTTATTGACGTTGATGTATCATCCTGTCACTTAAGTGACCAGGGCAGCTGGCAGTGATTCAGCAGGAAGGCTGAAAGAACAGCCTTTTCTCAGCCCTGATTCCCTGCGGCAGATGCTGGGTCTGATCCCCGGGGCCTTGCATGCTCTGGTTTGATGGGTTGCATCAGAAGAGCAGAGAGCTGAGGTGGGAGGGCCCCTCCCCGCCCCCAGTCCACTTCATGAGATGCCTCTGGATCCTCTGAATTTGTTCCCAGTGAGTTTCTATTAATATTGACGACAAAATGTGAAACTCAGAATGATCGCCTCTCACTCGCGGAGTCCTTTGAAACAATCTATAATAGATTATGTATATTTAGAGGGATATTTTGGTAGACATTTAGCAAATGAAAAGTAACTTTCTCTTAAGAAGATACTCATCTTAGGCCCCTTTCCTGAGCAGCATTGTGTCTGAACCCCAGGTTGTTGTAGGAGAGAACCTCAGGGCTCTTAAACTACCTTTTGCCCAGCAGAACGTTTAATGAATGATCCCAGTGCCCTGGCGGCCAGCTCTCAGAGGCCAGGGCTGTGGGGCTGTAGGGGTGAGGAGCGTCATCAATGCTGAGGACCTCCAAAGCAGGAGTGAGACAGAGGGGAGCCATCCAGAACTTGCTGTCCAGGGTCCCTTAGAATCCCAGCTTTGCCACTTACTTGCTGTTGGGCTTTTTGCAAGTCACTTAACCTCTCTGAGTCTCAGTTCTTCCTCTGTAAAATGACAGAATAAACCTGTATCTATCCCTTAGGAATAGGTGAAATGAAATAATGCGTCTAAGAATCTTCGCATAGAACCAAGTACATCTTAGCTGGTGGCATGAGGATGAGGATACTGATGAAGGATGCTTCTTTGATGTCCACTGTCCCTGTCCAGAGAAGGAATCCAAGGTCAGAAACAGAATCAGTCACCAGGGAATGACATGAGCTGAGTAACACATCAAACTGGTGGGAAATGGGTCAGTTGTGTCTCAGACTCTTGAGCAGGGCATTGAGGTCAGTCGAAGCCGCAATATTGAACAAACCGGATTACAGTGGAGACAGTAGCCTCCTACCCCATGCGGCTCCAACTTAACTCTCTACTCTGAAGGTGTGTGAGTTCCCTTGTTTTCTTATTCTTATTTACTTGGCCATGCCACGTGACATGCGGGATCTTAGGTCCCCAACCAGGGATTGAACCTGTGCCCCCTGCATTGGAAGTGCAGAATCTTAACCACTGGACCACCACCAGGAAGTGCCTCTTATTCATTCTTGAGTTCATTTAGTGCCAGCTGCTATGCTTGAGGTGGGCTGGTAGGCAGGGTACATGTTAGAGACCTGTGAAGGGGCCACACAGGGGTGGCTCATCATGGCCTTCTGTTCTCACTAATTCAGAAGAGGGGCCTGGCCTGGGAAGTGGGTTCCTGCTCATCACTTGGGGTTCTTGGTTATCCAGGGTGCTCCAGGCTGCCAAGCTCTTTTTTTGAACCTTCCAGTCATAGAATACTTGCAAGGATCACACCCAGATTCCAGGATTACCCTGGAGGCTCTCATAATTATCCTTCCTTCCCTAGTGCCCACAGGAAAGAAGTCAGTGCTGGGAGAAGGCCAGAAGGTTTGATATCCCTGGGTTTGGTTCATCAGCCTGGGCTCTGTAGGCTAGGTTAGAGCACGTTGTTGGTAAAATGAGATTGTAGCCCTTGCTCCTGTGGGCTGAATCAGCTATGGGTGATTACTCGGCCCCAGGTGGATCCTCCTTGCCCTGAACATTCATCTCCCAGTGATGCAGGAATGAGGGAGGGCCATGTGCCTTGTCTCAGTCCTGGAAAATAGCTCCGAGCATTTGTTTTTTCTAATGAGTGAAACTTTCAGATAGGGAATAACATTATTAATTGAAGATATACATACTCTGAAATACTATGATCTCTCCCCCTTGAGACTATCATTTAGTTTGAACCAGTGATGAGAATCCTTAATCTAATCTTTAATCCTAATCCTAACCAAGTAATAACTTCTTCAGAAGAGTTAAGAATTAAGAGGCAGAGTCTTCTTCAGACTCTGCTTAATTAAGAGGCAGAGTCTTCCCAGGTGGTTCAGTGGTTAAGAATCCACCTGCCAATGCAGGGGACACTGGTTTGACCCCTCTCCTGGGAAGAGTCCACATGCCTTGGGTCAGCTAAGCCCGTGCACTGCAGCTACTCAAGTCTGCATGCCCAGAACCTGCACTCTGCAACAAGAGAATCCACCACAGTGAGAAGCAAACTGCAATCAGGAAGTAGCTCCTGCTCGCCACAGCTAGAGAAAACCTGTGCACAGCAATGAAGACCCAGTGCAGCCAAAAATAATAAATAAATAAAAATTTTTAAATTGTTTAAAAAATAAAGAGGCAGAGTCTTGGAATGATGGATTAGCTGGGAGGCTGGTATGCTCTGTGATCGGGTGACTTCCAGTGCTGACAGACAGTTGGGTGGTTTAACGCACCCCTGTGCTGGGAACTCTGGAGGTGGGTGGGTTGGTGGGGATGCCTCTTCTTTCCCAGGTCTTACCAGGAATTCAGTAAAGACCTGTGGTCCCTTAGTAAGCAATGTATCCGTCCACTATCACCATTTTTTGTTGTTGTTGTTTGATTCAATAGTCCATGTTTACTTATTATAATTGTGTAAATATTATTTATTGTTGAGCCAAAGAGGGAGCTATAAATGTGTGTCCCTTCTTGTATAACCTTGTATTTTTCCTAGGGTTAATGATTAACTCATGTTTCCTCCATTTGTGTAATTTTCTATGTACCTTTTTCCATTTTCTATTTTTATTTTTTTCTACCATAATTCCTTTAATAGCATTTTTTCCCTCACCAAAAGCTTATACCCATTGGACATCCTGGCAGTTATATCTAACAGGAAATGGTTCAAGGTGGTAATTTTGGGGGGCTTTTTCATATTTCAGAATATCTTTGTTCTACTCTCAAAGTTGCTAGATAGTTTGCCTGGATATAAAATAGTAGGTTGAAAAGAATATTCCTCCAGAGTTTTGAAGGTATTGTATCATTGTTTATACCAGATTCTGAACTGCTGTTGAAAAGTCTGATGATGTACTGATTTACATTCCTTTGTATATGGTGTGTTTTTACATTTTCTTTCTGGAGTCGTTGAGAATTTTTCATTTACCCAGGCATTCTGAAATGTCCTGACAATATTTGGGGTGGATCCCTTGTCATTTGCTGTGCTGGCCGTTTAGTGGACCCAGAGATTCAAGTCCTTCCTCCAGTTCTGGGAAGTGTGCTTGTACTGATTCTCTGTTAAGTTTCTCCTTTTAAGATGAAACAATAACCATTTACAAATTTATTTATATTTTATTTTTTTAGACTTTTAATTTTGTGTTGGAGTATGGCTGATTAACAATGTTGTGATAGTTTCAGGTGGACAACAAAGGGACTCAGCCATACATCTACACATATCCGTTCTCCCCCAGGCTGCCACATAGCCTTGAGCAGAGTTATCCATTTTAAATATAGCAGTGCGTACCTGTCCATCCCAAACTCCCTAACTATCCCTTTCCCCCACCCTTCCCCCCAGCAACCATATGTTTGTTCTCTAAGCAACAACCATTTTATTGTGCTCCAGTTCTATGGGTTAGGGTTTCAGGTAGGGCACATTGGTGATGGATGGCTTATCTCTGCTCCACAGAGTTTGATACCTCATGTGTGGGTGGCTCAGATAGATGGAGGTGATTGGGATGCTCAGCTGGGGCCATATGTCTTGAACCTTGGTTCTGGTTTGATTCCTTGGTACTTTTCATGGCATCTGCTGGGGCTGAAATGTCCAAGATGGTTTCTTCACTTGTATGGACTGAGATGTCTGGGACATCTGAGAGTGGGCTGGGTGTCGCTCCATGCAACCTCTCCATCTGTTAACCATAGCTCGGTAATCTCAGGAGAGTCAGGCTTCTTACATGCTGCCTTGCTTTCCCTAGAGCAAATGTTCCTAGAGATTGCGATGGAACCTTCAAGGGTTCCTATGACTCAGCCTTGGAAGTTAAGTAATATTACTTCTTTCTCAGTCCTTCGGTCCAAACTGAGTCACAGGGCCAGCTCAGATTCGAGGCGGCAGCGGGGAGGGTCCAAGTGCATTCATACCAAGAGATACACTCATCAGGAGGCCACCTTTGGAGACTAGCTGCCACAACTCCGCTCTTCTATTTTCCTCTTCCTTTTGGGAAGGTATCGGATCCTCTGATGTTTTTACACTTTCTCTTTTACTTTCTATATTTTTATCTTTTTGTCCTACTTTTTGGAAGGCTTCCTCAACTTAGCCTTCCAATCATATTTCTCTTTTCTAAGATTTCTTTCTTTCCTGATCATTCCATCTTTATAGCATTCTTTCCTTGTGTTGTGCACATGAACTCTCGTCTGATAGCTGAGACTACTGCTTTACAGCGTATTTGGAAGTTTCCATTGGTTCCTTGCCTTGTCTGTTTCTTTCAGGTTCCACTTGTTTATTTGGATGTCTCTTGCTTGTGTTGGGGGACTTCCTCAAAAGTCTAGCCATCCTTAGCTGTACCTCGGTCGTCAAAGTGAGGTACTGAAAGTGGGTTAGAAGCCCTGTGTATTTGGGCTGGCATGCCACCTGGGGGCTTCCATGCAGGGTGATAACTGGGTAGCAAGCTGCCCTTTCCACTGGGGGAACTCAGATGTTGTCTTTTCTCAGGGATGGTTCAGTTTCTCATGGTGGTGGCAGTTGATGAGGTCATGTGGTTGGTGAGGAAGTGAAAGGTTGGGGTCCAAAGACTTTGTGTTTCAAGTTTCAGACATTAGCCCAGGTCATCCATCCCCCATCCTTCTTCCAGGAACTTGTAATCTCTTCTGGGCTGGATTTTCCTCTTCTGTTGCATTTGCTTTTGTCATTTCACATTTTTTAAGGGGCTTCCAGAAGAAGCTAAATAAATGCATGTGGTCAGTCTGATATGTTCATCATAAAGTCTCAGCAGGCTTAAGAGTATATCTGTCTCAGGAAGGAGAAATATCATGTGATAACCCATATATGTGGAATCTAAAAAGAAATGATACAAATGAATTTATTAAACAGGAAGAGATTCAACAGACTTAGAGAATGAACTTATGGTTACCAGGGGAAAGGATGAGGGCGAAGGGATAGTTACTGAGTTTGGGATGGACGTGTACACTCTGCTATATTTAAAATGGATAACCAACAAGGACCTCTTGTATAATGCATGGAACTCTACTTAATGTTATGTGGCAGCCTGGATGGGAAGGGAGTTCAGGGGAGAATGGATACATGTATATGTGTGGCTGAGTCCCTTTGCTCTTCACCTGAAACGATCACAGCATTGTTGATCAGCTATACCCAATACAAAATAAAGAGTTAAAAAAGAGTATATCTGTCTCCATCTCTACATCTATATCCATATTTCTGTCCATCTGTCCTAAAAGAAGTGAGAGAGAACTGCTTAAAAATTATTTTTTACTGTGATACTGTCCTGTGTCCAAACTGAGTCATGAAATAAGCACCCATGAACTTGCTTATCTGGGTCAAGAAATACTCACTGCTTGGGAAATGCTGATATTCTGTGCCTTTGTGACTCCATGGCTTTATGATTTTGATTCTGAAGCTGTCTGGGGCCATGACCTTGTGAGCTGGCTGCCTTTGCTGTGACCATGATGTAGCTCCCTCAGTTGAGACCAGGCAGCGCCAAGCAGAACCGCTGACCACGTGAGGGCAGCTGCTCACTCAGCAGTTTTCAAGTGATGCAGTGTGTGAGGGGCGGGATGACACGGCAGGTAGATTATCTCCTCCGTGCTTTGGAAATAGAGCCTCTTGGATGACGGGGTGACTTGCCCACCATTGCCTCCTTGGCACTTGCCCTTCCCTTGGCTTTCAAACTCCATCTGGGCATGGTCCTCCCTCTCACCTCTCCTTTGCTGTCCTGCTGAGGGCTTCTGTTCTTTTTGCCTTTTCAGCCCTGCTTATCCTCCCTGGGGGCCTCCTCTCCTCCTGTGGCCTCTGCCTCTGTTCTCCTTACACCTGTCTCTCTGTTTAGGCTGCACTTCTTTTCTGATCTAACCTGGGGCTCCCAGGGGCTCCTGAGCTACAGAATGGATGCTTTATCTTCCGCCTCTGCAAACCCAGCTCTCCTCCTCCATCTGTGTCGTGAAGCATCACTCATTCAGTTCTCTGCTACCCAAGTCTTTGCACATTTTCGGCTGTCTCTTCCTTCTTTTCTCAGTCACCAGGGGCTCTTCACTTTGCTTCTGAAATCCTGATGTATATGACCCTTTCATTTCTTTTTTGTGACTGTAAGCAGAGTGGAGCCCCTCCCACTCTGGTCCTCCCTGCGCCCCTGCCCTTCCAGTCACTGCGTCCTCCTCTGCTCCCTGGAGCCCTCCAGCAAAGCCCTGCAGGGCAGCCGCCTGCCTTCCACCTCCACGCTCCCCTCTGCCCATGAGGCAGAGTTCAGATTGCTCAGTGCCTGTTTCCCAAACCACCTTCACTGCTTCTGTCATGTCAGTGTCACACCTGTATCTATTACTTACTAGTTGCCTTGACTGGCTTAGTTTTAAAATCTTGAATGAACTCGTTTTAGAAGGCAACGTTATGTCACTACCATAAAAGGAAGATTAGGGTGGCCTGCCACAATTAGAAGGTCAGTGTAAAAGGTCAATAAGGGACAGTTGCAATAAAGAGTGCTCCAGATCACCTTGGGTGCCCGCAGGGAGGCGTGCCCCCAACTCTGAGCAAGTGTACTGAGAATGCTCTTCATGAGTGGGCTGCCGCTTTTGCAGGCAGTCTGGTTGGCACAGTGGTATACATCGTGGACTGTGGAGCCAGACTGCGTGGGTCTAAGCTTTGCTGCTTCCCTGCTCTGGGACCCTGGGCGAGTAACTTAACCTCTCAGAGTCTCAGTTTCTCCATCTGTGAAGTGGGGTTAATGATATTTGCTGCAGAGGGTTTTGTTAGTATGAAGTGAGAAAGGATATGTGGGTCATTTTCAACACTACCCCGTAGATGATAAGCCCCAAGGACTGCTTGCTGGTTTTCACTCTTCCTTTATGGGGGCCTGCTAAGTGCCAGCGGTGTGTTTGTTCTGAGGCTCCATAGTCTCTCGGCTTCCCCTCCTCTGTGCCTCTGTTCAGGGCCTTTCTCCTTTCTCTTTCTTTCCCAGGCAGATGCTGGCTCTTCCCTCCAGGTCTGGCTCGGCTGTCACCTCCTCCGTTACCTTAGCTGATCTCCCAAGGAGACCTGGCCCCCTCTTCCCAGTGTCCCCACAGCACTTTGTTCTATGTCTGTTTTAACCTGTAACCTACAGCGCACATTTGGCAGAAGGGTCTTTCACGTGGGTGCGCTGGGCCTTCAGGATGGCTTCTGCATTTTCACTTCTCCTGCCTGGATTGTCTTCTCAGATGCTTGTAAATAATCCTGACCTCACCACCCGCACTGACACACAACCCACCTTTGGTTCACAGGAGCTCAAGCTTAAAGGCCATGGAAGGTGCTGGCCCGTGTTCTCCTTTCAGATTATAGAAAGGGCTGGGCAGAGCTGGCTTTCCCTTTGTGACCGGGAGGAGCCATGGAAATGGAGTCGGAGATCTTGGGGTGGAGGCCTAACTCTCCAATTTTCTGGCTCCGTGAGCCTCAGGCCCACACAGAACCCCTCTGAGTCTCCTCTTACTCATGCGTGAACCCGCCGGCACCAGTCGGGTCTAAAGCTTGTCTGTTCAGTAAAGGCATGTTTTCCCAGGAGTGTGGAGGTTTGCCCGTGTGGGCGGGTTGGTCCATCAGCGCTGAGCTGTCGTGCCGGGGTGGAGGGAGGCTGCGTCACCCGCCCCCGCCGGCCGGGAGCCATGGCCGATCCTCATGGCTGGTTTGCCCTGTCGTGTGTTCGTCTTGGCGCCTGCCCTTTCTCCTACCACTGGCTCAATGCAGGGATTCACAGGCCTCCTGGAAAGAGCAGTGCCATCCTCTCCCTACATGCCCCGAGAGAAGCCAGCATGTTCCCTGCAGCTGCACGCCGGGAGCTTTGCCCAGGCTTCCCCTGGTCCCACGTGGCGGGCCTGCGGTTGAGTCACACCGGGCACACCTCCTGCACACCCGCACGCCAGCATCTCCGGGGCCCCTGCTCAGCCCCTCACCTCGCACAGGGCCCTGGCACTCGTCCTTTACAAATGTTTGTCCAGGAACCAACAATGTTTGGTTCCTCGGGTTCTTCCTGAGATGTGACCTGCTCACCTCCCACACTCGTGCTAAGGGGACTGGGGAGCCGTGCCTCTTCCCAGAAGAAGAGAGAGGCTGGCCATGGGGCTTGGGCATCTCCTTCTGCCTCTTTGGGCCTCAGAGTCCTTGTCACCATGATTAAGTGGTAGGGTAGCTTCTCTTAGTTTCTCCCTGGGCTGCTGGTCTCTGCATGGACCCTGGGGTTGGATGGGCACTGTGGGATGAAGTGAGTGTTGTACTCCCTGGGGGAGTTTTACATCTTCAAAAGTCCAGAGGTGTGCTTGACTCTCCTGGCTCTTCTCAGAGTATGCCCAGGGATGGGATGTGTCACTAAAGCCAGCCTGCCAGGGGCTGACAGGTGAGCAACACCTGCTCTTTCCCAAGGGGCTCTCAGAGGGGGATGGGGACTCAGCCTCTCCACCAGTTGGAGCCTCTCATTCCTGAATCCTGTACCTGCTTCCCTCCCTCTGCCCCCGGCCTGTTCTGCTGGGCTGGCGTCCTTCTCCCCTTCTACATCAGCCTCAGCACAGTGCAAACAGTAACATCCTCACCTCCAGCCTGTGCCCCAGGGCTTTGGAATCAAGCCTTGTGCTTGACCTGGAGGTGCACACACCGTGGCTGGACGCGCCTCCAGGTTCCCCCAGGTTTGAAGCAGGCCCTCCTGCCCCGTCTCTGCCCTCTAATTGACTCTCTGCCTTGGTGCTCCACCCACCCAAGGCCATTCCTCTGACTCAACTGAGGGCAGCTTTGGCAACAACATTGGTGGCCAGGAATTATGTTTTTGCCATGGACCACGTGCTGAGCTAAGTGCTTTCCAGGCCTTATTCAAACCATCCAAGGGGGCAAATATTATACCATTTTACAGATGAGGAAGCTGAGGTGGGGTCAGGCGAAGTAACCTGGTCAAACCCACACAGCATGCCAGGGGTGGTGCTGGAATGCAGATCCAGGTCTGTTGGGCCAGAATGCCCCCCATGTAGGTTCACTGTGCACACGGCCTCCCTGCCTCCCTTGAGGTTGGAGCCTGACCCTCTACTCCAGTATCTGCCAGGCTATCCTGCCATGATGGGCAGAAGTTCTCAGACATGTTTCCCAACCACGGGGACTCCCCAGCACTGCTGGTCACTGGAATGAGGGCTACATGATTGTGCCACTGACCTTGGGTCTCTGCAGACAGCAAAGTGGATTCCTCTGGGCAGGGACCCCCAGCCCACACCTAGCCTGGTCTCTGTTCGTCTCCCCACTCGGTCTGGCTTGTCCAGTGACCACGCAGTTTTCTGCCAGTACGAAAGACTAAGACTCTAGTCATACTGAGGAGTTGAGTGCAATTTTCCGAGTCCTGTGGAGGGAATAGGAGTTGGAGTTAGCCTGCTTGTTCTGTAGAGAGGAAAACAGATACCAAGACTGAGGTTTCCAGTTTGTCAGGGTTAGAGCTGGTGGGAGCCAGTCCTGGCTTCTAATTCCCTTTTCTTTCCATTGTGTCTTCTTCTTACGATGATTTCTCTGGAAGTTTTTGAAAAAATTTGTGTTATGTTATTTCCTATTGTTTATGGTCTAGTTGGTTATGCAGGATGCGGAAGTGTGAAAAGTTGGAACTCTAAAACTCTCTCCTAAGGTGTTAAGCACTGTGTTGCAAGAATCAGTACTGAAGGATGCTGGGAATGGGGAGAGAAGCATTGCTTTCAGTAGGTGGGACTGGTCAGGAAACCATACTCAGCATCTTTAGCATGGCCAGAAAGCTAGAATCTGCATACCGCCTGGGGCCCCGGGGCCATCAAAAGGCAGCCGGAGAAGGAAATTAAGCAGGAGAAGTGACTGAAATGGAGCCCATTCAGCCTCTTCACTCTTATTTCTTTCTAAAAAAATTGAAATATAATTTATATTCCATGAAATTCATCCTTTTAAAGTGTGCGATTCAGTGATTTTTAGTATTTTCACAAAGCTCTGCAACCATCCCCACTGCATAGTTCCTGGACATTTTTATCACCTCAAAGAAGAAACCCTGTACCCATGAGCAGAGCCTCCCCATCCCTTCTCCTTTTGCCCCGACTCTTGCAACTACTCATCTGCTTTCTGTCTCTGGATTTGCCTATTTTAGACATTTCCTATAAATGGAATCGTGCAACGGGTGGCTTTTTGTTTCTGGTTCCTGTTAGTTAGCGTGCCTTTGAGGTCCGTCCATGTCATAGTATGGATCAGTGCTTCACTTCTTTTTATGGCTGAGTAATATTCCACAGTGCAGAAGGACCGTGTTTTGGTTGTTCATTCTTCCGCTAATGGATGCTTGAGTTATTTTCATCTATTTTGTCATAAGGTGTATCATTGCCTTTGGTTTGATTTTCCTGGGAAGCTCCGCATAGCAGCCAGCTGTCTGCATCTCTCTAGGTTGGCTACTTGGAAAGCAAGAGAAACCAGGATGGAACCTGGGAGGGGGGCTGTGGAGCTGGAGTAGTGGTCGATGCCGACAAGGGAGTATGTTGGTTTGGGAGAAGCCCTGTGCCAGGGGGAGGGCTTAAACCTGGCCTCAGAGCTACCTGCCGCTACAGGGTTTTTTTTTTCCCTGTTGTTGATTATTAACCGATGGTTATGACCCTGGTGGTAGATCCCCGGGGCTAGAACTGGTGCTTATTTGAGATGCCAGAGATGTTTTCAAAGATGTGTAAATAGCCCTGGACCCTTGCTTCTGTCTTTTCACTTAGTAACCTGATCATCATTGTATGAATTATAGTAATAATGGTCTCCATTTGTATAGGACTCCCTATTTTATTTCGCAGCCATTATGGCAACCCACTCCAGTATTCTTGCCTGGAGAATCCCATGGACAAAGGAGCCTGGTGGGCTACAGTCCACAGGGTCGCATAGTCAGACATGACCGAAGCGACTTAGCACGCACACGCATGTGTGTTTAATGCGTCAGAACATTCTCACCCCATCTTTGCAGAGGAAGGAAGTGGGGCACAGAGAGATGAGGTAACTTCACCAAGGTCACACAGTGGGGTAGCAGGTAGAGACAAACTTGAGCCCGGGAATCTCTTGATTCTTAGTGTAGGTCGCTTTTCATAGAAATGTGGGAGAGGTGAACTGCAGTGGCTGCAGATGGTCAGGGGCAGGGCCACTGGAGGCCAGAGGCGAGGACCTGGGGGCCCTTGGCCTGGGGGGCTCTGCCCAGTTCCCCGTGACCAGCCCTATCTGGGTGAATCATCCCTGTGGTTTCTCCTCTTCCTCTCCTGGCTCTTTGATCATTTCCTCCTGAGACTTACATTTGACTGAAGCCAGCTAGGGCCTTCCTGGTGGCTCAGTCAGTAAAGAATCCCCTTGCCATGTGGGAGACCTGGGTTGGGAAGATCCCCTGGAGGAGGGCATGGCAACCCACTCCAATATTCTTGCCTGGAGAATCCCCATGGACAGAGGAACCTGGTGGGCTACCGTCCATGGGATTGCAAAGAGTTGGACATGACTGAGTGACAAAGCACAGCACAAAGCCAGCTAGGACCCCCCCTTTCCCTGTGTCTCCCTGAGCCTTCCCAGCTGGGAAAAGAATCCCAAAGTAGAGGACCAGGCAGCTCTGGGCAGGGGGATGCTAAGTGGGCAACATCTCCAGGACCCCTAGAGGTTCTCCTGACCCGCCCGTTCACACCTGCTCTCACCACCCTTCTCTTTTAGCTGCGCATGAAATGTCCCTCCTTCCCTCCTCTGCCTCCATCACCAACCCCGCCTCTTGTGGGTCCCTTTGTGGGTCTGGGACCCCACCACCTTAGGGCGGCCTGTGAGCTGGCTTGGCTGGAAAGGCAGTTTTCAACCTCACTGCCATGACACGTGTCAAGATCACTGTGGGTTACAAGAAAGTCATTACAAAGAATAGTGAGGATACCACTTCTGCTAATAGTTTACCTTTGGCTTATTGTACATTAGAACAGATTCAAGGTTATCGCTTGATATAATCATGTCACTTTCACCACCTGGTCTGTGTGATGTGTTTGCCTGAGAAAGGGCTGGAATTGCACTGAGCACCGTGTTCTTACTCTGCCTTATCTTAGCACCAGCTGGTGGTGAGGCTGGGCCTGGCTGTCCTTGGAAGGGTGGCTCACACACAGATGCCATTGGTGGTGAAGGCTGGGGCAGGACCAGGTTGAGCCCAGCTGACCATAGCAAGGGGACTGAGGCTGAAGCAGGGATTTCACGCTCTTTGTTTTTGGTCCTCCGGTTACAAAGCCAAGGCTAGGACGTGGAGCTTGGGCAGTGTATTTGTTTCTGGGGGCTGCTCTAACCGAGTACTACAGGCCACGCAGTTTAAAACAACAGATACTCATTTCAGTTCCAGAGATTAGAAATCCGAAATCAAAGTGTCAGTGGGGCCATGCGCCTCCTGAAGCCTCTGGGGAAGAATCCTTCCTTGGCTCTTGTAGCTTCTCATGGTGGTCTGCAGTCCTTGGCAACTGTTGGAGTTCCAGCTGCTTCACTTCAGCCTCTGTTCCTGTTGTCACATGGCATCTCCCCATGTGTCTGTGTCTTCTTATGGCCACCTTCTCCTCTTCTAAGTATACTGGTCATATTGAATTAAGGAGTCAGGCTAATGACCTCAGCTTAACTTCACTACATCTGCAAAGACCCTGCTGCCGCTGCTGCTAAGTTGCTTCAGTCATGTCTGACCCTGTGCGACCCCATAGATGGCAGCCCACCAGGCTCCCCGTCCCTGGGATTCTCCAGGCAAGAACACTGGAGTGGGCTGCCATTTCCTTCTCCAATGCATGAAAGCGAAAAGTGAAAGTGAAGTCGCTCGGTCGTGTCCGACTCTTAGCGACCCCATGGACCGCAGCCCACCAGGCTCCTCTGTCCATGGGATTTTTGAAGCAAGAGTACTGGAGTGGGCAAAGACCCTATTTCGAAACAAAGTCACGTTCACTTGTGGGTTAAGACTTGAAAATATCTTTGAGTTCACAGTTCAGCCCCTCACTAGCACTTGTTATTTGTCCCTGTTTTTGGAGGATAGTTGCTTTGCAGTGTTGTGTTGGTTTCTGCCTTACAACGGTGTGAATCAGCCGTAAGTGTACACATGTCCCCTCCCTCTGGAACCTCCCTCCCATGCCCACCGCATCTCGCCCCTCTAAGTCTTCACAGAGCACTGAGTCGAGGTCCCCGTGTTATCCATCAGCTTCCCACTAGCTATCTGTTTTATGTATGGTAATGGATTGGGGGCAGGAGGAGAGGGGGACGACAGAGGATGAGATGGCTGGATGGCATCACTGACTCGATGGACGTGGGTTTGGGTGAACTCCAGGAGTTGGTGATGGACAGGGAAGCCTGGCGTGCTGCGATTCATGGGGTCGCAGAGTCAGACACGACTGAGCGACTGAATGGAACTGAGTGTATATGTGTCAGTGCTGCGCTCTCAGTTCGTCTCACCCTCTCCTTCCCACACTGTGTCCACAAGTCTGCTCTCTATGTCTGTGTCTCTATTCCTGTCCTGTAAATAGATTCATTGGTACCATTTTTCTAGATTCCACATATTTGCGTTAATATATATTTGTTTTTCTCTTTCTGACTTACTTCACTATGTAACAGGCAGTTAGCTCTTAAATACATACTTTGGCTCTTAGAGGGAGAGCTGGAGTGGAGAGTAGGGTTGGTGCAATGTGGCCCGTCCCCTCCCATAAGAGCCACTCCAAGCCATCTAGGTACCAAGGCGGGTAGATTCTAATTTGTAGCCATCGGCGCCGATGTGCTCTGGGTTCTGATCTTTTTGAGGGCAGTGGTCATGCCTTCTGCCCAGCCAGGTGTCCCCTCTGGAGTCTGGAATGGCGCCCTGGAGCTCACAAGAGGCTGATAGCCACGGATGCTCCTTCCTGCTCCAGCAGCTTCCAGCTCTAGGCATCATTTGGGAAATCACACTGGCAGATGCCCTGTGCTCCCCACCTAATAGTCCTCACCACTCCCTGGAGACTTGTCCAGGGAGAACAGGCTGGCTCAGGGGAGAGGAAGGCTTCCCTGGTGGCTCAGGTGGTAAAGAATCCACCTGCAATGCAGGAGACCTGGGTTCAATCTCTGGGTTGGGAAGATCCCCTGGAGAAGGAAATGACAACCCACTTCAGTATCCTTGCCTGGAGAATTCCATGGACGGAGAAGCCTGGCGGGTTACAGTCTGAGGGGTCATGAAGAGTTGGACGTGACTGAGCACCTAACACATGGGAAAGGGACTCAGCCCACCAGGGTTGGGTATGGAGCCCTTTGCCTGGAGTTCAGAGACCCAGGTGATAATCTTATCTGCTCTGGTTCCCAACGTACGGAGAGAACTGCACAGTGTGACTGTGTATAAAGGGTCCCCTGACCACTGATATTAAAAACCTGCTGGCATGGCTCTGCTCTAGGGTTTGTTTCCGGAGAACCAGCGTGGCAGTTGGTCAAGTGTGCCCACAAACCATCTCCAGCAGAGTGAGCCAGGGGTCCTCAGCTGACCTCACACAATCCTGTAGACTCTGAGTGGCAGCTTGACCCCCCTCCCTTCCTTGCATGATTCTCCCTTCCAGACTGCCTGTCCCACCAAGGAGCTGCCCTGTCCATCTCCATCTCAGGGGATCTGAGGGTGATGCTCCTCTTCCCTGAGCATCCTTCCTCCTCTTCCCTTTCCCTCTTGGGGCTCAAGCCCATTGAGGGGGAGCAGGGTCTGCTTGGAGAGGGTAGAGTGGCTGGAGGAAGCGAGCTTGTTCCCAACCCAGCTCTGTTGGATCCACAGGCAGGCGAGGGCCAGAGCAGGAGGGCACTGTCCACAATGGTAACACCTAAGGCCTTAAAAGGAAGGGGAGGCTGGTGGCTCTGAGCAGCAGAAGGAGCTGCGTCCGTTCCATTGTGTGTGAGCGTGTGCGTGCACAGACACAGGTGTTGAATGTTGGCCCTTTGGTTCTTGCCCTAGTTACAGTCTGGATCAGGAGGGAGGGGACCCCGCTCTCCAATTATCAGCGTGAGCCCCAGGTCCAGGAAGAAAGGAGGAAGGAAGGCAGATGGAGGAGCAGAAAGGGAGATTGGCAGGGATGAGGTTAACAGGGTCACAAGGATCCTCTGCGAAGCCAGCTGTTCACTCAGCCTGCTTACCTGGCATCCTGGAGGACGGGCTTTGGGGATGGGTGGGGGGTGTGCCAGGGGAGCTGGGCTTGCCTGGCTGAGGGGGCCGGCCTGGGCTGGTGTCTGAGCCCCGGGGCCAGGGTTTCCTCTGGAAAGATGGAGGGCGGGGCTCTGTAGGGAATGTGGCTGCTCTCATGAAGGGGACTCGGGGTTGGAGCTGTCACCCCTTTGGCAGGACATGGACTGGAACAAAGTTCAGAAGCGTTTTCTCCAGGTGGCGGTGGGCGTCCTTTGGTCATTTAAGTGAGACCAGGTTGGGGTCTGACTCCTGGCTGTGTCAGGGTGGGGCTCTAGAGAAGGAAACAGTTGCAGAACTGGGGGCTTTGTGGCTCAGTCCAGTCTCCTTCGGCTCTTAGTACCGTCCTAGGAGATAGCCGGGGCATGTCCTGGACAGCAGAGTCCCTTGTCCGGGGAGGCCCCCAGTTCTGCCCAGCTGGCCCTGTTGTGTAACCGTCGCTCCTAAGGCTTATCCATGGCACACACTCTCCCTGCTGATTGGACTGTCAACCAGCATTCCCTGGTCACCAGCAAGGGCCAGATGGAAAGTGGGGAGCGTGTGAGAGCAGCGGACTTGTCGCAATTGTGTTGTCATGGAGACACAACTCTGTTTAGCTGCCTCTCCATGGTCCTAGCCCACATGGACTAAAATAAGTCTTACCTGCAGCTTACACAGCAGGCAGCCCTGTCTTTTCAAAGTCAGCTGTCTGATCAGGATGTGTGTGTGTTTAGGGACAGTGGGCCCCCCAGGGAGGATGAATTGAAAATGTTTACCCCCTCTTCTTTTTTTCCTTCCCAGTCCCATGTCTCTTTAGCCTCATGGCACTCAGACCTCAGCATCACAGTCACCTGGAGAGCTTGTTAAAACACAGATTCCTGGGCCCCGCCATTGGAGAGTGTGGTGTGCATCTGAGAATGTGTCTTTCTAACAAGTGACACTGATGCTGTGGGTGCAGGGGGTCACTCTGGGAGTAAGCTCTGCCTTAGATTTGAGTGCATCCCAGCCAAGAAGCACACTGACTCTATTTTCTGCACATGTCAGCCTGTGTCCTTAAGCCTAGCTGCTGATAGAGGAGAGGGAGGAGGTGCAGACAGGCCCCTGCTCACTTCTGACCTCTTACGTGTTCTGTGGTCTCCTCACAGGAAGCAGGAGCTGGCCAACAGCTCGGATGTGACCCTCCCAGACCGGCCATTGTCCCCTCCTCTCACGGCGCCTCCCACCATGAAGGTAAGAGGCTTCGGGCTGGTAAGTGGGGAGGGGACGTTGAGGGGGGCAGGGGGGAGCCCTCTTACTTTGGCCCCAGGCCCAGCTGCTTCTGTCCCCTCCGTGGGGGCCATGGAGCCTCCCCGCACCTCTGGATGCAGTGTCCACTTGAGATAACCAGTGCGGGAGGAAGGTGTGACTGTGAGATACAGGGGTGTCAGGGGGTGGTGAGGAACTAGACTGGTTGACTGCGGTGGGCAGGATGCCTGGTGATTAGGGAGGGGCCTTGTGGAGCTGTAGATTTTGGAGCAAGGGGCCCAGGTGGGGCACTTACACGGGGACACTCAGAATGTGGCCGGGTGCCTTATGGGGTCACCTTCTCAGAAGGGCTGCCTGGGGGTGGGGAAGGAGGGGTCCTGTGGGCTGGGACCCTCCTGGGACTTGGATGACTTTTGTATGCTGGTCAACCTGCCTCTGACTGGCCCTCCTAGGTAGCTCTGTCACCCCAGTCTCTATGGGAGGATTGCCCTGGCGGTTCTGGGGAACCTGTAATTCTCCTGTTAGCACTTCATTCGCAAGTCTCTTTCGTGGGAAATTGCGTCCCAGGACCCCGAGGGGCCTCATCCTCCCCACACTGAGCTCCCCCACCCTTCTGTCAGCCAGTCTTCCTGGCCAGGTGGCCACATGTGCCTGGGCTGGCCCTCAGGGGGAACTTTGGCTCATCCAGTATTGCTCTCTAGGCAGCACTGAGCCTCCCTCCTTCCCTCACCCTTTGCCAGGTGATGACCAGCTCTGAAGAAGTCACCTGCCTCCTGAGGCAGCTGAGGGGACATCTAGGCCAGCCACTGCCCCACTCCTGAGGCTCTGCTAGGCAGTGACTCACAGGGAAATAATTAGGTATCTCTTTCCTGTGAGTCCCCGTTGTACCCCATCTTCCTTGACCCAATCTGTTGCAAAGTGATACCTTCAAAGGAAGTAGATAAAAGCCATCTTCCCATTACCATCCCACTTTGAATGCCCACCATGCACAGAGCTATCCTGGAATGACAGAGCCTGCGTCCTGGTGGAATTAGGAATTCAGGAGTGGGTGGGGTGCAGGGCCCACCTAGGACAGCTCTCCTCTCCTCCTGGTGGGGATATCCAGGGGCACTGAAATCCAGACCATCTTCATCTGCCTAGTCACAGTGCTGGCATCTGAACCAGGTGTCGGGGTGGCTTGTTTGCACAGGGCAATACTGAAACGGGTCACCATTCTCAGTTTCAGCCCCTTGCTCTGCAGAACTGGGTGTGGGATGCTCATCTCTGTGCTCACATACTGGTCTGTGCTTAGTCAGTCATGTCTGACTCCTTGAGACCCCATGGACTGTAGCCCGCCCGCCAGGCTCCTCTGTCCATGGGGATTCTCCAGGCAAGGATACTGGAGTGGGTTCCCATGTCCTCCTCCAGGGGATCTTCCCAACCCAGGGGTCAAACCCGCATCTCTTACATCTCCTCCATTGGCAGGCGGTTCCTAGATCCCATACATCACAACTAAGACTTGGAGCGGCCAAATAAATATTTTAAATAAAGAAAAAAACAATTGGGGCTTTATCCTAACTAGAGGCACTGAAGTCATTGAAGATTTTAGTCCGAGGAGTAAGATGGCTTTTGAAGAGTCACCCTGGCTTGTATGGGAGGGAGCAGAGTGGAAGTGGGGTGGGCTGGGAGGCCACTGCAGGAGTCCAGTGGGGAGAGGATGGCGGCCTGACTCTGAGGGGCCCGTGAGGTTGTTCGGAAGTGGTCAGATCTCACATTTCCTATGTGGTGAGATGTGAGAATTTGGGGGTGAGGTAGGGGGCAAGGAAGGCCCCAGGTTTGGAGCAACTGCATAAAAGTTACAGCCATGCTCTGAGAGGGAGTGCCCCGGGAGAGAGAATGAGGGCTTAGGTTCCGCGTGCTGAGTTGGACAAGCCTGAGACATCAGTGAGGGTGTCAGTGAGCAGCTGGGTATTTGCGGGCCAGGCTCAGAAGAAGGGTGTGACTGGAGGTAAAAACGCGGAGTTATTTTTGCTGACAGGGGAATTGAAGCTGGGGGTGGACGGGTGGGTGAACTCTCCAGGGAGAGAATGGAGCCAGCCGATGAGAGATTCCTGGGGTGGCCTCCCCAAGTTGAAGGCTGGTGCGGAGGAGGCTGGAGACATGGTGGGAGGGACAGGCAGATCTGGGTTAGTGGTCTGGCGGCTACTCAAAACTACAATGCTCACTTATGTCTCGTCTTCTCAGCACAGGGGGAGCAGCCATCTGGGGACTGCCCTTACCAAGCCATGTTGCTGGCCCGATGCATCCCAGCATTGAGTTCAGGGCAGCAGTTGCATCCCGTTCTGTGGGTCCCTGATTCTGGTGGATGGTTTTTTTTAAAAAAATAATTTTATTTGTTTTTACTTTGTGCTGCACTGGGTGTTTGTTGCTTTTCGTGGACTTTCTCTAGTTGCAGCGAGTGGGGCTGCTCTTTGTTGCTGCTCTTTGTGAGCAGGCTTCTCATTGCCATGGCTTCTCTTGTTGCGGAGCACGGGCTTCAGGAGTTGCAGCTTACTGGCTCAGTAGCTGCGGCTTGAGGCTCCGGAGCACGGCTTAGTAGTTGTGGCTCACAGGCTTAGTTGCTCTGCGGCCTGTGGGATCTTCCTGGCCCAGGCATCGAACCTGTGTCTCCTGCATTGGCAGGCGGATTCTTATCCACTGCACCACCAGGAAAGTCCATCTGGTAGATGTTTATGATGTGTTGATGATACTGGGATCCTGGTTGGAGGAGCAGGCACTTATCTTCCACGCCTCTGGTTTTGCTTGAGTCTCCTCTACCATCAGGCACTTTTCTAAATTAAGCCCGGATATATGTGTTCTTTGATATATGGACTGAAGCCTTCTCCCTCCCCATCAGTTCCACGTGGAGTCACCTGTGAGGACCTGGGCTCCCACCTGCGATGTCCTCTGCAGGGTGGGATTGAGCCCAGACACTGAGGTCTGGGACACCACGGGGTGGAGGCTGGACTCTCTCCAGGGGGTCACTGGCTCTGGAGTTCCATCAGCCCCCCGCCCTGCCAGCATCTGGACAGGGGAGGAGGGTCTGACTTGGTTCCCTGGCACTGCAGGCTTGGGGCAGGGGTGGCAGGGAAACCCCTTTGGTGTTGATTAGCTTGGGAGTCACAAAATCTCAGGGGTGGTGATCCATTTCCTTTCCGGGTAAGTTGGAGGCCAGGAGGTGGGAAATGACTTCCCCAAGGTCCCACTGAAGATAGCTGTCTTCCTTCTATGGCCATAGAGTCAGTTCAGTTCTAAGACACAAACCATTTTTGATACAATGCTCTCATCCCACCCCACACACCAGGGACAACCCTCCTCTAGTTGCTCCCCCGACTGGAAAGGGCCTGATGGAGCAGAAGCTGGCCTCCAGCCTGAGAAGCACCCTGCTGATCCCTTCCCCCACTGGCATGCCTGCTCCAAGGGGTCCTCTCTGCCCCTCCCCTACCTCTTTGTGTTGTGGTTTTCAAGGTTGTTTTTTTTTTCCCTTGCTAATATGAAACTGAGAAAAAGCCACCAAAGAAATGCTGAGCAGATGGGCAGAATGTGAGCCCAGTTCCCAGCCAGAATTCAAACTGTGGATGGTGTAGGGTGGGCTGGGAGAAGGGCTGGGGGCTGTCTTCCTGGGAATGCAGTGCATCGTTTCCAGGCTCACGTTTTTTATGATCCAGTTTTCATACCCAAATGGATCACCCAGCACTCAGGAGAGCCATGTGTATCTCCTGCGCTGTGCCAGACCCCGTGGGGTCAAACCAAGGCCACCGTCCTTGTCCCTCAAAGAACCTGCTGTCTTCGGGAGGCCTTAACTGAGCAGAAGAAGCCATATGGCTCAGCATGTGGCATGCTGCAGTGAGTCCAGTGGCTTCTCAGTGGGGGAGAGGAGTGAGGATGGCTTCGCGGGGAGGCCGGTGGGGGAGTTGGAAGGGACCCTAATGTCTAGCATGGGGGTTGGTCGACCCCCCGCCCCAGGAATGACCGTAGAACAACCTTTTGGGCTTGAAGAGGGTGGGGTTGACCCTCCTGATTCTTTTCTAGCTCGCAGTAAGTGCACGGGCGTTCTGTTGAGGGTGGTGATGCCGGGGCCTTGGTGTGACCTTGATCCGAATTGTCACACTCGTCTCTGGAGCCCCACCAGGCCTAGTCTGGAAGGTGACCCTCGCTCAGCCTCCTCCGTCCCTCTCTTTGCTAGTCTGAGGGCAGCCTCCTCCACCCCAAACCTTCCCCTTTCCCGAAGACAACAAGGAGGCCTGAGTGCCCACTGTGGGGGGAGCAGAAAGTTGCTCTCCTGCTTTGTCCCCTCGCTCTTTGCTTTGCATCCCTCAAAACCCCAGCGGTGTGTCAGGCAGGCGTGAAGTCCCCAGAGGTGGGGAAGAAAGTGGACGTCAGAGGAGCCTTCTTTGCACTTCCTGCGTTTCCTGTGGGCAGGGCTGTGTTGGGTCTCTGCCTCCTGCCCTCATGAACTGCCCACTAGCCACCCTCTCTCCTGGGTGGTGGGGGGTGTGGGTGCTGGGGTTTCTTTTCCAGCTTGGAGCCCAGCCCCAGGCCCGATGTCAGCTCTTTCTTTGCCCCTGGTTCCTACCCCTTGTCTTCTGTTCTCACTCTGAAAAGAGACCACACCTCTCTGTCAGGATTGAGTGAGGGGTGTCAGGTCCCATCAGATCTGCCACGTTTGTGTGGGCGAGGTGAGGGAGCCTTTGTGGGAAGGGTTGGGACCCCTCTGGGGTGGGGCAGGAAGGGCTCAAGAACAGCGGCAGGGGATTTGGTTCCCCCTCCTTAAGAAAGCCCTGGGTCGGGTGGGGGGCATGACAGTCGGGACTCGCATTCCCCACCCCAGCCGCGACCGCCTCCCAGGAGTTCAGCTGGCTTTCTCGCTGGCGCTCCTGGGAGGGCTGTCCCTGGTCTCCACACGGACCCTGTTTATGTTGCTGGTCCAGATGCCATCCTCTCAGGAACCACTTCCCAGGAGGCCTCTGATTTCGTGCAGTAGGCAGGGGAGCCCAAGGGCAGTGCACATGTGATGGGGGGCTTCCTGGCTCTGCACCTGTCGGGGGTGCGCCTTGGAGGCTTAGCGAGCTGGGGGATGTGTGTGCACGCCACCTGCATGAACCCACCATCACGTGTGCACGTGTGTGTATTGGACCTGATTTTGTTCATTGTTTTAAGGCCAGCTAGCCTACATTTCTTTTTTTCCTTCTCAAAGACATTCTGTTTTAAAATTTTTTATTTTTAAAATTTTTATTGGAGTATAGTTGTCTTTTTCTTTTTTTAGTTTTTTAAAAATTTATTTATTTTAATTAGAGGATAATTGCTTTATAATATTGAGTTGGTTTCTGTCATACATCAACATGAATCAGCCATGGGTATACATATGTCCCCTCCCTCTTGCTGGAGTATAATTGCTTTACAATATTGTGTTATTTTCTCCTGTACAGCAAAGTGAACCAGTTACACATATACACATATCCCATCTCTTTTGGGTTTCCTTCTTGCAAATGACTTTAGGTGTAACCAGATTTTTAAAAAGTTTACATACATTGAAATGCATGAGTCTTAACTGTGCACTGTTATTAATAAGTACACCCATAGGACCCATACTCTTTCTCAGATGTAGGCTCTTTTTGGTCCCCCAGAACATTCTATCATGTCCCTTCTTTAGTCGATCCCAACCACCCGCCCGTGGGAAGCAACCAGTGTTCTGGGATTTTTTTTTCCCCAATGTAAATTAGTTTTCACCTGCTCTAGAACTGAATTTAAAAGAGATCACATGTAGCCTGCACGTGCTTGCGTCCAGCTCAGCATAGTATCTGTGAGATCCGCCCACGCTGTAGAGCGTATCCGCAGTTTGTTCCTTTTAGCCCCTCTGTATGAATATAGCACACTTGGTTTATTCTGTTGAGGGACCTTTGGGTTGTTTCCAGCTTTGAGCTGTAATGAATAGCCAGATGCTTTGACTATTCTGGTATACGTTTTGTTCTGGACACGTGTTTTCATTTCTCTTAGGTAAATATCTAGTGGGAAACGGCTGGGTCAAAGGGGAGGTGAATGTTTAACTTTATAGGAAGTCACCAAACTTTTGGCCAGGTGGTTGTACCATTTTATGTCCCCACCAGCAGCATTATGAGAGCTCTGACTGCTTCACATCCTTGTCAACATTTGCCATTGTTAGTCTGTTTAATTTTAGCCGCTTGGGTGGGAGTGTAGGGAGAGGGTATTTCATTGTGGCTTTAATTTGCATTTGTCCGATGACTAATGACATTGAACACTTTCTCACATGCTTGTGGACCATTCTTACGGTTCCTCTGTCCCTCCTACCCCTTTAAAATGGGGTTGTTTGTCTTCCTGTAGGCATTCTTTACATATTCTAGATACAAGCTCACTCCTGTCTTAATAGCGTCATTGACGAACAGAAGTTTTAAAATTTTGATGATGTTCAAAATTGATTTTCATCAAAATTGATGATAATGTTCAAAATGATGTGGGTTATTTCTTGTTTTGTGTCTATAGCTTTCTGCATCCTAAGAATTCTTTGCTTACTCTGTATCACAAAGATTTTCTTCCATTTTTTTCTTCTGGAAGATTTCTGGTTTGAGCTATGGATCTAAGATCGATCTCAACTTAACTGTGTGCCATGATCCAGGGGCCCCCAACCTCTGGGATCTAATGGCTGATGATGTGAGGTGGAGCTGATGCAATCATAACAGAGATTAAAGTGCACAAGAAATGTGATGTGGTTGAATCATCCTGAGACCGTCTCCCACCCCCCGAGTCTGTGGAAAAAATTGTCCTCCATGAAACTAGCCTCTGGTGCCAAAAAGGTTGGGGACCACTGAATAGGCATCGTTGGGCAGCAAGCCCTGTACTTGCCCAGCCTTGAGATTGAAGAAGGAACCAGGAGTCAGTGAGAGAGACCTCCGTGGCTTAATGGACAGAGGATCTCATGTCTGAGACAAGGCCCTGGAGTGACACTCCACTGTGTGTGGCAGATGCAGGGCAGGACAGGCAGCAGGCTTTGCTCCGGGAGGGGAGAAGGAGGTTAAGTTATAGGTGGAATTGACATCGGGTTGACTCATCGGTTACCAGGGAAACCAGCAGAGGAACACGGCCTTCACTGCCTCTTTGCCCCTTTGCTAAGGTATCATGGTGAGCATGTTCTGATCTGAAGATTAGAATAATCACTAGCTGGGTCGGGGGGCAAGTATGTAGGCATTCACTGATTGTGCTCTATGACTAAGAGGGAAAGTCTGTCGGGTGTGGAGGGTGTAGGTGAGGCCGGGACTGGTCAAGCAGGGGGATGTACAGGGAGCAGAAGAATAGCCATCATACTGGTGTTGAGGTCCATTTATTCTCGTATGGATATCCAGTCATTGAAAAGACTGCGTTGCTTTGAGACCTTAGTCCAAAATCCGCTGGCTGTATCCAGGCACCCGTGCCTGTGTGTGGTTTCTCTGTAAGCCCTGGTGTTTCTCTGGATCAGGGATGGTAAATGAATGAGCCTTGTGCCATCACTCCAGCCTTCTGCCCTGATGGCAGACATCAGTAATGATCACAGCATCCTTGCTCATGAGTTTAGACGTGGTCTCAGGATCCTCTCCAGCGAAGTCCTGCAGGCAGCCACCGCCAGTCATTGGGAGCTGACATTTGAGATGAATTGTTCGTGGCATCTCTGACTGAACTTGGCGGAAGAGGTTAAGTTGTTTGCTCAAGGTCCCACAGCTGGTGAGAGCAGAGCCAGGATTTGGATTCAGGTTTGTCTGTGTGGCTCGGAAGCCTGTGCTGTCTTCACCACGCTCCAGACTGTGAGTCGTGTGAGCTTGTTACTTAATCTCCCTGTCCTCCAGTTTCTTCCCCTGTAGAGTGGGGACAGTGACCACCTAGAGGAGCAGGTATGAAGAGTAACGAGGTACATCATGAAGCAACTAGCGGAGTGCTTACCACATAATGGGGGCTCAGTAAATGGTTGTGATAACGATGATGGTGATGACAATGGTGATGATGGTTATATAGTTCTTGCCCTGAGACACATAAAGAGGACTTTTCTCTAGGGAACTGGGAATCACCAGCTCATGAGAGTCCCTTGCCTGCTCCCATGGAGACTTCTGAGCTGGAGGCATTGGGGCGGGGGAAGCCCTGCTTCCTAGAAATTGCTAATGGAGCTCAAACTTCAGGTCTTGGCCTAGGCGTCTGGGCCGCTTGGACCTTATTTCTTTCTCTCCTTTGTTTCAGGGAAATAGGCCATCTGGGCTTCTAGAATGATCTCTCTGGGAGTCCTTTCCCCCTCTCCTTTGATTCTCTAGTCCATCTCCCTTTCCTTCTGATGGACCATATGATCTCCTCCATTGGGGAGGCTCATCCAGTTCCTGGACCCGTATCCCTTTGAGGCTCTTCCTCAAAAAGATGACACAGTATGGAGTAGCAGTTAAGGACATAGTTTCTGGAGCCCACCTGCCTTTAAGGCTTTGCCATTTCCTAGCCGTCTCGGCCTCATTTCCCTCATTTGTAGAGGAGGAATATGAGAGTACCTGCCACGTGTGTTTGTAATGGGGATTAACTGAGATGATGTGCTACAGAAATATTAGTCATTATTCCTCCAGAGAACAATGCTCGGAGATAAAGTCAGAAGGGAAGTACCCTGATTTTTCTGTTGTTAATATAATACCTCCTCAATTCTTCTTGATTTCCTGCCCTGCCTGGTACCCAGGATTGAGTGCCTGTCCGTATCCAATGAACAAAAATTGAAATTGCATCATATGTGATTGGCCCCACCTGAGCCCTGTGTATCAGACCCAAAACCCTGCCTGGTAACTGTGGATGATCCTGAGGGTATTGGAAAAAGGCCAAAACCCAAGATCCTGTCCAGCAAAGATCAGAAGGACCTGGGGGAGGGGTCTTTAGGGAAGGAGCATCCTTCTGGATCTTGTTCCCGACCCTTGAAGTCAGGCTGCCCTGGGCCAGTCAGGGTTCACAGGCCGGATGGTCCCCAGGGTGACAGGGAGAGCCTGCAGAGCTGGAGTCCTCATGAAGGATTTGGGGATTGGACTGAGTGGAGACCTGATAATTCAAGGCCATGGAGAGTCCCAGGGTTGGCCTTGGAATGCATTTTATAATCTGTTTATTCCCATCAGAAGGCTCCTTCCTAATTCCTTCTGCCTGAAGCTATATTGAAAGGAGTCTATATTTCTAGACAGACACTGACTTTGTGCTTTGATAGAGCCCTTGGCGTTTGGGGCGTCTGCTTTTTTTAAAAACAATGTATTTGGCTGTGCTGGATCTTCCTTGTTGCACGGTGGGCTTTCTGTGGTTGCAGTTACTCTCTAGTTGTGGTGCTTGAGCTTCTTATTCCCCTGGCATCTCTGGTTGTGGAGCACGGGCTCTAGGCACACGGGCTTCAGCAGTTGTGGTGCATGGGCTTAATTGCTCCATGGCACGTGACATCTTCAGGGACCAGGGATCGAACCCATGTTCCCCGCACTGGTGGGCGGATTCGTAACTGCTGGGCCACTGAGGAAGTCCAGGGCGTCTCCTTGGGGATGCTTCTCTTGTGTGACGGTGTGCAGTTCAGTCATCTCCTAGGAACATCAGTTCCTCCACTGGTAAGACTGAGCCCACCCTGCAGGGTTGCTGTGAGGGTTATAGGAGGAAGCAGGTGGGCAAGGGCTTCAGGAAACACCAGGCACCCACATACGTATTATGTTGTTATGACTGATACTTGTGGTTGTTACCGTGGGCAGCGAGCTAAATGCTTGTGGGGTGGTTTCATTGATTATCCTACTCTTCTTCTCTTCGGGCTGCCATACGCACTACAGCACTGAGACCGGCTCAGGAGTGGGGTCCTGCCAGATTCCATGCCCCACCTCTCGTCCCAACCCGCCTGTGCGCCTGGAGGGGCGTGTCATTGACTTGACACTCAGGTCCAGTGTGCCTGGCACTTTTGGGGGACAGTGCACAGTGGGTCCTGTGTTTGTTCCTGGGGGCGTCACCCCTGCACTTCTGAGCCCCTTAGGTACTCCCTGTGTGTACCCCCTTAGTAGACCCCCTTCTCTTGGCTGAGTATGGAGATGGAGTTTCAGGCCTTAGGGTGTGTATTCGTTTCCTGGGGCTGCCGTAACAAAGTCCTGCAAACTTGGTGGCTTAAGACGACAGAAATGGATTCTCCCACAGCTCTGGAGGCTAGAAGTCTGATATCAAGGTATGAGAAGGGCAGAGCTCCCTCCAAAGGCCCTAGAGAAGGAGAATCCTTGTTGGTTTCTTCCAGCTGCTGGTGACTGCAGGCATGCCTTTGGTTTGGGGCTACATGTTTCCAATCTGCCTCCGTCTTCACGGGACCTTCTCTTCTCCCTGAGTCTGTGGGTCTTTTATGAAGATTTAAGGCCCACCTGGCTTCTACCTGGATCTTATCTCAAGATACTTGATTATACCTGAAAATAAGTCACATTCATAGAATCTTGGGTAGACATATCTTTTGAGGAGGCCACCATTTAACCCTCTATAAGAGCTGTGATGGGAGCCTGGTGAGGCTCCGAAGCTCTGCCAGCAGCTGCTCGCCCTTGTGTAGTTAGAAGTCACTCAGGTGTGACCACAGGGGTGTGTTTGTATGTATGTGTGTGTGATGGGGTGGGGCGTTGCTGGCACAGGGCTGGAAGGAACTGGCCCAGAGCAGCCACAGCTCCATGTCCTGAAGGGCAGGACGTGCTCTCCTGTTCTTGCTGTCACAGAGCTCGGTACATAAGGAGCCCAGAGTGTGCTTCATCAACCCTTGGTGGTTGGTTCTTAATTCATACTCATGGTGGTACTTTAGTTCCTCGGTCATGTCTGACTCTTGCGAACCCATGGACTGTAGCCCGCCAGGCTTCTCTGCCCCTGGAATTTCCCAGGGAAGAATACTGGAGAGGGTTGCTATTTCCTTCTCCAGGGAATCTTTTCAACCCAGGAATCGAACCTGGGTCTCCTGCATTGCTGGCAGATTCTTTACTCACTGAGCCACCAGGGAAGCAATACATATGCATAATAGGTGATTTATGAATTCTCATGGACTGATCCAGCCTTGAGAATGTGGCATTGAACAAAAAAGCCCAGTATTTTCTTGGAGTTTTTATTAGATTTTTTCTGCAAGTAAACAGCACACCCTGTTTTAGCTAAGATGATATATGCTTCTTATTAAAAATGTAAGCAATAGTAAAGTATAAAGAAAGTAAAAAAAAAAAAGGAATTTAAAACGAAACCCTAGTAATAATCCCACCATCCAGACATATTCATCATTACTATTTGCTAAATCTGCAGACATCTCGGCATCATGCGCACATTTAGAGGCATAAATAAATGGGATCGTGTTGTTGGTGCCCATTTATAATAAAAGGAGTTAAATTCGATTTTACTTGCATTCAACCAGTGAAGAGAAAGCCAGGCCACTCAGAAGGAGTCACTGAAGTTTAGATAAATGTTTTTACTCTAGAAGAGATAGTAACCCCTGTAAGAGTCCTCTGAAGATGAGCTAAATTGTTTTATTAAATTCTTTTATTGAAAACAGACAAATCTTTGAGGGTAGAGACATTAATTTTTAAAAAATACTTACTTGTTTCTTTCTGTCTGTGCTGGGTCTTCCTGGCTGTGAGCAGGGGGCTTTCTCTAGTTGCGGGGAGTGGTGGCTATTCTTTGCTGTGATATGCGGGCTGCTTGTGCAGTGGCTTTCCTTGTTGCAGAGCATGAGCTCTAGGCTTCAGTAGTTGCAGTTCCCGGGCTCTAGAGCCCAGGCTCAATAGTTGCCCCGTGGCATGTGGAATCTTGCCGGACCAGAGATTGAACTGGTGTCCCCTGCATTGCAAAGCGGATTCTTAACAACTGGACCACTACAGGATGCCCCCATTAATTTTTTAAAATAAATTATTCCCACTTTATACATACTGTTTGGCTCCCTGCTTTGAAATGTGAGAATCAGGTGGCTTTGGAGGTGAGCTGGTGCTCTCTGTGAACGGCCTGGCTCATTCACTCCTTTTGACGGGAACTGCTGGACCCTTAATAGCAGCCCGGGCAGAAAGGATCTGCATCTCCAGGTGTGTGGAGAGGTGGGGGGAGCCTTTCAAGAGCCCCGGCTCAGTTCCACATGGAAATCAAGCAGAACCCCTTGTGGGAGAGAATTGGGTTTGCTAGCAAATGACACGGCTGAGCTGATTTGATTTGGCAGCAGGCTGCAGAGGTTATGTGTCACAGAACATTTCAGTTTTGCAGGGTCGAGACATGATGCTAGACAGTCAGAGTTCCTTCCTTCCCGTGGATCTGTCAGAAGGTTTGTGTTAGTTTCTTATAGCTGCTGAAACAGATGACCACAAGTGTAGTGGCTTAAGACAAATGGATTTCTCATCTTCGAGTTCTGGAGGTCAGAGGTCTGAAATGGGTTGCATGGGACTAAAATCGAGGTGTCCACGGGACCACATTCCTTCTGGAGACTGTAGGAGAGAATTTATTTCGTTGCCTTTTCCAGCTTCTAGAAAGCCACCTGCATTCCTCGGCTCCTGCCCCATTGCTGTATCTTCAAAGGGAGCAACACTGATCGGGCCAGGCCCCTCCCACACTGCCATCTCTCTCATCCTCTCTCTTCTGTCTCCTTCTATTATAAGGACACTTTTGATTATATTCCTGGATAATCCAGGATCCTCCTCTCACCTTAGGGTTGGCCGATTACAATCTTAATTCCACCTGCACCTGAATCCCCATTGTCGCCATTAACCTCACATACTCACAGGTCGTGAGGATTAAGGACAAGAGCATCTTTTGTAGGTGGGCATTGTTCCGCTATGACAAGCTCAGGGTTCAGTAGGAGAGGCTGGGTCCTGTTAGAGCTAGGTTCCTCATCTGTAAAGTGTGGGAGATTTTTTTACCCCACTTCCTAGCGGAAATCCTTGAGGCCTAGCACACAGTAGGTCTTCCTTCTATGGGATTCTGTGGCCCTGTAACTGATCTTTGGCCTGTGTGATTTCATGACTTTGTGAGATCATGACTGATTATATGATTTCAAATGTCCTCCCCTGACCATTGGAGAAAGGAATGGCAACCCACTCCAGTAGTGTTGCCTGGAGAATTCCATGGAAAGAGGAGCCTGGCAAGCTCAGTGCAAGGGGTCGCGAAGAGTCGGACACAACTGAGCGACTAACACACACACACACACACACACACACACACACACACACACCCCTGACCATGTGTAGGCCACGGGGTTTGACTTCCATGGAGAAAAGAAGCCCACTCAGCACTCATATTGTCAATATAGAGCTGAGATGTGACCTTGATTTTGTTACCTTCAATCAGCAACTTGCTGATCCCCCATCCAGGCAGAAAACTAACCCCTCGTGGAGGAAAAAAAATGACACACGCGAGCTTCCAGCCCTGATTTGAGCTGTCCAGTCTTTCTTTGAAAGGAGGTGCCATTGCCTGTCTCTAGTCACAGGTGGTTATCTTCCCCCTGTCTAACCTGAATCTTTCTTGCTGTGATCTCAGCCTGCTGGCTCTCAGCTTGGCTGGTAGGGAGACAGCCAAGCGGGTCATCAGGTCGATAATGCATCGAATCCTGGTGATCTGTTTTTAACAGATTGCATTCTAAGGTGTCACCATGTCTGTCCCAGGACCATGTTCTTGTGCTTGCTGTTAGAGTGGTCTGTCTGTTGCGGATGTGGGGTCACCTGGAGGTGAGGGTGGGGAGGGGTGAGCGGAGTGGGGGGTGGCGCGGGAGGCCCATCACTGTGCCGAGACTGGCCGTACTTAGATAACCCTCCCCAGGTGACCTGCCTGGCACGGAAAGTCCCCCTCCTGGTCCCTCAGGTCAGATAGTGTTGCTTGGCTACGGGGCAGCCAGCGAGGTTCTGGCAGGGAGAGTAAACAGGCACACGTGTTTAAAATTCAATATCCCTGGGAGGGTAAACACCCGATCAGGGCCTTCCAACCCACCGATAATCTCTAATTCTCCTCGCTTTGTGAGAGAGAGAGAGAGAGAGAGAGAGAGAAAGAGAGAGAGAGTGTGTGTGTGTGTGTGTGTGTGTGTTGGGGTGGGGTGGGGCGGCACTGCACAGAGACCCAGATGGTCTCTTCTGGGAATTGGCTATCAGCTGTTGTGAGGGATCAGCAGGGGTCAGAGAGTTACAGCCTCAGTCCCATGAGGACTGTCACCCTGGTCACCTGGGCGAGACTCCTGGGAACCCCTGGGGATAGCCTGGACTCCTCGTGGAATGGAACCATTGAACCGGGGATCTGGGGGTAGCTGGCCCAGACTCTGGACTGCAGAGAGATCGCTATGGTGGGCTGGATCCCTGTGGAAGGCATGCAGCACGTGGGCCACCCAATATTGTAGAAGAGTGGGGGTTGAAATTGATAATCTGTTGGCCAACTGGGTGTCTTGTGAGGGACTGTCTGACCAGAAGGAAGGATGCCTTTTTCCAACTGGTCCAGCCAGAGGGGCACCCTGTTTTAATTCACACAAAGGCACTTTGTAGGTGAGCTTTGGTCTTGCTAAAGGGAAACTCATTGTGCTGGTTGAGTCCTCAAGACCTCCTGCGGGATGCTGAGCATCACATGGCCTGTTCCTAGGCACCTCACTTGCCTCCTGAGGAGGAGCAGCAGACTTACTCCCTCTGTGTGGGGTGGGAAAGTGGGCTAGCATCCGCTTAGATGCAGGTACAAAAATGCCTGCTTGCGGCATCTCCCAGCACTTAGTGGGGGAGACCCTGGGGTGGGGCCCTACTGAGGTCATTCCTGGCTGCCCTCATTAGATGGTAATGGGTGGTCTACAGCCAATGAGGCTGATTATTTTCCCTGCATGCATTTTGTGCTTTCTCCTCTTCTGTTGCTTGGGCTTCTTCCTTGCCCGCCCACCCCACAACCTTCCTCCTTCTTTCTAAATCTCCTCAATCAAAGGTGCAGCTTGGGCCTCACCTCTTCCATGAAGCCTTCCCTGAAAGCCCCTAGTAGGAGTTTGTATTGCTTGCTCTCCTGCATGGGAGCACCTAACAGGTGGAAGTGCCAGCGAAATCCTTTCATTCACTTGGCAAATATTTATTGATCACCAGCCATGGATTGGGGACTGCTTTAGGGCCCAGGGAACCAGCAGTGAGCCTGGCAGGCATGATTGCTGCCCTCACAGAGCTTGCTGTCCAGTGAGGGAGATGGATAGTAGATAAGAAAGTTATCAGACAACAGCAACTTCTGATCAGTGCTCTGAAGAGAGACACAAACTTGGTGTTTGTGGGTTGGGCATCATTTTCAGGGTGCTCTTTGAGAATACAGTGTCTGTGGGAGGGAGAAGTGGTTTTCCCTGGGGCTCAAGGAAGACCCGGAGAAGGCAATGGTAACCCACTCCAGTACCCTTGCCTGGAAAATCCCATGGATGGAGGAGCCTGCTAGGCTGCAGTCCATGGGGTCGCTAAGAGTCGGACACGACTGAAGTGACTTAGCAGCAGCAGCAGCAGCAAGGAAGACCTGTAGGAGGTAACATTTAAGCTGAGCACTGAAGACCCTGATGTTGGGATAGATTGAGGGCAAGTAGAGAAGGGAACGACAGAGGATAAGACGGTTGGATGGCATCACTGATTTGAGCAAACTCTGCGAGATGGTGAAAGATAGGAAAGCCTGGTGTGCTGCAGTCCATGGGGTCGCAAAGAGTCGGACATGACCGAGTGGCTGAACAACAACTGAAGATGAGAAGGAATGCCCATGTGAAGAGATGGGGCTGTCTGGATGCTGGAAATAAGAAGTGCAAAGGCACTGAGACAAGGAAGAGTTGGTGCTTCGCTTTTTGTTTCCTTTTTAATCTTTTGCTGTGCCGCACAGCATGTAGGATCTTAGTTCTCCAGTAAGAGATCAAACCTGTATCCCCTGCATTGGCAGCGTGGAATCTTAACCACTGGGCCTCCAGGGAAGCCCTGGGTGCATGCTTTTTCTTTTTCTTTCTCCTTTTTCTTGAAATATAGTTGATTTACAATGTTGTGTTAGTTTCAGGTATACAACAAAGTGATTCAGTTATAAATAAATATATATGCATATTTATATAAAATGTATCCATATGTATATATGGATACATTTTATACATATGTAACATAGATATGGGTATATAAAATGTATGCATATATATGTTCTTTTTCAGATTCTTTTCCATTAAAGGTTATTACAAGATATTGACTATGGTTCCCTGTGCTCTACAGTAGGACCTTGCTGTTCATCTGTCTGAGCTTTTGAGGAACACAGAGGAGGCCTGTGTGGCTGGAATAGGGTGAGCAAGGGGAGGCTGCAGAGAGGCAGAGTGTGCCAGTCCTGTGGGTCTTAAGAAGGGTTTGGAACCTGATCAGTGGGGCGCTGTGATTCATCTCTGACTGCTGCGTGGCTGTAAATCAGCAACAGTGGAAGGAGGGAGACCAGATCGGAGGCTGTTGCTCTAGTCCAGGCAAAAAATGAAGGAGACTTGAACCTGAGGCAGAGTGGGGGTGGGGCGGGTGGCTGTTGGTAGTGGAGATGGGAGAGATAGGAAGGGATTAGGGTTATGGTGAGCAAGTCAGGAACATGGGAGGTGCTGGTGGGTTGGACCTGGGAGTTGATGGAAGGGAGGGATCTTGATGTCTCGTCATCCCAGGTGGGGCTGGAGCGATGGGTAGGTTTGGGTCCCATCTTAATGAGAAGGAGAAGCCCGCGGAGAGACAGGTTCAGAAGAGCAGATCAGGAGCTCTATATTGGACATGCTGAGTTTGAGATACCCATGAGACCACAGATTTGCTAATTTGGAGATCCAAGAAGAGGTCAAGGTTAGAGACATTCAGGTGGGGGTAGCAGTGTGCAGCTGGAATTAAATTCCAGACAGATGGTTAAGTACCTTGGGATGGCAGGAGAGACAGAGATGAGGGGAGATCTCAGCCTGAGCCTTGAGGGTCTCCAAGAAGAAGAGGAGGAGCCTGCGAGGAGAGCTGAAGAAGACCCTGGTGCCCTCAAAGGAGGAGGAAGTGTACTGAGGATGAAGATGAGGGCAGAAGTTCTTCTGGGCTTTGGCAACATGGAGGTCAGTGATGACCTTGACCAGAGCAGTTTCAGGGGAGCTGTGGGGCCAGGTTGATTGACGGATGGAGGCAGGAAGATAGTCACGAAGAGGTACAGAATTCTGCAGGGCTGACCAGAGTGGCCATGTGTAGAAAGACGGTGTTTCTGTCTGCTCCAGCTGGAGCTGGGGTCTTCTGTGTGCACAGCCAGGCACACAATCCTCCTGGTAGCTAGGACCCCGTGACCACCTTGCCCCACCAAGGCACCAGGCTCTCTTCACAGCTCGGCACATGGTTTCCCAGGGCAGGACATATCCAGGCTGTTTGGTGATTCCAGGAGGGGATGGTCATGGTTGTGAGAGACCAGCCTGAGCTGTACACATTCAGCCAAAATCCTGAACGCACCTTCCTTCTGCGTCCTTTAGGCCTGTCCATTAGGCCTGGGAGAGCAGGGTCATGATTTCACCTCCTGGCGGCCCTTTGGGACTGGTCACTCCCAGGGCTCCAGTTCACTCTCTCCTCTGGATAGCCGTGTGGCCAGAGGAATTCCCAATTCAGTGTAAACGGGGCTGTGTCTTGGGACCAGAGAACATCACCTGCCCTCTAGGGGGCTGAGAGGGGCCTGGAAATGTGTCTGGGGCTGTCTCAGCTGCATCCATCTGAGGAGCCAGGAGTTGACTTGGTTCTCCAGTTGGACCATCCATTCTGCTCACCTGGCCCCCTTGTGGCCCCTATCATCAACAGCAGGCTGAGGGAGGGGGACTGGGGAACAGTGACAAATCCACCAGCTGCCTGCTAAGCCATCTGGGTCAGGCTGCCAGGAGCTGGGCCCCACCACTGTGTCCACTGCCATCCTTGCTGCTTGGGTGTCCCTGGAGACCTCCTTGGGGGAGACCAGGCCTCGGTCAGGATGAGCTCCATGTTCGCAGCATCACAGGCTCCTCTGCTGTTTCGGTCTCGCCCTGCTGGCTTCAGAGAAGGTCTGGAAGGTGACATCAGCCCTTGGAGCCAGGCGCTGGCACCACTTCCAAAACACCCACTGAATGCACGGACGGATCTCTTCTGGTGGGAAAGGAGTGGACTGTGAGAAGCAGGCTGAGGTCTCTAACTTCGCGCCTCCTTCACTCAGCGTGCCTCCTTTGTTGCCGGTCTGCTTTTGAGGAGGGGACCACTGGGCAGGCAGATTGCAAACGGCAACAGATAACTGTCTATAGCAGGAGGGTGTGTGCAGCTGGCTAATGGTCCTGGCCTTGGGGGCTCATAAACCTCCCAAGGACTGGGTGTGTGTGTTTGCATGAATGAGTGTTTATGGTGTGTGGGGTGAATGTGAACGTTTGGGTAGGTCTTTGTTGTACTGTTATGTTTCAGGGTGCTGTATGGGGGTGGGTGGGTGCTGGGGGATTCTGCATTGGAGGGAATATCTTTTGCCTTGTGAAGGCCTGCGTTTACCCCAGTGCCCCGTTTTATTCGTCCCAGCTGGCACAAGGGGGCAGGGCAATCGTGTTATTTGACATATGGTTTAGAGGGAAGAGAGCTGCTTAGTGTCACAGTCCCCCGCATTGTATACATATAATTAGGCTCTTGGAGCTCAGAGGACTGATTGTAAGATCACTCGGGACCGAAGCGTTTATTTAGGTGATCATTAACGAGAAGATGGGGAAGGAAGAGAACATGCAATTTGCAAACATGCCCTTCCTGCAGGTTAGTCTGAAATGAAACTCCCAGCAACCTTCCTCCTGCCGTCTCCTGCCTTCAGGAGAGGGCCAGGTCAGAGTCTTTTAGGGGCTGCCCAGGGTTGAGACTAGTTTCCAGGTGGTGCTAGTGATGAAGAACCAGCCAGCCAATGCAGGAGGCAAAGAGAGGCTGATTGATCCCTGGGTCGGGGAGGTCTCTTAGAGGAGGAAATGGCAACCCCCTCCAGTATTCTTGCCTGGAGAATCCCCATGGACAATAGGAGCCTGGTGGGTTACAGTCCATAGAATTGCAGAGTCAGACATGACTGAAGCGACTTGGCACACATGCAGCATGCACAGGGTTGAGATGGGGGTGCCTCGGATGGCATCTCCTGGGGAACATCTGGGAGTAGGATCCCCCAAAGTTTCCAGTTTCCCATGATTTCTTTCCTGATATTGCCCTTTGCTCAGCCCAGCACAAAGCATGTATTGATGTATTCGGTTCTCAGCCCTGAACATCTGATGAGAATTGGTTGTGTGCTAGGCAAGTACTGGCTCCAGCAAAATCCTAGTAACCTATTGTCCTGGGTGGAGGCGAGTGCTAACAGGAAGGGCCCAGATGAGTTCCGACTCAGATAATCTCTAAACCTTGTTTTTGCCACTTACTAACAGTGCTAATGTGGGCAGGGGGTATGGGGAGCTTTGTTTCATAGTAGACGTGGGTCAGTTGGGACATTTTGTAGGCAGGAAGGTGCTGGGGAGGCAAATAGCTTGCTGGTCCCTCTGGGGCGACAGATTAGCCCTGATGGAGGGGAAGGGAGAGCAGCCACCTGCATATCCCATAATGAGCGTGGAAACAGAGGAGGCACAGAGATGGAAGAGACTCACTGAGAAGGTTGGTGTGTGGTGTATATCTTGGTATATGGCGCCTCCTACTTTAGAAAGAGGTGAGGTTGCTCCCTGGCACTCAGTCTTGCCTGAACCGCCCTGGGCATGAGCTGGGTAGTGAGAGTAGGATGAATGTTTATTTTGCTGATGAGCGAACCGAGGGCCGATCACAGTCACGTGACTGGCTGCTGGCGGACGCCTCCCCAGTGGTAGGTGGTTATGTTCGTGGGTCCTTGAGATGATGCTAGACTCTGCCAGGAGGACGGGGACACTCTCGTGGATGGGTGGGGGAGCTGGAAGGGGAGCCTTGGGCAGGGGACAGCTTCTGGGATCAAGGAAGGAGAGCGGGGTTTTCTGGGGAGGCCGCAGGTTCCCCGTTTGCTCTGTGACGTGTTCTCTGTGAGTCAGAAACCCAGGAGCTCCTGTAGCCTCTTTTCTCTTCCAGGTACATGTCAGGGCCGGGATTGAGAGAGGAGGCTAACTGATCCCACAGTCCTTAGTGCTTGGTTCTTTTATTTTTTTAATTGAAGTATAGTTGATTTGCAATGTTGTGTTAGCTTCAGGTATACAGCAAAGTGATTCATACCTACACATATATATTAATATGTCGTTAGTCACTCAGTCGTGTGTGATTCTTTTTGACCCCATGGACTATAGTCCTCCAGGCTCCTCTGTCCATGGGATTTTCCAGGCAAGAATACTGGAGTGGGTTGCCATTCCCTTCTCCAGGGAATCTTCCTGACCCAAGGATTGAACCTGGGTCTCTTGCATTGCAGGCAGATTCTTCACCGTCCGAGCCACCACATTATGTATTAATATTCTTTGGTTCTTAAAACTCATTTGATGGCAGGGAGAGATGGAGAGGTGGTGGCAGGGCTTCTGCTGCTCTTGCTGCAAGCCTCAGAGTCCTGGTATGTTGGTAGCAAGGCTGCAGTTTCCACTCCCATAGAGCCAACAGGAAAATAGGCAAGATCTGGAGGGCAGGGAAGAAGGAGAGGGTAAGCTGGAAGGATGCTGGCTATGCAGGAACCTTGCCTGGGGAACAAGGGCCACCCAGGAGTGAGGAGAGAGCCATGCTTCTGACACTCAGCCAGACACCCACCCACCCACCCAAGCCAGTTAGGAGACACAATAGCTGCGAAGTGCCAGCCACTGCATTTCAGGGACAAGGGGGTTGGGAGGGAAGCAGACATTTTTCTAGGAGGACAACACTGTTTTTTGGTCCTACCTTCTCAGCTTCAATGTTGCTTTATTTCCTATTCCTCTGGACAGACATGGGCAGGGGGACCTGGGCCTCTTGCCTGGACCACAAGTATGGTCACTGGTGAGATCAAAGCCAGACTAACCCCCTCCTCACTCTCCTGCCATGAAGCCTTTGTTGAGGCTGTTGTCTCCCCGGGGGTACTTAACCCTCCAGTTCATCCTGTGGCAGACCCATCAAGGCTTATCTCGGATCATCTGATAAGGTTCATAGGCTGTTTTTCCAGTGCCCCGACGGTGAGGCTCAGAACTGAAGCTGACCCCAGCTTTATTGGGAAGACTAGAAGTTTCAGGCCACTGGCTGGATCAGAAGCAGAAGGTCTGTGGACTGGCACCCCAAAGCCTGACTTGGAGAGCCTCCAGCGGTGTGGACACCGTGATTCCTTCACCAGCGCCAGGCTGTGAATCTTGTGGTTGCAAGGGAGGGACAGCTTGGAAGCGGCGGTGCCAACGATTTCCTAGAAAATGGGGCTGGATTGCTCCAAGGCAGCCACACGCTTACAGAGCCCCTTGCAAACGCCCACAGGGTCTGCTGATGTCGCTCATAACCGCTGCTGGTGCCCCTCGTCGTCTCCTTTTCATCCTGTTTACCCTGTAGGTTGGTGCAGTGCTTTCCAGCTTACAAAGCACGTTCTCAAACTCGCCTGGTTCTCATAGACACCCTGGAAGAGAAGAACTATTTTGCCCACTTTAGAGATGAGAAAATTGAGTCTTAGAGAAAGGTGGCATTCCCCTTAGCCTGCTGGTGAGACACAAACTTGAGGCAGACAAAATTCCGACTTAACACTCTTTCTCCTACTCCGAGAAATAATTACTGAGTACAGATAATTGCTGCGTATCTACTACTGTATTTCATCGTTTCAAAGACACGTTTCCCCTCTCTCTCATTTAACATCTCTGGACTCAGGCTGCACTCCCCTAGCAATAGTTTGCAATTGGTGGTGTTTTTGCTTTGTTTGTGGTATACAAAGTAAAGTATCTCTTATGATGGATGTCCTTCAAGATTTGATGAAATGTGGCGTGTGTAGTGTGTGTAGATGTGACTTCTGCTGGCCAGGAGTTCTAAGTTTAGGGGAAAGATCAGACACTCCTAGGAGCCATTCAGATAAAGCAGAATATTAGAGGAATTTCCTGGTGGTTCAGTGGCTAGGACCTGGTGCTTTAACTGAAGCAGGGCAGTGGGTGCGGGTGGGGGATGCCCAGGTTCAATTCCTGGTCAGGGAACTAAGATCCCACAAGCCATGTGGTGCAGGCCCAAACCCAAACAAACAAAAAACAAAACAGAATATGATATGCATGCCCTGGGAATTCTGGCTGAGAGGTTTCAGAAAGATTTGAGAGAGGTTGGCAGGGATTTGAGTATCCTGCTTCTTATGGACCAGCCATGTCCCTGAGCCCTGTTAGTGTGGTGGTTCAAAGCTTGGATGCTGCAGGCTCTCTCTGTTTGTATCGATGATGCAGCCTGTTGCCTAGTTACTTAACCCTCAGCCTCAGTTTCCACATCTGAGAGTGGGGATGGTAACAGTGACTGCCTCTTGGGTGGTCAAGGGGATCAGCTAAGAGGAGGCACTTTGTCAGGGACCTGAAACCCGTAGTGAGAGCTCAATAAACATCAACTGCTCCTGTCACAAAATTAAAACTATAAATCCGATAGATTCAGGGCCAGCCGATGTGTGTTGATCAATGACCGTTCCCGTATTTGATGACATTTGTCATCTCGTTTCATCGTCACCGGGAAGATGGGTATCATTCCAGCTTTACAAATGAAGAGCATGTGGTCCGAGGTTACAGCTGGCCAGAGGCTGGGCTGGAATTTGGATCCTGGTCTGTCTGATTCCCAGTCCCGTACTCTTTCTACTGGACTAGAGCTGCGGGTGAAAAATTACCTGCGGGGGAGGAAACCCTGCTGATCCCAGTGGCCTTGCTGCAGGCAGGGTTTTTATAATCAGATGACTGTTGGGTGCTCTCAGTAGTGGCTTTTCTGGCTTTTCTGAAGGAAGAGAGCCCTCATTCAGAGATGTGGGGGCTAATCTGACAGACGGGAAGTGCGCTCAGACCTTAACCTCCCTTTCCCGGCTCCCAGCGGTCAGCGGGCACTTGTGCCCCACCTGGATGGCTGTTGGTCTCTCTGGTCCTCGTTCCTTCCTCTGTGCTTGCCTGTCCTTGGACTCACTCTTGTGGTGTATGGGTTCCCCCACCCCTCACCCACCCTGGAGAGGCTGCCAGCCTGAGGTCATACTGCCACACCACTGCTCATGACCCTGCCAGGGGAGGCTGAGGGCCTGCTCATCTGGAGTCTCCTTCCTGCCCCTTGAGTTTAGCTCAGACACACTTACCTTCGGTCCCTCCCTGACCCCCTCTGCCCCTCTGTTTTCTCCACCACATCCTGTCTTTCACCCACAATGCCTGGCTCTGCTGCTAACAGGCCATGTGACCTTAAGCAGGTCAGTTGCTGTCTCTGAGCTTCATTTCTCAGCTGCTCCCGACCTGCGTTAACCTAGGGGGCAGGTGGGAGGTAGTGGGAATGAACCCTGGGCCTGGATATTGACTCATGCTCTACTGCTGTGTGTCCTTAAATGCAGGGCTTGGTTTTCTTGTACCGCCATGACTCTATCTGCAAGATAAAGAAAGTAGCTCCTTTGGGAAGGTCCCTCCTTTGCAGTGTGGCTTCCCTGGTGTTTCAGTTGTAAAGAATCTACCTGCCAATGTAGGAGACACATGTTCGATCCCTGGGTTAGGAAGATCCCCTGGAGAAGGAAATGGCAAGTCACTCCAGTATTCTTACCTGGAGAATCACATGGACAGAGGAGTCTTGCAGGCTACAGTCCATGGGGTCACAAAGAGTCAGACACAACTTAGCAGCTAAACAACAACCACAACTCCTTTGCAGCAGACATTGTCCACTCCTCTGTGGGTCCATGCAGGCATCGGCTCACCATTATAACTGGTCCTCTTTTATTGGGTTCTAATTATTTACTCCTGTGATTATCTTAGTCACTAGATGGAAGTCAGTTCTTTTATTCAGTCCTTCATTCATCAAATATTTATTGAGCACCTATGTGCCGAGAGCTGAGGTTAACAGATGAAGGGGGGGAAACAGATAATTAAATGAAAAATTAGAATGCAGAGATAAGTGACCCAATAGGGCACATGCTGGATGCTTATGGAAGTACTACTTGGGGGAGGGGTGGATGCTCGGAAGGCTTCCTGGAGGAAGTGATCTCCAAGCTAAGGCCTGAAGGACAAGTAGGAGTCAACCATGTCAAGGGGAGTGGGTAGAAGAAGGAGAGGCTGATCTTCCCAGGGTCCACAACCCTGAGTCAGTGCCAGGCCCAGGGGGGATCAGCAAGCCTCTTTCCTTCCTTGCTGCCTCTGAATGCATTTCTGCACGGAGGCAGAGGCTTGGGAATACAAGGCCTCCTGTACTGGGTCCTGGTATGCTGTGGCCAAGCGGGTGGCAGAAGTATTCTGGATGTGGCATGTCCTGGACAGCCTGGCTGCAGGGTGGGGTAGGAGTGGGGCCCTGGTATTGACTCATGGGCCCAGAGCAGGAATGCAGATGAGCCAGAAGCAGGTGTGGGAGGATGTTGAGGACACAGGAGCCTCATCCAGGGTTCTTCTCCAGGGGCAGGAGAGAAGGGCTCATTAGGCACAGCCCACTGGGGCCCCTTTAGGGACAGGGAGGGTGGTGAGCTTGACTACTCCTTTCTCCTGACATGGACTTCTCTATCAGGTTTGTAAGAGTTGGAAGGGACACTGCCAGCCTTCTCCGAGGCCAGGGTTTCCTCTGGCACGTGACGCCTCCAGATGTGTGAGATGGCCCAGTTCACCTCCTAGAACTCTGCCCCCTCCCCCACTTCCCTGACCTTCATTGTCACTTGATGCCCCCAGGGATGGACTCATGCCAAGACCTTCTCTGACCTCGATTGAGCTGTGTCCTCTCCCAGTCCCTGGGGACATATCCTGGCATCTCTGATCTCCCGTGGATGCTGTTGGGGTTTCTGGGCTCGAGCCAGCGTAGGATGGGACTGCACTGGACAGAGCGTGTGGGCTGTGTGTTTGGCGGCAGGCTGGGCTCCAGGAGGGGAAGCAGAGATAGGATAGGCTTCCTAGGGACTTCCCTCGTGGTCCATTGGTTAAGACTGTGCTTCTGATGCAGTGGGCACAGGTTTGATCCCTGGTCAGGGAACTAACATGCCACATGCTACATGGCACACCAAAAAATAAAAATGATCAGCTTCTGAGTGGGGCTGAGCAGGTGGTGGGGGTACTTTTCACACTGTCGCTGGGGGCCAGGGCATGAGGAGTGAGCACTCGGGGAAGGAATGACGATCATCATAGTGGCCACATACTGAGGGTGTTTGTGCCTCACTCTCCCTGGGCGTAGTATATATATCACACCCTACTCTACAGCCACTGTGCAAAGCGGGTCAGATTTTGTCCATTTTACAGATGTGGAAACTGAGGCTCAGAGGCTGAGCAACCAGCCTGCACAGCTTGTAAGAAGCAGAACTTCAGGTTAAAGCCTTGTCAGCTATGCACAAAGTCTAGGGTTATTTCTTCCACACCATGCTGCTTTTTTTTTGAGGGATTTAAAAATTCATTCCCTTCCTTTTGAGCTGGGACATTACTTTTCTTCCAGAGCTGGAATGGGACCAAGGCCTATGGATGGATGTGAAATGTGATGTGTTTATTAGTGTTGGAAGAGACTCTGAGACCCAGGTGAGCCCTGGGCTGAGCTCTGGGGCCTGGTTTCTTTGTTAACAGCACAGCACTTGGTGCCTCTGGGCCTTGGACTATAGATGCAGTACAAGTCTTCTCAAGCCATTTACTTTACTTATTTTTTATTTTTCTTGTGGGATAGCTGCAAGACGTGAGGACTGCTCTCTTTTTTAAGGCACATTAAAAAAAAAATTTAAACCAAAGTAATACCTTACAATGATTGGAAAAACAAAACCGAGAGTGTTTGGTCGGAGAAGGCAATGGCACCCCACTCCAGTACTTTTGCCTGGAAAATCCCATGGACGGAGAAGCCTGGTAGGCTGCAGTCCATGGGGTCGCTAAGAGTCGGGCATGACTGAGTGACTTCACTTTCACTTTTCACTTTTGTGCATTGGAGAAGGAAATGGCAACCCACTCCAGTGTTCTTGCCTGGAGAATCCCAGGCAAGGCGGAGCGTGGTGGGCTGTCGTCTCAGGGGTCCCACAGAATTGGACATGACTGAAGTGACTTAGCAGCAGCAGCAGCAGAGTGTTTGGTGAAAGAAAGCCGTTCACCATGCCTCTGTTCCCTCCTACCAGGTGGGGAGGGTTTAGTTGCTAAGTCGTGTCCGACTTCCCAACTCAGGGATCGAACCTGAGTCTCTAGCATCGGCAGGCAGATTCTTTACTGACTGAGCCACCACAGATGCCCTCCCTCCTACTAGACCCACTTGCAAAGTCTTTAGCAGGTGGGTTTTTTTCTAAAGAAACAGTCTTTAGCTGTTTCTTCAAATCTTTGAGTAGGAGATTTTGGGCTCTATGGGGACGACGTGAATGCCTATAAGATGCTGGCACCTGCTTTCTTTCTACTTCATTTTTATTCTTCTTATACATAGGGCTTCTCAATTTGCAGATGGGAAAATTGAGGTCCCAAGCCAGTGGGGCCTGCCCTGAGTCCCACAGCATGCTGTGCCCCAGTCCTGTCTCCTGTCATACATCACAGGCCAGCAGCATTGAGAAATCACTCCAGATGAGGATGGAAGGGGGCTTCCCTGGTGGCTCAGTGATAAAGAATCGGCCTACCTGTGCAGGAGACACAGGTTCAGTCCCAGGTCGGGGGAGATCCCACGTGCCATGAAGCAAGTAAGCCCGTGCACCACAGCTATTGAGCCTCTGCTCTAGAGCCCGGAGCTGTAACTAGTGACGCCCGTGTAACCTAGAGCCTGCGCTCTATAGCTGCTGAGCCTGCACTCTAGAGCCCGTGTGCCACAACTACTGAAGCCCTCACGCCCTAGGGTCCATGCTCCCCAACAAGAGAAGCCCCTGCAATGAGAAGCCCAGGCACTGCAACTAGAGAAAAATCTGTGCAGCAATGAAGACCCAGCACAGCCTAATTAAACAAATAAATAAATAAATGAAATTAAACAAAAAGATTAAGGCTGGAGAGACAGTAATGCTTCCAACACCCCCAAACAAGTCTCCCCTGACAACCTACAGCGCCTCTCACCTGGGGGGAGAACCTCTCGCTCTTACTACACACGCTATGCGGTGGCTCCACCAGCTCTGGGTTCCCCAGAAAAACAGTGGCGGTGACAGAGGGGTCAAAGGTCAGATCCAGTCAATGTGGAATGACAGCTCCGGGCGGACACCCAAGTCCTGCAGTTCCTTGTTTGATCTTAAGGAAGTTGTTCAACGTCAGCAGCAGCAGCAGCAGCTGGGGTGCTAGCAGCCACCACAACAGTGTTGCTCAGGCAGACAGTCAGGGCCCCCCTCAACTCGCAGGGGAAGGCACTGGTGGAAGATGATGGATTTCTTAAAGAACATTTTGGTGAGTGTGCCCGGGTTAGGGGGCTATGCCTGTCCACACCGGCTGCCCAGAGTGGCCCGGTCAAGGCAGGAGCCAGATGACCACTCCCGGTGTCACCTGGCAGGGAGCCCTGGTGGGGTGTGGAGGCCACTGTCACTTGGGGAAGGAGAGACCCGGGACAGAGGGGATTAGGGCTGAAGAGGGGGTGTGGGGTGGAGTCAGGGGCCAGAGCCTTTCCCCCTTGACCTGGAGGGGTGAGGTGGGGGCCCTGGTGTGAGACCGGGCAGGGCTCACGTCTGTGCTCCTCTGTCGAGGCTTCCTGATGCCGGGTGAGGGCCTGAGGGGACTCTCACCCACCTGCAGGCTGTGCCAGGTGGGGTGCCAGGGGCAGGAGAGGGAGGGACACTGCAGCTGCCTTCCTTCTGCCTGGCTCCAGACACTCGGAGCTGGCAGGCCAGCCCTGTGGCTGCAGCCCTCCCTGCTCTGTGCTGTGTGCCCGGGAAGGCCCTGGCAGGGGCCTGTGTCCTGTCACAGGGCCCTGGGGCTGTTAGGGTGACACTTGGGAATGGTGTGTGTGACGTTTCCCCCTGGCCTGGGAGTCAAGGTCCCTTCCTGCCAAGTCAGATTGTCCCTGGAGGCTCTGTGGGCACCCTCCTCTTTCAGCTCTGCCAGACCTTGTGCCCCTCCTGCTGAACTGGGGTCAGGACTGCTGTCTTCTCGTTCACACCTATCTGTGGCAGGCGGGAGGTCGGGGAGGGGGATGGCTGGGCTGAGTTCTTTCCTTTCTTTCCCTTCCTGGACTGTGACTGTTTAGGGAGTGTGGGGCGTGATAGGATACTTGTTTGAGGGTTGGTCGAGAAGTCCCCCAATCTCAGGCTGAGCCACCAGTAGCTCCAGAGCAGGGGGCAGGGTGTAAGCCTGGTGACCTTGTTACAAACCGAAATGTCCTGACACCCCTTGACCTTGGCAGGGTGTGGAGTGGTGCACTGGAGGGAGATGGGTGCCATCTGATTTATCTTCCAGAAAGACTGTGTGGCTGATGTCCGAGGGGGCTGGGCTGGATAGGGGGTCACTGGTGTGGAAGCTGGGGACTGCCGAGGAGGCTGCTGCATGGTCCTGATGAGGGGCAGTGAGAGATGATGGGAGTAGGGATGCTGTTGACAAGTGCTCAGACTTGGGAGATATTTTGACATTGGACTTGCAGGCCTATCGGGGCTTCCCTGGTGGCTTATAAAGTGAAGTATCTGCCTGCAATGCAGGAGACCTGGGTTTGATCCCTGGGTCAGGATGATCCCCTGGAGAAGGGACCCCACTCCAGTATTCTTGTCTGGAGAATTCCATGGACAGAGAAGCCTGGCAGGCTATAGTCCATGGTGTCGCAAAGAGTTGGACACGACTGAGCAACACTTTCACTCTGCAGGCCTATTAGGTATGGAGAATGAGGAAAAAGAAATCAGTGATGATCCTGGGGATTTTGTCAGGGTGGGTGGACAATGGGGAAGACTGGCTAGGGTGGAGGAAAGCTTTTGAGGGGAAGAGTTAATGATTAAAAAAAAAAAAAAAAGAGTTTCTGAGTGTTCTGTTGGGCCTAGTTCAGTCTAAGATGTCTGTCAGGCACACAGTGAGATGTGGAGTTCTCAAACCCAGATAGATCTGAACCTGAATCTGGCTTCTGCCTTTACTGAGTATGTTCAGTTTGGGCAAGTTGCTTAGTCACTCAATGCCTTCCACCCCTCTAACCCTCCTTCCGTGGACTGACAGGCTAGCATTTGTAATGTGCCTGCTCCAGTGCTCCAGTGCCTGGCATATCACGGGTACCCAACAGAGAATATCCTGGGACTCCCTAAATTTTTCTTATATGTTCTCATTTTCCAGCTTAGAAACATGCGATGGCTCTTTGTTATACAGCGGCTTGTGGACTGACTTGGCTCATAGACACATTTTGTTTGGTCCATGTAGAGAACATTTGGTTATCAATGTCTAGAAGTTGGGAGTTTACATACAAATTGGGATTTCTGGCTTACCTTGAAATGTTGAAAACGCTGGTAACATTAAGCTGGCATTCCTGCTTGCAGCCTGGCAGAAAGGAGCAGCAGTTGCCCCTTTTGTAAGGGATGTGCACTCTTCCATTACCATTGGTTCACTCTCCCAACTCTTATTTTCATTGAGGGAAAATGTACACAACATAAAATCAATCATTTGAAGTGAACGATTCATTGGCATTTAGTATATTTACAGTATTTTGCAACCATCATCTCTGTCTAGTTCTAAACTATTTCTGTCACCTCCAAATCAAATCCCATTTAGCTCTTGCTCTCCATCGCCCCCCGCACCCCCCGCCCAGCTCCAGCCCCTGGCATTCGCTCATCTGCTTTCTCTCTCTATGGACTGATTTGCCTATTCCGGATATTTTGTAGAAATGGAGTCGTACAGTATGGGACCTTTTGTGTCTGGCATCTTTCACTTGGGATGCTTTTCTGAGGCTTATTCACCTTGCAGCTCGTATGAGCACTTGGTTTCTTTTCCTGGCTGAATGATATTCTGTTGTGTGGATGCACCACAATTTGTTAATCTGTCCGGTTGTGATGGACATTTGGGCTGTTTCTACCTTTTGGCAAGTGTAAATGGTGCAACTCTTCAGTGCATGAATGAACAACATTTGTGTAAATGTGAGTATTTGTGTGAGTACTTGTTTTCGGTTCTTCGGGTATCTACCTAGGAGTGGAATTGCTGGGTCATATGGCAACTCTATGTTTAACTTATTGAGGACCTGCCAAACTGTTTTCCACAGCAGCTGTGCCATTTTACATTCCCACCAGCAATGTGTGAGGGTTCCAATTTTTCCACATGCTCGCCAGCACCTGTTATTTTCTATTTTTTGACTATAGCCATCCCAGTGGGTGTGAGAATGGTATCTCATTGTGGTTTTGATTTGCATTTCCCCACAACTCGACTGAAGGGACTTAGCATACCCATGCACACCACTTAATGATGTGGAGTGTTTTTTTCATTTTCCTATTGTCCGTTTGTATATCTTCTTTGGAGAAATGTCTGTTCAAGTCCTTTTCCTATTTTAAAAGAGGGTTGTTTGTCTTAAGTTATCAGAGTTCTTTATATATTCTGGATGTGCACGCTTATGTGCTACTCAGTGGCTTCAGTCGTGTTTGACTCTCTGCAACCCCATGAACTGTAGGCCACGAGGCTCCTCTGCCTATGGGGTTCTCCAGGCAAGAATACTGGACTGAGTTGTCATGCCCTCCTCCAGGGGGTCTTCCTGACCCAGGGATCGAACCAGCGTCTCCTGCATTGCAGGCAGTTCTTTACTGCTGAGCTACCAGGAAAGCCCATGTGTTCTGGATACAGATGTGTGCCTTCCAAATATTTTCTCCCATTCTGTTGGTTGTTTTTTTACTTTCTTGATAATGTCCATTAAGGCACAAAAGTTTTGAATTTTTATGTTCAATAATTTATGTTTCCTTTTTTGTTGGTGTCGTGTCTAAGAATACGTTACCAAATCTAAGACCATGAAAATTTAACCTTGTGTTTTCTTCCAAGAGTTTTACAGTTTTAGTTCTTAGATTTAAGTTTTTGCTTTCTGCATGTGGTTTGGTGTACAGGTGTCCAACTTTGTTTATTTTGCACGTGGGTATCTAGTTTTTCTAGCACCATTTGTTGAAAAGACTGTTCTTTTGGTCTTGACCTTGTCAAGAGTCAATTGGCCAGAAATGCATGGATTTATCTCTGGGCTCTAAATTTTATTCCATTGTTTATCCTTATGCCAGTAATACACTGTTTTGATCACTATAGCCTTGTAGTAAGTTTTGAAATTGGAAATTGTGAGTTTTTTCCCAAGAATGTTTTGGCTATTCTGAGTTCCTTGAGTTTCCACATCAATTTTAGGAACAGCTTGTCAACTTCTGCAAAGAAATCCAACTTGAATTTTGATAGGGATTGGATTGAATCTGTTGATCACTTTGGGTGGTTATTGCCGTCTTCACAATACTGATTCTTCCAACCCATGAACAAGGAATGCCATACCATTTATTTAAGTCTTCTTTAATTTCTTTCATCAATGTCTTTTAGTTTTCAGTACTTGAATCCTTTACCTCCTTGGTTAAATTATTCTAGGGATTTTATTTTATTTTTTTGATATTCTTGTAAATGGAGTTGTTTTCTTAATTTTCTCTTCAGATTGTTCATTGCTGGTGTATAGAAGTACAAATGACTTTTGTGTGCTGATCTTGCACTCTGCAATTTTTCTGATTTTCTTTATTAGCTCTAGTAGTGTTTTTGTGGATTCTTTGGGTTTCCCATATTGGATCATGTCACCTGCAAATATAGTTTTATTTTTCCTTTTTCATTTCTTTCTCTTGTCCAATTGTTCAGGATAGAACTTTCAGTACACACAATAGTAGTGGAGAAAGTGGGCATTCTTGGTTCCTGATCTCAGGGGGAAAGCTTGCAGTATGCTTTCAGTATCATTGAGCATGATGTTAGCTATAGGTTAAGAAAAAAAGCCCTCATCATGTTGAGGAAGTTCCTTCTATTCCTAGTTTTCTGAGTGTTTTTTTCATCAAGAAAGGGCATTAGATTTTGTCAGATGCTGTTTCTGTATCGAGATGATTTTGTGGTTTTTTTTTTTCCCCTTAATTCCATTAATGTGATGATTGATTTCCTTCCTTATGTTGAACCAAGCTTGCATTCCTGGGATAAATCCCACCTGGACACAGTGCGTAACATGCTGTTGGGTTTGATGAGCTAGTATTTTGTTGAGAATTTTTACATCTGTGTCCATCAGGGATATTGGTCTGTAGTTTTATTTCCTTGTGGTTTCTTTGTGTGGTTTTGGTAATGCTGGCCTATAGAATGAGTTAAGTAGTGTTCCTTCCTCTTTGCTTCCTCTGGAAGAGTTTATGAAGGATTGGTGCTAATTCTTCTTTAAATGTTTGTTGGAATTTACCATGAAGCCGTCTGACCCTGGACTTTTCTCTGTTGGGAGGTTTTGGATTACAGATCCAATCTCTTGTTATCTCCTCATTTTTAAATGTTACTTGCCTGGTACTTGTAGTCATTTGCATTTTCAAATCCTCTTTCATAGATTTAAAAATGAATCTGCCTAATTTTGAAGATGTCTTATAAAAACCAGCCATCCTCCCACTCTTTTCCCTGTCCTATCTCTGCTCTGGCCAGTTTGGTCCCTTTCACACCTCCTCTGCATTAAACATGATAATTCCATAGGTCAGTGGTTCTCACAGTGTGGTCTCTGGTCAGGAGTATCGGTATTACCTGGGAGTGTGTTAGAAATGCAGATTCTCTTGGCGGCAGTGTGGTGGTGATGGCAGGAACCTGGGTTTTAACAGCTCCTTCACATGGTTCCATTGTATCACCATTGCCATAGGTAATAAAGAGTCTTGCAGGCTCCTGACCCAACGTGACATAGTTGAAGCTGTGCCTCTGCAGGACTCCAGCAGCCAAGGAGCTATGTTCAGTGTGAGACGGTGGGAAGGGAGACCAGAGCAGGGAAGGAGAAGCATGAAGTGTGCATAGGGGAGAATTGATTGGAATAGGACCTGTGTCTGGATGGAACTTACTGGGGACTCCTGTTGGCTGTCCAGGGTGAGGGGTGCAGTCTGTGGTCAGAGAAGAGACAGCGCTTAGGAGCACATGCAGTGGCCTGGCCTGCCCTGACTGTAGCCATCCCGAGGAGATAGCTCCAGTCACTTACAGTCAGTCTCCCCTGCCCATTTCATTCTCATCTTGCAGGGCAGGGTTTTGAGTCATTCACTCAGGAAATGTTTCCTGAGCATCTCCTCTGTGCCAGGCAGCTGTAAACCCAGGGATATAGCAGTGAACAAAATAATCAGAGCCCTGCCCTCAAGGGCTTTCCGTTCTCATGGACCATCCTTTGCCTTCCTCTACAGGTTTCAGCAGCCAGGCTGGCATCCAGCTGGCCCTCATCCTGCTATCCTGCAGATAGGGGCCTCTGAGCCAGCAGCTGAGCCGGGATAGCTCAGTGTGGTATGGTTGGGCAGCCCTGGGACACATCTGATCTGGTTCCCAACGGGGTGTGTGCTCTGGGCTCTCAGCTCTCCAAGTTTCCAAAAATCTCTATGAAATTCTGCAGGAATCCTTTTCTTTAGTGATGTCTTCCTTCCCTGTGGGATGAGAAACCTGCTCAGACCCCTGTTTTCTCCCCCACCCCAAACTCATCTCCATCCTGTTTTCGTGGGACCCCTGTGGGCTGGAAGACACCTTGTCTTCCATCCTTGTTTGGTTTTAGCCCTTCTGGTCGCTGTTAATATGACTTGGCCTCTTCATGCACGTCCTGCGTTGAGGCTGGATCAGGAGACAGTCGCTGCTGCCGTGCATGGAGTGAGTCCTGCGTTGGGTGCCGTCCCCGGCTCTGCAGACAGGCTCACGTTATCCGACCACAGCCCTGTGAGTCGGTGCGGTTCTGAGCCCCGTTGCAAGGCTCAGGTGCTCACACAACCTCGTCCTGTGTGTGAGCACTGGGTGGGTGATACCTCCTGGGCAAGAGTGTAAGAAGGCTGCTCACACACAAACACAGCCTGCCTGCAAGAGGGGAGCAGAGGAGCCCAAAGCTAGGGCAGGACCCCCAGCAGGGATCCGGTGGGCAGCAGATGGATGGCGGTGGGTGTTACATCTCCAGCGAGGTTCAGAGAGGAGGAGGAAAGAGGGGGGGAATGTGCTGGTAGGGGCCTCTGAGCTGCGATGCTGTAAGAAGGAAAGAACAGGTGGCCGCCCATCTGCTGGGAAAGGCCGCATCCATGTGTAGAGCTGCTGTGGACCAGAGAGAGGTAGGCCAGGCCGCTCCTGTCCCCAGGAAGGGGCCAGGGTGCTGAGATGGGGCGGTGGCCCTCCTGTACTGAATTTCTTCCACTGTTTCTGCTTCTTCACCACCTGGGCAGGGGGCTGGCACCAGAGTGAACAAGGAGGGGTGCCGGGAAGATTCCTCAAGACTGGCCTTGCAGTTCCTGTTCTCTCCTGCCTCTGTTACCTCGGACCTCCTCTGACCCTCTCCCCGCAAGGACTTGCTTTGTCCTTCTAAAGAAGTTTGGGTAGTTTCTGTACGGGGAGGTGGGAGGACATGGCTTGAACCTGGACAGACCCTCGGGGCCCAGCCTGTGGATTCCTTAGCTGGGCGCTGGCTCTTGGTGATTATTTCATGGACTACTCGACAGGCTGTTAAAGCAGAGCCCAGGGGGAAAGCTGGCCTCTGCTCAGATTTGGGTGGTGATGGCTATTGCTAATAATAAGTTAGACAGCTGGGCCGCTGCTACTGGTGAGGAAGCCGAACTACATTTCTTGCTAACTGATGGAGGGGGTGCCCTTCTGAAGGATGCTTCCGGCAGGGCCTCATTCTGTCCTGAAGGGCCTGTGGGATGATGCCCGTGAGTCAGTGAGCATTTATTGCATGCCTGCTTCGCGCCCTTGGCTGCGTAAGGCAGTCTCAGGGGGTGTGGACAAGGGTGGGACTGGAACTGCGGTCCCAGGCTGGCCTGAGTCACCTTGCTTCTGGGTGGAAAAGGAGGCTTGCTCTTTGCCAAGGCTGGCACCATCCCACTGGAAAGTTCAACAAGTCACCACGAAGTGGGGCCAGGTCAGCCCAGGCCGAGTTGCCACTGGCCAATTTCTGCTCCTGGACACTGTCCACGCCGCAGTTGTCCACCCTGTGCGTTACTCAGGACTGAGGCTGAGTCACAGCCCTTTCATCTCATCATCTGTGCCAGCCCCGAGGCCATGGAGCATCTTCATTCAGGAAGTAGACCCATTTTTAACAGTAATCGAAACACACTGCCTCTGGGAAGATGGACGAAGTCAAGAAAAGCTTAATCAGGAGAAGCTGGGACTTCCCTGGTGATCCAGTTGTTAAGACTGTTTGCTTCCACTGCAGGGGGCACGGGTTTGATCCTTGGTTGGGGCCTAAGATCTGGCATGCTGCACAGCGGAGCCAAAAATTAAATAAATAAAAATTTTCATAAAAATAAAAGGAAAAGCTAACTACCTAAAGGTACTAGATCATCTCCCAGCAGGACAGAGTTTATTTCCAGAGTGAAGTTTCTCAGAATTCCTTATAGAAGTTGCTGTTTTTCCAGTAGTCATGTATGGATGTGAGAGTTGGACTGTAAAGAAGGTTGAGCACTGAAGAATTGGTGCTTTCGAACTGTGGTGTTGGAGAAGACTCCTGAGAGTCCCTTGGATAGCAAGGAGATCAAACCAGTCAATCCTGAAGGAAATCAATCCTGAATATTCATTGGAAGGACTGATGCTGAAGCTGAAGCTCCAACACTTGGCCACCTGTTATGAAGAGCCCATTCATTGGAAAAGACCCTGATCTGGGAAAGATTGAAGGCAGGAGGAGAAGCAGGCAGCAGAGGGTGAAAAGGTTAGATAGCATCACCGACTCAATGGACATGAATGTGAGAAAACCCCAGGAGATAGTGAAGGACAGGGGAGCCTGGTGTGCTGCAGTCCATGGGGTCATAAAGAGTAAGACACGACTTAGCGATTGAACAATAACAAAAGCCATGGACCAGGCTCTGGCACTTCTTGTTTATATTCTTACTTCATCTTCACGTGAGCCCTGAAAGGCAGGGGCTGATTCCGCTTTCAGGTGAGGGAAGTAAGAGAGATTGAATCACAGGCCTTGTGCCACACAAACCGGTCAGTAGGGTGTTGGCCACTCTCCAGACCTGGATTTGACCACTGGATTCTATGGCTCCTGTTGAATTGACCCTCTGTATCCATGGGTTTTGCATCCACAGATTTAACCAAAGATTTTGATTTTGATCCCCAGCTGGTGGAACCTGTGGGAAAAGGGGGCACTTGTGCGCCATCATTTTCTTTTCTTAAAAAATTTTCTTTATTCATTTATTTAGTTTTGGCTGCACTGGGTCTTGAGTGTTTCATGGGCTTTCTCTAGTTGTGGTGAGCAGGGGGTACTCTCCAGTTATGGTGCACGGGCTTTTCATTGCACTGGCTTCTTTTATCTTTTTGGAGCGTGGGCTGTTGGGGGTGGGCGGTATGGGCTCAGAAGTTGTGGTACACAGGCTTAATCACACCAGTGCATGTGGATTCTTCCCGGACTAGGGATTGAACCTGTGTCTCTTGCATTGGAAGGCAACTTCTTAACTAGTTGACCACCAGGGAAGTCCCTGCGCCATTGTCTTTAAGGGCCTGGAGCATCCTTGGATTTCAGTATCCTCAGGGATGCTGGAACCAATCCCCCACAGATATTAAGGGAGGACAGTCTTTCTACCATACGCAAACCTCAGTAGCTTTCCAGGACCTTCCAGATTAAGCCCAAATTCCTGACATTCAGAGTCTCTCAGGCCTGCACCCTCCTTTTCAGTCTGAACTTCAGGATGTTGACCCAGAGGCCTCGGGCAGCCGAGTTGATCCACTCACCGTTCATTGAGTACACACCATGCTCCTTCACCTTTGCCCTCGCTGTTATACCACTGCCTGTAACGCCCTCCGCACCCTTGCTATTGGGCTTCCCTAGTAGCTCAGATGGTAAAGCATCCACCTGCAATGCAGGAGATCTGGGTCCAATCCCTGGGTTGGAAAGATTCCCCCTACCAGAGAAGGAAACGGCAACCCACTCCAGTATTCTTGCCTGGAGAATCCCCATGGACAAGAGGAGCCTGGTGGGCTACAGTCCATGGGGTCACAAAGAGTCAGACAAGCCTGAGCAACTAACACACACTCCTTCTCTATCAAGTGATTCCTGTTTATCTTTTAAGGTCTGGTTGCATTTACAACCAGAAGCCTTACAAGAAGCCTTCCTTGATGCGGTCATTTTAAAACATGACCTCGAATTCTTTGACACTTCTCTCCTGTAGAGGTGGAACCTCATTCCTATCCGTTCGAGTGCAGGCTGGTCATGGACACTTGCTTCTGAAGAATAGGACAGGGACTTCCCTGGTGGTTCATTGGTTAAGAATCCGCCTTTGAATGCAGGGGACATGGGTTCAATCCCTGGTCAGGAAACTAAGATCCTACCTGCCACGGGGCAACTGAGGCCACAGGCTGCAGCTTCCAAGCCTGTGTGCTCTGGAGCCTGTTCACCACAGCTAGAGTGAAGTCTAAGTGCTGCAACAAAAGATCCCACATGCTGCGAGAAAGTTCCTGCATGCTGCAACTAAGACCCAAAGCATCCAAATAAAAAAAATATATATTAAAAAAACCCATAAAGAATAAGGAGTAGGATAAAGAATAAGGATAAAATAAGATAAAAGTAAGGACTAGAATAAGGAATAGGTGTAAAGGTACTATAGCTTCTTTTGTGCTTTCTCTCTTGGCTGCCTTGCTCTGGGTGGGTTGGGGTGGGGGAGGGTCAGCCGCCATGCTGTAAGGACACTCAAGCAGCCAAAGGAGAGGTCCGTGTGATGGGAACTGGGCCTTCCTGCTGACAGCTTTGTGACTAAACCATCTTAGAAGCAGATCCCCTGGCCACAATCAAGCCTTCAGCCTCTGCTGACATCCTGAATGCAACTGCCTGAGAAACCTTGAGCCAGAACTGCCCAATGAAGCAGTTGAATTCCTGACCCATGGACATTGTTGTGAGTTGCTAAGTTTTGGGAGTAATTTGTTACGTAGCAGTAGTGAACTAATATTTTTACCTCCCAGCAAGGAGTGCTGCCTGCCTGCTCTGAACCACTGGTCACCTGCAGCATCACTAATTTTGTCTCATAATTTTTAAGATCTGTTGTTGTTGTGTGGTTGCAAAGTCACGTCCGACTCTTTTGAGACTCCATGGAGTGTAGACTGCCAGGCTCCTCTGTCCATGGGATTTCCCAGGCAAGAATACCAGAATGGGTTGCCATTTCCTCCTCCAGGGGATCTTCCCGACCCAGAGATTGAACCGGAGTCTCCTGCATGGCAGGCAGGTTCTTTACCACTGAGCCACCTGGAAGGGGGCCCTTCCCCAGTACTTCCAGTGACCAGTGTTTAATCATGTGGGGTTAATTGATTAACTAGCACAAGAGCATTGTGTAAGAACACACCTAAGGTTTTTTTGGTTGCCAGATATAGATACTAATGGGTAAGTTGGATGTGGGGGTGATTCAAGAGAATTTCTTTATCTATAACACACAGGGTCATGATTAGACCTGGAAATTAATTGGCCTGAATTCAGGGGCTTTCTGTGGGCACAGAAGGCTGTAAAACTTGTGTTCCTGGGAGTGCTATCTTATGAAAGTGCTGGTTGGGGCATACTGTAGCAGGAGTTGGGGAAGGGAAGAGAGGCATGTTAGAGCCTCTGATTATGTGTTGAAGTCTTTGCAGTTGATTAATTACAGAAATGATTTATAATTATTATAGAAAATTGAAAAAATACTGAAAAGCAAAAAATTATCCTTAACCTATAACTCAGCTTGGCAAATATCCTTCAAGAGTGATGTGTACATCCACAGGAAGATATATATGTTGGAAAAAAAAAAGCATCAGGACTTCCCTGGGTGGTACAGTGGTTAACAATCCGCCTGCTAATGCAGGGGACACGGGTTCAATCCTTGGTCTGGAAAGATTCCACGTACCTCAGAGCAATTAAGCCCATGTGCCACAACTGCTGAGCCCACCCTCTAGAGCCCATGAGCTGCATCTGCTGAGCCTGTGCGCCCTAGAGCCTGTGCTCCTTAACCAGAGAATCCACTGCAGTGAGAAGCCCGAGCACCACGGCTAGGGAATAGGCCCCACTCGCTGCAAGGAGAGAAAGCCTGCACTCAGCAATGAAGCCCCAGTATGGCCAAAAATAAATAAGTAAATAATAATTAAAAAGGGACCATATTGTTCTGATCCTTACTTTTCTCACTGAGCGATATGACATGAGTCTTCATACCAACATAACCAGTACAGATCTCCTTTTAGAGTTATTTTATTGTATGGGCATACTTCCGTGTATTATTTATTTTTCCCTTATTGATATGTACTTCAACTATTTCCACTGTTTTCAACCCATAAACAATGTTTCTACAAATATCCTTGTATACAATATTTTTGTGTAGTTGCCCAAATAGTGCTTTAGTGTAAATTCCTTACAGTAGGTTTATGGACCAAATACCTGAACATTTTTCAGGCTTTGAACACATTGTACCAAATTGTCCTTCAGAAAGTACCAGGCACACGCTTATCTGTAGTCCTTGCCAGCACTGACTTTTCTTTTTAATCTTGGCCAATCTGATAGGTGAAAGATGTTATCTTCTTATTATCTTAACTACTTTAATAACTAGGGAGGCTGGGCATGTTTCACTGGTCATTTTATATTTCTCCTTGAGCAAATTGAGTCCTTCGCATATTTTTGTTTCCTTTACAAAACTTATTTCTTTGAAACTGAACTATGCAAGTAATGTAGGTCTACATGCTTGTGAAGCATCCCATATATAAAGCAGAACTCCCTTCCCTACTTTCTCCCTCTTCTTGTTATAATAACTTTTTGACAGTGTGAGGTATATTCTTCTGTATTATTTTCTGTGCATTTATATACATACCTATAAATAATTTTAGGTTTTGTTTTTACTAAAATGGGGTCATGTTCTCTGTGATGTTCTGAATTGCACCCCCGCCCCCCCTATATTCAATAGATCTTGGAGAGCATCTTATGTCAGCAATATGGAACTACTGCTTTCTTTTCTAAACATATTTATTTTGGCTGCATCCGATCTTAGTTGCAGCATTCAGGATCTTTCGCTGTGGCAGGCAGGCTTCTCTCTAGTTGAGGCATGGGCTCTGTAGTTGTGGTGTGTGGGCTTAGTTGCCCTGAGGCATGCGGGATCTTAGTTCCCCAACCAGGAATCGAACCTGAGTCCCCTGCATTGGAAAGCGAATTCTTAAGCATGGGACAACCAGGGAAGTCCTCAGATTTCTTTCCGAATAATTGAGCAGTTTTATTTAAAGTGTACAGTTTAATGGTTTTTAGTTTATTTACGGAATTGTGTAACCATTACCACAATCAATTTTAGAACATTTTTCATCAGCTCCAATAGAAACCTTATATCCTGTAGCTTCCAAATCCTCCATTTCTCTGAGCCCTAAGCAACCACAAATTTACATTCTGTCTCTATAGATTTGCCTATTCTAGGCATTTTATATTAATGGAATCACATAATATGCAGCCTTTTATGTCTGTGTCCATTCATTTAGCACAGTGTTTTCAAGGTTTATCCATGTTGTAGCATGTGCCAATACTTCATTCTTTTTTTCAATGGTTGAATACTATTCTAGTGTCTGGATATCCTATAATCTGTTTATTCAGAAGTTGATGGGCATCTGGGTTGTTTCCACTTTGGGGGGTATTATGAATACTGCTGCTGTGAACATGCGTGTACAAGTTCTTGAGTGGACGTGTGTTTTCACTTGTCTTGGGGGTATATACCTGGGAGTGGAATTACTGAAATGGTAGTTCTTTTTATGTTGCTGGGTTCAGTTTGCTGGAATTTTGTTGAGAATTTTTGCATTTATTTTCATAAGCTGTATTGGCCTGTAGTTTTCTTTTCTTGTGATGTTAATTTTGGTGTCAGTGTAGTACTAGCCTCATGAAATAAGTTGGGAAGTGTTCCCTCTTCTATTCCTGGAGGAGTTTGGGAGGAATTAGTATTACTTTTTCTTTAAGGGCTAGAATTTACAACTAAAGGCCATCTGGACCTGGGCTTTTCTTTGTGGGTAGTTTTTTGATTACTAATCCAACCTCTATTATTTATTATAGGTCTTTTTAGATCTTCTGTTTCTTCCTGAGTCAGCTTTGGTAGTCTGTGATGGCTGGGAATTGTCCATTTCATCTGCGTATGTATTAGTCGCTTAGCTGTGCCCCACCCTTTGTGGCCCCATGGACTGTAGCCCAGCAGGCTCCTCTGTCCATGAATTCTCCAGGCAAGAATACTGAAATGGGTTGCTATTCCCTTCTCCAGAGGATCTTTTCAACGCAGGGATTGAACCTGGGTCCCCCGTATTGCAGGCAGATTCTTTACTGTCTGAGCCACCATGGAAGTCCCCATTTCATCTAAGTTATCTAAATTATTGACACATGGCTTCCCATAGTATTTGTATTTTATTCTGTGTAGCTTATTCTGATCAGTTTCCTATAGATTGATATTTAAGTTGTTTCCACTTTTTTTTTTTTTTGCTGTTACAAACAATGCTTCAGTGACCATTTTATTGTGTCTCTCTCTGTGTTCATGTGTCAGTGTGTTTATAGTATATGTTCTAGAAGAGGAATTGTTGGGTCAGCGGTTTGTGTATTTAAAAATGTTGATTGTTTGTTTCTATCTTCTTATCCTCTTTCTTCTCATCTTTCTATCCTTACTAATTTGTATAAGTTCTTTTTTTAAAAAGTTGTCTGTTTATTTGGCTGTGTCAGGTCTTAGGTGTGTCATGCGGGCCTTCTGTTGCGGCTTGAGGGTTTCTTTCTAGCTGTGCTGTGCAGGCTCAGTGATTGTGCTGCACGGGCTTAGTTGCTTTGCAGCATGTGGGATCTTAGTTCACCAGCCAGGGATCCAACTGCCTTGCCTGCACTGGGAGGTGGATTCGTAACCCCTTGACCACCAGGGAAGTCCCTGTGTAAGTTCATTATTATTCTTGGTATCCTGGAGATTGGAGTTGGTTAGAATCCACAGAGCAAATGGGAAGGATAGATTTGAGAGCTGGATGTTTGATGGCAGCTTCTGGTCAAAGTTGCTTGATGTGGGTGCCCGAAGCTTGTCCTCGACCCTGAACATTCACATGTGGGGTTTCCAGACTCTGGAACCTGAACTTCGCAGAGGTCGGAAACTCTTTGCCTCTGATGGGCCAGTTTTAGCTTGGGAGAGGTCACTTGGAGTCTGAAGCAGGGCCTGGTTTCTGCCCGTGATTCCATAAGGGTCCTTCCATGGTGGTTCTCTTCTGAGAATGTGGAGGCTGACGGGGACATCAGGCAGTTCTGGCCTGTGGGTGCCTGCAGAGGAAGGCAGGATGGATGCCCTACCTCTATGTGGAGAAGCGACAAGGACATGTTTTCTTTTCACTGCTTTCTTTTGTTCCCTATTCATCTGGGGACAGTCCATTCTGTGTGCTGATTAACTCAGGGCTTGCCAATGCCCAGAAGAAAGTAGAGCTCTTTTCACAGAATGGGAAGTGGGGACACTTCTGGTGGAACCTCTGCCTGTGTTTTGTTAGGATACAGCTTTCAGCCCCTCACCCTTCCATTCCACCTTCTTTTTCTCTTTTTGGTCTTATCTGGAGTTTACAAAGTTGGCACCAAAGTAGGTTAAAATTTTTACATAGTTTATGATTTTAAAAATAACCCATCCAGGCTCCTGGAGGCTGCAGTTTTCAGGCTTTGCTTTCAAGTTCTCGGGTTCCCAAAATGTCCCTTGGGGACAGCGGACAGGGACAGGCAGAGGTGACCCGCCAGGGCTCAAGCTTCCACAGCTGTTTTGGTCAGGGCGGCATGCTTTAACTGGTTTTGTATGCTGGAATTCTAAGTGAGACTTTTGTGAGGAGACAGAAGGGGCTGTGTGTTGCCACAAAACTTGGAAGTCTATTTGTGTGGGACATCTTGGCCCCACTGTTGGGTTGAAAGCATCCCAAGCACAAATGCTGCCGGAGGGTGAATCTCCAGGCGCTGGGGAAACCTCGGCTTTTCCCAGGGGCCCCTCCCTCTTGACAGAGACTGAGTAACTGTTCTCTCCAGGGCCATGTGCCAGCCTGGGCGCGCTTTGTTCCCCGTCTTGTTCTATGGGGTGTTCTGGCCCTTCCAGCCCTGCAAAGGCGAAATCAAATTATCTTCTCTCTTGATCCAAATGAATTTCATCCCTGGGGAAGCCGGGGTTGAGCTTCCAGACAGTCAGCAGGGAGGCTTTTTCTCTCTACCTCCTGGCTGACGCCCTGTCTTTGTCTCTCTGCCCTGTTTGTGTCTTTCAGTCGGCGGAGTTCTTCGAGATGCTGGAGAAAATGCAGGTAAGCATCCTCAATGTGGGGGTGGGGTGGGGTGGGGCAAGGCCCGGGTGGGAGTGCCTCAGTGACCTCAGGACACAACACCAGGAGAAACCCACGGGCAAAACTCAGGTCCTTGGAGGGAGGGCAGAGGGGAGAGCACTCACAGTTCTGAGGGCCTGGGCCATTTCCACGTGAACAGCACTCAGGATTCTGGAATGGTTCCTGCCTGAAGGATGGAGAGAAGATAAACAGAACCTGCCAGCAGGGCAGACGGATGTGGGGAGGGTTTGAGAGGGTCCGTCATTCCTGGAATGGGTCAGAAAGAAAGCCCCTTCTTAGAGGAGTCATCTCACGTCTGGGAGGCAGAGCAGCCAAGTAGGAGACAGACCTGAGTTCAAATCCTGCTTCTAACACTCGCTAGCACTAGCTCCTACCCTTTTCTGAGCCTCTGGTTCCTGTTTTCTGTCTACTCACTGTTCTCGCTTCACTCTGATGCCAAACGCGTGGCCGTTTTCCCACACTAAACAATTCAGCAACACCAGCTGGGTGCCCTACAATTTCACCCAGTTCTGACACAGTCTCCCTGGAGATCTCATAGGTAAAGGGCTCAGTCCCACAAGACCACCCTCCTCTGACTTCAACCCCAATCCCAAATCCAGATTATCACTCGTGTTTTGACTCACTGGCTATAAATCAGAGGTTCCCATGATCACTCCTTGGTTCCATTAATTCACTAGAGCGACTCACAGAACTCAGGAAACCCACTGACTTACTAGGTTAACAGCTTATTATAAAAAGAGATAACTCAGGAACAGCCAGATGGAAGAATGGCCGGGGGCAAGGTATGTGGGAAGGGATGCAAGCTCCCATGCCTTCTTCAGGAACAGTGTGTGTTCACCAGCTAGAAAATCCCCATCCTTGTGGGTTTTTGTGGAGGCTTCTTTAAACAGGATGATTGATTAAATCATTGGCTATTGGTGATTGATTGACTCTCCAGCCTCTCCTCTGTCTCTGGAGGTTGAGGGTGGGGCTGAAAGTTCCAACCTTCTAATCAGGGTTGGTTCCCCTAGCAACAAGCTCCCATCCTTAGGGGCTTCCCAGAAGTTACCTCATTAACATAAGCTTATGAATAACAAGACACCCCTTTCACCTTTCTGGTTCTGGAGCTGTTTCAGAAATGAAGGACAAAGGTTCAAATGCTGTAAAAAGAGATGGTCCATTGTTCTTAACACCTAGGAAATGCCAAGGGTTTTAGGTTTTTCCTACATTTATAGTTGGCTTTCTACAATTAGAAAGAGCTTTCCCTTTTCTCCGTTCATTTATTCATTTGTCCATCTATCCATCCATCCATTCATCCATTCACTCATTGGTATGGACTCATGGATTCTGATTATACTATAGTTTATAGTCTATATAATAAAATCTTTATTTTAATGCTCAAGTTATCTTAGATTTGGCCAGTGGGAGCCCCTGGGACCTGGCTGCTATACCAAATATATATTAATATTTCTCATAAATCATGATAGCACAGGTTCTACAAATGAGAATGCAAATACCCACTTACATGGTTGTCCAGATGAAATGAGAAATAACAGTTACAGATGGGAAGAAGATGCTGATGATAGCCTACACATTTCAGACACTTCTCTGGGCTCAGAGATTGATAGGTGTCACCTCATTTCTTCCTGAGAAGTCCCACAGGAAGTAGGTATATTGTTATCCCCATTTCACAGATGAGAAAACCAAGGCACAGAGCTATTAAGTAAAGCACTCAAGGGCTGATAGGTTGTTATGGTAGCTTTGGAGCCAGAAGGCTTAGCTACTATGTTATGGTGGCTAAGTAGACGCTCCAGGCTCCAGGAAGGAAGATTCTGTAGTGATGGTTTGGAAGCTCTAGAAGGGAGGCAAATGAAGTGCCCACAGTCAGCCTGAGACGCAGGTGGAGCTGCTGAGAGGGTGACTGCCACCAGCAATCAAGCATGGTCCTCATGGAAAAGCCAGGTCGCCGCCCTAAGGGTGGGGAGAGGTAGGGATGGTTGAAGGGAAAACTATTATTAGTGGTTGTGTTATTATCACAAGCAAGTTATTAAAATCCCCTTCTGTGCCCAGCAGTGTGTAGACTACAAGCTAATTTATATGTATTTAGGGAACCTACAGTCAAGTTCGGAAACAGGGAGGGCCTTGGCCTTGACAGTGAGTGGTGGGAGGCAGCACATAATTAAGTAAAGCCGGGATTTCTACCTCAATCCCTGGAGTCCCGCTCTGCACTCTGCCAAGCTGGTGGGGAATTTGCAGCTTGCCCTGCCTTCTCTCTGGTTGCTCCTGCAATCCACTCACCCCTATCTCTTTACCCACTTCCCTCCCCCTAGCCCTGACTCAACTGACCTCATCATTCTCTTGTTTCAAGGCTGCTGAGTTGTCTTCTCAGCTAGATTGGGAGCCTGTCAAGGGCAGGGGGTCTGTTTTATTTTTTTCTGGCCATACTACGAGGCTTGCAGGATCTTAGTTCTCTAACCAGAGATGCAACCACGCCCTCTGCAGTGAAGCTTCAGAGTCTTAACCACGGGACCACCAGAGAATTCCCAAGGGTCTGGTTTTTATGCTTCCTTTCTGTCTCCACGGCAGGTGGCTGACCCCTGTGGGTGGGTGGTCAGTTTCATCTCAGTTGAGACTACCTGGGGCTGAGACCAGGCTTCCCAATGCTTGGGCCTCTGCCTAGTGCCCACTGGGCCCCAGCCTCCAAGGGGCTGCAGCTTCCAGCTGTTCCATGTGTCTGAAAGTCATGTGGGGAAGTGGCTGGTGTGAAGTGTGGCCAGAGTCTGTCCTTGAGTGTGGGCGCCCTCTTTCATGCTGCGGGCGTGGAGACAGAGCCTCGAGTATTGTAGCATCCAGGGCTCTCTGAGAGTTGTGAAGAGCTGAGACTAAGATCCAGGACTCCTGACCTCCCTGACCGAGAGTCAAGGGATTTGAAGAAGAGCAAAATCCTTTGAAGCAACAGAAGTGCACAAGCTTTGGATCCCTTCAGTCCTGGGTTCAAGTTCTATCTGATACTCTCTAGCTGAACATCCTTGGCCAAGTCATTCTACCTCTCTGAACCTCAGTGTCCACATGGCCAGGGATGAGGGAGGGGGCCATAATCATGACACCTATAGCAAGGAGATCAAACCAGTCAATCCTAAAGGAAATCAACCCTGAATATTCATTGGAAGGACTGATGCGGACGCTGAAGTTCCAATACTTTGGCCACCTGATGTGAAGAGCCAACTCATTGGAAAAGACCCTGATGCTGGGAAAGATTGAAGGCAGGAGGAGAAGGGGGTGACAGAAGATGAGATGGTTGGATGGCATCATTGACTCAATGGACATGAGTTTGAGCAAGCTCCGGGAGATAGTGAAGGACAGGGGACCGAGGTGTGCTGTAGTCCATGGGGTCGCAAGGAGTCGGATACGACTTAGCAACTGACTTAGCAACTGAACAACAATAGCAAAGGCTGACACATGGAGAGGCCCCAGTGCTGGGCGGCAGCTCTGTCGGGGGGAGGGCACTGGAGGAGGTTTGCTCACCTGCCCAGGGCTGTTTCCAGGGAGGGATGACTAACGAAGGACAAACAGACCAACTCCTGACATCACCCCTCTCTTCACCCTCCCAGTTTGCTTCCCTGGTCAGGGACTGCTGTCCACTCAGGTGGTTTTCATCCCATGTGGGGAAAGGAGGGCTTGTCGAGTGGGAGGGGCCCTCCCCACGCCCTCCTGGACGGCGCTGCAGGTGACTCAGTCCCACCAAGTCCGGAGAAGCCCGAGTCTAAATCTACCCAGTGAGTGAGCAGGAGTCCTGGGCTCTGAGGGCTGTGGGACAGGCCTCCGCACTGTAGACACATGGCCTGGCTTCACCTCCAGGTGCTGACAGCCACTAGCTCCAGGAACCTCCTCCCAGGGCCCCCACTTCTGTGTTGGTAAATAGGTGCTGAGGGTTTTCAGAGGAGACTGAAGGAGGGAGCGCTGTGCAAGGTCAAGCTCCTGCTCTGTAGTATTATGATCAGGCAGGGGCTGCTGCAGGACACTCTTCTCTCCAGAGGGGCCTGCGTGTCCCAGTGTGTCCCAGCATCTCACACCCTTGTCGGAATTTATTCAAACAGTTTTGGGGACACCATGTACCCCAGCCCCTCAAAACCCACTTAAGTCAGAACGTGGCACCGTTGGACTGGGCCCTGCTCCCCAGAAGAGCACCTTCCAGACGCCTGCAGATGACGCCCTTTAATCCAGGCCCAGTGAAGGTGCCTGACCCTTGCGATGACACCTCTGTGAGATGGATGGGTGGATGTTAGAATCCTCATTTCGCAATTGAAGCTGTGGAAGCTGCAAGAGGCTCAGCTTCGTCAAGGGTCACTGGCAGTAAGACAACAGCAGAGTGAGGACCGGGCCACCTGCCTGTCAGCCGTGGGGCCTCCCACCAGGGAGGGGTGGAGCTGCTGTGGCATGAGGTCCAGCTTGCGGGTGCCGACACCCCAAGATGCAGGTTTCCATCCCTCACCCCTCACCTGTTGGCTTTGAGAGAGCCTGTTGGAGATGTTTAAGCACCGGAATGGGTCTTGCCTGGTGGTACAGTGGATAAGAAGCCGCTTTGCAATGTAGGGGACATGGGTTTGATCCCTGGTCTGGGAAGATTCCATGTGCCATGGGGCAACTAAGCCCGTGTAACCAACCCCTGCTTGCTGCAACTAGGGAGAAAGCCTGTGCAAAGCAACGAAGACCCAGCGCAGCCAGAAAAAAAAAGCACCAGCATAGAAAAGCTGCTTACCTATAGCTTTTACCATATTCTGACCACTCTTCCAAGGGCTCAACACATTCTCAACATTGAATCTTCACTACCAGAGTAGGTGCCGTTTTCATTCCCATTTTACAGATGGGAACACTGAGCTACACAGAGGTTTTGTGACTTGCCCAGGGTCATCAGGTCGTAAGTGGCAGTGTTGGGATTTGAACCCCCGTGATCTGGCTTGGAACCCCTGTGATCTGGCTTGAGCCCATGCTGTTAACCTGCTGCCTTGCCCGAGGCTTCTGTGAGGCCTGAGTGTGTAAGGGCCGCGCCAGCTGCCACTGCTGCTGTCACTAACTGCCAGCTAAGGCAGCTGCTCCTGATAAACTCCTCTGTTTGGCTCGTCTTCTGTGACCTTTGCTTTTCCATGGATCCTCTTTTCCTTGTTTCTGCAGGGGATCAAGCTTGAAGAGCAGAAGCCGGGACCCCAGAAGAACAAGGTGGGCTGGGCGGGTGTCAGAGACAGGGGACACAGCGGGCTTGCTGGGTTCTGCTATCTTACGCTGTCTACCTCAGATTTTCACCATGAGCCACTTAAGTGACCACACCATGTTGACTGGGGCATAGTGGGCAGCAAGGGGGGCCCTGGCTTGATGCCTTTGGGGCAGCTTCTGGGTGGACTGGGGTGGAGACAAGGCTTGAGGCTCAGCCTGGCTTCTCTGCACCCACTCCTGTGAATGGACCACACGCCGTGTGTAGGGGTATCGGGCTCTGTGCTCCAGGTTCCAGAGGCATCAACTCTCAGCTTCAACTTCCATTGCCCAGGCCCAGGGGTGCAGCTCATCACTTGGAGGTCAGCCCTCTTACCTGGAGGGGGCTGGATGGGATCAGAGGTTACCTTCCTGTCACAGCCTCCTAGGGTGAGCAACTGGGTCACCAGAAGTGTGGGCATCAGCGCTTTGCATATTGCGTCTTCAGCTGGCAGGGTTTGCACTCAGGTTCTGTCACTCTGGGAAAGAACTCAAGCCAGGTTCCAGAGCTGCCTCTAGGCTGTTTTTCTGTCCGGTGTTCTGCCCGTTGATCCTCCCAAGGCCCTGCTGCAGTCTGCCAGGCCCCCAGCCCACTACCTCCCCCATCTGGGAGAGGGGAATGCAAACAGTGGTCAAACCTGATGGGTGTTGTGGGGATGGATGGTGACATTGTCTGGTTTGTCTTGCAGGATGACTACATTCCGTACCCCAGCATCGACGAGGTAGGAGTCCCCTGGCTGCCTTCAGCTCTGGGTCCTGTCTCTGGGGCGCAGCTGGGGGAGCTGATGGTGATGATGTTGATGGTCCCTGTCCAGCCCCACGTGGGAGAGAACGCTGGCCCTGGAACTTGAGGGCCTGAGGTCTCTTCCCATTATCCCCTTTGTGACCTCAGCTTTTCCATGTGTAAATTGGAGGTATCTGCCAAAGCTTTGCACCTCTGGTGCTCCAGGGTCGGTGAAACTGGAGATGTTGCAGGGCTTAGAGGAGGGGTTCATGTTACTGCTTCTGGCCTCAAAGATGGGATCCCCTCCTTGGAGTGGTTGGAAGGTTGAGGGACACCCCACCGGCACCCCTCCCCTCCTTCTGTAGACCCGGGACAGGCTGCAGTGCCAGACCCTCCCTCTGCCTCCAGGTTGTGGAGAAGGGAGGCCCATACCCCCTGATCGTCCTGCCCCAGTTTGGGGGCTACTGGATTGAGGACCCCGAGAACGTGAGCACACCGACCTCCCTGGGCAGCAGCATCTGTGAGGATGAGGAGGAGGACAGCCTCAGTCCCAGCACGTTTGGCTACAAGCTCGAGTGCAAGGGTGAAGCCAGGGCCTATCGCAGGCACTTCCTGGGGAAGGTAAGGCCCGGGGACCCAGGGCAGGGAAATAAATAGCTGCTGGAGGTGGGGGCGGTGGGCAGGGGGTGGGGGCAGGAGCCTGGCGTTCCTCTCCAGGCCCCCTTTCTCTCTGTCTCTCCTCTTCCGAGTCCTGCCCCTGTCCTTGCTGCCTGCCAGTGTCTTGACTGGGGTGGGGGATGAGGGTGGGGCAGACGGAGCATCTGCAGAGCCAGGAAGGCTCGTGCGCGTGATGGGTCCAGGTTGGGAACACCCCCGACACATATTTTAGAAGGTGATGGAATGGGTAGTGTTTGGAGGTGATGGAGAGTGGAAGGAAAAAAAAAATGTTCTCACACTTAGGAAGTCTGTTTCTATCAAAATAGTACAAGTCTCTTGTGTCCTCATTCTAGCAGGTCCCCCTTGGTACTTGTACCAGATGATGTGCTGTGAGCCTCTGATGGCTTAAAAGTGACGACTTTACATTTCCTTAAATATATTCTGCCCACCAGACTTGCCAGGTTCCGGAAGTCCCGAGGGCAGATTCCCGAAATCTCCAGCCTAAGGCAGTTTTGCAGTCTTAGGAGTTGTGTGTCAGCACCTCCTGGGGAATGTGTTAAAATGAAGATTCCAGGGCCCCACCCTGAGATAACTGGTCCTAACTAGATGGGCTACCTGAGCCAGGGAGAGACCCACTGTCTAGAGCACCAACTGGTTCCACCCTCCCAGCTTTATTCCTGCAAATAGTCTGAAGTGGGGAGGATTGCCCCTGGGAGCTAGGCAGCAGACTAGGTATCTTGTGGTGAAGAACTTGTGCTTTGGTCAAGACAGATGTGGAACCCTGGATCTTTCACTTATTAGTGATGTGACCTTGGATGGTTAACGACTCTGAACATGGTTTATCCGTCTGTGAAATGGGCACGATGATGTTTTCTTCTGCATAAAGTTAAGAGTCAGGATTAAAGGAGTAAAGGGATATTGGGCTTTTAGCCCAGTGCCTGGCAGGTCCTGGGACTCCGGGCAGTTGGAACCTGTTACTGTGGCCCTTCTCCTCCTTCCCCTCATCTACCCCTCCCCCTACCATCACCAGCAGAACCACAAGATTCCCTTTTGTCTCTTCCTTGTTGCTCTGGGGCTTCTGACTCCTGATGAAGCAGGTGATTTGGGGGAACATGTCTGGAGGGTACCCTCCTGGTGAAGGAGGTGATTTGGGGGAACATGTCTGGAGGGTCCTCCCCATCCCCGCTAACGTCTGATTTCTGTCTCTAGGATCATCTAAATTTCTACTGTACCGGCAGCAGCCTGGGAAACTTGCTCCTGTCCGTCAAGTGTGAGGAGGCCGAGGGTGTTGAGTACCTTCGGATCATTCTCAGGTGGGGCTTTGGCGCTGTTGGAGGCCACGCCTCTAGTGGCTGGTACCCAGAAATACCGGTCTGACCGGTCTGGTCTGGGTGTGCTGGGGAAATAAACCTGGCTAGAGTCTTGGGGATCTGTGTGAGTTGCCAGGCGGGGAGACCAGGTGTCTGTGCCAGCTGGCTGACTGCAGGAGTCAGCGTGGTGTCTGGTCTCAAGGTCACCTAGACCATACCCCCACGGGCTTCTCTTGTGGGGACTGGGACTCAGAGGAAGGTGGTTCATCCTGCTGAGATGCAGCTCCAGACTGTCCTGGGAGAAGGTTTACCAGAACACTGCCTCCAGCGTGCATCCGGCCGTGCAAAATAGGTCCCAAAGCATCTCTGTGTACCCTGGGTTCCCCAAAAAGGAATGGTGGTAACAACCGGAGCACTGATTCACAGCCAGGCTGGGGACCTCTCTCCAGATTATGACCTTCTCAAGGGCAGGAACTGGAATTGGTTTCTGTTGGGCTTACGTGTTTTTTAAGAACATCTTTTGCAATGATGACAGTGGGATGGTCCATGTTCTCCTCAGGCCTAGTGGTGAGAAACACAGAGGATTTTAATGCATGGCACAGTATGATTTTATTGATTTGCACAGGATGCTGTAGGAACACAGAGAGTCAATCTTAAATATCTCTCTCCCCATTGGGCTGGTGGAGAAGCGGGGAAAATCAGCAATGGTGCTTAGCAGTGTGCTGGGAACCTGTCAAGCTCCCAGTCCATATTTGTGAATCTAATTGGAAGTCCTTGATGGTATTTGGAAAAGAGCAATAGCATTTTTTCTCTGCCCAAGTTTTGAGATAAAAATGGGATGGAGAGTGACAACTAGCCTTGCAACGGGAAGGATAGGAGGAGGGGGGAGCTGGTACAAGGAAGTTGTCAGCACTTACCCAATTTTGATTTGCTCTTTCTTAAGAAAGGAACCAATTTTCTTTGCTGAGGTTCACCTGGCTAGAAATGATGTTTGCAAGGCAAGGAAGAGTCCATTAAATCACTAGCACTAATATTCTGAGAGAGTAATACCTGGATCCCCATATCCTAATAGGATTTCAAGTTGGTGAACCTCTGTGAAGAAAATTACTTCCTTTCTTAATAAAACTCAGACCCAGATGGGGTAGCATTTCTGAGTAAGAAGATAATTGAACACAAGGATCTAACCCTCTTTTTCTAATACCATATCCTATCTGAAATGCCACACCTGGACTTAAAGAGAGAGAGAAAGATGCTTGGCACACAGCATATTTTGATGATTTTTATATTCTTTGGTAATCTATGGGGTGATATTGAGAACTGACCTCAGTGCCTCTTCCTTAGAAAGCAGTGTAATGAGGGAACAGATGAAATGGAAATTGCTCAGTCGTGTCTGACTCTGCCATCTCAGGGACTATACTGTCCATGGAACTCTCCAGGCCAGAATACTGGAGTGGGTAGCCTTTCCTTTCTCCAGGGGATCTTCCCAACCCAGGGAAGATCTAACCCAGGTTTCCCGCATGTTGGAGATAATTCTGTGCTGTTTAGAAGTAAGGGTGAGCCCTGGAATATTCAGGGGTCTTTCCACATGGAACCACTTTTGTTGTTTTGGGTCAACAGCATTTGAAATCAATGCCTAGGGGAGAGACTTCCCTGGTGGTCCAGTGGCTAAGACTCCACCCTCCCAGTGCAGGGGGCCCGGGTTTGATCCCTGGTCAGGGAACTAGATCCCACATGCTGCAATGAAGATTTCGCATGCTGTAACTAAAAAAATCTCACATACGACAAGGAAGATCAAAGATCCCTCGTGCTACAACTAAGACCAGGCACAGCCAAATAAATAAATACTAAAAAGAAATGCATAGGATTCTTTTTTTAAAAAAAGGCCCTGGGGAGTTAAGCTCAAATGTGGCTTTCCCAGTAGAAATCCAGTGAGCAGGGTGGCAGAGAAAAGCCATTCACCAGCTAGGAAGTTGGGTAGCCACATGGTATACCGAAAGCCAGATGTAAAAAAAATTGGCCCCACGGCCTAGTAACTTCACCAGGCACAAAGAAGAAATTATGCAGAGATGAAATTCCCCTGCTGGCAGTGACTCTATCCCAGCTTCTTCCTCATTCCCTGTCAGCTTCTGGATTATTTAACTGATGTCTTAGAGCAACCAGCTCTCCAGCTAAAATCTGAGGATTCTAACAACATGTGTGTGCTGTGAGAGTTGCCAAGGAGAATCTCCTTACAATTCGGAGACAAGTAACAAGCCCGAGCGGAGAAGGCACTGGCGACCCACTCCAGTACTCTTGCCTGGAAAATCCCATGGACGGAGGAGCCTGGTGGGCTACAGTCCATGGGGTAGCTAAGAGTTGGACATGACTGAGCGACTTCACTTTTCACTTTCATGCATTGGAGAAGGAAATGGCAACCCACTCCAGTGTTATTGCCTGGAGAATCCCAGGGACAGGGGAGCCTGGTGGGCTGCCATCTATGGGGTCGCACAGAGTTGGACATGACTGAAGCGACTTAGCAGCAGCAGCAACAAGCCTGAGTAGATGTCACCTTTTTCAATGTGTGTGCTTGGTGAGTCGCTAAGTCATGTCCAACTCTTTTGTAACCCCATGGACTGCCCACTAGAGTCCTCTGTCTATGGAATTTTCCAGGCAAGAATACTGGAGTGGGTTGCCATTTTCTACTCCAAGGGATCTTCCTGACCCAGGGATCGAACCCGTGTCTCTCATGTCTCCAGCATTGGCAGGTGGATTCTTTACCACTGTGCAACCTGGGAAGCTCCACCTTTCTTAAGTTTGGATATAAAGAGAAGGAGAGGGAAAAAAAAAAACAAACCCAAACCCTAATAGTTTGGTGAAAGAAAAGATCCTGCATCTAAAAAAGCATAACTTAGCGTTTAGAGTGGAGAAGGCGATGGCACCCCACTCCAGTACTCTCGCCTGGAAAATCCCATGGACAGAGGGGCCTGGTAGGCTGCAGTCCATGGGGTCGCTAAGAGTCAGACACGACTGAGCGACTTCACTTTCCCTTTTCACTTTCATGCATTGGAGAAGGAAATGGCGATCCACTCCGGTATTCTTGCCTGGAGAATCCCAGGGACAGAGGAGCCTAGTGGGCTGCCATCTATGGGGTCGCACAGAGTCGGACACGACTGAAGCGACTTAGCAGCAGCAGCAGCAGCAGCAGCAGTGTTTAGAGGATAGGAAAATATCCAAGCTTTGGAAAGGATTTATTATAGCAAGCCAAGTTAAATTCTGATATCCATTAACTTTGTATTTTTAGCAAACCTCTAGAAAAAATAAACTGTTTTACAAACAAAAGATTAGGGACATCCTGGCAGTCCAGTGGTTAAGACCTGGGGATCGAACCCACATCTCTTGCATCTCTTGCATTGGCAGGCAGATTCTTAACCACTGAGCCACCAGAGAAGCCCATTGTGTTCAACCCATGCTATTATATCCGAAATTTCATTTGAAGCAGATGCTTTTCTAGGAGGGCATACGTGACTAGATTTAACACGAGGTGAAAAACCTGACCAGATCAATAACAGTAGTGGAATAAATTGAAAAGTTCTCAAAGAATTCTCTCTCCAGAAGTTTCTAGATCTAGATGGTTTGCAGGTAGTTATTTGAAACTTGTAAAGAACAGATTTCATTTAGAACTTCAAAGATAAATAGGAATTTTTAAAGCTACCTAAAAATAGATTATCTATGAATGACAACCAGGCTGAGAGCAAGTTTCTTATCAGCCATGGGACAGTGGGACAGTAGCTTTAAAATGGTGGAAGAAAGCTGTTCATACATTTAAAAAAAATGAAGGGAGTACATTATTCACAGAATCTAACTGAAAGAATCACTAAAGGATATACTTCAGCTAGAAGAAAATAAAAACCAAAAGAAAAGATGCAACTAAAAAGTAAGAAGAAATAGATAAACTATGTTGATAAATTTAATTACGACTGGAAAAAAGAATTTTTTTAAAGAAAAAATTCTTTTTTTTTCCTAGAAAAAATTCTTGAATTAAATTTATAAACAGTTATACAAAAGACAGTGGGAAGGAAAGAGTTCAGTAGCTCTTGTGTCTTCTTCCTTCCTCAGGAGAGAAATAGCAAGTAAGTTTAGAGTTTGTTGGAAAAATATAAATAGGTGTATTGGAAGTTATAGAAATACAATATATAGCTCTTAAACTAGCAGAGGGATAAAAAGAATTTTAAAAAGTTTACCAAACTGAAGGCAGGGAAGGAGAAAAAAGAAAAAACACAGGGTTATTAACAACACAAAGTGATAAAAACAATTCCAAGTATATGCGTAAGAACAAGTACAAATAGTCTATGAAAATCTCGGGCTGTGGGATTGAACTAAAATGCAGCTGTATTCTACTTGTAAGAGTCATGTCTAAAGAAGAATGACATGGGAAGATTTAAAATGAAGAAATAGAAAAAGATATTCTGGAAAAATACTAGCTAAGAAATCTGGCGTCGGAATAGTACTGTCGGAAAAAATAGAATTTCAAGGACAATGCATTAGTAGAGATAAAAGGAGCACTCTGGTAACTTGGGAATCCTTCCCTGCTCCTGATTTCCTTGCTTTGTGAAGGGAACACGTCTGGGTAGCACTCCTGGCTCTCTCCACCCTCTTGGTAGGTAAATGTGCAGTAAGAACTTGATGTAGGTAGCTGTATCCTTTTCGCTTTTCCTCTTGAAGCTGTCTGCCCTTGGGGCAATCCTCTGCTCCCTGTATTGTAGCCCCACCTGAGCAGACCCCAGGAGAGGGGGTTTATCCCTGCCCCGCACTGTCTGTGACTGGTGGATAACTCTGGGGTTTAGTTTAAACATCCATTTCAGCTTCACGCTAAGCTACTGTGCTTCCTCTTCACCTTTATCAGTACCAAAGGAGTCATTTTCATTTCCAACTGCCTTGCTTTTTTTTTGGCTATGCTGTGTGGCGTGTGGGATCTTAGATCTCTAACCTGAGCCCTTTGCAACGGGAGTGCGGAGTCTTAACCACTGAACTACCAGCAAAGTCCCCAGCTGCCTTACTTTTAATTTCATTTTTTTTCTTTTCTGATTTTGTTCATAACTTGGGCCAGGAAAGATGCTCTTTACTGGACCCCTCAGAGGCCTCAGCCTACATGATAATCAAAAGAACAGTCCACCTGGAAAGTCTAACAGTCATGAACTTGTACTTAGTAACATAGTCTTGAGTTTAAAGAGGCAAATGATAGGAATGTGAGTAGACAAATCCTCAGCTACAGTTGGAGATTTCAGGAACACCTCTTAGATATCAATGGACCAAGCAGACACAAAAATTATGAGGATATAGATTTGAACAACACAGTTAACAAATTTGATCTTCTAACATACATTCCTGATACATTCTTGAACTCAACAAAAGAAAAAAAAAGACACATTCTTTTCAAGCTCACTTGGACATGAAAAAACAGTCCATGAATCAAGTTAGCAAATGTCAAATAATAAATATCATATCTGGGGGCTTCTCTTGTGGCTCAGCTGGTAAAGAATCTGCTTGTGATGCGGGAGACGTGGGTTCGATCCCTGGATTGGGAATATCACCAATCCAGAGAGAAGGGAATGGCTACGCACTCCAGCACTCTGGCCTAGAGAATTCCATAGACTGTATAGACCATGAGGTTGCAAAGAGTTGGACACAACCGAGTGACTTTCTAATTAATGTAATAGGTTATATGCCCAGAATATACAAAAATTAAATTAGAAGTCAGCAATTAAAATACTGAAAGATAAAACTTGTACACTTGGAATGGTAAAAAAAATAAAAAACAAAGAAAACCCTTTTAAATAACTCATGTGCTGAAGGGGAAATCACAAAAGAACTGACAAAATATTTAGAACTAAGTGACAGTGAAAATACCACCTATCAATGTGTGGGATGCAGCTAAAGTGGTACTTAGGGAGAGATGCATAGTTTTAAATGCATTTGTAAAAAAGAAGAAAGGTTCAGTGTGTAAGCATGCAGGTTGGGATGTTAGAAAAAGAATGTTGTTCAGTTGCTAAGTTGTATCCCACTCTTTGTGATCCCATCGACTGCAGCATGCCAGGCTCCCCTATCCTCCGCTATCTATAGAGTCGGTAATGCTATCTATTTCATCCTCTGCCTCCCCTTTCTCCTTTTGCCTTCAATCTTTCCCAGCATCAGGGTCTTTTCCAGTGAGTCAGCTCTTGGCATCAGGTGCCCAAAATATTGGAGCCTTAGCTTCAGCATCAGTCCCTCTAATGAAAATTCAGAGTTGACTTCCTTTAGGATTGACTGGTTTGATCTCCATGCAGTCCAAGCAACTCTCAAGAGTCATCTCCAGCACCACAATTTGAAAGCAACAGTTATTTGGTGCTCAGCCTTCTTTATGGTCCAACTCTCACATCCATACATGACTACTGGAAAAAAACAACCATAGCTTTGACTCTACGGACCTTTGTCAGCAAAGTGTTGTCTCTGCTTTTTAATACACTATCTAGGTTTGTCATAGCTTTAGGCAAAGCAGAAACCAAAGAAAATAGAAGGAAAGAAAAAAGGCAAGCATAAGCTAGTGAAGTAGAAAGCAAAAAAAAAAAAAAAAGAATAGAGATAGTAAACAAATTAAAAGCTATCTCTTTGAAAAGATTAATAAACTAAACCCCCAGCAAGGGCTGATAATGAAAACAGAAAAGATACCAAGAGAAACTATTTCTGCAATGAAGGAAGGGTTACAACTACAAATAGAAATGAAGTCTTAAGAGAACACCAAAAACAACTTTATATTAATGCATTTGATGGATGATTTTATAGAATAAAACATAGATTACCAAATTGACTCGGTGAAGAGTAGACAACCTTAACATTCACCGTTAAAGAACCTAACTGGTAGCCAACAGTACCCTCCAAATGAAAAAGAGCAGGCCCAGAGATTTCACAGATAGATTCTAGCAAATCTTTATGGGACAGAAAATTCTTATGGTATACAAACTATTTCAAAGGATGAGATGCTTCCTATTTTTTGAGGTTTGATATTAAAACTTGACAAGGGAAGCACAAGAAAATAAAATAGGCCAGTGTTGCTACTGAATATAGGTATGAAACTCTAAATGAAATATCAACAAGTTAAATTCAGGAGGATATGAAAAAAAATAATACAGCATAAGCAAGTGGAGTTTTACCCAGGAAATGAAAAGATAGCTCAACAGAAATGTAATCCACCAGGTTAACAGATTAAAAACCATATGATGATCTGAGCAGATGCAGAAAAGCATTCGGTGGAATTCAACACTTTCATAATGTGCTGAATGAATCAGGGGAATGGGCTAAATTTAGAATCTTATGGTGAATCTCTTTATAAAGCAACTCGCATCCCATTTATATTTTGAGTAAGTCCAGATTTTCAAATATTAGGTTTTCTTTTCTTAAGGTTTAATTGCATGTCAGACCCGAATATATCCAGGAGCTCTGCCCACTTCTTCTGGAGAACACAAAAAACCCAGCAAGAAGCAAAAAAATAATGTTGAATTTGAAGGTGACTATTTGCATTTCCTGGGTTTCAATTGCAGTCAGCTGTACCCAGCAGATTCTTTGAGTATCCATTTCCCATGGGGTCCCTAAGTAGGATTCTGTTTTCCCATTTTAGTCAGGGGCACCCAATGCCTGGGTCGGGTGGCATGAGGCAGGTCTGACCCAGGGGTGACATGAATCAGGTACCTGCTTTGTGGCCTGTTGTGACCTCAGCTACCTTCCTCATTGACTCCATTTCTGTGGACTCTCCTTTCTCATCCTCATCCATGTCGTGAAAGGTGATCTTCACCTCTTCTCATCTTTTGAACGTGTGTAGGTCCAAAGTGAAGACGGTGCACGAGCGGATTCCCTTGGCCGGACTGAGCAAGTTGCCCAGTGTCCCTCAGATCGCAAAGGTAAAAGCTGGCACCAAGAGGAGGTGGCTTCCTCTTTTAGGCCGGGTCTTGGGGGTACAGGCTTGTCCTGGGTAGGCTCTGCCCTTGGGAAGGAGGAGCCACTGTCCTCTTGGAGCCTTGACTGTATGCATGGGGTGGGGGAGCTGTTGGTGGATACCCCCAAATCCCTACTCCACCTCATTCTCGCTGCTGAGGCTGCTCAGGGAACAGGCTGCTCTTATCCCAGGTTCTTACACCAAGTTCACAGCTAGTTCAGGAGACCAGAGAAATGTAGAGACAGGCCTGGATATGGAGAGTATGGTGGGGCTTCAGAGGAGGATGGAGGGGAGGGGGCAGCTGGGAGCCTTACAGCAGAGGATGGTTGGGGTTGAGGGATGGTCAGGCTGTTGATCCAGACAGAGAAGCCCTTCAGGTAAGGAGCCATCAGTGGATGGAGGGGCCCGGGTCCCTTCTCTGGGATGCTGGGAACTGAGTCAGAAACGTGGGGCAAGAAGGATGATCAGCTGCGTTGGGTTGGACCCACACTCTGGGAGCGGGAAGGCCAGGCAGAGCTGTGCTGGATACCTTTGGTGGCCTCACTTCAGTGGGAAACACCAGGAAGGTCTCTTGACTTTCCTGACCACATGCGAGTGACCAGCAGTGCCCAGCATCTGACCCCAGACCCCTGGGCCCTGCAGATCTTGGCCTCATGCTCTTTCCCTTGGTGGGCAGGGCAGCCCAGGTGCGCTCCGTGGACGTGGCCCCTGAGCTGTGTGTTTCTCTCTCCCCGCTCAGGCTTTCTGTGACGACGCAGTGGGGCTGAAATTCAACCCTGTCCTGTACCCCAAGGTGAGGACCTTTTCCTTCCCCCTGACTCAGGCCACTGCCGCTTGGCTTGGATTTGCATGCCTGTGGCTCTGTGGGAAGTTCTGTGCATCTTGGGGGTTTTTGTGGGGTCTCCATGACAAATCTCCATGTCTTCCCCTCTCCCTGCCCACCCCTTCACAAACTGATCTGCTGGAAACCCATCCTCATTCACGCCTGGGTCTCTGGCCCCCATGAATGGGGACAGCAGATGGGTAGCAGTTTCTCCATCTCACCCTGATTGAACCTCCCCAAGGCTGGTGCTGAGCTGGGGAGTGATTCTGCCTCTAGGTGGGAGGCTGCTGCAGACCTGGTCAGCCATGAGCATGGAGTCGGGGAGCAAGCAGAAGGCAGAAGCCCACTAAGAAATACAAAGCCAGACCTCGGCTCCCCGTTGCTGACATTACTGCAGTTCTGAGGCCTCACAAGCTAGGCCTCTTCCGCCGGGCTCTAGTTAATCGACTCGGCTGGTCCTCTGTTAACAGCTTCTTTAGGATTGGCCTGATCTTGACCCCAGTTCTGATGTGGGGGTGTGGGTGAGGAGAAAAACAGTACTCACAAAATGAACTCATAAGCCCATTCAAGAACAACTCGGCGTGAAAGGATCTAAATCACGCATGGACAGTGAATCACTTTAAATCGGTCATTGAGGGTTTCCTTGGTGGTCCGGTGGTTAAGACTTCAAGTTCCCAGTGCAGGGGGCATAGGTTTGATCCGTGGTTAGGGAACTAAGATCGCTCATGCCACACAGCGCTGCCAAAAAATAAAAATACAATTTTTGTTTTAAATGAAAAAATAGTTGGCCATAGGAAGAGACCCAGGGCATTGGCCACTGCTTTGGGCGCCCGCAGGGTGTAGGCAGAGATCGTGCAAAGTGGTTGGTGCTCCTGAGCGTCCACTGTGGGCCAGCTGAGGCTGGCTGCGGCTGGTCAGTCCATTTCCTGAGTCCCGGTTTTGACAACGAGGAACCAGGAGGTGAAACGTCTGGTGGGGGTGTGTGTGAAGAGGGACCTTGTCCTGTCTGGGACACCCCAAACCCCTAGAATCAACACCTCAGATTTTCACGATTGTGCTTGACACTCTATTTGTCCCCACGCGGTGGCAGAGTTAATGGCAGAATCTTCTCCCATGTGGAGAATGTGCCAGAGTCCTTCTCCTCTAAGACAGCTCTTTCACCCCATCCGAGCATCCAAGGCACTTCCCAGTAATATGCTGCGCTCCATCAAACATTTTCTATCACTCAGACTGCCCTCCCTTTTGTAATTAAAGCTGAATTACTGAGGTTTAACCAAACATCAAAACCCCATCATAAAACCCTAACTTAACTACAAATTTGGCAATTTTCGTTGTCAAATCATAGCCACGGATGACTCTCATTTTTGTAGTGTTCTCTCTGTAGCTTGTAAAGCCTCCGGTTCTGGGAATAATGGAAGAGCAGCTGTATTTTCACGTTTTCTAGATTGGAAGGATTGCTTCGTCCGGCTGGGATGTTCATCTGGCTGAGATGTGTGCATGTTTTTACAGTTCACAGAGTTTAGAATGTTCCTTGGAGGCTATCCATGGCTCAGTGCCTCTTCCCGGGCAGGGCAACTGCTCCGAGCCTTTGACTCATCCCAGGCGGGAGTCGGGGGGCGCCGTCTGGGGTCAGGCAGTGCTGATCTTCCAGGTGAAGCTGAGACGTGTCCATTTCATCAGGCAGCTGAGAGCCACAGAGAGAGATGTCAGGTGTGACAGCTGACACGGGTCACGTACTCAAGCCAACAAGTTGTGTCTGGTTTGTTCTTTCCGTAGCATCTCATGTGGTCGAATCCTTCCTTTTTATTGCAGAGAATAGCCACTAAGTCTTCTCTTTCCTAACAATCTGGTCCAGCTCTGATCTTTCTAGAGGGTTTACCTAGATGTTGATGATAATAGCCGCTGAGTGCTCTGCACTTCGTGTGCCCCGTTTCCCTGAATCTTCACAGCCACATGTCTTCATTGAACAGATGAGGAAACTGAAGCCCAAGGAAGTTAAGTGGTTTAATCAAAGCTGCACAGGTAAAGCAGTGGCCTGAAAATTAGAGATTAGTGTTTCTGACTGACTCTTTGAAACACAAGAGACAATTAGATGGAACCAATGGTCAGGGTTTTTTGTTTGTTTTTTCTTTGCATATTGAATTAGGGTATGTTCCTCCTTAGAGATCTCTCATTTTATGGATAAGGGGGATTGAAGTCTGGACGGGAGCAGCGCCTTGCTGAAAATCTCTCTGCTGGACTTCCCTGGTGGTCCAGTGATTAAGAATCTGCCTGCCAGTGCAGGAGACATGGGTTCGATCCCTGATGCAGGAAGATCCCATGTGCTGTAGAGCAGCTAAGCTTGTGTGCCACAGCTACTAAAGACTGTATGCTCTGGAGCCCATGCTCCGCAATAAGAGAAGCTGCTGCAATGAGAAGCCCATGCACTGCAGTTAAGAGTAGCCCCGCTTGCCTCAACTAGAGAATGCCCGTGCACAGCTGTGAAGATCCAGCACAGCCAAATAAAAAAAATTTGCTGATTAGAGGTGAAATTAGAGCTAGCATCATCTTTGATGACTATGGTTTTGGGGTTCCAGCTTCACTTTTACTCCCCAGATAAAAACACTGGGGTCAAGTCAGTTCCCTGTGTTCTGCAGGACTCTCTCTGTGCACAGGCATTGGCTGATAGATCTAGATGGAAATGGAATGGGTGACCCAGAGGTTTCATCACTGGGGGAAGCCCAGGGGCTGAAAGCTAGCTGAGACCTTCGGAGCTGTATCCTGACTGTGTACTTGACTTCATCTCTTCTCTTCCTCCACGTGTGAACATCTCATATCAACTGGGGCCCGTCCTCCACTGAAATGGGTACTTCCCCTTCCACCTGACTCCTCACTCTGCCTCCAGGTTGGTAATCTGATTTCTTCTATTCCCTTGTATTCCAGGCCTCCCAAATGATTGTGTCCTACGACGAGCATGACGTCAACAACACATTCAAATTTGGGGTCATTTACCAGAAAGCCAGGCAGGTAAGCATCATGAATCCATATCCCTCGAGCCTGTGTTTTCTCCCTGGGGATGCTTGTTTTCCCATTCCCCACACACAAGAGCTCCTGGATTATGTTCTTAAACATTGTGAGTACAACCATCCTGTCCACATAAGAATTAGACTGGAGGTGGCAGAGTCTTCAAGGTAGGCTGGTGCTCTCAAAAAGGCTTGCGCATCCTTGAAACAGCGATATAGTTTTTCATTTATGAATTCTAGTTTTTCCTGGCTTACTTCTGCTTGTGTTTAACAATGGGCTGTTGGTCACAAGAAAAATCAGACAGGGTGGAGGGGAATGGATTAGTGAAGGCTGCTTTCTTTCTGCCCACCACTCTCGCTGCTGGGAATTTGCTTTTGCTCCCCAGATGTGAGTAGTGTTCTGGCATTGAGTGTGTGCTCTCTGCCCAGGTCTTTGTTCATTGGTGTCATGTTGGTGGCTTCCAATAAGCCACGATGAAAGTATTCACAACATGGAAATGGGCAAACACCAGAGCTTCTGTTTTTTCTCTCTTTAGAGAGCAAGTTGTTAAAAATTTTTACCAGTACACACTGCTCATCCTTCTCTGTCTCTTGGGGTGCTTCATGTGCTGCTTTGGAGTTAGTTGACCAGAAATGTGTTTCTCAAAGTGTGTTCCATGAGACTCTCGTTGAGCAGTATGGTATTTCTCAAAATGTGATCCGTTAGACCTTAGTTGACCAGAATGGTGTTTCTCAAAGTATGTTCCATGAGACACTAGTCTGGTGAGGTACTCTATGAACAAATGAGTTCCAAGGGGAGTGATCAGTTGTGTGGGAACACTTTAAAGGTTCTGAGAGTTATAACTTTGTTGAACTCAGTATTTCCCATACTCATTTGACCACAAACTTCCCATCTTTACTACCATGAACATTTATTAACATGCTGAGAAGTGGTCAGGATGTTAATACCACTATTTCCTCATCTGTGTTGGATGGGAGAAGGTTCCACATCCATTTCGTCTTTGTATCATCCAAGAGCCTAGCACGGTGACTTTATAGAAATACATTCAATTCTTTGTTATCTGAATGAATGAATGAATAAAGGTTTGGCCCTCCTTATGATAGGTCAATAGTATTTTTCAGTATTACCTCTGTCATCTCTTTTGCATGACAACATCTTTCTCAGCTGGATGATAGCTGACTTCCTTGTCTGAAGATATTAGACCACAAGAGGCATGCGTTTGCTTAAAAACACTCTAATTAATGAAGGCTTGAGGAGCTGAAAGACCAACACAGATGAATCTTATAATGTAAGGGAATTATTCAAGTAGCTGCTCTAATTATTTTCACATATTGCATTTTTATTTTGTACAGCTCTGATAATACAGTCCCACTAATTAAAGTTCTTTGCTTGTGAAATTTACCAAAGCAGATCTCATAAGGTGATTACAGTCCAATGTTCCAGCAGAATTATAATTACTGAACATTAACCATCCACCTCAGAGAAGGAATCTGAGGGAGTCTGCATGTTGTTCGTGTACCTGACGACTGAGGCAAGGAGTGGGCGCAAGGGCAGATAAAAGTCTCTTCTTAAAAAACAGGGATTGTTGTTTTTACATTAGGAGGGATTAATATGAACATTTGTTGTGTGAAAGCCCTATGCTGGCCCTAGGATATAAATAAGCCCCATCTGACTCTCTGTCAGGCACTTTGCTAAGCACTGTGGCGGATACAGCAATGATTAGGAACCCCTCCCTGGAGTGCATGATCAAGCTCAAGGCCAATACAAAAATAAAGACAGTAATCCCAGACAGAGTTGAATCCTGGAGAGAGGTACACACCCCAGAGCATAAGCTAGATTGTTTTTTTTTCAGGAGAAGATGTACATTGCCTGGAAGTGGTTATTCTACTGAACTCTAGCTTCCTGACCTGAGGCAGACAGCATATTGGGCTCGAGTTGTGATAGATCAGGCATTGGGAAACATTTTCTGTAAAGGGCCAGACAGTAAATATTTTAGACTTCTCGGGCGATACTGTTTGTGTTGCAACTATTCAACCCTACCTCTGTAGTACAGAAGGAGCCACAGACAATATTAAATTAATTGGCCTGGCCGTGTTCCAGTAAAACTTTATTTATAAAACAGGCAGCAGGCCTGACTTGGCACCTCGGGACATAGTCTGCTGGCCCCTGCTAGAGAGCATTGTTTCTCAAACTTTAGACATTTACAAACCATATCCAAGATCACATCAGTCTACTCTTCTGTTTTTTTAATTGCACCTATACCGTACTTCCCAGGTGGCTCAGTGGTAAAGAATTCTCCTACCAGTGCAGGAGACGTGGGTTCAATCCCTGGGTCGGGAAGATCCCCTGGAGAAGGAAACGGCAACCCGCTCCAATATTCTTGCCTTTGGAATCCCATGCACAGAGGAGCCTGGCGGGCTATAGTCCATGGGTTCACAAAAGAGCTGGACGTGACTTAGCAACTCAACAACAACCACAGTCTGTGTAACCATTCACCCACTGAGGGGCAGACACCTGGGCTGTTTTCAGTCTGGGGCTATTATGAATAAAGGCACTGCGAACATTTATATACAGTTCTTTATGTGAGCAGAAGTTTTCATTTCTCTGGGATAAATATTTAGGAAGACAATTGCCTGGGTGTGTGGTGATTATATGTTTAGTTTTATAAGAAACTACCAAGCTGTTTTCTAGCATGGTTGTTCTGTTTTACATTCCTACCAGCAATGTGTGAGTGATCCATTTTCTCTACCTCCTTGCCAGCATTTGGTGCTGCTACTATTTCGCGTTTTAGCCATTCCAGTAGACGTGTGGTGAGATCTCATGATGCTTTTAATTTGCACCTCTCTAATGGCTAATGATGGGGCTTCCCTGTTGGCTTAGTGGGTAAGGAATCTTCCTGCAGTGCTGGAGACACGGGTTTGATCTCTGGGTCAGGAAGATCCCCTGGAGGAGGAAATGGCGACTGACTCCAGTATTCTTGCCTGGGAAGTCCCGTGGACAGAGGAGCCTGGCAAGCTACAGTCTGTGGGGTCACAAAGCGCTGGACACACTGAGCGACTAAGCACATTCACAAGCGCAATGGCTAATAACAGTGAACATCCTTTCTCATTTGAACATCATATGTGCCATCTGTGTATCCTCTTGAGTGAAATGACTGTTCATGTCCTTTGACCATTTCCTAATTGGATTTTTTTTTTACTGTTGAGTTTAAAATTTTTAAATAACAGCTTTATTGAGGTATAACTGACATACCATACAATTCACAACAGCATGTGACTTATATCTCAATACAGTGCACAGTTCAGTGGTTTGTAGTATATTCACAGAATTGTGCAGTTATTACCACTAACTACAGAAAAGTTTCATCACGCCTAAAAGAAACTCCATACCTAATAGTCACTCCCATCATCCCCATTCTCTGTAGCTCCTGTCAGCCACGTATCTATTTCTACTATCTCTGTGGATTTGCTGGATATTTCACATAAATGGAATCATAATATGTGGCTTTTGATGTCAGTTCTTTTACTTAGCATAATGCTTTCAAGGTTCATTCATGTTGTGCAATGAATCAGTACTTTATTCTTTTTTCATGGCTGAATTATATCCCATTGTATGGATATACCACATTTTAGCTTCCCTGGTGGCTCAGATGGTTAAGACTCTGCAATGCAGAGAGACACAGATTTGATCCCTGGGTTGGGAAGATCCCCCTGGAGAAGGAAATGCCTACCTACTCCAGTTTTCTTGCCTGGAGAATCCCATGGCCAGAGGAGCCTGGAAGGCCGCAGTCCATGGGGTTGAAAAGAATCAGACACAGCCGAGTGACTATCACTTTCACCACATTTTGTTTATCTGTTTATCAGTTGACGGGCATTGGGGTTGTCTCCACTCTGGGACTATTATGAATAATAATATTATTAACATTTGTATACAAGTTGTTTTTTTTGTATGAACTGTCGTTTTCATGTCTCTTGGGTGTATTCTTAGGAGTGGAATTGCTGGTCATGTGGTAACTTCATGTTTAGCTTTTTGAGTAACTGCCAGACTATTTTCCAAAGAAATGGCACCATTTTACATTCCTACCAGTGATGTATGAGAGTTTTGATTTTTCCATATCCTCACCAACACTTCTTGTTGTCTTTCTTTTTGATTATAGTGTGAAGTGCTGTCTCACTGTGGTTTTGGTTACTATTGAGTTTTGAGAGTTCTTTGTATATTTTCGATACAAATCCTTTGTCAGAAGTCCTATTATGAATTTTTCAGTTTTGGATTGGTTTATGGTATCAAGTCTAAGAACGCTTTCCTTCAGCTTTGTCCTTTTATTTTTTCCTTTGAAACTCAATTTATTTTCTGTACCTACAACACAGTGTTGTTGTAAAGACACAATGATGAAATTATTTTGGAAACTCTCAAGTACTTTAAAAAGTCACGTATTAATATTATCATATAGTGTGCAATGAAATTATGGCTAGCTAGATTGGAAGTTATGTATCCATAGGCTTGGGAAAATGTATTATCCATTAAACTTTGGAAGCTTTTAAAAAATCAAGGTATCTGAATACTGGTCATGCCTTTTTCTTTTTAAAGTGATCAGTGAGCAGTAGCTCTTGTTCAAATAGAAATCTTCCTTAATCACCCCCCAAATCCAGCTCTGCTGAGTGAGTCCCGTTAGTCCTTCCTCCTGAGGATGACAGAGCCACTGGGTGTGACTGTGCAGAATGGGGAAAGGGAGAAAGGGATCAGGTATCCGGACAACCACATTCCCTCCCTTGGTGGCACCAGTAAGCCTTTTTCTTTTTTCCTTAACTCTTGTCCCTGATCCTGTTTCTCTTTCAGACCCTGGAGGAGGAGCTGTTTGGGAACAATGAAGAGAGCCCAGCTTTCAAGGAGTTCTTGGAACTATTAGGGGACACAATCACGCTGCAGGACTTTAAAGGGTGAGTTTTAGCCAAGTGATGGTTCTGGCCACATTGATGAAGCCCTAGAGGAGGGGTGAGAGCTAACAGCTGAGTTTCAGCAGGGAGGGGGCATGTGAGAGTTAACAACACACACAAGCAACATGGGATTACTTTTCAGTAAGTGCTCAACATTCATTGATTGCATCTCTAAGGAATTTGTGGGACAGGTGGTGGTGGTGGTTTAGTTGCTAAGTCATGTCCAACTCTTGCGACCCCATGGACTGTAGTGCACCAGGCTCCTCTGTCCTTGGGATTCTCCAAGCAAGAATACTGGAGTGGGTTGCCATTTCCTTCTCCATGTGGTACAGGGGAGAATCCTGAACGGCAGATGACCTGAATCAAGGCATTGACTTTTGCCCTTGGGATGCATGATGAAATCATTCCACTTGAGACTTGCCTTCCTAATAACAGTTGGCTCAAACTGAGAGTTAAATGAATCCACCTTCCGTTCCAGAGGAGCAGGTCATTCACCTGCTAGGCATTCTGGAAAGAGAGTCCTGTGTAGTTTTTGGGGGGGGGGGTGGGGGTGGGGGGTGGGAAGTGACCATTTTAGATAAAACACAAAAAAATTGGATAATAGAGTTGGTGCAAATACCATAATCCTCTGGCAGGAATCTATGCAACAGCCTGTGGTTCTGTAAGTGGACAGAGAGAATATTGGGGCGATTGCTTTGAAAGCTCAGCCCTTTATTTCCTTTGACAAAGGCAACACTTGGGGAGGGCCTTCAGACCTGGCCAACCTATTCTTTGCTTTGTGGCTGGAGCATGACTAAACCCTCAGATTTCTCCACCTCAACAGCCACCTTAACAGGATTTCCTAACGTGTGAATGCACCTAGCTCCGTGCCTGGCATGGCATAGGTGTTCAGTAATCACTTCCTTCCTCTGCTCCCTTCTCTCCTCTTCTTCTTTCTCCTTTTCCCTTTTCCCCTCTTCCTCTCCCTTCAAGGTCATCACTGCTGTCTAGAGTCAGTCACACATGGGTCAAAATCTCATCTCTGCCACTTATTAGCTCTGTGACTTTGAACAAGAGGTTAAGAGGACTTAATCTCTGCAAACCTCAGTTTCCTTGTCTATAAAAAGGGAGATAAAGATAGCACTGACCCTACAGGCTTGTTGAAGAATTAACATAGATAATGCCCAGGAAGCACTTAAGCCAGTTTCATGCACAGAGTAAGCACTGGATGTCATTATTACTGTTCTTATTATACCACTTTCCATTGGCTCTAAGATGCCATCCTTACAAGATATATCCTGGGACTACCCTGCTGGTCCAGTGGTTAAGATTCTGAGCTTTCACTCCAGGGGGCAAGGGTTGGGGAACTAACATCCTGTATGCTTCAGGGAAAGTGAAAGTCACTCAATCGTGTCCAACTCTTTGCGACCCCATGGACTGTACAGTCAATGGAATTCTCCAGGCCAGAATACTGGAGTGGGTAGCCTTTCCTTTCTCCACGGGATCTTCCCAACCCAGAGATCGAACCCAGGTCTCCCGCATTGCAGGTGCATTCTTTACCAGCTGAACCACAGGGGAAGCCCTTGTGCTTCACAGAGGCTGCACAGAGTGGCCTCCAGAATAAATAAAACATCAAAAATAAAGTATAAGATATATCTGATTTCAGAGATGTTAAAATGTCAGAAAGTGTTAACATCTTACAGTTGATGAGATAAAGTATATTAAAATCACAAAGGACGCTGGCGATCATATAACCCTATCCCTTTATTTTCTGAGGCCTGGAGAAATGAAGTGATGTGCCCAAGGGTGTGTGCTGACTTTGTGGCAGAAGCTGGTCTAGAACCTGTGGAGCTCCTAGCTCCCAGCCTCCCGTGCTTTCCTCCATGTGGGGCTGAGCACATTTCTGGCTTGAATTGCAATGTATGGGGGTTGGGGAGGACTTAATGTCCAGGGTCTATTTTATTTCATTTTCTTAAAGGAACCTGTATCCCACTCCCCTTGCTGAAGAATATGATCACGACCAGCAGCCATGTTTCTATAAAGGAAGAAGGTGCAACTCCTAGAAGCCCACCCAGTTCCTTAGTACTTTTCTTTCCTGCCTGTGAGGAGGTAGCCAGAGAAGGAAGCCCCTTGGATATCTCCCAGCTGGGTGTTGCCATGGCGGGGGAGAGGGGCCTCCACTTCTGGGACTGACTGGGTAGAAGTCAGGCGTCTGTCCCTTCTTGCTGACTCTGGATACTCTAGGCGGGGCTCACCACCATCAGGACGGCTGACTGCCCTTGCTCAGGGCTGTGGACCTGCCCTTGCAGAGAGAAGGGCTTATGTCCAGGCTTGGGGGCCCCTAGCAGCTGGGACAGCATTTGTCTGAAACTGTGGCTGGACCTCCATCTTCCCATGGTGTGGAAGGGACACAGCCGAAGCTAGGAATGGAGGGTCTGCCTTTGTCTTCTAAATAATCATTTATGGTTGGAACACCAGGGCTCATCTGCTCAGATGAGGGTTATCTGCTTTCCCCACATGGTAATCTCTCTGCCCTCAGCTCTTCCATATCTTCCCATTCATTCTCCTGCCCCTATGTCCTTAGGGAAGGTTGTGCCAACTCGCCCACTTCCCTTTTCTCTCTCTCTCCCTGCCGCCACCTGCCTGTTTCCCTGACAGTTTCCGAGGAGGCCTGGACGTGACCCACGGACAGACGGGTGTGGAATCAGTGTACACAATATTCCGGGACAGGGAGATCATGTTCCATGTCTCCACAAAGCTGCCATTTACCGAGGGAGACACCCAGCAGGTAACTGTGTTCAGAATGGCTTTGGGAGCCTGGGGCGTGCGAGGTGAAAACCTGGATTCAGGCTGGTGTCCCCCAGGGCCCGAGGCCCCTCTCCCCATTTTCATAATCCAGAGGCCTGTCTATTCAACTTTGTTTCTCTTATCAAAGCCTGTCCTACTTCACGGTCACACCAAGGCCGCAGGTCAGCAGCCTGCGTGGGAGGTGGGACCGAGTTCTTGGATACCCCTCTGTCACAGCGAGGCCGCAGGTCAGCAGCCTGCGTGGGAGGCGGGACCGAGTTCTTGGATACCCCTCTGTGACTGATGGGGAAGCAGTTAAGACTATTTCCCAGGTGATAGTGGCAGAGTTGGGAGCAAAGCCCAGGTGCCCTGATCATGGAGAGTGGTGATGAAAGAGTACATGATGGGGTCTGCACATGGCAGCTTGGAGCCAGCTCTGCCACCTTAGGGCTTTGTGACCTGGGCAAGCTGGTAACCTCATGGTCTCATTCATCTCATCTGTAAGATGGGGGTTATACCACGAATGTCAGAAGGTAGTGGTGGAGATCACGTAGGGTTCCGATTGTAGGGCTCAGTACAGTGCCTGGCTTGTGGCAGACTTCCTACCTCACAGCTGTTCACTGCCCACTCTTCTGGCTCAGAGATGTAACGCTGGTTACTGCACGAGACACACCCTCACCCCACTACAGCTTTTCTAATCCCACAGCCTCACCTCTCAGTGCACCTGCCGTGGACAGGAATCCAGCCTTTGGCTTGACTGGAAACCCCTGGATGAGACTGCGCTTCACGTGTGTCCCCTCTTCCCCTCTCGTTTGCTGCACAGACAGTTGCATGTCCTCAGGGAGGACCTGGCCTTTTTTTAGTTTTGTTACTTTATTTATTTTTTATTATGTTTTTTCCCAGGTTGTGACTTATTGATTTTTTTTTTAAAGTTCTTTGACAAGCAACATTTTAAAATTTAATGATGTGTAGCTTTGAATTTACTGCTTTAAAATTTTAATGCATTTTTGGTATCTTGGCTAAGAAATATTTGCCTTTTCTCAAGTCATAAAGATATCCTCCCAGTTTTTTTAAAAAGTTATTTTTAATCGGAGGATAGTTGCTTTACAGTGTTTCTGCTGTACAACAACATGAATCAGCCATACGTATACACGTGACCCCTCTCTCAGGGCCTCCCTCCCACCTTCCCCTCTCCGTGCCACCTGTCTAGGTCAGCACAGAGCACCGAGCTGAGCTCCCTGTGCTATACAGAAGCTTCCTGCTAGTTATCGAGTTTATATGTGAGGTAGCATGTGTATGTCAATGCTACTCTCCCAATTTGGCCCACCCTCTCCTTCCCATGCTCGGTCCACAAGTCTACTTTCTACACCTGCATCTCTATTCCTGCCCTGCAAACCGTGTTTTTTTTGTTTTTTTTTTTTTAATTTTTTTAAGAGGAGTTGTTTTGATGGTAAAATAGAGAAATAGTCATTTTGTTTATTTATTTACTTATTTTGGCCATGCTCTGTGGCATGCAGGATCTTAGTTCCCTGACCAGGGATGGCACCCGGGCCCTCGGCAGGGAGAGCCCAGAGTCCTAACCACTGGACCGCCAGGGAATGTCCGACCTACCTTTCTTCCTCCCTGAGCCCTGAAACCAGTAGCTGGTGTCTGCGGTGGCCCCGTTTGCCCCGTCCCACCCTTTGTACCATTTTAGTCTCTAGGCAGATAAGGAAGGAACTTGGGCCTTTCACCAGCTTCGGACTCTGTTGTTTCTGAGCAGGGAACCCAGGAGGGAGCACAGATGTGATATTATAAACAAAGTGCCTGGCTTCTTAGGAAAAAAGGAAATTGGCAAAGGAGACTGTGATTTGGCTCTAAAATAACTACTGAATGTTCCAGAAGCAAACAGGAGTAGGACTCCTTTTGATTCCAAGCTAGGTTTTTGCTGTGTTTTACCTTCAGCTCTGTTCCATCACGGCCCCCTCACCCCTCGCCCCAGCCTAAGACTGAGGGCTGTTCTCTGCCTGTCTTGCTCTCGGTGTCTCCTCTGTTGAGTGGGACGTGCACAGAGCTTGACTCTCAGCAAGGACTGAATGGATATTAATTTTTCATCTGAAGAAACAGGATGCTGTGTGTGGAATAAGTGAGACGATTTGTAAAAGTGCCCTGTGTGGGGCTCAGTATACAGCAGGTGCTCAGTAAGTGGGAAACTCAATGGGAAACATAGTTTGCATGCAGGAGGTGCTTAATAAAGGAACAAAGCTAGATAAGTATCGAGCCAGGATTTGGTATACAGGAGGGCCTCAACATTTGAAATCATGCGTGTGAACAGCCCAGCATGGTTCCTGGCACACAGTAGGTGCTTGGTGATTGAGAGCTCCTGTGACAGCACCTGGCAGAACCTGGGATCCTAAATCGGGGTCAGATTTTTCTCTCCCCCATGACTGCCATCAAGCCAGGTTGTCCATATTTCTCTAAGCCTGGTTCTTCTCCCTCTGGCCCCTCCTTCCCGTGCATCCACATTTCCGTCAAGTGCTCCCTTCTCTCCCAGTCTCCTCTTCCAGGAAGTCTTCTCGGATTACCATTAGGCCTCTGACTTTGCCCCCTTCTCTGCCCCCATAGTATCAGGCACTTCGTGGGTGGTGACTGATTTCAGTTCAGTTCAGTTCGGTTGCTCAGTCGTGTCCAACTCTTTACAACCCCACGAATCACAGCACGCCAGGCCCCCTTGTCTATCGCCAACTCCTGGAGTTTCCTCAAACACATGTCCATCGAGTCGGTGATGCCATCCAGCCATCTCATCCTCTGCCGTCCCCTTCTCCTCCTGCCCCTAAATCGCTTTGTTAGTGCCTTTGTTAGTGTTCTCAGGCAGCTCCACCAGTGTCTGTGTCCCTCTCAGGTCAGTTGTGAGCTCTCTGAGGACAAAACCCAGCCTCACTTTTTAACCATTTTCCCTGAGTCCTGAGTCAGGGCTAACTCTACATGCTGTAGAGCTTGGTCCTGACAACTTAGGCATTTTTCTCATTTTTTTCCTTTTTAGTGGCTTCTAAAGATTGAAAGAAAAAGGTCCCTGGAGTGAGAGGTCTCCGTGTTCCAGGGTTTATGTATAAAGATAGAATAATGAGGAATTTCCTATATAGACCAGTTCTGTTTTCGGGATGTTCTTACTGGCTTAGAATAATGGAAACCTTTTTGTTTAGCTCCAAAGAAAGAGACACATCGGGAACGACATTGTGGCCATCATCTTCCAAGAAGAAAACACACCGTTTGTCCCAGACATGATTGCCTCCAACTTCTTACATGCCTACATTGTCGTGCAGGCCGAGAACCCGGGGACAGAGCCCCCATCCTACAAGGTAAGGAGAAAGTCCCGTTGGAGTAAGGACGTAGAATCAGTAATATCGAGGAACACCAGGGCTTCGTGGCTCCTCAGACCATTCTCCAAAAATGTGATAGATTTCCCATAAATTCTCGGGTTTCTGGGATTTGGGAGCGAGACTCTTGGAGAGCGCCTCCTGAAGTCATCGCATCCATCTTGCTGCCCCTGGGCTTCCCAACCTCTAACTCAGGGGTTGAAGAGCTCCTGTGTCCCTACCTGGAATCTGGTAGTGCCGTTTCCTAGAGCGGGGAACAGCCAGAGAAGAGTGAAAGAGAAAAAGGGGAGAGGACTGTCAGGAAAGGGCAGCGGAAGGAGGGTGGTAACAAATGAAGGGAAGAAAGAAAAAGGAGAGATGTTCATGGTGAGAAGGGTGGAGAGCAGGGGGCCTGGTAGACCCTGGCCCCTGGGTGGGTCCTCTGATTTAGCCATTCTGGGCAAATGATCTCAAGTTGAAGACTCACAGCTGGTTGTGAGCATCTGGGTCTAAGCCTTCTGACGCATTGGCTCAGAATCCTTGGGGATGTAGCTGAGCCTCAGCTGCCCTCACCTTACCCTCTCCTGATGGCTGTGTCGCTAACCCTCCCCTTCGCTTCTCTGTGCGGAATGAGTCCAACTCCCTGGGTAACAGTTTCTCTATATCACAGTGGTGTTGGGATGCCTGGGATCCTAGGGAGATAGACTGGGGCAGAGTTAAAACGTGGATGTTTGACAGTCTTTGAACTCCTTGTAAATAAGGACAAAATGTCGAGTTCACATGCTTCTTTGTGTTTTCTGGGGAGAGGGGCCACAGCTCAAATTCTCAGAGAGCTCCATGCTCTCCCTTACTGTAAGGGAGAGGGAAAAGGAGCCTGGGAAAAGGAAACCGTAGGCCTGAAATGTTTCCTGTGCATGTGTTTATATTTATTTTTGGTTGCACCGAGTCTTTGCTGATGACCTCCTGCTTTCTCTAGTTGCGGCGAGCAGGGGCGACTCTCCGCTGCGATGTTCGGGCTTCTCACTGCAGTGGCTTCTCTTGCTGTGGAGCGCGGCCTGTAGGGCGGGAGGGCTTCAGCAGCCGTGGCACACAGGCTCAGTAGCTGTGGCCTGTGGACTCCACAGCACAGGCTCAAAAGTCGTGGTGCATGGGCTTGGTTGTTCCGCAACATGTGGAATCTTCCCAGACCGAGGATCGCACCCGTCTCCCCTGCTTGGCAGGCGGATTCTTATCCACTGTGCCACCAGGGAGGTCTCTGTTTTCTCTATAGTAGCTGAGGCCAGTGCTGGTCTCTGGGGTTCCTGAGGCCATAGCACCTCCTAGCCATCTTTACACAGTATCAATTTTGCCTGAATATTTTGGGAAAGAAAAATGCTGTTATATAATCATGTTATATAATTTTTATACTAGTACAAACCCAAGTGTATTAAGTACAAAATTCACATCAGCTTTAAAGCCAAATCGGAGGCTTCAGAATAAAACAAAGCCCAGCCCCCCTAACTCTCTCTTGTTGAGAAGAGCTGATTCCTTTACATGCCCACGTTCAATCCTCTTCTGGTGTTGAGCAGTTTTAGCTGAAAAGTTGGAGAAGCCATGGTTTGGGTGTTTCCTTGAGGGCTTTGACTGACATGGGCAGTCACTTCAAACAGTGGCTTGATTAATTTCTCAGTGGAAGTAAGTGTTCTCATTCAGTGCCTGCCATGTCACTTGGAAGTGACATAAAAAATAGTTTCAGGGAAGGGACAGAAGAGGCCGTGAGTGCAGTTCAACCATCGGGATGCTCAGACAGCCACCTGGGTCCTCTAATAGCCAGTGGAGGCCGAGAAGGCGCCTCAGAGATGTGGAAGAGGAGGGCTCCCAGGCCCTGCCAATCAGTCATTATATATACATATGGCTCGTCTACTGGCCGAATGAAGCCTCTTGTAGATGTTTTGTATCTGCTTATAGTTCCTGATAGGAAATGGGGTTCAGCTAACTGGCTCTTCAGTTTCCAAGAGCTTTAGCAGAATGGGAAAATAGAAGACAGAAAAAAAATCAGAGATCCAGGGAAGTACCACCCCACCTCCAGTGGTGATGCTGGAAGTCTTTATAAACCAAGTCTCCCCAGCCACAGTCTCTGGTCCCAGGAAATGCACTGTCCTCAGGGAGAGGGTGAGAACCAGAGCTCATAAGGACAGGGGGGCTGCACATGGAATGTGGGACCTCAGGCTCCACCTGCCAGACAGAACTGAAGCCAGAAGGCAAGACCTGTGAGCTGGGGGCTGGGTCCGGGGAGGGGGCGGGGCAGGCAGGAGGATTAGCCTTTCACTGTGTTCCCCAAAGCTTTGTCTATCCACGCCCCCAGCAGCACTCCAGTAGTGATGGGCAAACTGAGGACATGGTTAGATCCTTCAGGGGGTCCAAGTGTCACCCCTGCGGGCCTAGGGGCTATGGCACAGGAGGCTGAGATTTCCCTGGGGGCTGAGCAGTGCCCCAGGGGCCCCCCTGGGGAGAACAAACAACTGGAAAGAGGAAGGGGTGAAGGACAGAGGTGGAAATAGGCAGGAAAGGTCCCCACACTGAGAAGCTCTGAAATCCGGGGTTTGGTCCTGGCCCTGCCTCTGACTGCTGTGTGACCTGGGGTCGTTCCTTCCCTCTCTGGGTCTCTGTTGTCTTCTGTGTGAAATGAAGAAGTTGGAGTAGTTCTGATACGCTGAGCAGGGGAAGTAGGGGGAGTTGAGAAAGACGGGCGTGTGTGTGGATTAAGAAGTGGTTTGGGGGAACTCTGTAGTATTTTAGGTGTCCTTTATTAGACAGCATGGAAAATATTAAAAGCTTCGAGTGAAAATGGTTACCCCTTCCTGGGCATCTGATCTTGCCGGACACTGTGCTCGGCCCCCGAAAGCAGTCTTCTTGAGTTCTCCCAAGCCAGGAAGGCTTCCATTAGCCCTGTTTCACAGGCAGGCAGATTGAAGCTGAGAGCTTGCGTCTCATAAAGCCTGAAGCCACCAAGCGTGGAGACAGTGGAGCTGGAGTCCTGTTCCTGTCTGACTGTGGTCTTCATCCCAGAGCTGTCAGGGCACATGGGAACGTGGACTCACGACCTGGGGTGTGAGTCCCAGAAACATGAAACATCACATTGGAGTGTGTTTCACATGTGAATTTCATCCTTAACCTGCTAACTTGAAACTCCAGCTGAACCATCATTAGGAGTCCCTCCCCTCCCAGACTCTTCAAGTTCGGCAAAAGCATCAGGAATCTTGTGTGAAGCAGACCACAGGGGTGGGCTGCTATCTGTGTACCTGCTTCCCTTCACTACTGGTCTGTTGCTTGGGCAACCTAGTGGTCCCCTAAGGCTTCCAGGCCACGCTTGGACAGACAGGATCTTAGTAAGCCTGAAGTCCCTGGAGGCTCCCCGCCTCCCTGGCGCATCCTCGTTACCCACAGGCCCATGCGTCCTTCCGCTTTCTAGTCCTGAAGAGTCTCTCCCCAGAGTCACCTGCTGCCTCTCTCCTTCTGAGCCCTGCCCCCACCCCTGCAGGGAGGCCTTGGCTGGATTTAGAAAACCGGAAGGTGAGGTTGTGTTTAGGCAGCTTCTGCTTTCAACTCAACCGTCCCCAGGAAGAGGGAACAACAGAGGCTCGGACGTTTGGCTGGAAAAGGGTCAGGAGATGGAGCATGTGGGGTCGAGAATGGCCGTCAAAGGAAGGCTCCTCTCTCCTTTCCGTGGGCTTGTCTGGCTGGGCGACTGGGGTGGATTTAAGAATGTGTCTTCCCCAGTCAGCACAGACTGCTCTAACGCACGCCTGAGAAGGAGCGGGCACGGGATGGGAAGAAGGGAGAGCAGAGCCTGGCCTCTGGCCTCATCTGCATCAGTAGCCCCTCAGTGGCCTTCCCCTCCCCTCCCCCCAGTTTTGGCTCCACGGGTGGAATTCTTGACTCGTGCCATGGCTGCACAGTGGGTGGTGGAGGGGGAACAGTTCGGCGGCTGGAACCAGCCAGAAATCACGTCAGTCAAACACACACCATTTCCTGACTCGGGGCACTGCAGGGGTGGGGGGTGGGAGTGGCAGCAGCTGCGAGGACAGCCCTGCGCTTGGGGAGAGAAAGTCATATCGACCGGCCCTCTCTGGCTCCCGCCCCTCCAGACCCTGGCAGGACCTTTGCTTGGCCGGGCTCCGAGCTGCCTGCTCACCCCGCCTGGCAGACTCTCTGCATCTGCCCTACTTCACAGGCCCAGGAGGCTGGCGGCGGACCAGCACTGGGCTCACGTTAGCAGCCGCCAGGGGATGGGAGAGGGCAGAGTCTCCAGAGAGGCCTGCAGCCTCTCTGGAGGTGAAACCAGGGCACCTCCGTGCAGAGGTGGAGGAGAGGTGCAGGCGTGGGGCCTGTCCCAGGCCTGGGAGACCCCAGAACACCTCGGTGCCCCCTCTCACCAAGTTCCTGCTCAGCAGGCGGGCCGGAGGTGCACACCCTACCCAGAGCCTGGGGCACCCCCATGCAGAGCACCTTGGTGTCCCCCCACCCCTCATTCCCAGCCTCTCTGTGTCCTCTCTGTAGAGTAGCATCCCAGTCGAATGAGGTAATGAGATAGCATCTCCTGGGCTCTTGTTACTGCCTTAGAATTAGGACTCCCAGCCTGGGCTCTGGTGCTCTGTTAGTTCAAGCCTCACCTAGTCTCACCGATGCTTTGTATCTGAGACCAGGGCTCCTGAACACCAGTCCACCGACAGCACAGAAACTCTTAGGTGCGTTTGAATAGTTACAGACTCCTGGCTTCACCCCAGAGCTGCTGATTCAGTAGGCTCAGGGTGGAGCCCATGCCATTGGTGTTTATTTTTAAACACTTGAAGGGATTTTGAAGTCTGGCTAGGTTTGGGAGTCAGTGTTGTGGGAGAGAGCCCCAGAGCAGGATTGGGAAGCTTTGGATTCTCTGTTCATCTCTGGGGTTCATCTCTGGAGCCTTTGCAGGGTTGGCTCCACAGCTCTGGGCACCTGGTTCCTCATCAGGGATCCAGGGCTGATAATCCTCCCTGTGTCCTCTCTGTAGGGTTAGCATCCCAGTCGAATGAGGTAATGAGATAGCATCTCCTGGGCCCTTGTTACTGCCTTAGAATTAGGGTTCCAGGCTGCTCCTCAACCCTGTCCAGGTGTCTGGCGTCCGGCCTCAGGAATGCAGAGGAGGGCATGTGGATGGCTCTATGCCGTCCAGCCCCGCTTCTAGGAACAGTGACTCCGGTGTGCCAGCGATGGCTCAGGAGGCACCTTACTGTGTTCTCGGAAGGGGCGGAGGGAGAAGGGAAGTAGATCCCCCTGGATCGGGGCTCTGAACACGCGTCATCCTCAGCTGCGTTTCCTCCCTCCTGGCCCACACCACGCCCCTCTGTGTTTCAGGTCTCAGTCACCGCCCGGGAAGACGTGCCCGCCTTCGGCCCACCCCTGCCCAGCCCCCCTGTTTTCCAGAAGGTAAGAAATTCTCCTTTCTGCCCCTCTCATATCTGAGACTCTAGGTTTCCACACCTGAGTGGCAGGGAGTGCAGGGGGCCGAATTGGGGTGGAACTTTCAGGAGCACCTGCAGCAGGGTCAGGGAAATCTCCTCGTGTGGGGTCTCGCCCCACCTCTCCTTGTGCTGCCAGCCTGACCCGCACAGGGTCTTTTGTCAGGCTGTTTGACGCTGGGGTTACCTTTCTGCCAAAAGAAGGGTTTTATGCCATGATCCAGTCCCAGGAGCCCTGGGCACAGATGGCTTGCCGTCATGGAAATGCCACTGTGGGGTGTGAGGGTTGGTTTCCCAGCCCTGGGGAAGCTGGTTTCTGCGCTGGTATCTTAGCAGGTGGGCTTGGGCTGGGCTAGAGACGATGAAGTGTCAGACCTTTGAGGGGCTCTTCCCAGACCCTCTATTCCGCCTACCACTTCCTGTGGCTGAAGCCCCTTGAGCAACAACAGCTATAAGGGTGGGATGTCTTGTCTGTTCCAGGGCCCGGAGTTTAGGGAGTTTCTGCTCACCAAGCTCACCAACGCGGAGAACGCTTGCTGCAAGTCGGACAAGTTTGCGAAGCTGGAGGTGAGAGCGTGGTTTCTGATCTTCCTCCTGCCCTCCCGGATAGCCTTTTCTTGGGGGGTCTGTTCTTGGGGGCTGTTTAAGACGGGGAAGCACCATCTTTGCCCCTCAGAGCCTTCAGCCTTGTGCTGGTATGGAGCTCTTTCTTCTTGTGGGAACTCCATCCAAACTTTAGGTCTAGTCAGCCATTCTCTGATCAGCACCTACTATGTGTTGGACTCTGTTCTGTTCCCTGGGGTCCTGGGGTCCTGGAGACAGAGTTTCTGCCCTTAAAGAGCTTGTAGGCTGGTGGGACACAGATAGGATGCAGTGCACTGGACTGTGAAGGAGGCCGGTATTGAGGCCGCTTCTGCATCTGGGGAACGGAGGGTGTGTTCAGGGAAGGCTTCTTGGAGGAAGTGGCCCTTGAGCTGCTGAATCTGGATATCTGATAAATCTTTTGCCGGGAAGAAAGAATGAGAATGGTTATGCCAGGCGTGAGAAACAGAGAGCATGAGCAAAGGCCAAGCAGATTTAGAGCATGACTTTGTGAGCATGACTCTAGAGGACTGAATGTGGCCTAAGCATTCATGTGGAGTCTGGAATGGTGGGAGGCCGCTTTGGCAATGCTAGGGGGTCAGATCAAGAAAGACTTCCAGCTAGAGGTGATGGGGCCCTAATAAAATACAGGAGGGTGTGGGAGAGAGGGGAGATTGAAAGGGAAGAGGGCAGGAAGGGTGGCCAGTTAGAAGCTATTATGGGAGTCCAAAAGACATAGTGACAGCTGCTTATCTGGGCCTAGGGCATGGTTAGAATCAGAAAGACGTGATGTTTATAAGGGTATGGGGAAGTGGGTTTGTGAGGTGGCTCTTGAGCCTTTGGCTTGGGCTCTTTGCTAACATGGGCACCACTGGAGATGGATTCTATCTAGACCTGCTATTTGGAGGTGCTCACAAAGGCTAGGTTGCTGGAAGAGTCTGTTCTGGTCTGTGTGAATGCCCTCCCTCCACTGCCGCCCCCCGCCCTGCCCCTGACAATGAAGGCTATATACATGGCCCTGGATAAACATTTGGATGGAGAAGAGCTCTGGGTAGTTGGGTACATGGAGGTGGCACCTGGGGAAGAGATCTGGGTGGGGAGTCATCAGGGCAGAGCCGTGGGAGGGCAGGATGGTCCAGGGCAAAGGGGCAGAGGGTAGAGGGCAGAAGGCCTGAGTTAGCTGCAGCATTTGTGAGTGTGGAGCCCAGACAGGAGGTAGGTCCACACCGTCGCCCGGATGCAATTGATCAGAATAGCAGCCCTTGGGCCAGGTGTCTGGATCCCCCCAGGGAGAGGGCACGCCTCTGCCACCAGTGCCAGCTTCACAACGCCCCTTTTCCCTTCCAGGACCGGACGAGGGCCGCCCTCCTGGACAACCTTCATGATGAACTCCATGCCCACACTCAGGCCATGCTGGGACTGGGCCCCGAAGAGGACAAGTTTGAGAATGGGGGCCATGGGGGATTCCTGGAGTCTTTTAAGGTACAGACACAAGAGTGGCTGGCTATTGCTAGGACAACGAGGTGTGTGTGGGGGTGGACCCCTGGAAGACAGCAGGACAAAGTCCTCGTGATCCTGACCCCAGAGCCCAAGTGCCAGCCAGAGGGGGGCGGGCAGCAGGGGCATCACAGGTGTTTGCAGAGGGCAGGGGCATCGGGGAATGTGAGCAGTCAGAGCACCAACAGTGTCTCTGGCCATCTTCTACCTCCTTTCTTTGATCTGTATCATCTCCTCCTGGCCTGGTCTGGTAGGCAGAGACAGGGGAAGCGTTAGCAGCAGGAGAGGAGCCTGTGCAAAATAAGAACATTACTGCTTCCATCTGCCTCTTTCTGTGGTCGGGGACGCCAGGGCAGGATGATAGCAGAGGCAAGGACACAAGCCCTAGGGGTCTCTGGCAGCCAGTGTGGGAGACTGCAAGGGTTGTTCCCAACTGGCAGGGCAGTGGAGAACCTGGCCAGGGCCGGTGGGATGGAGTTACAGGCAAGTCCTTGTGGACTTTGCAAAATGGAGACTTTTCTAACCGGAGAGTGCTACTAAAATAAGTAGTGAACCTCCTGTCTCTGGAAGTGTTCAAGTCGGGCTTTGACAGACACTTGGGATAAAAGGTTAATCATCACATGCTTGCCAAGTGCTGGTTGGTCTACCCAGTGTTTACACCCATCCTCCAATTTGAGCTTGGCTGTCAGCTTGTGCAGTTGGCAGAACTTGGGTCTTTTTATCGGATTGATCAAAAAGGTCATTTGGATTTTTCCATAACATCTTATGGGAAAACCCGAACGAATTTTTTGACCAAATCAATATTTTTCACTCACACACCAGGGGATAGACTGAGTGAGGCCAAAGGGCTGCTCGAAATGTTACCCCTACAGGAGAGGTGGAGCCTTGTTTCAAACCCAGGTTTTCTGGTTTTTAGGTCTGTGTTCTGCTGGATTGCCCATTGCAGAATGATTTATAAAGCTGCCATTTTGGTGGCAGTATGTGTGAGGTTGGGTTGGACCTGCCCATATTAGAATCCCAGCCCTATGTGATCCTGGGCATGGTCTTTAAAGTCTCTGAGCTGCGGATTCCTTACCGACAATACAGGGATGATCAATAGGACCTCTGTCGTGGAGTCAGTGGGAAAACTCATTGAAATGATGCCTGGAAAAGTGCATGTGGCCTGGAATACAAGAAGTGCTCAGTGGAAGTGTTAGCTGGTATTACTGTTTTCATGGAAAGTGAAAGCTTAATGCACATGATCCCATCAAAAGCCTCCCGACTGCCCTCTGTGCCCTGTGAGGAAGGCTGTTATTATGGGCATGATAATCTTGGTTTGATAATTCACACTCAGTTTTAATAATGATGGTTGTGATTTTACATGTGAGGAAGCTAAGACTCAAAGAGACAAAGCAGTTTGTCCCAAGTCACCCAGCAGACACGGGAGTTAAATCTGGGTCTGCCAAATTCCAAAGGCTCTTGTTCTTAACAGCTACATGACACTGCCTCCTGGTTCCCGACTCTGTTAGGACTCCACCCATGCTAGCCTGGCCTGGACAAGCCTGGGGTCCATCCCTGGCTGCCAGGCTGGACTGCAGAGAGCAGGGCAGGGCTCTGCTGATCTAGTTGGGGCCAGCTGCTGAGATTCCTCACAGGGGTGGGGGTAGGAGCCAAGCTGCTTGCTGAGGCTGGCGGGAGATTCCTGGGGCATCTGTTTCAGTCCTGATGGTCAGAGCCAGGCAGGGTGAAATAGAAATTGGGAGATCAAGAAGAAAGGGGGATGAGGGATAAGAGACGAGATGAAAGGGGAGGAAGGAGGAAGCCAGGTTGGCTAGCCCAGCCAAGAGAGGGGTGACCATACCAGGTAATTGGGAAAACCTTTGTAGGCTCCCCCCACCCCCCATCACAGCAAGCACATCAAGCTGTTCCTGAGTCCTACAGTCAATGTAATTCATGTAAGACTCGAGCTGCAGTTGGCTAGCTAACATCATGCTGTATATTGCAGACATGTAATGAAACCTTTGTTGCTTTCGGTTTTGCAGGTTTTTTTCTGTATCGAGGAGTTAATAATTAGTTTTTTAGATTTCAAATGTTTCTATAACCTGAAAAAGCGTGTAGGCTGTGGACAGTGGATAAAATGGCCCCAGCAGCTACAGACAGGTTGTGGGTCTAAGGGAGAGTGGCCTGAGGCCATTTGTTCAGGCTCTTGCCTCCAGCTGGGGAAGCAGTAGTATCTTTGACTCCAGGGGGTCCAGTTAAAGGGCTTTTCCAAGAGAGATGCTTCAAGACTTTATCATTGCTCATCTTTGATCCTGTAATCCAGGGAATCCATCTTTTCAACCCTAAATCCTTCCAACTGTAGGCTGAAGATAGACTCGCTTCTGCTTTCTGCTTCCCTGTCTGTCTTTGAGGTAGCACTGTCGGGTAAGGGGACAGTCATGTCACGGTCACCGTCATGGTCAGTCACATGGTCAGTCACACCGAGTAAGCCTTCAGAGCTCTGCCAGTTATGATCAGCTTCTTTTTTGCAAACCTTGCTGGGAACTCAAGTTCTTTCTCCCTGTCCCTTCCATCGTTGCCTGCATGCCTCCCAAGCTGGGGGCAGGCCAGGTGTAGTGGCATGAAGCCCAGTAGATGGGAGGGTTCTGATGTTTGGGCCGTGCCTGTGACCTTGCCTTGGGTCTGACCCAGCTCAGGAAACCGTCTCTAGTTTTGGTATTTCTTTAGGGGCCACTTGAGTGGTGTTGGGTGTCAGAATCACTGGCATTCCCTTGGAACTCCTCACTCAGACCTCCGTGGAATCTTTCATAGGAACGGTGCAGGAAATGACCTCAGGAAGAAAAGTTGCGTGTTTCATCTCTCTCCTGTCAAATTTCTCATCTCATAGGCACGTGGAAACAGAACTGAGAATTCCCAGGACTGAAAGCCATGTCAGTCCTCTCTCCCCTGGCCTCTGTGATTGTTCTTCTTCCACCTCCAGGGCAGACCCATCACTGCCCTGGGCTGTGCTGCCCGGCACACTACTTAGAATAGCTCTTCACCTGTTACTTCAATCCCCTTGGCTCTCATTTAAGCTTTTCTCTCATGAGAAACAGAACCATTCGTTTGTGAGCATCAAGGCATGCTTTTCAAACTGAGATGCTTAGAGATATTCTGAGGAATCTGCCTGTTTACAAACCCTTTGAAATTTTGCACTTTTGCTTTAGATGAGTATCTATCTCACCTGCTTCGCAGGTGGCGCTGGTAGTAAAGAACCCGTCTGCCAATGCAAGAGACATAAGAGACGTGGGTTCAGTCCCTGGGTCGGGAAGATCCCCTGGAGGAGGGCATGGCAACCCACTCCACTAGCCTTGTCTGGAGAATCCCATGGACAGAGGAACCGGGTGGGCTACATTCCATGGGGTCGCAAAGAGTCAGACACGACTGAAGTGACTTAGCACGCATATACGCATAAGTATCCATCTATCTGTACGTGCATATTTCTAATTATAGAGGCTAAACTTTTACCTTGAAACTCACCATTAAAAGATATTTCTATGGACTAGGTAGGTATATTGCAGATACAGTCCAGGGACCACTGTTGTTGGAGGTCTGTGAACATATTTTTGGAGGCTTGCAAGAAGACTTCTTTAAAAGGAGTGTACATTACTGAAAAACAGTGACCTCTCGACTATTGTTCTCGAATGCCATTCTGAACCACTGCCACCTATTGATGAAGTTTTTATTCGTCCTGGCGGGCTACAGTCCAAAGGGGTGCAAAGAGTCGGAGATGACTGAGTGACGAAGCATGCACACAATAAAAGGAGAAGAGTGATGATACTTGATGTATCCACATGCTATGTGAGAGAAAGTGAAAGTCGCCCAGTCGTGTCTGACTCTTTGCAGCCCCGTGGACTGAATTCTCTAGGCCAGAATACTGGAGTGGGTAGCCTTTCCCTTCCCTACTGGATCTTCCTGACCCAGGAATCAAACTAGGGTCTCCTGCATTGCAGGCAGATTCTTTACCAACTGAACTATCAGGGAATTAATACCCCTACCAACTGAGCTATCAGGGAATTAATACCCCAAGCAAGAAACACAGAGCTAGCCCGCTAGCTAGCTAACCCTCCGCTGACCTCATCATGAAGAAGGGGGATGAAGGACCATGGAGGGGATGGTCACGCAGTGTCAGGGGAACTGGGACCACAGCAACCAGGGAGTGGTCAGGTGACTTCCCAACCTCTGAGGGTATGTGGTAGGTGATGCACTGGTCTTCTCTGACCCCTAGTGGCAGGAGAGGAGCACCGAGCTGCAGAAATCCCTGTAGAAATCCCTACAGGCAGGGCAGCCCTGTAGCTTGTGGCTTGGAGCTCTGGTCTGTCGAGGTGGAGATGCAGAGGGATATTTCCTTATCCCACTGGGCTGCTAGAGGGACCAAAGACCCATTATGGACCTCAGTACTTCCTGACTAGCAGCCATCCCAGCAGGCCAGCAATTAGCACCTTTCTCTCCAAGGCCCTTCCCTACCTCTGGTGCTTGCCAGAGTATCAGTAGGCATGTCCCCATTAGTGCTCATGTCTGGGCACTGTGTCTTGAGTTTGTTAAACTGGAACACCACAAAACCCATCTGTAAGCATGATAGGTTTGTGGTTGACCTGGAGGAGATGTGCTTCCTCCATGATGCTAACTGGTACTCAGCTCCCTTCCCCAGCTGAAATGAAGTGACGTGAGCAGGTACCCAGAAAGTGACTCCCTCTCTCTTTTCTGACTCTCCCAGAGGAGAACTCATTTGAAGGTAAGCCAGGAGGTGAACTGAGGGCTGGGAAACCCTAGTGACTGGGGATGGCGATGCAACAGGAGGTGGTTGGCTGGTAGGAGAGCAGACTGTGAGGACAGGTAGGGATAGTTGTGTGAATTGGGAATAGACGAGTCAGAGATTCCAAGGGCCGGAAATGTTAAGATTTCAGATCAGTGTGCAGAAGACCTTTCCAAAGGTCATGCTATCCGCTGCTGGCACAGGCAGCCTTGGAAGCAGGAGCTTGTCTGTGGGAAGCAGAGGGGCGGTGCACTGGATGTACTGGGGTGAGTGGGAACAGGTCGAGTTGGTCCCTGCAGGGCTGATGCTCCTGCAAAGGTTTCATGCGCCTTTGCACCCTTGCCTTCTTCTTTCTACAGCACTGCCCTCTGCTCTTATCTTCACCCTTTACCTTCTGCCCAACTTGAGAAGCCTGGTGCTTCCAGCTCTATAGCAGGCTGAAACTGATGGAATACTTTAGACCATGTCACTGGGTGATTTTGTCCGAATCAAGCATTATTTTAGGGTTTGGAGGGAGCCATTGTCTTGGTCTCCTTTGGTCCCTAAGGGTGAAGGAGGAGGGCTGACCCCGAGCATGCAGGTATCACATGAGGTGTCCGGCACACCCATGTCATCCTCATGTTTATGGGCCAGAGGACTGTCTCCGGGAGGTTCACATGCTCTACAGGGAAGAACCAGGATGCAAACCCCCTCCTGTTTGCTTTGAGCAGCAGATGGCTGCCCTGCACATCCCTGGAATTCCCTGTCAGTCCATTATCTATCTTTCTTGTCTTGTTGACTCAAACAGCAGCATCAGGGGCATTCAAGAAGTTTCTTCCCTGACATCACTGTTGGAGATTTTGTGTGTGTGTGTGTGGTGGTGGTGGTGGAGGGGAGGTGCTAAAGCTTCATGGTTCCTGATCACCTTCAGTCCATCAACCAGTTGAATTATATGTTGAATCTGAACCACTTTTGGGATCCTGGAGCCCTTCTGTTTAGAGACCAGGTTCTGAGTTTGGGTCCTGGCTCCATCTCTTACCTGCAGTGTGACCTGGGTCATCATTTACCTCTAGGGACCTTTTCTATTGGTGCTGTCCTCTCTGCATCTGGGAATGGCAGGATTCCATAAGATCATGTATGTGGAGCTCAGTAGACCAGATACCATCACACAGGGCTTATTATCCATGTCAGATGTTCTCTGGAAAGAGATCGCAGGGAACACATCAGAACATAAATGACTAGTTGACACGGCATTGTTGATGGCCAGTGTTGGTGGCACCTGAGGGCACCCATGGAATGAAGCGATGCTGAGATTGATGGAGCACTTGATTCATTTAAGGATCTTTGATATTTATCTGGGGACTCCCTAGCATGGTACCCTGCTTTCCCTGCCTTCAGTTCTTCAAAAGGTCCGTGACTTAATGATCTTCGCATGATGAAATGAACAGAATGTGGTGGCTGTTTTAACCATGTTGCAGTAAACTGTTGCTCAGTGACTCTAGAGCCTAGAAAGGGAGAGAGGAGGAGAGAGATGAGATCCCTTAAGGGGTGTCTTTCGCTCAGACGGGAGAGGCTAGGTGGCATGAGGAATGGGAGGTTGGTAGGTTTCACGCTTATTTGCAAACAGTGCTCCTTCCTGAACCAGCTTCTCTTGTCAGGACGGAAAGGCAGGCAGGTTGTGGTTCTCAGCAGAGCCTGACCTTGAGGAGACACCCCCAGGGGGTCTGCTGTGTGAGTTGGGGGCACCATTCACGCTGATTTCTTGGGACCACTGTGCCGCAGACCAAGCTCTTCTCTCGATACTTTAAGGGAGGGAAGGAGGTTAGCTCTCCCACATGAGACCATCTGGAGGTTGGCTCGTGGAGTGTGTAAGCTGACACATGCGTGTGCAAGTGTGGGAATGAACCCCGTGAGGATGGGAGCTGTGTCTATATGTTCATCCTTCCACGTCAATTTTCTGAAGCTGAGGTTCTACTGGCTCACACAATAAGGAAAGTCCATTAGCTCACTTCAAACAGGGCTTGAGGTGGCTCATGGTCATCCAGGTTTCTTCTCCTTTCCCCTCTGGCATCCTCAGCTCGTCAGCTTCGTCCCTCAGGCTTGATGCCTCTTGGCCCCCAGGTGGCTGCTGTGGTTTTAGAAGCAGACATGTCACATTTCTTTTGGGGGTCATTGAGGAAACCTTTCCCCAAAGCCCCCAGAAGGCATTCCCTCATGTTCTACTGGCAGGGGGATGAGGGGGTTATGATTTAGTCCTTTGTCTCAAGGAGGAAGAGGGGACATTGGACAGTGGTGGCTCTGCTACCAACAAGTGACGTGGCCGTGGAGGGGAAAGGCACCTATTTGTGAGCAACTAAGGCAGTGTGTGCATGTACGTTTGTATGTGGACCTGAGGCCCCGGGGCCCTGAACAGCTACTGAACGCAGAGGGCGCCCCGCACTGGCCCTGGGTCTTTGGCATCACCCTACTTTTAAGGAACGTGTCCTGTTCCCCCAGCTGACGCGTATGCTTCTTGGGGGTAGGGGCTGAGTCTTCAACTCTTTTGACTCCCTTCCCTTAAATCTCCTTATTTCTGGCACAGTGCTGGGCACACGGGAGTCACACAACAGATCTTATCACTAACAATAGAGTAGCCGCATACGTGGGTTATTTATGATGCTCTGGGCCCTCTGTGTGCAAGCTCACCAGAGCCCTGCAGTGTAGATCTCCTCCATCCCACTTCACAGGTAAGTCTCAGAAAAGCCGAGGAACCTACCAGGGACACCAGCTGATAGGTGGTGGAGCAGAGAGTCCAGATATAGTCCTGGCAGTAGGACCCTGGCACTCCATGCTGGTGATCTCTAAGCTGCATTGCCTCCTGGCTGTATTATTGAGTCACCGAATGAGTGATGAAAGGGAGGTGATGGGAGAGAACTTCCCTTCCTAAACATTCAAGTCATCTTTGAAGGCGTCCAGAACCAGGGAGTAGCATCCACGTGGTAGGTGGGATCCTGTGAGCCTTCCCTGGTCAGGAAATCCTCCCCTGGGTCAAGCTGAGCACTGCCTCTGGAGGACCACTGCCCATGAATCTGGTTGCAGAACCACTTTGGTCTGCAGAGCCGCCTAAGGGCGTGGTCATCACCTCCTCGGCCCATCCCTGCTGAGGGCTCAGCAGCCTTGATTTGAGCTCTTCTCATCCCTGCCTGCTCTGTGACAAGCCCCTGGCCATCCTGGTTGTCCCCTCCTGGACACGTCACTGTTTGCCCACGTGCCCTTTGGGCTTTGGTGATCCTACATGGGCCTGAGCAGTTCCATGCCCCCAGCAAGAACCCACGCCTCTGCCCGGTCTGAGCATACATCTCTTCTTCCAGCAGCTGTGTCAGTTTGGAGGCTTGTCTTCATAATCTCTTAAGCCCCTGCAAGTGCGAGGGAAGGCTCAGTGTGTGGATTAGTAAGAGCTCCTTATGGTTCAGCAAGGTGAATGTATTCCACATTGCACACAGCACACTTTGGGATGATGGCAGAAGGACTAGCTGGTGCATAAATATAGAAATACATTTAATTTGTGCAAGAAAAAGTCAGATTGGGGTCAGGCACATGACCATATTTAGTCCCCACGTGATCCTGCATGGAGTGCATCATTCTTGTTTTACAGACGAGGAAGCTGTAGCTTGGAGAGGTGGTAGCCAGACGAGGGTCACCCGGGTTTACTTGGCTGTCCAAATCTCTCTTTCCTCACCTGTAAGATGAAGATAACAGCCTTTGTCCACCTTGCCAGGAGCTGGGACATTGGTCCCTAGACTTCTTCTGGCTGGTGTCCTCTCTGACCTCTGCCTGCAAACAGCCACCCATGCCCAGAGCATGGAGTATATTAAAATTGCAAACAGTAGTGAGTGTGAGTGTGTGATCATGTGTGTACATGCTGAGGGCTGCGTCTGCAGACCCGATCAAGCGGACACGGTCATCGAAAGGGACCAGACTCCAGCCCTTAGGCCTCTGTCATCTGCTCTCCCCGCAGAGGGCCATCCGCGTGCGCAGCCACTCCATGGAGACCATGGTGAGCAGCCAGAAGAAGCAGCATGGCGGGGGCATCCCCGGCAGCCTCAGCGGGGGCATCACCCATAACAGCGTGGAGGTCACCAAGACGACCTTCTCGGTAAGAGCTGCCTGCCCGGGGGTGGCATCCTCCCGGCCCCAGTGGGGGAGGCTGGGGCCAGGCAACTTAGAGCAGGGATGACAGAGGGAAACTGAGGCTGTTTGGGGAGTGAGCCCAGGCCTCTGAAATGGAGCCTGCATCCCTGGGGTTGGCCCGGCCTAGAGGCCCTTTTGTCATCCTGTTCCCCGAGTTTGCTCGACCACTGAGTCAACCTCAGAGCCAACCCTGCAAAATGGGCCTGAAGTGAGTCTCTTTGCTTCGGGGCTTGGGACCCCTGACTGTGAAAGGCGTGTCCTTCCTTTGTTCTTATTAATGATAACAGTAGCTGTCTCCCACCCCGCCCCCACCCGCTTTGGGCTTTGCTGAGCACTAGGCACTGAGCTATATCATTCATGAACATTATCTGATCCATTCCAGTGACAGTTCCTGGAGGAAAAGGAGGCCCAGAGGGTTTAAGTGACTTGCTACAAGTCACCCAGCTAAGCTGAAGAGCTGGGATTTGAATGCAGGTCTCGCCGATCCAAAGTCTGAGTTCTTAGTCACTGTGTAGACAGTTCCCAAGGAAGGAACCTGGCAGGTCTGTGGGTTTTAGTCTGGTCAGCTCACACCAGAAGCTGGCCAGCCAAGGAGCCAGTGAATTCTTTAAAAAAGCAAAGTGACTTTGCATTTGCATGGATTAGACTTTTTTCTTTTCATTGCAGAACATGTCTACCACGATACTAATCATTAGTATTATAAATAATGTCCCACAATTTATTTATTTATTTTTTGGCCATACTCCATGGCACGTGAAACCTTAGTTCCCCAACCTTAATTCCATGCTTCCTGCATTGAAAAGTGGTCTTAACTGCAGGACTGCTGGGGGAGTCCCTCGCATAATTCATTTAACTTACCAAATGTTTTCATTATTATCTGGTTCCTCCCACAAGGTCTGTGAATGAGCAGGGTAGGGCCGTTTTATCTTTATTCTGTGGATGAAGAGACTGAAGCCCAGAGGGTTTTGTCACTTGCCTGAGGTGGAGGGCAGAAGCTGGGACCTGGGTTAGGAGCCTGATGGGCTCTAAATGTTGGCCATAGGCTCTCATCTCCCCCTCCACGGTCTCCCAGCTCTCCATGGTCCCCTTGCATGTGGCTGAAGCAGAGCCACAGTCTTGGGCTCCCCTTGCCTGGAGCTGTGTGTGCACCCGACTCTGCTGCTCTCAGTCTTATTATTGGGTCCAATCTGTGACACCAGCTTGGACCCATTTCTTGGTAGAGTCAGGAGCCCAGGCACGTGTGCTTGTCTGTTGGGGGTTTGCCATATGACCTAGGCCAAATCTCCTCATTCCTGGGCTCCTTAGCATCCTCACTGGTGAAGGCCAGAGACTGGTCCAGGTCTCTCTCAGGACTCTCAGCTCTGTGGTTCTCAGTCTGAGTCATCCTGTCCTTCTAAATATGTGGGACTCTCCTTAGGGTGACCCTGACCTCCAGGGATTCTGGTCTTTGGTAGATTGTTAGCTGGGTAACAGGTTTGGCTTAAGAACACAGGAAAACAGGCTGCAGGTGGCTTGAGTCTCAGGGTTCCAGCTCCCATTCCCCCATTATTAGATCTCACCTTCCTGGCTGGCTTGCTGCTTGCTGGGATCTCCTCCAGACCAGGGCCTATTTGTAGGTGGGAAAGGTGGAGGAGGAGAAGGAGGGCTGAGTTTGGGGGGTCAGCACTCACTCTGGCAGTTTCATTGGCAGCCTCCTGTGGCGGTGGCAACGGCGAAGAACCAGTCACGGAGCCCCATAAAGCGGAGGTCGGGGCTCTTCCCCCGTCTGCACACGGGCTCTGAAGGCCAAGGGGACAGCCGGACACGATGGTAACTGTCAGTTCTCACCACTGCTGCAGCTGTCAGAGGCGCACCTTGGGGAGGGCTTGGCATAGATCGGGAGATGGCTTCCTGTTGAACCTGGTCCCCACTTCAGACACCTGCACACCCCCGTCACTCATTCACCTCTTTATCCACCAAGGCAGGTTTGGGCAGTCTCTGCACAGGACTTTCCAAAGCTTTACAATTTGCATTTTGACCCCAGACTAGAAACACCACTGGGCTTCCCAGGTGGCACTAGTGGTAAAGAGCCCGCCTGCCAATGCAGGAGACATACAAGTCAGGAAGATCCCCTAGAGGAGGGCATGGCAACCTACTCTCTTGCCTGGAGAATCCCATGGACAGAGGAGCCTGGTGGGCTACAGTCCATAGGGTTGCAAAGAATTGGTCATGACTGAAGCAACTTAGTGTGCACGCATGCAGAAACGTCACTACAATTCTTTTCTTTCTTTGCCCCCTTCTTCAGTGCTTACTCAGATATCAGCTCTTATGGAAACCTTTGCCTGATTCTAACAGGCAAAGTTCATCAGACCTCCTCTGGGTTTCTAGAATGCTCTCTCTCTCTCTTTTTTGTTTTAAAATAACTCTCATATTGCATCATACTTCACCTGTTCCTGCTAATGGCCATTCTGATCATTTAATCACTGAGCCCACTTATCATTTAATTCAGTAAGCAGCATCATTGAGTGCCTGCCCTGTGCTGCACTCCGTGCTCTGTCAGGAGCTACAGAAGATGAAAACTTGCCTGTGGAAGCTTACCATCTTGTGAAGGGAAGGGAGGCCTTGGTGTCCAGGCCTCCAGGTTGTCTGTCTGCAGCCCTGGATGGTGCACCATCCGCTGGGCTTGAGCATGCAGGACCAGGGGCATGTTTACAGAAGGGGCTGAAAAAGCTCTATTTGAAACCTGTAAATGTGAGTAAGTCCTTGTGGGCCCCCAGGAGAGAAGGGCAGAGTTGGGAGTGATCAGACTGCAGGTCTTGAGCTTAGGAGAGAGCTCTTGACTGGAGAGCTCCTGGGAGCTCCTGGGGTGGAAGTGATGTTTAAAGAGGAACCAAAGAATATGGCCACACCATAGGGTGTATAGAATGCCTGGAGAAGACCTGCATTTAGGGGCAAGTGGAGAGAGGAAAGCCAGTAAGGAAGATTTGGGAGAAGATGAAAGAAGAGAGAGCCTGGAGATACAGGGGTAGGGGATGGATCTCAGAGGCCAGAAGAAGAGACATTCCTGGAGGGAGAGTCAGCTCTGCCAAGTACACAGAGAAGTCCAACTCAAAGACTCAAACCCCGCTTGGGTTGACAACCAGGAGATCATTGTGAAAGTGTTAGTTGCTCAATTGTGTCTGACTCTTTGAGACCCCATGAGACTGTAGCCTCTGTCCATGGAATTCTCCAGGCAAGAATATTGAAGTGGGTAGTCATTTACTTCTCCAGGGGATCCTCCAGACCCAGGGATTGAACCTGCGTCTGCCACATTGCACGCACATTCTTAACTGTCTGAGCCACCAGGGAAGCCCTAGGAGGTCATTAGCACCTCATTAAAAGTACATTGAGGCACTTCTTGCCTCTGGGATGGCTCTAATAATAATAACAAAAAGACAAATAATAACACATGTTGGTGAGGATATGGAGAAGCTGGAATTCCCTTGCATAGCTGGTGGGAGTGTAAAATAATGCAACTGCTTGTAAAAACAGTCTGGCAATTCTCCAGAGGGTTAAACAGAGAGTTACTGAATGACCCAGCAGTTCCACTCCTAGGTATGTACCCAGGAGAAAGAATATATATGTCTATATAAAAAGTAGCATGCAGATATTCATAACAGCGTCCTTCATAGCCTAAAGTGAAAATAGTCCAAATGTTCATCCCTCGAAAAATGGATAACTGAAATGTGGTATATGCATAACGTGGAATATTACTTTGCAATAAAAAAATAATGAAATTAGCATGGAATATTGCTTGCAGTAAAAAGTGGTGAAATACCATAGTACCTACTATGGCATAGATGAACTTTGAAAATGCGATGCTAAGTGAAAGAAGCCAGTCACAGAAAGACCGCACTACGTCGCATGATTCCATTTATACGGAATATCCAGAATAGGCCAATCCATTGAGACAGTCGACCAGTGGCTGTTGGGGGAGGAGAGAATGGGCAGCGACTGTAAGTGCATCCAGAGTTTCTTTCAGGGAGGCTGAAATATTCTGAAATTAGATTGTGGTGATAGTTGTACAACTCTGTGAATAGACTGAAAACCATTGAATTGCACACTTCAAATGGGTGAATTGTATAAGGATTATATCTCAATAAAGCTATTATACAAATAAAAGTGCATTGAAGACAGGGCCATCATGTCTTCAAAAGTGAGCAGGGCAATGGGTGTCAGGACTTGGTCTTTGTTAAGCTAGAAGAGGAAGAAACCCTGGAGCTCCAGACTGAAAGTGACCCACTTCCCAGCACAAGGGCCACTTCATCACCTGGACCCAGGGAGCTCGTTTTACAGTCTGTGTGAAGTGTAGCCTCTGGAGTTGAGCAGTGGTAGCCTGGATAGCACCCTGGGGAGCCCATGTGCCTTGGGTTTTTTTTCCCATTGAGGTGTGGTTGTCCCAGACCCCCTCCATTCCCTTTGTGGCCTGCTCTTGACCTAGAGCTCTGCCGTGTGAGATGGCCAGCCAGGGGTAGGGGATGGTGGACTTGTGCTTGGGGGCACCAGCCTAGAACTCTTGCTTGATGACTCTTGACTCTCACCCGGGAACCTGGAGTAGCCTCTGATGGAGCAGAGGATTCGGTGGTCTGCCACAGTGTCTGAGGAGGTCTGGATGGGAGTGGAGGTCCTGGTGGCCACGCTGTCAGGGGGGCACTATGACCCCACAGGTCCCCATGGTGCTGAGTGCTGGTGGGGGGGTTGTGGACTGGCCCCCTGGCCTCACTCCTCTTCATCCTCCTTTCCTCAGTGACAGTGCATCCAGCAACCCCAAGACCCCGGAGGGCGGACACTCTTCTCAGGAGATAAAGTCTGAGACCTCATCCAACCCCAGTTCTCCGGAAATCTGCCCCAACAAGGAGAAGTAAGAAAGTGAGGTGGGGTGGGGTGGGGGCTTTAGCCACCCGGGACCCCAGAATATGTGCTCCACTCCTGGCCGGCTGACAACCAGCTTCTCTTGCCTTGGGAACTCTCTGAAACAAAAGCCAACACCAAAGCAGGGGCCTGCTGGAGGGGGTGGCGGTGCTGGGGGGCTGCTGGTGGGCAAGCTCAGGTCTGCCAGGCCTGCCTTACCCTCAGTCTCAGGGAGGGCCTGTGGGGGGCGTCTCGGCGTGTGACCAGGGCCTGCCTGCCTTCCTGTTCCCTGCAGGCCCTTCATCAAATTGAAGGAGAACGGCCGAGCCAACATCTCCCGCTCCTCCTCCAGCACCAGCAGCTTCAGCAGCACGGCCGGGGAGGGCGAGGCCATGGAGGAGTGTGACAGTGGGGTAGGTGCAGCCCCGTCCAGCCCTGGAGAGCAGCGAGGGGCACCCTGGGCCCAGGCGGATGCTGCTTTGTGCATTAAAATAGCTCCTGTGGGCAGAGCCTCACACAGGCTCAGCGGGTAAAAGGGGAAGTGAGGAAATGGGAGAGGGCCCAGTCAGCCATGTCCACCCTCTGGGAGCAGTGGTTCAGGGTGGGGTGGGGGGTCCTCCCCCAGAGTGACACTCCCTCACTCCTCAGAGTGATACTCCCTCAGGAGTATCAGCAGCAGGGGTCAGAGGTCAGACTGAATGGTGCCCCTGTGGTGGGCTTCCCAGCTGAAGGAGGGCTCATCTCTCTCCATGGGGCTGGGTCAGGGGCAATTCCTGGGGGGCAGGGGAGAGGTTGGAATCGAGGCTGTAAGCAACAAAGGGACAGAGCAGGTCCAAGTGGGGTAGTAGGAGCCTGTCTCAGGCCTGGGGAGGGTGGGACTGCCTGGCTCACCCAGCCTCTCTCCCCAGAGCAGCCAGCCGTCCACAACCTCTCCCTTCAAGCAGGAGGTGTTTGTCTACAGCCCGTCCCCAAGCAGCGAGAGCCCCAGCCTGGGGGCAGCCGCCACCCCCATCATCATGAGCCGGAGTCCAACAGGTTGGTGGTGTCTCGTGGGCAGTGTGGACCATGCGGCTGGCAGGGGCGGGGCTGTGGCCTGGCCGCTGTTGGTGGGGTTCGAGCCCCAGGCACACTGAATTGCCCTGTTTCCATTTCAACCCCAAAGTGTTAGGGCCTTCAGCTCTGCCGGCTCACTGCATCTGTTCATCACCCTCCAGAGGCTGTGTTCTCATCCCCTCCATACTCATGGGGAAACTGAGGCTCAGAGAGTTCAGTGATTTGCCAGAGGTGTTGAGACAGTGTGATTGGAAAGCTGAGGCTCTTTCCCCTGACTTCTCCATTAGCCCATCACCGACCCAGGGCCTTTCTGCCACAGAGACCATCTTGATAATACAGCGATAAGGAGCGGGAAGCGTGGTGCAGGTGGACGGAACCGCAGTGGGGAGGCCTGGGAGGAGCCCAGAGGCCGTGTACGGGACCCAGGTGTGGCTCAGTACTGCTGGAGTGCACGAGGGGACGTGTCAGAGGGCAGACAGCGGTTAGACAGTAGGAGCACCACGGGGCCCCTGGTGAGGATTTTGCTTCATCCTGCCCCCAGTGGGAGACATTGAAGGGCCTTCAGTCTTTAAAGGTCCTTAACTAGAAGGAGGGGAGAGACCGTTTTGGTGACTGCAGCTGGCTGAATAGACAGGGTTGGTGGGGAGTGGATGCAGGGAGGGAGAGCAGTGAGGGGTCACTGTGAGTGGCGAGGGGTCACAGGGCCATGGATGGTGTATGGGGTGATGGGAGAAGGATGTGGATTCAAGGCGTGCCCAGGTTCAGTAGTGAGGGCTCAGGGAAGGCAAAGAGTGTGGGCTTTTCAGGTTCCTATGATCCCTGCAGTCAGGCAGAGAAGGAGGAGCCAGCTCTGGGGAGCGAATAAGGGGTTGGAGCCCAAGGGGTGTCCAAGCAGACATGTGTGGTTGGCACCACTGGGCACTGGGCGGGCGTGGAAATCAGAGTGTTGGTCCTGCCCTGAGGAGGGCAGTGTTATGTAGTGGAGGACTCTGGAGCTTGGCTCCAAATCCTGGGTCTTCCACTTACTAGTGATGTGCCAATGGGCAGGTTACTGAGTCTTTTCTGTGCCTCCGTTTCCCCAAACGAAAAATGGAGGGAAGGGAATATTTCCTACCTCCTGTGGTTGGTTGTGTGATGAGCAAGTAAGCTTACGGTTGTAAGAGATGCAGAACTGTTAGCCTAAGTATTTATTGAATAACAGGAAGAAAACAATAGTGTAATAAGTGGTTCTCAACCGGGGGAGATGTTGCTTCCTAGGGCATGCTTTTCAGTGTCTGGAGGATTTTTGATTTTCATGATCGTGGGAGGGGAGTGTGCTGCTGGCATCTCCTGGGCAGAAGTCAGGAATGCTGCTAAGTGCCCTACAGTGCACGAGGCAACCCCCCCACCCTGCCACCCCCCTGCCCCGCAACAAAGAGTTGTCTTGCCCATAATGTCAGGCTGGGGTTCAGGAACTTTAGTCTAAATGATAGAAACGTTTAAGGCCAGGGGGCCAGCAGGGTCATTTAAACCACGGTGCTTCTGGGGTTCTCATGGTGAAGAAGTGTTGACAAATACATGCAATGTTAGGGATAAAGAGAAGGCATGGTTCCCAAGTAAACAATCATCATGTTAGGGCGGCAACCTTCTGTGGCTGAGCAGCTGTGGAGCTGGGTTCTGATCCTGGTGCAGCGTTGATAGGCCCACCTCTCTGAGTCTCAGTTTCCTCATCTGTAAAGTGGGGTAGTAATGTGAATTTCCTGATTTTTTTTTTCAACAAGGCTTATTAATTAAATATTGAAGGAATGATTGAATCTGTAACCAAGCCTGGATCCTACTTGATATTAAATAAATATCAAAATAAATAAGGTTTTGAGTAAAAGGAGGTGTGACTTGCTGAAGGTCACCTGGGGCAGAAGGGGACCTCCAATAGGTCTGCGATTCCGGCCTGTGCTTATTGCAACCCCACCTCCCATGGAGTGTTTAACCCTGAGAGGGGGCCGCCTCTCACTCCCAGCCCCACAAGACTTGTGCTTTGTACCTGTAGGACTGGGGTGGGCTTGTGGAGATCTGGAAACCTGTTTTAGAGGAAGAGACAGGGGTGAGGGGAGGGAGGTGGCTGGGAGGGCTTGACATCGGTCTTCCATAATTCCAATGCCGTGGCCATTGGTCATTTCATACGTGAGCTCCCTGGGATCCTGAGAGGGTGCTAGCGGCTCTCACCAAAAGGTAGTCATAGCACCGAGTGGAAGCTTTGAATATAAAGCACCAAGAGTAAGTCAGCAGTTTCTAGATGGAGTATACCAAGCTGTAGATTATCTCAGCCAGAGGAAAACCAGAAAGCCAAGGGAGTGCCCTGCCAGTGGTGTGCTGTCAGCGTTTAACAACTGGCTGTCCCACCGCACACGCACACACACACACACAGGCATATGTTTACTGTAAATTTTACTGATCTAAAGGATCTGAAGCACATAATTTATAAATAATGATATTAACAAAATGTACAACATTCTTTACTATAAATTCCTCAGAGTCAATTGATTCTCACAAAATGCTTTTATTGATATTTGCCTAACTGTTGTATCTGTAGAAAACATAAAGTTCCAGATGATGAATGAGTATAGTTTTGACATGAATGTTGATTGATATTATTTTGTCAGTGATGTGAGCAGCTTCTCTGCTGAATCAGATAATAGTTTTCAAATACGAAAAGAGTGTTTTCTCAGTTTTTTGTGCCATTCACAATGTAATGACTAGAGACGAACACATTTTCGAGTATAATCCGTTCTATTAACATATGCTCCATGAGTTTCTTATGTCTAGACAAGAAAACATTAAATTAAGCTCTGATTTGTAGTGTGTGCTGACTTCCGTGGTGTGACTATTCCTGGCTGATCTCAAGCATCCATGTGACATGGAGTTGGGAAGAACTACTTGACACAATGGGGGCTTCCCTGATGGCTCAGTGGTGAAGAATCCGCTGGCAGTGCAGGAGACACGGATTGGACTCCTGCATCAGGAAGATCCCCTGGAGGAGGGCATGGCAACCCACTCCAGTATTCTTTCCTGGAGAATCCCATGGACAGAGGAGCCTGGTGGGCTACAGTCCAAAGGATCGCAAAGAGTCAGATGTGACTGAGCGATGTGTGAGCGACTAAGCACACACAAGCATCAGACATAATGGATGTAAATAATCTTAGGAGAATAAATAATAGTAAAATGTACTGAAATAACTAGGTGACTTCTGAGTATTGATTACCTTTGATGAATATAATTTGTTTAATTGTAAGCTTGTAGAATTAAAAAAAGATAACTGTAACAACCAGCTCATGACATTTCTAAAAATGTGAGAGTTGGCTCTTGTGAATTGGCACAGGTCAGCTAGAGTGCCTAGTGGAGAGGACACCCCCTGCTTCTCTGGGGCTCCCTATCCAGCTCTTACCCGCTAGCCCCAGTGACCTTTGTAGCCCCACCCTCCTCTCAAGGGCATTCTTCTTTTTCCTAGATGTCAAAAGCAGAAACTCCCCGAGGTCAAACCTGAAATTCCGCTTTGATAAGCTCAGTCATGCCAGCTCCAGTGCGGTAAGGATCTGGGGACGTCGGGGGAGCAGGGGGAGCCTTCCACCTCCTACATGCCCATCTCCTCCAGAAGCCAGACATCCTTCCTGGGGCTGGAGGAAGAGGGTGCCTCACACCTCACATGGGGGCAGGGAGGAAGCTCTGGTCTGATCTGGGGGTGCCATTGGTTCCCCCTTGGTCCCCATGGTGCAGGCATCAGCCTGGGGTTCACCAGCCACCTTTCCACACCTCCTGTGTCAGAGCCACACCCTTGGACACAGGCAGATGCAAGTTGGAAATTATTGGCTCCTGGGCCTCATGTCCCTTCCCAGGCTCTCTGGAGAGATGAGCACCGAATATACAGAAGCTGTAGTCACTGGGGATTATGTGGTCTAGTGATTTAAAACTCTCATATGGATTTTTCTTGAAACAGGGTCACTAATGTGAAAGAGGAGTCCTTCGCTTGTCAAAGGTGGGTCAGGTGTTGGTCCTGCTGTGGCCACGAGGGAGGGTGTGTCACTAAGATTGAGCGTACTGGTGGTCTGATACCCAGAGAATGGCCAGAGAGATCCTGACTGCTGGGGAGGGCCAGTGCCTCTTCCCTGGAGTCTCTATGGTGGGACTCAGGTCTGGATGGGGAAGAGGGCACACGGCCTTGGGTGCCCATGGGAAGGGTTGCCTGGTGGGATTGGACCAGGCTCACTGAGTCTCCCTTCCCCAGAGCAGCCTGTTCCCGCATGCAGAGGGCAGTAGCCCAGAGCCCTCCTTCCTCAGTTGGCCCCTGGCCTTCCTGTGTTGGCAGCCTTTGTCTCCTTGTGTCTTTGTCCAGTTCTCTGAGATGAGACATGTCTTCCCTGTGTGTCCAGAGATGCCCTGGTTTCTTAAGCATTGTGCAGCGTGAGCCCAAGGGGAACCCTACTCCCAGCCTCAGGCAGGGACTCATGAAGTTTTCAGCAGAGCAGGGCATGGGTCCAGCTCTCCACCGCCAAGACCTGGCCTCCTGCTAAGGAAGTTACTAAAGACCCATCTGACTGCCCAGCCTTCTCCCTGCCATGGGGCTCCCAGGGGTTTGAGTCACATTTGGAACCAGGGGGAGGAGCGCAACTGAGCGCTCATTATGCAAACCTGGATTCCCACTTCCAGTATGGACTTCAGACGCCTCATTCACTAAAGTAATGTTTGTGCCCAACTTCTCAGGTGGTGGCAGCTCTGCACCCTTGTATCTGGCAGCCACCCATCCTAAGCACGTGTGGGCACAAGCATCTCCTTCTCTTCCTTTACCTACTATTCGATCATCTTCTCCCTTCTTGTTTTTTCCAGGGAAGCCCCGATTCTGTCTCGGAGAAGGCTCCTATTCCAGAAGTTTGGGGGTGCCGTCCACTACTCTGACCGTCACAGGCTTGCTTTTCCACTGGCCACCTGGCCACCAGACAAGCTGTCTGTCCCAGTGTCCCGACCTGGCCACAGCCTTGCCCGTCCCTGCCAGTACCTCCCCGTCTCTGGGCAAGGCCTCATTCCTCCAGGCTCCCCGTGCTCCTGACCGCCCTATGTGATGTGTGTCTGGGTCGTTTGTCATCTCGTTTTGTCTGCAGGGGAAAGAGTTGGGCAAGGGAAGAGGGGGATAGGGTACCAGTCAGAGTCCAGAGAGGCAGAGAGAGTGGTGAGGTGGGCAGCAGAGGCTGACAGCAGGGCACTACACCCAGGCAGGGGCAGCGCCGTACCCTGGACGTGGTAGGCAGGAGGCTGCAGCCACACTGAGCATGTCTCCCTTCCCCGAAGCAGATGCACTTAGTGGTGGCGGAGGGAGCATTTTTCTAAGAATCTAGATTTGTAGCCATCCTAGAAGGCGTCCTGATAGAAACCGGTTCTGCTGCTCCTTCGTGTCTGGAGCTCCCAACATCTACTTGCTTCTGTGCTGGGAGTTTCTTACCCACCTGCTGACATCAGGCCAGACTGCTTTTGTCCCTGCTGCCCCGGGATCTCGAGCTATGTGGCCGGGTGAAGCTGAGACACACAGCTGGGCACGCGTGGGAGGCGTGTTCTTCTTGGACGGCTTTACTTCCTGCAGGAAAGCGGTAGCTGCCAGGGAAGTCGTCAGCCTCTCCCCTTTGAGCGGATACCTTTCCCACAAAGGGGTGGGCAGCGGCGGTGGGAGGGTATTCAGGGAGAGCCAGGAGCATGCAGGGGCCTTGGCCAAGGAGAACCTCAGGGCCAAGGGCTGGCTGGGAGCCAAGTTGCTGCTGGTTATGGAGGTTCACAGGAGGCAAAGAGAGTTACTTCCATCCCCCACTTAGAGGGGGAGCCCAAGAGGCGGGGTGGGGGACAATTGGATGGGTTGGTCTAGCTTAGGTGTGGGGATGGGAGGTGTCTTTCTGCAGTTTAGATGTCTGGACTCCGCCAGCACCCTGGGGGATTTTTTCCAGCTACTAAGCCCTTTGGTTTTATCAGGGCTTGATCCACCCTAAATCTTAAATCCTTCTTTTCTCCTCTCCAGCCACAAGTCTGTAAGCATTTGTCACATGAGTGGGATTCTTGCAACCTGGGTCCCTGTTGGGCATAGTTCAGACACTACCTGTTATCTGCACCCTCACCCTTTGCTGGGCTGAGCTGGCTTGCTCTCTGAGAAGTGGGCCCTCCTTTCTTCTCAGCCATCTGAGTCAGTGATAGGTCATTTCTGTTGACTGGCCATGGTGGGGTTTAAGGTGAGGAGGTGTCCTCCAAGTTAAACAGTCTGAAGAGCAGACCCTTGAGGGGTGCCACAGCTCCAAGTGTGTATGGGGCCTCAGTGACACACAGCTGCCAGGATGACACCGCTAGGCTCCTGTTTCAGTGAGCAGATTACATGGACTTCCAAATGCTGTGATTGCATCAGGATCTGGGCCTATCCCCAAGGCAAGACGTAAAAAGGTTACACTTGTTTTTTGACTGATGTGACAATTTCCCCATTGCTTTTGCTTTTAGAGCAAAATCGTGGTCCTTCATCCTCAACTCACGTGAACTCTGTGGGATCCTATTTATAGGTTGGGTGGACCTCTCCCCTTCACGCTATCTGGGAAATGTGTTTGCTCAAAGTACTAGTCCGGTTAGGTTTATTCTGGTTAGAAGGTCAACAATGTCTGTTTAGCTTGTATTAAGATCCCCGTAGCAGCGCCCACGGCTGGAATGAGGCCCATGGATTCTGGCAGAGTTCTCTTGGCTGGGCTTCTGAAGGAGCTTGAAAGGTCAAACTCTATTTCTTTAAAAGCTGTTCCAGGTTCTGGCTGGCTTCTCTGCGTAGCTGTATTTACAGCCGCCTGGTGGTTGTGCTGTGCTGTGTTTGTCGTGCTCTGGGGGTCCCCTGGGGTTTTCAGGTGGTCCCCATTCTGTCCTACTTGGGAACCTTCCACCCACCTTCCCCCACTGCTCTGGCTGCTCTTCCTGCAGCCCCCAGCTCCCGGAGGGCTCTGCCCCCTGCCTCTGAGCCAGGGTCCGGGTTGATCGCTCAGTATGTCCAGAGAAACTGAGAGGCTTACATGGGCTCCCTAAGAAACAGACCTGAGAAGTGGCCTCTATCTTCTGTGTGCTGATGGAGATGCTCTGAGCAGGATCTGAAATGTCCCTCCCTCACTTCATCTAGGAAGTTTATTTTGTGGCTTCTAGAGTGTACCGCATCAGCCCCACTGAGGTCCAGGGCTGTGGAGGAGAAGGAGAACGAGGATGGGCCAGTCTCCCTTTGTCCTCTGGACCATGGGACTGGCAGCTTGGATTCCTGAAGGCTGCTCACTCCATCCCCCTCTTGCATTGCTCCAGAAGGTCTTTCCTTTTATTGCCCCATGTAGTCTTGAGGCTCAAAGGTTGCTCCAACCTCCTTGGTCCTTATGACCAGACTCATCCCTGATGGTGTTCTTGCTGGCATTTGAGGCGTCCCATCAGAGACATATTTCCTGGACGTAACTTTGGCTCTGGGACCTCATGGAAGAAGCTATACTTTTCAGCTCTGTTGGGCATCCATATGCCTCTACCGAGCTAAGGCTTAAAAACAGATGCAGAGAGAGCTGGAGAGAGAAGGTCTTAGCTAGAGTTTCTATTGCTGCTAGTGGATGGAAATGGGAAAAACATTCTGTGGTTCAGTCTTGTGAGCTTCATCTCCATGTCCAAGCCTTCCGGGCCCCTTTTAGCATCTAATCCAACCGTGTCACCTTCCAGATGAGAACCTTCAGCTCCAGTGAAGGGAAACAGCTTGCTTGAGGTCACATAGTCAGCTGGTGGCAAAGCTGGGATGAGAATCCACAACCCAGAGCCCTTTCTTCGGCACTACCTATCTGGTTGGTGGAACAAGAGACTGGATTTACCGGGGCCCTGAGATCTGAGGAAGCCAGTGAGCCAGTTTCTCGGCACTGGCTGGGAGGTGTCAGCAGCCACAAGTGCTGGTGGGGCTCAGTCTCAGCCTCTGTTCTTTTCAGGAGGGATGTTCTTTGGGATTTTTTTCAATGAGGGCCCTGGGGTTTGCCTCCAGCTCAGGCAAAGAAAACAAGGAGGGAAAGAGATTTCAGGGACTGTTCCTCAGTGACATTAGTTCTTCAGTCCCTATCTGTAATGAGGGTGTAGGCCTGGGCAAAGATGCAGTTAACCAAACCTCACTTTCCTTTTTTTTTTTTTTAGTTAAGGAGAAAAGTGGTAAAAGGAAACTCTTTGAACTCTCCCCGATCGTTAAACAAAGGTAGTCAATAAAAACCTCAGCTCAAGGAATGATAGCCCATTTCATGTTCTTACCCTGACTGTTTAAGGTGCCAACTCAAACACTACCCTCATTCATTCTTAGTCAACAGAGACAAGTCTGTTGTGGGGGAACGGTCGAGGTTCAAACAGATCTCATGGCTACCGGTGGCTGGCAGGGGCCCCATGGCTCCTCTCCAGCCTCCAGGTACCCCTCTCTCAGAGCAGGGAGAGTCAGCAGTTTGCCAGGGCTGTTCCTACCACCTGGGGGCCCCCACTGGGGCATTCTGTTCTGCTCTGATGGCTGTTTTATCGCCAGTTCCTTACCCACCCCAACCCCACAGCTCCTTCCTTTCAGCAGGGCCATGTGCCTCTTTGGGAGAAAGGAGAAACCCCCCACCAAGGCCAAGGACAGTGGAGTCCTGCCTAGTGAGACACTACTGGGGGGCAAGGGCCCTGTCCTGTCCTTATCAGTCCCAGGGACAGAGTGTATGGCTGGAAGACTGGAATTTAAATGCCATCGTTTCTGATTTTGTGACATTTCTACTTGGAAGGGTTAATCCCCCCCTTCCCGCTCCTTAGCATGTGTGTTAGCTCTCCCCTATCCCGGGCGTTGCCCTTCCACACTCCAGCCTGGGGAGTGCCGCCGTTTAAGTGTGAAGAGATTCCTCTGTGTGCTAGAACCTGCTTGGAGATGTAGCTTGGAGATGATGATCCATGTGATGATGACTTTTCTGTCTTTCCTCTTTCAGAGGAGGTGATTTGTAGACCCCCACCCCCACCCCTGACTGCCTATGTAATGTAAATAGTGTACATTTAATTTATTGCTATGGTAGCACATTGTATTTGTTAATGTATAAAATGAATTCTAAAAGTTGACAAATGTATATTTTGTTGCTTAAATGTGTCTTTGCAGAAATTGACAATAAATAAGATATTTTGTGTCCATCAGTGTTCAGACTTCTTTGCCTAGGACCCAGTCCTGAGCATCTTTCAGTACATCAGAGACTGAATCCATATTCCCATGGGCTGTATCTAGCCTGTAGATGTATTAATCAAGAAACATCCCTCTGACCACCGGCACCCACCCCCCACCCTCCAGCTTCATTCTCAATAGCCAATCAAGTTGCTCTTCCCTCACCTTTGATACCTAACCAAGTTCCTCTTAATAATTTTCCATCCAATTCCTCACCCTGCCATTGGCTAGAAATCCCCATTTGTCCCTGTTGTATTTGGAGTTGAGTTCAGTCTCTGTCCCTGATTGCAATAGCCTCAAATCCTCAAATAAAGTCTTCCTTGCCTTTTGAACTCTGGGGCAGTTTTTCTTTGACAGGTGGCTAACTTGTCCTCCCCTGCCCCCCAACCCAGCCTCTCCTCCTCTGCACATCTGCACCAGTGTTAGTAGGAAGAAGAGGGAGGCAGAAGAGACCTCTCATTTTGAGACTGCTCCCGAGTGAGTACAGTGTTAGTTGTACTCTGAGAAGCAGTCACCAAGACAGGAAGAAAACATTTGTTAGAAGAAAGACCTGTGAGAGAAAATGGGGAGGGAGCTGAAGAAAGCTGAAGAATTGTCCGACTGCCATGCAGGTCTGACCGTGAGTGAAGAAGAGATGGGAGGAAGCAACATGGCATGGAGGCATCTTTGATGCCAGTTCATTTCTAAGAAAATTCTAAGCAAGGCTATTGCAGAGTCCCCTAACCTCTGTCACCATCTCCCTGCAGACTGTGCACCCTCTCCCATTGCAGGCAGATTCTTTTTTTTTTTTTTTTTTGCAGGCAGATTCTTTATCACTGAGCCACCAGGCCCACATTGATGTAGGGGGTGGTTAAAGCCTCCTTTCTCTTGGTTCTCTCTGCCTCTCTGTCTGATATAAACCCTCTGTTGGCTCCTTGTGCTTGGCAGGTATTCAGATGCTGCTGATTTGTTATAAATTTCCTTGTTATGAGAGAACTCTATATGCATACAGTCTTTGCTTAATAGTGTAAGAATTTCAAGTTTGGCTACTTCCTTGGTGTCCACTCGGCTCTCAGGATGTCCCCTTATCCTCACCACCCTTGCAGGTAGCAATATCTGCTGCTGTATGTCACATCCCAGCACTCCTTCTCTTCCCTACATCTACCTTCTCCTTTCTCTAGACACTAGCCATGACCAGTGGTCTCGGCAATAAGACAATCATCATACATGACTCATTGTGGGATGTGTTTGGAGGACCCTCAATCTTGTAGGACTAAACAGAGACAAGCCAAATGCTCTCTTTCTTTCATGGAGCCAAATGCTCTCCTTCTTTCATCCCTCTCTTATACTGTCTGGAGAATGAGGAGGGGTGTTGCTTTTATTGCTGGTTCGAATGAAATGGTACCTTTCTGCCAGCCTGGTGGGGCTCCATGGTTGGTTCCAGTGATCCAGTGGTTCTCTGAATTTGAAATGCAGATTTGGCAGATCACTGCTATGGCTCATTCAAAATTCTGTCCTCCAACATTCAATGGTGCCCCTGTGCTCCCATGACACATACTATTTATGGGAACCAGAGTTAAGTTTCAGGGAGGAACTCTGAGAAGGAGTTATGACATCTAAAGGCAGGGTTCCACTGAAGGGGGCCACCAGACTCCACTTCTTCAGGCAGAGATAATACCTGTTGGGAGCATCAGGTCATCCCCACTTCAAACCAGCTCCCTCTACTCTCAGAAGAGAAAACTACTCCCATCCAGGGATGGCTTCTTTTCAAGCATTTTAGTTTTAGAGTGCATAAAAATCACCTGGCGAGATTGTTAAAAATGCAGATATCAGGCATCATTCCAGAGGTTCGAATTTGATTTGGTCCCAGGAATCTGCATTTTTAATAAGCTTGTGAAGGATTCTGATGCACTGATCTGGTTTGTAGTCTCTATATACGTCCCTTTCCTATTACAATAGTCTCAGGTCCAGTGAGAAATGGATGAGGGTGTGGGGGGTTTGAGAGATGCCAGTCCCCCACCTAAGGGGATTGTTATTATCATTATCACAATTATGGGAGAAATGTCTGTCCCAGCAAGACACAAGCTCTTACAGGAAAATGAAAGAAAATCACTTAGAAGAGGATAGAGAAATATAAATAAAACATGAAGCTTGTAAGGAATAATAGTTTAAGATGAAAATGCATTATGGCTGTGTGAATGACCAGGGCCTCCTGTAATAAGACTGGGAGAAAAGATGAGGTCATGCCTGAAGCAGAGAGAAAGAACTTGGTGAAAAGAAATAAAAAAATCAGATCCTGAGGATTAAAAATTAAATTAAAATTAAAAATTAAAATACAGCTAGAGCCTCTTTCTCCAAACCAAAACGAATTATCAGATGAAAGATGTGATGGGAGACTTTGGAAACCCACTGGCAATCTAGGGACATATCAGCTGCTGGAAAGGGCTGAAGACAGCACCCCTGGGTGACATGTTCCCTGTCACTAATGATGTTAGAGGCAAAGTAATTTAGTAACTACAGTAGGTAAATGAAAGGATGTGGTTGATGAATTGACTCCATCAAGGGGAATAATAACACAAAACAGCCCATATAAAAGAACTAGCAGAAACAAACTGCCACTAAATGACCCCACACGAAGACATACAAATGATTAGACAGACGTAAGTTAGATTGTGTTACAGAAAAATGCAGACACTTTATGAGAAAGATGGGAGAAAATGTGCTCAAAGTATTGGATCAGATAAATTTTACTAATCACCTTTAAAACATTATATTAACATTAAAAAATATATAAGACTAACAAGGAAGTCTTCATAGCCTTGCTCTAAAATATCAATTGGTGGGTTTACAAGAATTTATCACTAATAAGGAATTTGAGGAAAAGTTCAGGGAAAATGAACAACAAAGCCCGGATGAAATCTATCTATGAAACCTAGTATAATAGTGTATGTAATGGGAAAGGATTTTAACTTGTTTAATTATAGATATTTTTTTCTTTCTTATTTTGGGGGGTGGGGCGGTGTTGTGCCTCATGGCTTGAGGAAATCTTAGTTCCCTGACCAGGGACTGAACATAGACCCATGGCAGTGAAAGCACTGAGTCCCCTGGACCTCCAGGGAATGCCGTAGAATTTTCTATTAAGGAAGAGAGTTTCCAAAAAAGATAAAGGATACATTTCCAGCAGATATAAACAACTGGAATCTATTACAAGGATTCAGCAATGATAAAATTATTATCTAAGATTTTAATTCAGTGACTAATGCTAGCCCATGAACACTAGGATGACTAGGTTGCAGAACTTGAAGCAGTTCAAACTAGTTTAAATGCACAAGAATGGAGACATTTATTAAAAGAAGATAGGGGTCTATACAAAAAATTGATGAACAGAGCTTAATGTATAGCACAGGGAACTATATTCAATATCTTATAATAAGCTATAACAAAAAATATCTGAAAGACAAAACTGAATCAATTTGCCGTACATCTGAAATTAATGCAATATGGTAAATCAACTATACTTCATAAAACAATGAGGAAAAAAAAGAGAGTATTTCTCCTAGATTCAAAAGGAAGGGGCTACAACTAGGCCAACAGTAAGACAGCAAAGGTCATCAGGCCTTATGCCTATCTCTCACTTCTTCCTGCATTTCTCTGTATTTCTTTTTTCCCTGTTGTGTTATATCACTTCCTTATGAACACGTGAAGCCTTTTTGTTTGGTTTATTCTCTCTGAAGACCAGCTAAGCTGGTGTCAGCACCATTTTGTCTTCACTGCCTAGACCTTGAAATGGATTTGGGGTCATGAATTGTTTCCTTTGTCAGCTGGCATGATTTGTTAGGCTTTGTCAGTAGAGGGTGCAAGAGAGGCACTGCAAAGGGTAAAGGAGTTTTGTTTCTGGTACACCTGTGCAGGTTTTGTTGTAGTTCAGTGGCTAAGTTGTGTCGGACTCTGTGGTTCCATGGATTGCAGCGTGCCAGCCTTCCTTGTTCTTCCTATCGCCTTGTGCAGGCTTGGCAAGCTCTTAGACCTCACTTGGAAAACCCTTAGAGCAGAGACACATGCACTAGCTCCAGGCCATTTGCGGTTTCTCCTCATAAGGAGTTAACTGCTTGCAGTAGAGAACTGGAATTCTGGCTGTTCTCCTCAGAGAATCCCTGTCAAAGGGGAGAATCAGCAACTGGGCACTTCTCTGAGAGCTCTGTCTGTTTGAAAAAGGAGCTGGCATCTGGAAATTGCTTCAGAGTGCCTTGTGTCTGTCTGAAGAAGCCTGGCTCTCCAGCATGTAACGTCCTAGAGGCGCTGTCTCTGACTAGATGGTAGGTCTCAGGCTCCTGCCTTTCTCCTCAGAGAGCTATTTCTCCTTGTGAACCTGAAGGCTGCTTATTGAGCGTTTCTCCTATTTTTGTGGTTTGCTAAAGAAAATCAACCACCAAGCATTTCTCCTCCATCAGAGCTGCCAAGCTGTGGAGGGGGGAGGGCTGAGCCTCTGGCACTTCACCCCAGAGACAGCTATCTCCCTGTACAAATAAAGGAGCTAGACATCTGCCTTTTCTCCTCAGAGCAGTTTGTCTGTCTGATAAGAAAGGCTGAGAATTCAAGATTTCTCTTCGGAAAGAGTTGTGTCCTTTTCTGAGGCAGAGTGCTGGCAATCTGGCATTTCTCCTCAGAGTATGGTCTGTCTGAGGTGGAGGACCAGTCATCGGGCATTATCTCCTCAGAGAGGTCTGTTTCTCTGTTTGAAAAAACCTGCTGACTCTTCTGAATTTCATCTCATAGAGACCTGTCTCCACCTGAACGGAGGTCTGAAGGTCTCTTACTGGCCAGCCCTTCACCTTCTGGAGGGCTGTCTCTGACTGAACCGTAGTTCTGAGCTTCCTGCCTTTCTCCTCAGAGAGCTGTGTTTCTGTGTCAGCTGGAAGGTTGACCATAGGACTTTTTTCTTCCTGAAGGACTGTCTCTCTGTTTAACAATACTGACCAACTAGCATATCTCCTCTGATGGGATGTCTGTCTATTCAAGGGGTAGGGCTGAGCCTCAGGATTTCACCTCAGAGAGAGCAGTCCCCCTGGCTGAATCAGAGAGCTGCACATCTTTCTTTCCATCACAGATCTCTTTATCCTTTTTGAATTAGAAGGCCAGCTATTTGAATAAATATGGTACAGATTATGTCACTATGCAGCACTCCTTTTTCCTAGAAGCTGTTTTCTCCCCTTTCTCCTATTAAAAAACTACAGGAGAAAAATAAAAGAATTGACAACAACAACAACAAAAGAGAAGGCCAGCTATTCCAGATTTCTCCTCAGAAAAGCCTTTGCCCTTTCTGAGGTAGTGTTGGCAATCTGGTGTTTCTTTTGAGTGCGGTCTCTCTTTGTGAGGTGGGGAATTGGCCATTGGGCCAGTTTCATCACAGAGCTCGGTCCCTCTGTTTTAAAGAGTGAGGCGGCCATCCTGAATTTCTCCTCTCAGTATGCTGTGTATTTCTGAAGCCAAAGCCTGGCCCTTTCCTGTTCTCCTATGTGTGCTCGACAAGCTCTCAACCCTCACTGGGCAAACACTTGCTGCGCATGCGTCGACTCCAGGTTTGGCTGCCCGAGTGTCGACTGCTGTCTCGGCAGCCGATCCAGGCCTTTCCCGCAGTTTCTCTAGTGCCTGGGCCCGCGATGTGCCACGGCCAGGAGCACCCATTGGCTTCTCCCAGAAGCACCCCTTTCCTACACCTGCTGCTTCGTCACCTCAGGAGTTTCCCGTGAAGTGTGAGACTGGCACTGTCTACATGGAGCACGGGGAGAGATGGAAGAGTCAGACCGCTCCAGACTGGTAGGTGCAGGTTTAATACGCAAGGAAACTTACGACAGTTATCTTGAGTGACTGCTAGAGAAGTAGATCTCTGCACCCACCTGCTGGAACCTTAAAAGTGTATTGTTCTGTTGTTTTTTAGTCGCTAAGTTGTGCTGGACTCTTTTGTGACCCCATGGACGGTAGCCTGCCAGGCTCCTCTGTCTCTGGAGTTTCCCAGGCAAGAATACGGCACTGGGTAGCCATTTCCTTCTGCAGGGGATCTTCCCAACCCAGGAAATCGAACCTGTGTCTCCTGCCTTGGCTGGCATATTCTTTACCTCTGAACCATCAGGGAAGCTTAAAAGGGTATACAGAGGTCAGTTCAGTTCAGTTGCTCAGTTGTGTCCCCATGAATCGCAGCACGCCCGTCCTCCCTGTCCATCATCAACTCCCGGAGTCCACCCAAACTCATGTCCATCGAGTCAGTGATGCCATCCAGCCATCTCATCCTCTGTCGTCCCCTTCTCCTCCTGCCCCCAACCCCTCCCAGCATTCAGGGTCCTTTCCAATGAGTCAACTCTTTGCATGAGGTGGCCAAAGTATTGGAGTTTCAGCCTCAGCATCAGTCCTTCCAATGAACACCCAGGACTGATCTCCTTTAGGATGGACTGGTTGGATCTCCTTGCAGTCCAAGGGACTCTCAAGAGTCTTTTCCAACACCACAGTTCAAAAGCATCAATTCTTCGGTGCTCAACTTTCTTCACAGTCCAACTCTCACATTCATACATGACCACTGGAAAAACCATAGCCTTGACTAGACGGACCTTTGTGGGCAAAATAATGTCTCTGCTTTTGAATATGCTATCTAGGTTGGTCATAACTTTCCTTCCAAGGAGTAAGCATCTTTTAATTTCATGGCTGCAGTCACCATCTGCAGTGATTTTGGAGCCCCCCAAAATAAAGTCTGAAACTGTTTCCTCTATTTCCCCATCTATTTGCCATGAAGTGATAGGACCAGATGCCATAACAGGTCAAATCTTTACTTTTACTTCTTTCCTTCTTTTTTCCTTGTATACTCAAACACAACACATTCTATACACAAATATGCCTTTCTTCCAGTTACCTTACTGAATTCTTTAGTGGATTTTTCTGGTTTTTCAAGTATAAATCATTTTACCTGACCTAATTAATCATAGTATCTTTTTTCTTTCCACTTGACTGCCCTGCCCTGTCTAAAGTCTTATAGCTTGGTCAGGCTCTTCTAAAACGTTAAACGAAATTGATGACAGTAGGGCTATTAATATCCATTTAGACTTTAGCAGGAATGCTTCTGGAGTATCATACAGTTTGTAATTCACTGTGGTCTTCTAAGTCTTTAATGATTAATTAAGGTTTCTTTGAATTCCTAATTTGCTGAGAATATTTTGTTTTTAAACTCAGTGATCGATGTTAAATTTTATCAAATGCCTTTGCTTGTTTAACTATCTGATTGTTGTCATTACACGTTGTTTAAAAAATGTAATCTTAGACTTAGTCTGCTCATATTTCATTTAGAAACTTTGCATGAAATTCCTCGACAAAAGACAGAGCCAGGGCAGTGGGAGTAGGTGCTTGGTGCTGGTAGGAAAGAATTATTAGTTTGCATGTGTGCTAAGTTCATGTCTTACTTGTGTCAGACTGTTTGCAACCCTGTGAACTGTGGCCTGCCAGGCTCCTCTGTCTGTAGAATTCTCCAGGCAAGAATACTGGAACGGGTTGCATGCCCTCCTCCAGGGGATCTTCCTGACCCAGGAGCAAACCTGGGTCTCCTCCATCTCCTGCATGGGCGGGCAGGTTGTTTACCACTAGCGCCACTTGGGAAGCCCATTACTTAGTTTAAGGAAAGGTAAAAGGATCCAGGACTGTTTTGCTCCCCAGTGGACCTGGAGGGCTGGCAGGGACATCCTTTCCTCTGACTTGACTGAACACTATGCAAGAGTCGGACATGGTTTAGTGACTACACCACCATGACCACGACCACCACCACCACCGCAAAGATGGGAAGCTAGATTTAAGTTTCTATAATTACACTTATATAGACATTACTTTGCTAACGAAGGTCCGTATAGTCAAAGCTATGGTTTTTCCCTTAGTCATATATGGATGTGAAAGTTGGATCGTATATAAGGCTGAGTGCTGAAGAATTGATGATTTTGAACTGTGGTGTTGGAGAAGACTTGAGAGTCCCTTGGACTGCCAGGAGATCAAGCCAGTCAATCCTAAAGGAAATCATCCCTGAATATTCATTGGAAGGACTGTTGCTGAAGCCCCAATACTTTGGCCACCTGATGGCGAAGAGACGGCTCACTAGAAAAGTCTCTGATGTTGGGAAAGATTGAAGGCAGGAGAAGGGGACGACAGAGGATAAGATGGTTGGATGGCATCACCGACTCAATGAACATGAATTTGAGCAAGCTCCGGGAGATGGTGAAGGACGGGGAAGCCGGGAGTGCTGCAGTCCATGGGGTCGCAAAGAGTCGGACACGACTGAGTGACTGAACAACAGTAATGAAGCTGAAGATCTCTGCCCAGCCGCCACTGGAGGGCGCGCGCAACCAGCGGAAGCAGCAGGCGTCGCTTTGCGGCGGTTGGGAATGAATAGAGCGCCGACTTTTCCCAGCTTTTCATTAGCTGGTTCTGCGGGAGTCCCGCTTTTCTGATCTCCTCATTGGCTGTTGGCCCGGTGTCTTTGGTCAGCCCCTCCTGGGGGTTTGAAAGGGGTGTAGGAGAGACCCAGAAGTCCGGGTTTACAAGGACCAATCAATCAGGGCCTCCCATTGGTCTATCAAACAGGAGGCTCAACCCCTCCTCTGAAGACTTTCCGGTGGATGCTGCCTCCTTACTCTGGCGGCTCTCGCTTTGGGGTGGCCGAGGTTCTCCTTGGCGCTTTAGCCGGCTTCCGTGGCGGAGCCGATGCACTCCGAGTGGCTGTCATTTCTCTTTAGCGTTGTTTGCCTCAGACCCACGGCACACAGGTCTCTCTTCTATTGCTCTCTTCGAGAGACAGCTGTAACCGCTGTGGATTTGGGGGGCTCAGCAGTGCCAACCCTGTAGAAAATGGCTGGAGTGGGGGAAGGGATGTCTTGTCTTGAGCTAGAGATCTGGAGTCTGGGGTAGAGTCCTGAATGGGGAAGGAGATCACTGTAGATAGCCCTTACCCTTTCCTACCAGAGCTGGGCAGGAGGTATTCCCTTCAGCTGGGATCTCCCAATGGGAGCATCATACTTCTGAAGGCCCCTCAGACATTTGTATTTGTAGACATTGAAAAAAAAATTAGTAATTTTAACTTTGAAGTTTTAGTATTTTGGCGTCAATAATACATTATATATATATAGGATTCAGTCATAAATTATTAGTCCTTGGAAAACTTGTAGGCCCAAGGCGGGATGCCTATTGTGGGTAGTGGAAAAATTATGATGCTGTTCCACCCTCCTCCAACACACACACAAACACACACATGGTTTTCAGAGAAAAACTGGCTCCCCAGCTGTCTGCAGCCCAGGGCTTGGTGCTGCTGAATAGACGTTTGTAGATAAAAGGCTGAAGGAGCACACTAGAATGGGAACTGGGAGGATCCTTGCTAAACAATAAAATTGAATATGGAAAATGCTCTACAAGCCAGTGTGGCACTGTTACTCTGGCTTCCCTGATAGCTCAGTTGGTAAAGAATTCGCCTGCAATGCAGGAGACCCTGGTTTGATTCCTGGATTGGGAAGATCCACTGGATAAAGGATGGGCTACCCACTCCAGTATTCTTGGGCTTCCCTTGTGGCTCAGCTGGTAAAGAATCCGCCTGCTATGCGGGAGACCTGGGTTTGATCCCTGTGTTGGGAAGATCCCCTGGAGAATGGAAAGGCCACCCACTCCAGTATTCTGGCCTGGAGAATTCCATGGACTGTATAATCCATGGGGTCGCAGAGTCAGACCCTGAAGGACTTTCACTTTCACAGAGTTAGTGGTCTAATCATGTGGGCTTGGGTCAGGAGGTAAGATGCTTATTGTAGTGGGCACTGCCACACTGGCAACCTGGCAAAAACCACTCCAGCAGCGTTGGTCACTACCCGTCTAGGTCTCTCTTCTATTGCTCTGAACTTTGAACTATGAAGATAACACAGAGTCTTATTGCTGTGTCTAGGTAATTTTAAGTAGTTTGTTCCTATGTAGACATAGATAAATTGTTGGGCCAGAAAAATCTATGGAGGAAAGGATTAACTGTGGGTTACTCTTTGGATATCAAAGCAGATATGGGGGTATGGAAGGAAGGTTGTAGACTTATTTTTCATTTTACTCTTGACAGTGTTTTTTTTTTTTTTTAGTAACATAAACATGATAAAAAATAAAGCTGCAGAAATGAATAATTAGTGAAAAGTTTCTTTCTTACTTTGATGTCCCTATTTCCCTATCCAGAGGGAACTTCTAAGTTACCTGAATGTCCTTCACAACAGTTTATGCAAAGAGGCATTTATGTATACAGAATAAAACCTGAACTTTCTAACTAGCTATAGGTGGCCCTCGAAGACAATGCCTCTGCATTGAAAAAATGGAGCTGTGCTTCCCAGATCCCTCTTCAGTGACAGGCTTGCTTTCTAGCTGTGGAGAATGCAGCAGTCAGCAGAGAGCCTAGCTGTCAGCTCCTCAAGGGTTTTCTTCAGCTGCACATACCCTCCTTGTTTGCAGCTGCTTCTTCCCCAGGGTAGTCCACACCTGGGGGTTATAAAGCCTGTCCGTTTTGGCTTGCTGTGAGACAACTCTGATGGTCAGTGTTCACTCGAGATCTCCGTGCTGGGTTGGTCAGCACTTTGTGGCTTGCCTGTAATTTGACTTCGTCCTCTGCCTGATGGAGCTTCTTCACTTGTTCTTTCACATATGTCTATTCCTAACAAACACCTTGTACTCCAAACTCCATCTCAGCGCCTACTTCCGGAGAACCCAGGCTGTGGTACTGTCTTGATGGCATTGTCGTTCACCACTCTCATTATTTCAGATTGATATCAGTTCTAATGAGATGGATGAAACTGGAACCTATTATACAGAGTGAAGTAAGCCAGAAAGAAAAACACCAATACAGTATACTAATGCATATATATGGAATTTAGAAAGATGGAAACAATAACCCTGTATACGAGACAGCAAAAGAGACACCGATGTATAGATCAGTCTTACGGACTCTGTGGGAGAGGAAGAGGGTGGGGAGATTTGGGAAAATAGCATTGAATCATGTATAATATCATGTATGAAACGAGTCACCAGTCCAGGTTCAATGCACGGTACTGGATGCTTGGGGCTGGTACACTGGGACGGCCCAGAGGGAGGGGAGGGGAGCGGAGGGAGGAGGGTGGAGGGTTCAGGATGGGGAACGCAGATATACCTGTGGCGGATTCATTTCAATATTTGGCAAAACTAATACAATATTGTAAAGTTTAAAAATAAAATAAAATTAAAAAAAACAAAAACAAACAAACAAAAAAAATAAAGATAAATGATGAAAAAAAAATTCTTGGCATATACCCTCCCTGGCAGTGTATCTGGTAAGGGGCAGTTTTGCCTATGACACCTGCAGTGGGGGTAACACAAACCATCATCTATAAATGGCTTGCAAGCCATTCTCCTAAGAGAAGGTCAGAGCTCAGAAATTTCAGTGGATGTATATTAGCATGAGTGACCTCCTTAGGCTATAATTGAATATATCTGGATGAGGCTTGGACTGTGGTCTTGTCTGACAAGTTGAAAGATTTCTTTGACGATTTCTTTGAATTTCTTCTGCTGTTGATTAAAAGCAGACTCCTCTGTTAGTCTTAGTGTGCCCTTATTTATTGCCAAGGCTGGTGAAGTCTAGGGGTCATTGGGTTACACATACATGTCTTTTCTTTACTATAAAGCAACAAATTCATTCTGGGCTGGATCTGTGTCTTAATTAACTCCTGTATCTCATACAGGATAATGCCTTGCACATGATGGAGGAAATCCCCAGACTCCACTTCAGTGCCTCAGTTTCCTTCCTATCAACCTCTGGAAGGCTTTCCCTAAGAGGAGTCTTCCCAGTGCCCCATGCATGTCCTTGTTCCTCAGGCTGTAGATGAAAGGGTTCATCATGGGGGTCACCACAGCATACATCACTGTGGCTACTGAGTCCTTCATGGAGTGGGCTTTAAGGGGCTGCAGATATACCATACTAAGTGTCCCATAGAAGAGGGAGACCACAGCCAAGTGGGAGCCACAGGTGGAGAAAGCTTTGTATTTGCTGGAAGCTGATGGTATTCGGAGGATGGCTCGGACAATCCAGACATAGGACATGACCATGACTCCTAAGGGGGTGAAGAAGATGAAGCAACCTGTGGTAATCTGCACTGTATGAATCATCTGGGTATTGGAACAGGCGAGCCTCAGCAGGACGTACATCTCACAGAAGATGTAGTGGATTCTCCGGGGCCCACAGAAGGTCACCTTGGTCATGAGGAGGGTGAGAAAGAGACCGTACAGGACAGAGAGGGCCCAACACAAGGTGAGGAGCAAAACGCAGAGCCCAGGGCTCATGGCTGTGATGTAGCGGAGAGGGCGGCAGATGGCCACATAGCGGTCATATGCCATCGTGGCCAGGATGAGGTTGTCCAGGGTCACCAAGCAGACCAGGAAGTAGAGCTGGGTCAGACACCCCGTGTATGAGATGGCTTTGTCCTGGGACTGAAGGTTCACCAATGTCTTGGGGATCGTATTGGTGACAAAGAAGAGGTCGGTGAAGGAGAGGTTGGCCAAGAATAAGTACATGGGAGTGTGTAGGTGGGAATCAAAGCTGATGGCCAAGATGATGAGCAAGTTTCCCATTACTGTGACCAGATACATGGACAGGAACATCCAAAACAGGATTTGCTGCTCTTCAGGACTCTCCGAGATCCCCAGGAGTAGGAAGTCAGAGACCCCACTTTGGTTGCTGCCATGCATTTTCCCAGCTGTCTGCAACATCAGTACCAACATATATTTACTAATTGCCTTTGATTGAGTAAGGACATTCAGATAAGCAAAATCAACTATTTTCTTAACAATAAAAATACTTCAGGCTGGATTTCAGAATTTTTTTCCCATAAGCAGCAAAGTAATACCAGAGAAAAAAACCATAATGTAGAAAATCTTTATGCAGCCTAATCATTCCAGCAACTTCTGATCTGGCATATTCAATATTATGGAAATAATGTCTATGTCTTATTTTAAGTCCTGTCATCTTACAATATCCTTGAAGTGCCTAAAGATTTCGTATGCTGTATTTTGATATTGCATAAATTTGAAAATAATATTTGAAACAGGTATATGCATTATAGCAAATGGATACTGTACAATTGGACAAAGAGGGTAAAAGTAAAACTGTTGGAAGGGAAAAGAAAAATATATCACTGTTTACTGATAAAATGATCTGGGAAGCCTAAGACAGTCAGCCAAAATGCCATTGAAAATAAACAAAGGGATATGAGGTTGTGCAGTAAGAAGTACCCAGATCATGCTAGCCTTGTTAAGATTTTAAAAATTTTATACTGTGTAAAGAGTTTTAAGCAGAATGACCAATATAAACAGATTTAAGCAGCGATGTATGTATATATTAACAACCATCTTTCTTTGTATTTTACCAATAGTGTTTCAAAAATCAGGTGTAGCTGTTGCATTTTTAACCGGATACTTTTCAGTGCCTATCATGAGACACTATGTTAATAGTTTTTCTAATATTTAAAAATACCGCCAAGGGGCAACTAAGCCCACACACCACAAACAGCACATGTACTGCAGTGAAGACCTAGAACAGTCAAAAAGCAGAAACAGAAAAATATGTTAACACTCCTGGTTTAAATTACTTATCATGTTTATTTAGGCTTTTGTAGTGGTATTCACTAATATAAATGAGGTTTACCTATAGTTTCTTTTTTGTACATGTCATCTTTATCATCTTTTTGGTATGATTTGGTGTGCATTAGATTTCAAATTAAACTTGATTTCATTTATTGTCCATTTCTAGTGTTTAGAATTTGTTGGAATTTCTTCAACAGCTTAAGATATGAATTTAAAAATATATTACATGGAATTATTTTTCCAAATAAAAATAAGCTTCTATACTCTGTTGGAATTTATTGATTAAAAGCCAAAAAAATTCCAGTGTGAATCATTCAAGCAATACCGAAAAATTAAAACTAAAATGAAAACTTAATTTAGCCAAGATGATTAGTCAAGAAAAATGATTAAAAGACATCTAGATTGGAAATGAGGAATTATAGTATCTCTCTTCAAAGATGACATGATCTTGCATATAGTAAATCTTACTAAATATTCCTACTAAAAAACTACAATAATAAATGAAGTCAGAAAAGTTGCAGGAGCAAGATGAATATAGAAAAATTGCATTTTTATACTTGTAATAAATAATCAGAAAATGAAATTAAGAAAATAATTTTACTCATAATTGCACCAAACAGAAAATGATCTTTAGGAATAAATTTAACAAAAATTCAAAATTTATACTCTGAAAACTACAAATATTGTTGAAAGAATTAAAGATCTAGATAATCAGAAAAAAAAACCCATGCTCATGGATTGGAAGACTTAATATTGTTAAGATGGCATAGTCCCCAATTAGATCTATAGACTAAATACAGCCTCTATCAGAATCCCAATTGACTTCTTTGTAGAACTTCATGTAAATTAGTTCAAAAATCCATGTGAAATTGCATGAGACCCAGAATAGCCAAAACCATTTTGAAAAACAAAAACAGATTTGGAGGATTCCACTTCCCAATTTCAAATCTTACTACAAAGCAATAAAGGTAGACCTATAGATCAATAGGATAGAATTGAGATTCCAGAAATAAACTCATGTGTCTGTTGTCAACTGATTTTCAACAACGATATCAAGATCAGCGGGGAAAAGATGTTTTCAACAAATAGTTCTGGGCCATTCTGGGCCACCAGGATAGCCATGTGCCAAAGAGGTGAACTTTTACCTTGCACTCTATGCAAAATTTAACTCAAAATTGATGAATGACAAAGATATAAGAGCTAACATTATATCTGTGTATTAGTTGCTCAGTCATGTCCGACTCTTTGCGACCCCATGGGCTGTACCCCACCAGCCTCCTCTGAAAGGCTCAGAAAAAAACATAGGCAAATCTTCAAACCTTAGATTTGGCAAAGAATTCTTATATATGACACCAAAAGCAACAGAAGAAAAAATAAATTCAATTTAACCAAAATTAAAAATGTTTGTTCTCCCAATGACAGTATCAAGAAAGTACAAATAATTCCACAGTGGCAGACAATATTTATAAATTATATATCTGATAAGGTATTTACATGTAGAATATATAAAGAACTCTAATAACTGAATAATGAAAAGAAAAATGACCCAATTAAAAGCAGGCAAAGATTCTGAAGGCATTTCTCCAAGGAAGATATACAAATGGCCAATAGGCACACAGCAAGATGCTGAACATCATTAGTCATCAGGGAAATGCAAATGAAGGCCACCACTTCACACCCTCTAGGAACAATTCAGATAATAAACAGTTCAGAAAATAACAAGCCTTTGCAAGGAGGTAAAGAAATCAGAACACTTCTATACTGCCAATGGGAATGAAAAATGGTGCAGCCGTTTTGGAAGCAGTCTAGCAATTCCTCAAAAGGCTAATCACAGAGTTACCAAATGACTCAGCAGTTCCACTCTAGGTATCTCCCAAGAGAAATGAAAACATAGGTCCACATACAAACTTGTACATGAATGTTTATCGTAGCATTATAAGTTCAAACGATAAGGAATCTGCCTGCAATGCGGGATGGTTCCATCCCTGGGTCAGGAAGATCCCTGGAGGTCATGGCAACCCACTCCAGTATTCTTGCCTGGAGAATCCCACAGACAGAGGAGCATGGTGGGGTTCAGTCCATGGGGTCGCAAAGAGTCAGACATGACTGAGCAACTAATACACACATAATGCTCCAAAGATAGAAATAATCTATGTGTCTGTTTCTTGGGCATGGATAAACAAAATGTGGCACATCTATACAATAGAACATTTTTCAGCCCTAAAAAGGAATGAAGTACTAGTACATGCTGCAGCATGGATGAACCCTGAAAGCATGAAAGAAGCCAGTCACCAAAGACCACGTATGATATTATTCCATTCATATGGAAGGCCAGAATAGGGAAATCTATAGAGACAGGAAGTAAGTTAGTGATTGCTTACACACGAGAGAAGGGTGATGGGTAAGAAGCAGACAGCTGAAGAATACAGGCTTTCTTTTGGATGTGATGGAAACATTCTAAACTTTTTTCTTCTTAATTATTTTATTAAATTTTTTATTAGAGTAATTATATGATTTACAGTGTTAATTTCAAGTGCGCAGCAAAGTGAATCAGTTATACATATACATATATCCACTCTCTTTTAGATTCTTTTTTCATCTTTTTCCTCAGCCTCCTATTGTCTTCATAAAAGGGAGCCATGAGATTGAAGTTGTAGTCAGTGCCTTTTAGCTCTGAGCCTGGGGCAGTTCCTGACATATTTTAGGGTGTCTTTCTTCCTGTCCCACTGACTGCTTCATCCCCAGTCCTTGCTGTTCCTTACTTATTGATTTTTTAGGACTGCATTGATGAGAATTACCACCCATTTTCTTCCCGGCAAAAACTTTGTACTAAATCTGCTGGGTCTTTTTACACCTTACAGCTTGTCCCTCAATCCAAGCCCATTGCTCCACCTCATGCAATGATTCCTCTTAAGTTCTTGATTTATGATGTCACCTGTTCGCCAGAGTGGTTTTCAATTTTTAAATTACTTTTTAAATTTGTTTGATTATTTTGAAGTGGGATATTTGCAAAGGAGGGAAGTGAATATCATTTCTATTTTTCTCTATTACGTTGTTTTGTTAGAAAAAAAAAGCTTTGATATGGGAACTGTCTTCAAAGGATGGCATCGAAGGAGAAAAATACAATGAAAAATTATGTCATATTTTATTTCATAAAAGTAAAAGACCTCCTTCACCAAAACACCATAATATAACAACAAAATGCAAACAAACAAGAATGCCAGAAAGGAAAAATTCTTGCCATGAATGCGATATGCAGAGGCTTTAAATGCTAAAAAGAGAAAGATCTAGTTAAGTCAGTAATAAAATTACCACACCCCCTCCCCCACTGGAACATGGAATTCATAAAAGAAGAAATTCCAAGTCATTAAACACATGAACAAACATTACTTATCAAAAGATGGGATGAATAGGCAGTTTTATATCTGATGAAAAGAAATAATTAAGAACAATGTTCTAGAAGGAAACTTGACATTCCATGTCATAGGCTCTTAAATAGGGTATCCCTTTGAGCAGTCCTAGTAGTGGTAAAGAACCCGCTTGCCAATGCAGGAGATACCAGAGATGTGGGTTCGATCCCTGGGTTGGGAAGAGCCCTTGGAGTAGGAAATGACAACCCGCTCCAGTATTCTTGCCTGGAAAATTCTGTGGATAGAGGAGACTGGCAGGCTGCAATCCATGGAAGTGCAAAGAGTCGGTCACGACTATGCATGCACTGACACCCAGTTTTATGGATTTATCTTGAAATATAATCAGATGGAAACATAGATATGTATGTGTAAGGTGTTTATTAGGACTTTGCTCTGAGAATGAAATCATTTTCAGCAAGCCTTCAATGATTCTGACTGTGCACTTTGGGAAACATTGACCTGAGTCTGTTTAAGAGTCAGCAGATTCTAAACACTTGTGTGGTCAAGTGGTCATACAGACACAAACTTCAGTGCAGTGTGGCTGGATGGAGAATGGAGAATATGGGGAGAGTGTGGAAAAGGACTCTGCACATGATGCTGGAAAGCTGGCCTCCTGTTCTCTCTTGCTCCCCAACTGTATGATCTTGAAGTGGACATGCAACCTCTCTGAGCCTTCTCATTGCGCCAGTGAAGACTTCTTTGCTGTTTTGAGAACTATATTCAACAGGGCATGTGATGACACTTTGAAACCTCTATATGTGTGTGTGTGTTAGTCACTCAGTCATGTCCAACTCTTTGCGATCCCATGAACTGTAGCCATTCCCTTCTCCAAGGGATCGTCCCAATTGTTCAGACCCAGGGATTGAATCTGGGTTTTCTGCATTACAGGCAGATTCTTTACCGTCTGAGCCACCAGGAAAACCCTTGCAACCTGTGCATGCATGCTGAGTCGCTTCAGTTGTGTCCGACTCTTTGTGACCCTGTGGACTGTAGTCTGCCAGGGCCTTCTGTTAGTGGGATTCTCCAGGCAAGAATACTGGATTGGGTTGCCATGCCCTCCTCCAAGGGATCTTCCCAACCCAGGGATGGAACCTCTGTCTCTTACATCTCCTGCATTAAGTACCAAATTGGAGGGATGTTCATTTTTCTTTGACATGTACACACCACTTTATTTTTTAATTTATGAGTCTTCATTGCTGTATGTGGACTTTCTCTAGTTGGGCTACTCGCTAGTTGCTGTGTGTGGGCTCTAGGGTGCTGGGCTTCGGTAGTTGTGGCACACAGCCTCGGGAGTTGCAGCTTGAGGATTCTAGAGCACAGGCTCGGTAGTTGCAGTGCACCGGCCTAGCTGCCTCTTGGCATGTAGAATCTTCCTGGACCAGGGATCGAACCCATGTCCCCTGCATTGGCAGGCGGATCCTTAACCACTGGACCACCAGGGAAGTCCCGGAGGGATGATTACATCACCTTTAAGTATGAAGTGGTTAGATTATATGAACACTTTCAAGTATGTGAGTATGTTGTGTGAGAGAGAACATGGAGAAGAGAGATACAATAAGAAAGGGAGAAAAGAGAGAGCGTACGCCAGAAATGACCAGGTCTTACCCACGGCTCTCTGCTGGTCTCAGAGTTCCCTGGTGCTGTCACCTACATTTTCATCCTATGTAGGATGCAATTTTAGTCAGGATGGATATATAAGGACCTAAGACATTGCTTTCTGAATAGGACTTGATGACTCTTCCTTTTGGCTAAAGGTGGGAAGCAGGGCAGTTGATGTCTGAATAATCAGCCCATGCAAACAAGGAGAAAACAGGTAAGCAGTTCATGCCTTGATGAGGATGGGGAACCCAAGAACTGATGATTGGATCCTGAGTTTATAAGTAAAGGGGCTGAACTGAGACCACATCAGACTTATTTATCAGCTTTGGTGAGGCCTTGGGGAGGTAGTCCCAAGACAGCTTGTTGAGATGAACCTGGATAATTGCTTCAATGTTAATATCTATAAGCAGAGATCTTGGGAAATGAATCTTATTTACAAAGAGTAAACCAATTCTACCTTGGGCAGAAATCTTAAAAGTTTTCTAGGATTGGATTAAGCCAGAAATAAAGAAGACTTCACATAGAGTGCAGCCTGGCTTTGAATCATCAGAGGTTCAGAAAGTCTCAAGGACTATATTTGGATTAAGATGATCCCAGATTGCTAGTGACTCCAAGTACTGCATCAGAAAAAATTTTTAAAGTTGTATTTGGAGGAAAATAACATCACCTTAGACCTCAAATATTTCTCTTCATCACACTTTCAATCATAACATCAGGCACAAAACCAAAGATAAGCAGACACACAAAGAAATAAGATTCCTAAAGCAAGAACTAACAGCTGAAAGGCATACAGAGGCTCCTCTGTATGTCCATGGAATTCTCCAGACAAGAATACTGGAGTTGGTAGCCATTCCCTTTTCCAGGGAATCTTCCTGACTCAAGTACTGAATCTGGGTCTGCTGCATTGCAGGTGGATTCTTTACTGTCTGAGTCACCAGGGAAGCCCACAGAGACTCTAGACAATATAGTAGTCAGACACAGCATGAGAAGCAATGATGTTTATGATGTTTAAGCATACAGAACCAAGAATGGAAGATTAGGCAGGACTTTTTACAGACTGAACCAACATGAATAACCAGCAGTCAGATCACACACACATTACTAGCTCTGCAGGAATCCTGTCATGTCCTCTGCTGGTCGCTGTTCCTACAGGGGCAGTCACTTCCTTGATCCTAAAAGGATGAGTTAGTTCTACCCATTTTTGCACCTATTTAAATGGGTGCACTTTTTTCACTTTCTTGTCTACCTCTTTCACTCAACATTATGTATGTGAGGTTCGTCCACTTTGCGGTATGTGGTTGTAGACTTTTCATTTTCATGGCTGTATAGAGTTCTATTGTGTGAATAAGCCATTAAAAAATCCATTCTACCGTTGATGGGGATTTGTGGTTTCCGGTTTTGGCTGTTGTGAATAGTGAAGCTGCATATTCCTCTTGGGCATCCCTATGGAGGAGTGGGATTTGTGGATGATACTGTAGGTGTTTGTTTAGAAGATAGAGCTAAAGAGGTTTCCATCACACTTGTAATGATTACCCTCCTATAGCAATGGATTCCTCCTGTTCCACATTAAAAAATATTTTTATTTATTAATTAGTTTTTTTTATTGGAATACAATTGCTTTACAATGTTGTGTTAGTTTCTGCTGGATAGCAGAGTGACTCAGCTATATGTATGCATATCTGTGTAGTTGCTAAGTCGTGTCCGACTCTTTGTAACCCCATGGACTGTATAGCCTGCCAGGCTTCCCTGTCCATGGGATTCTCTAGGCAAGAATACTGGAGTGGGTTGCCATTTCCTCCTCCAGTGTATATGTATAACCCTTCTTTTTTGGATTTCGTTCCCCTTTAGGAACTTTCAGTCTCACTGTCCTCACCCCAATCTCTGGAAGTGAGGGGCTGAAGGTTGAATCAGTAACCACTGGCTGGTGATTTAATGAGTCATGCCTATGTAATAGGAGAAGGCAATGGCACCCCACTCCAGTACTCTTGCCTGGAAAATCCCATGGATGGAGGAGCCTGGTAGGTTGCAGTCCATGGGGTCTCGAAGAGTCGGACACGACTGAGCGACTTCACTTTCACTTTTCACTTTCCTGCATTAGAGAAGGAAATGGCAACCCACTCCACTGTTCTTGCCTGGAGAATCCCAGGGATGGGGGAGCCTGGTGGCTGCCGTCTATGGGGTCACACAGAGTCGGACATGACTGAAGTGACTTAGCAGCAGCAGCAGCAGCCTATGTAATAAAGTCTGTATAAATACTGCAAAGGACAGGGTTCAGCCAGCTTCTGGGTTGGTAACGCTTGGAGGTTTAGGTAGAGTGCTGCACCCAGGGATGGCACAGACACTCCATGCCCCTTCCCACATACCCTGCCCTGTGAGTCTCTTCCACCTGACTGTTTCTGAGTTATGACTTTTTATAATAAATTGGTAGTCTGGTAAGTGAAATGTTTTATCTGAGTTCTGTAAGCACCTCTAACAAATTAATTGAGCCCAAAGAAGGGGTCTTAGGAACCTCCTGTCTATAGCTGGTCAGTCAGAAGCACAGATGACAACCTGGACTTGAGATTGTCGTCTGAAGTGCTGGGGTGGGGATGGGGAGGTGAGCCCTTAACTTGTGGCATCTGAGGACATCTCTGGGTACATACTGTTTTCATTGAGGAACTGTAGGACCCCTGTCTGGTGTCAGAGAATTGCTTAGTGGTATGGACAGAACACACACACATTAGAATTGGCATCCGAATCATAGAACCTAAACAGAGATTGGATCTCAAAATGCCCTCCTCCCCTTCTGCTCCCTCCACTACCACTCCTGTTTGTGAGCATGTGTTGAAATGTTTGAGAGTTTTGTTTTGAGGTAATGAAGAAGAGATGGAAGGTGAAGAGCTGCAGAAATAAGGGGCAGGATGGGCTTCCTGAGGACAAAGTCTCATTTCTCTCAGAGGAAAAAAAAAATGCAGGAAAAAGGCAAGTGATGTAGTATGGCTTTGGAGTCCAGGGGATAAAAATCAGCCCAGAGCAAAACAGAGAAATCTCTTTCTATTCCTGCCTGAATACCAGGGACTGTGTCCAGAGGGACTGTGGGTCAGAACTGAAGCAGTGGGAGCAGTGTCTGGCAGAGAGAGCATCAGGAAGGGGCGGCCTCACTCAGGGCCCTACAGTGCCTGTGTTATCAGGTGTATTCTATAAATGGCTTGAAGGCAGCAGGCTCCTTAGAGAAGTTGAGTTCAGAAGAATATGAGTGAATGTATGTTAGTGAACACGTGAGATCCACTGAGCCATAACTGGGCATATCTGGATAAGGCTGGGACTGTAATCCTAGGTTAGCGCAAGTTGAAGGATTTGATCCTGCACACTTCTACTATTAGTGTGGTGTGTGTGTGTTAGTCACTCAGTTATGTCCGACTCTTCACAACCTCATGGCCTGGAGCCCACCAGACTCCTCTGTCCCTGGAAGTTTTCAGGCAAGAATACTGGAGTGGGTTACCATTTTCAACTTCAGGGGAATCTTCCCAGGGATCAAACCTGCCTTTTTTCGTTAGTGGTACTTTATTTATTGTCAAAGCTGGTCAGGTTTGGTGGACATTGGGTTGTACTTTGTCTATTTTTTCATCATAGACATATGAGATTATATTGAGCTAAATCTATCCTATATCTCACATAGGATAATGCCTTGGACATGGTGTAGGAAATTCCTAATCTCCACTGTAATGTCGTTTCCAAATGTATCCTCAAGTCAACCTCTGAAAGACTTTCCTAAGAAAAATCTTCCCAGAGCTCCGTGTATGTCCTTGTTCCTCAGGCTGTAGATGAAAGGGTTCATCATGGGGGTCACCACAGCGTACATCACTGTGGCTACTGAGTCCTGCATGGAGTAGGTGTCGAGAGGCTTCAGATATACCATACAAAGGGTCCCATAGAAGAGGGAAACCACAGCCAAATGGGAGGCACAGGTGGAGAAGGCTTTGTACTTGCTAGAGGCTGAGGGTATTTGGAAGATGGCTCTGACAATCCAGACATAGGACATGACCATGAACCCCAAGGGGGTGAGGAAGATAAAGGATCCTGTGGCAATCAGCACTGTGTGATTGATCTGGGTGTTGGAACATGCGAGTCTCAATAAGACATACATCTCACAAAAGATATAGTGAATCTTCCGGGACCCACAGAAGGTCACGCTGGTCATGAGGAGGGTGTGAATGAGGCCGTAGAGGACAGAGAGTGCCCAGCACAGGGTAAGGAGTGAAATACAGAGCCTAGGGCTCATGGCTGTGGTGTAGTGGAGCGGGCGGCAGATGGCCACATAGCGGTCATATGCCATTGTGGCCAGGATGAGGTTGTCCAGAGCCACCAAGGAGACCAGGAAGTAGAGCTGGGTCAGACACCCTGCATATGAGATGGCTTTGTTCTGGGACTGAAGGTTCACCAGCATCTTGGGGATTGTGTTGGTGACGAAGAAGAGGTCAGTGAAGGAGAGGTTGGCCAGGAAGAAGTACATGGGAGTGTGCAGGCGGGAGTCAGAGCCAATGGCCAGAATGATGAGCACATTTCCCACCACTGTGGCCAGGTACATGAACAGGAACATCCAAAACAGGACCCGCTGCTGCTCAGGACTCTCCGACAGCCCAAGGAGCAGGAACTCAGAGACTCTACTATGGTTGCTTCCATCCATTTCCCCAACTTACTGCAACACAACACAGCTGTTTACCATATGCCCTCAAATGAATACAAGCATTAAAATAAGCAAAATCAACTGTTTTCCTAACATGAACAGTATCTTAAGCCAAATTTTATACATTTTTTTTTGCTATCAGAGACAATGTAACAAACACAAAAATAAGACATGGAAAATCTTCATACAATTTAGTTATTCTGGCAAGTTCTAGCCTGGCATATTCAATATAGTAGGAATAATGCCTATGTCTTATTTTAAACCACATCTTGTTACAACTCTCTTGATGTGCTTAAAGATCAGTATGTTGTGATATTCTGTAGATTTAATGATATTTAAAACAAGTGTCTTCAGTAAAAAAAACTGATGTTACACAATTGGACAAAGGGGAAAAAGGTAAAAATATTAGAAAGGAAATGTAAAAATTACCATTATTTGCTGATATGATGATATATTCAGGAAATCTAAAACAATCAACTGAAATGCTACTAGAAATAGAAAGGGATTTCAAAACACTTGAAGCTAAGTCTGGGCTCTGACACTTTCTAACTCTGAAACGTCAGGCAAGTTACCTTGCTCTTTAAGATCCCATTTCTTCATGTGAAAAATGGGTTAAGGTGAGAATAAAATTAGTAAAGTGCTTAACATAGATAGCTGGCCTGCAGTCAATGCTCAAGAAATATTCCTTATTATTGCTGTACAATAACAATGCTGCTGCTGCTGCTGCTAAGTTGCTTCAGTCGTGTCCGACTCTGTGCGATCCCATAGACGGCAGCCCACCAGGCTCCCCCGTCCCTGGGATTCTCCAGGCAAGAGTACTGGAGTGGGTTGCCATTGCCTTCTCTGACAATAACAATACTCATGAATAATAAGATTAAAATATAATGTGAAATCCACATCAACAACTGAAAAAACCCATGTGTAAAAATGTTAACAAGAATCAGGGCTTCCTTAGTGACTCAGTGGTAAAGAATCCGCCTGCCAATGCAGGAGACACGGGTTTATCTCTGATCTGGGAGGATCTCACATGCCACTGAGCAGCTCAGCCCGTGCACCACAGCTGTTGAGCCAACACTCTGGAGTCTGAGAACCACAAGTACTGAAGCCCGCACACCTGGAGCCGGTGCTCCACAGCAAGAGAAGCCACCGCAATGAGAAGTCTGTACGCTGCAGCTAGAGAGTAGCCCCCACTCACCTCAACTCGAGGAAAGCCTGTGAACGAGGACCCTTCACTACCCCCCAACATGTTAACAAGGATCAGTCAAGTTCTGTAAATTCTCCAGAGAAGCATATGATAAAAATCAATAAATGGGTAACCATATTAAGATTCCCAAGATACATATTCTACTGAATTAATGTAAATTTTAACTCATTTGAAGTCAAAATTCTAACAGTTTTTTTGAGAAAGAAAATTCTCATCTAACTTTAATCTAAAAATAAGTGTGAGAATAAGGAAAATGCTGGAAAAGAGAATAATAAGGAGATTCTTCCTCTGCCAAATATGAAAGGTTCTGAAATAGTGTGATACTGGTGGAATAAACAGATTGATAGAATTGGACAGAAACTCAAATGCAGGCCAAATAACATGGAGGGTTTAGTTGATTATTATGGGAGCACTTTTACCAGGAGATACATTTTGTATTAGTTAGTAAATGGCATTGAGACAATTGTCTATTTAGGGGGAAATGTGAGAGCAATGGACTTCCCAGGTGGCGCAGTGGTAACGAATCTGCCTGCCAGTGCAGCAGATGCAGGTACTGTGGGTTTGATCTCTGGATTGGGAAGGTGCCCTGGAGAAGGAAATGGCAACCACTCCAGTATTCTGGGAAATGGACAGTGGAGCCTGGTGGGCTACACTACAGTTCATGGGATCGCAAAAGTGTCGATCACAACTGAGTGAGCATACACACATGGGATCAATGTTTTGCTTCTTACCGAATACCTTTCAGGCATACTGAGGATGAAAATAGCATAATGGGTATTTTTTCCTTTTGAAAACTTAATATGTAAGAAATAAAAATTTTTAAAATTCAAAAAATAAGAGTTTGTAAATAAGATACATTGAATTATACTTTAGGGAGATAGATAACAACTGTTTATATTTGATATTTTTATTATTTGGGATGTGAAGGGTGAAAAAAAGTCAGTCTATGAAATGTTGAAAGCATTGCAGAAAGAGAGTTCCGTGTGCAAAGAACCCAAGCTGTACTTTTGTTGTATTTAAGGAATTAAATATAGTTCGGGCTGGCTGGAGAGCAGAGTGGTGAGATATGGGATTGTACAGGTAAGCAGGGAGTCATGTCATTCAGAGCCTTATTATGAGTTTAAAAATTTATTCTAAGTGCAGTGAGGATCATTAAAATGTTTAAGCACAGGAAGATGTATATATTTAGTAACTATTTGGCTTGTGGGATCTTAGTTCCCTGACCAAGGATTGAACCCGTGCCCATGCCCCCTGCACTGGGAGTGGGCACTCTTAACTGATGGCCCACCAGGGAAGTCCCTCACAACTATGCTTTTATTTGTGTTTTGGTAACATTATTTTAATAGTTATCTATGTATTTTCATTTCTGATCAAATGACTTTTCAGTGTCTGTTACATTAATAGCTCTGATAATATTGAAACACTTCCAATCCTGGTATAAAATACTGAAATTGATTTCTAGTTGTTTAATTTAGACCATTGTAGTCACATTTATAAATGAGGTTTATCTATTATTCTGTTATTTTTTTATATGCCATCCTTGTATGATTTGGGTTTTTTTGATATGATTTGTTTGTGTTATCCTCCACCTTAAACTTATATTCACTTATTGTCTATTTCTGTTATCTGGAATTTGTTGAAATTTCTTCAATAATTTCAGATGTAAATTTTAAAAGAAGTCCCATGGAATTCATTTTCCCAAAATAGTTTGTAATACATTGCAGTCTATTGATTATAAACAAAAATTCTGGTGTGAATGAGTCAAGCAATACAGAAAAATTTAAATCAAAAGAAAGTAAACATCATCCCAAATTCTGCCATGCAACTACTGTCAACATTTTTAGTGAGCATACTTTTTTTCCTAGTCATCTTTATTCAGTCGACAATGAGATGAAGAGCTTTCTCCAATTCAAAATTGTAATTTATTACATATTTTTCCTCCTTAAATAAACTATATTTCTACATGCATACTTTTTTCTTTATTCTTGAAGTTAAAATTTACCAACTCTGTTTAGGAACTACATTGTATTCCACTATGGGAAGATAGATAACATCTATTCATATTTTGCTATTTTTAAAATTTGAAACGTGAAGGATGTTTCTCCTTTGTTGATTTATCTGAGTTGTAATGTCTTTTCCAATTAAAAAATTATGTGTCACATCATTTAATGAGAACCTACTTTCATTTTACTTTTTTCTGCTGCATTTCTTGGAACTTATCCTACATATTGGGTAATAATTAGCATTTCATTTTGAGATTTTTTAAAATTTATTTTTTAATTGGAGGGAAATTGCTTTACAATGTTGTGATGGTTTCTGCCATACAACCATGCAAATCAACTGTAATTATACATATGTCACCTCCCTCTTAGCCTTCCTCCCCTCCCCTATCCCACCCCTTTAGATCATCACAGAGCCCCGGGCTGGGCTCCCTGTGTTATATAGTAATTTCTCACCAGCTATCTACAAAATGGTATCGATGAACCTATTTTCAGGAAAAGAAAGGAGATGCAGATCTAGAGAATGGACTTGTGGACACAGTGGGGGAAGGAGAGAAAATGGGCGAATGAAAAAATGAGACAAATGGAGAAAGTAACATAGACATACGTACACTGTCATTTTGAGACGATGAGTCGGAAGTTTATGTCTAAACCCCAAGTAACACATACGACTCTTTTTTTAAAAACAAACAAACCACTACCCTATTTGCTCAGATAATGTGTTGTGACTATCTATCTATCTGTCTCTTGTATTTAGTCTGCACACCAATACTGTTTGTTTTTATTACCCCATTTTGTGGATGAGGTGCTGAGACTTAGAAGGTTAATGAATTTCCCAGATTCCTTCTACGAGTTAGTGACAGAGTTGGGATTTGAGTCCCATCCTGTGTCTCTGGAGTCCACAGCCTAGCCACTCTACCACACATTAAACAAGAGTAAAGATGCCTATCTCAGACTTTCCTGGTGGTCCAGTGGTTGAGAATCTGCCTGCCAGTGCAGGAGACGTGGGTTCGATCCCTAATCCAGGAAGATCCCACATGGCAGGAGCTACTAAGCCTGTGTGCCACAACTACTGAGCCAGCACTCTGGAGCCCTCGAGGCACAGCTCCTGAGCTCACATACTGCAACTACTGAAGCCTGTGTGCCCAGAGCCTGTGATCTGCAACAAGAGCCACAGCAATGACAAGCCTGCGCATTGCATCTAGAGAGTACCCCCTGCTTGCCTCAACTAGAGAAAGCCTGTGTGCAGCAACGAAGGCCCAGAACAGCCAAAACAAAAAATGCCTACCTCACTGTGCGTTTAGAAAAGATCTGAAACGCTGGATGTCAGAACATTCCGCCATCCTTAAAGCCCTGTGTAAGTGGATGGAGAGATGATGTTATTGGGGGGGTGGCGCTCAAAAGGAGTCCTATTCTTTACCATTTCTCAATATTTCTGAGTAACACCTCCCCTCCCCCTCCCCCGGCTCAGTAGGAAACCCTGCTCTCAGAACTAAGAAGAATCAGTGGCTCCAGTCTTGACTCCATCCTGCACATAGCTTTTGTGCCCACTCACCTAGGTACAGCCTCAGCCCACCTTGTCTGAAAGAAATGACCCAGAATATCAAGGTGGAGACTCATGTGCGGCTGTCCTCGTGCTATGTACATGGAGGAGAGAAGAGTAAAGAAGGTGTTATTGTGGCTTCACGTGCAAAGGGTTGTGGATTGTTCAGTTCAGGAGCTAGAAAATATAAAAGAGGCAGAAACGTCAGGTTATATTCCAGAAGACTTAAGTGCTCTGCCTACAAAGGGGTTGGCAGAGGGAAAGTAATTCACAGAAGGCTTTTGAACAGGCTGCATGACAGTGATCATTTCAGAGGTGATTCAAAGATTTGGTGGAGGTGAGTGATGGTTCATTTCTCTTTTACCATTAAGATTCCAAATTATAGAGTAGTCTTGTGGTGGTCCTTTGGTGTTTGAGTAAAGTGGGAGTAATCCTTAGGGCATTCTCTAGAGACTTTTTTGCATGTACAGCTTCCCACATCTGCTATTTGGTACTCATGTCATTCACCTATGGTTCTATACTGTGAATGAGCTCATTTATCTCTCACAGTATGTAAGTGAGGCTTCAAGTTGAAGAGGATGCTTGTCTATCAGAAAACAGAGTTTCAGTGAGAAGGGAGGAACTGATGGGCTCATCCCAAGACCCCCCAAATTGACCTGAGAATGAAAGGTGCACCATGGTGACTCCCCGGTGACCCCAACCCTAAGCACATCTGGCCACCACCTGTTTCTGCCATGAAGACAGAGGTCTTCCACCTCCTTAGACCTCATCAGAAATGATTTCCTTTCACAACCTGTTGCTTGGATTCAGGATCCTCTGGGGCATCTGCCTGATAGGAGAGAGGGAGGGAGCCAGGAATGAGGGCTGGGAAAACTCAGAGGACCCAAGGAATCTCTACCTCTGCGTCAGCCCTCAACACAGGAGTCTCCTACACTTTAGTGTCCATCAGAGTCACCGTGATGCTTTAAAACTAAATAAAAGCCCATTTTCTGGCTTCCTTCCTTGAAATACTGGCTCTTTTTCTGCGAACAAAGTTCTTTTTGAAATCACCTGATGGTTCTGGTTGTACCCTTTGGGAAACACTGTTCTTTTTCTAAGAGCCAGTGGATTCGGAGCATGTGTGTGGTCAGCTGACTTCAGAGACACAAACTCCTCTGCAGTGTGGCCGGGTGGAGAGGGGAGATAGTTTGAGGTGTTACTGCAGAGGGCTCCAAACTCAGCCCTAGAAAGCTGTCCTTCTGTCCCTCCGGTGCTGCTTTTCAGCAGCAGTACCCCGAGGAGGGCATGAAACCTCCTTGAGCTCTTCATCTCACCTGTAAAGCCTTTCTTATATGTTTGAGAATCATGTGCCACAGGGCTAGTGATAGCACTTTGAAAACTAGAGAGCTAGCAAGATAGGAGGGATTGTTAATTACCTTAAATACTAAGGAGTTGGAGGATAATGAAGATTTTCAAAGTATATGAGTATATTTGTGAGAGAGACAGAATAAATGGAGAAGAGAAGATAAGAAAGGGATGAGAGAGGCAGAGGATATGAATATTTCTGAAATGTGCAGACCTGTTCAGTGTTGGTCACAGGGCTGCCTACTTCTGCCACTTCCACTTTCCTGCTAGATGGATGAAAATTCAGTCAGCACGTGGAGGACACTAAGGCACTGTTTCTGAATAGAACTTGGTGATTCATTCCACTCACTGAAGTTAGGAAGGGTGGAATCGGTGCCTGGAACTTCAGTGCCTGCACAAAAGGAGAAAGAGACTGTGGTTGTTCTGATGAATTTGGGGAATTTGAGAGCCGACCCTTGGATACCGGGTTCATGAAGAGAGGAGCTGAACTGGAGCCACATCAGATCTATTTATCAGTTTTGGAGACAGCTTGGGGAGGCAATCCCAAGACAGCTTTTTGAGATGAACCTGGATAATTGCTTCCAAAGTTAGTATCCATAAGCAAAGGTCTTGGGAAATGGGTCTTGTTTACAAGGAGTAAATCAACTTCACACCAGGCAATAGTCCTGTAGGTGCCCTAGGTGTAAGAGAAAACCGTAATTGAAGAGAACACCACACATATGCTGTAGCCTGGGTTAGAGTCAGCAGAGGTCCACAGAATCTCGAGAACTAAATTTGGATTGGGCTGATTCCAGATTGCTGGTGACTCCAAGTACTAAGGAAAAACAATTGAAAAAAAAATATTTGGAGGAAAATAATACCATCTTAGACTTCAAGTGCTTTCCCTTCAATACCCAGTATCTGGCACAAACCCAGAGATAAACAAACACGTCAGGGAATAAGACTGCTAAAGCAGGAACCAACAGCTGAAGGCCTACAGGGAGTCTCTGTGTGTGTGCTCAGTTGCTTCAGTCACGCCTGACTCTCTGTGACCCTATGGCCTGTAGCCTGCCAGGCTCCTCTGTCTATGGGATTTTCCCGACAAAAATAATGGATTGGTTTTCATGCCCTCCTCCGGGAGATCTTCCTGACCCAGGGATTGAACCTGTGTCTCCTGCATTGCAGGCAGATTCTTTATCTACTAAGTCATTGAGGACTCTAGATAGCATAATAATCAGACATGGACTGCAAAACCAGTGATGCTTAGGATGTTTCTGGATACAGAACCAAAGGTGAAAATTTTGGCAGGGCTTTTTATGAACTGAACAAACATGCGTAACCAGCAGTCAGATCAAAAACTTTACTAGCCCTCCAGGAATCCTATCATGTCTCTGCTAGTTGCTATTCCTTCAGGGGCAGTCACTCTCTTGCTATTAAATTAATATCATGAATTTAAGTTATGCTGTTAAATTAGCTAATTTAATAATAATAAATATATTAGCTATCTAAATATTAGTTGTTAATAATTAATCTACAGCATACATTAATTTTACCCGTTTTTGGGCCTATCTGAATGGCAGTGCACCTTTTGTTCTCTTTCCTGTCTCCCTCTTTCAGTCAGTGTTATGTATGTGTAGTTCATCCACATTGCTGTCTGCAGTGGTAGACTGTCCATTTTCATTGCTGTGTAGAGTTCTATTGTGTGAGTAAGCCATTAACAACATCCATTCTACCACTGATGAACAGTTTTTGGCTGTTATGAATCCTGAAGCTCCCTGTTCTTCCTGGGCATCTCTACAGAAGAGTGGGATTTCTGGATTATAGGGCTGCTGCTGCTGCTGCTAAGTAGCTTCAGTCGTGTCCAACTCTGTGTGACCCCATAGACGGCAGCCCACCAGGCTCCTCCGCCCCTGAGATTCTCCAGGCAAGAACACTGGAGTGGGTTGCCATGTCCTTCTCCAATGCATGAAAGTGAAAAGTGAAAGTGAAATCGCTGAGTCTTGTCTGACTCTTAGTGACCCCATGGACTGCAGCCCACCAGGCTCCTCTGTCCATGGGATTTTCCAGGCAAGAGTGCTGGAGTGGGGTGCCATTGCCTTCTCTGGGATTATAGGGCGGGTGCTTGTTTAGTTTAGAAGACAGAACTGAGCAGTCTCCAGTCACACTTACCCTCGTTGTAACAATGGAATCCTCTTGTTCCACATTCTTAACATGGTTTGGTATTTCTCCCATCCTTTTCCTGTGAGCTTTCTGTTAAGTGTATAGTAGTATCACATTGTGGTTTTCATTTATATTTCCCTGCTGACTAACAAAGTTAAGCACCCTTGCATATGGTTATTCTCCAGAGCTATATCCTCTTTGTACATTATCTTGTGCCCATTTTTCTATTGGGTTATCTATCTCTTTCATTTGATTTGTAGGAGATCTTTATATGTTCTGGTTACAAGTCCTTTGTCAGATGTATGTAATCTTCAACTTTGTAGTTGACTTTCATTCAATTAATGGTGGGTATTTAGAAATATGAGAGAGAAAAAGGAAAGTGAAAAAGCTGGTTTGAAATGCATCATTTAAAAAACTAAGATCATGGCATCTGGTTCTACCACTTTATGGCAAATAGAAGGGGAAAATGTGAAAGTATTGAGATATTTTTTTCTTGGCCTCCAAAAATCACTGTGGATATGACTGTAGTCATGAATTAAAAGGTGCTTAATCCTTGGAAGGAAAGCTGTGATGAACCTGGGCAGCATATTAAAAATCAGAGGCATCACTTTGTTGACAGAGGTCTGCATGGTCAAAGCTATGGTTTTCCCAGTAGTCATGTACAGATGTGAGAGTTGGACTGTAAAGAAGGCTGAGCACTGAAGAATTTATGATTTTGAATTGTGCTGAAGAAGACTCTTGAGAGTCCTTTGGACTGCAAGGAGATCAAACCACTCAATCCTAAAGGAAATTAACCCTTAATATTCATTGGAAGGACTGATGCTGAAGCTCTAATATTTTGGTCACCTGATGCAAAGAGTTGACTGATTGGAAAAGACCCTGATGCTGGGAAAGATTGGAGACAAAAGGAGAAGGAGGCAATAGAGGATAAGATGGTTAGATAACATCACCGACTCAGTGGACATGAAAACTTGCGGAGATAGTGGAGGTCAGAGAAGCCTGATGTACTATAGTCCATGGGGTTGCAAAGAGTCAGACATGACTTAGGGACTGAATAACAACAACAAATTGCAAAACAGTCCAATTTAGCAATGTTTATTTTATAATTAGTGTCTAAGGACATTTGCTATATCTTTGTCAATGTTCTCCTATATTTTCCTCTAAAGGAAGAAGGCAAATATTTTAGGAGTGAAAATAATATAGAACCTAGAGAAGAAAGAGCTCTTTTGGGCTATGGTAGCCAGAGGAGTGGGCTTCCCAGGTGGCACTAGTGGTAAAGAACCCACTTGCCAATATAGGAAGGGTAAGAGAGGCGGGTTCGATCCCTGGATTGGGAAGATCCCTTGGAGAAGGAAATGGCAACCCACTCCAGTATTCTTGCCTGGAAAATCCCATGGACAGAGAAGCCTGGTGGGCTACGGTCCATAGGGTCACAAAGAGTCGGATGCAACTGAAGCGACTTAGCACAGCCAGAGGAGTATTCCTGTGGGATTAGGATATGAGCTTGCATCCTCTGTTGCCTGTTCCCCTACCCAAAGATGATTAGTAATTAAGAAATATCTGCCTTAGACCTCCTAGAGGATTTGTCCCAGAGAAGCAATAAAATTTACTTTGTTATTAATGAGTTTTTCCAAGTCCTAGTATCCGTTGGGACCCAATGTCCCTCAGGCCCAGGAAGACAGAATTACAAAAGGGATGTTGTAGAAGCAGGTGATGACTGCAGAGTCTATCTCCATATGCCTATAATGAATAAAAGAGTGAATACCCCCGTGTCAAAGCCCTGAAGTCATCCTCAGACATACTTGGTAAGTTAGGCTGGAGAGTCCATGCCTTTGCTCAGTTACTCAGTCATGTCTGACTCTTTTGCAACTCCATGGACTTGTAGCCCACCAGGCTCCTCTGTTCATGGGATTCTCGAGGCAAGAATACTGGAGTGGGTTGCCATTTATTCCTCCAGGCCTTAGGGATTTTTCAGCCTGAGTATCCAGACTACTGAGATTCTATGATACGATTCTATGGGATTTTTCTTCAGGCTGTCTAAAAAACCCCTGCTCAACATTCTAGAAAGTCTGTGTTGATTAGCATCTACCATATTTAACCTCTCTGTCAATATAGTATTTTAAGTATTTCATAATGGACTCCTCTATATTTTGCAAGAGATTCTCAAAAGAGATTTCAAGTTTACAGAAGCTTTGAAAGATAGGCAGGAACAAGTCAGCATTATCATCTTAAAACTGAAGAAGGTAATATGTAGAGAAGTGTAAGGAATAGGTAATTAGGAGTGGGTTTCCTCAAGGGCAGCATTTTTAGATGATATCTGAGTGATTTGGACTCCGTAATCAGGCATTTTATACAATAGATGGATCCCACCTAGTTCCCAGGAATGGAAGTTCATGAGGAGTCAGAAATTCATCCTTTAGTTCACTAATGTATAACAAACATCTTTCTTCTGTCCAGGTGTGAAAACACATACATTTGCCTGGTTTAAACCCTATGATCTTGGTGAGTATCCTGCAGTGAGGGTACTATTCTATATCTCTTTGGGGTTAGAAGAAGTTTCCCTTATCTGAAGTGCTCCTCCTGTTTTTTTCTTTTCTTTTCTTTTTTGGTCAAATCCTGATTCACACTGTGGGGAAATGTATCAGGAGTAGACCAGGCACTGGGTCCAAGAGATTGTAAGTTATTTTTATTATTATTTGCTTTTTCATGACATTTGTCTCAGCTGTAAAGAATCTGCCTGCAATGCAAGACTCGCAAGTTCAGTCCCTGGAGGAGGGCGTGGCAACCCACTCCAGTATGCTTGCCTGGAGAATTCCATGGACAGAGGAACCTGGCTGGTTATAGTCGATGGGGTTGCAAAGAGTCAGACACAACTGAAGCAACTTAGCATGGATGCACGCATGACCTCTAAACTTCAACATGAATCTCACATCAATATTGACATTGTGTGGGCTGAATTTTAAGGAAAAAATGACAGCCTTGCTTGGGTACATTAGTGTTAAGCCACATAATAAGATAGCTTGAGATGGGGTGGTTTTCTAACCTGGGGAGAGAAATTCTAGACAGTCTACAGTACAGTATTTGGAAATCAATGCAAATGACTTAGATAAGGAAGCTGTAATTTGGAAAGGCTGTCAGTGGATGTTTCTACCTTCCGTATTTTTGGTGTCTGTTGAAACAATTCAGTGATCTCTTGGATGGCCTGAAAGTTTTCTTTTTGTACTTCTCATTGTCCTAGATGTTAAGGTTCATCAGTGAACAAAGTAGAACTTTTTTTTTAATCTTTAGCATCTATCAAAGAGCAAATAATCCATGTTAAATGATCTGGAAGACGAGTTCCTAGGAGAAGGAATGGAGTGGGATGGGGATAGCACGCATTCAGGTAATGAAAGCATGATGTGCTATGATGGGCGAAAGTAGTCTGCCTTTGAGAAAATGAGAGATACCTGGCCTACTTGGAGTAGAGAGAGGGTTGGCCATGAGCTCATTGCTCTGATGAAATAAAGGTCTTGTGGACCGTGTCAACCCTGATAAAATAAGGTCTTTGTGTTAGTGGAAAGGGGAAACTCTTCAGTGAGAACAGTGACATGGAAATGTTTGAGTTATAAAAAGAATGATTCTGGATAATGTCAATGCATTATAGGGAAGTGAAAGTAGAGAGAGTCCAAATTTGTTGACATTGTTTAGGTGAGAATAGTAACTGAGCTAAATGGTGGCTGTAGGATGTCAAGAAGGGCATACATGAGAAATGTTCAGAAAGCGGGACTGGAAACATAGTAAATGAACAAGGAGACATGAGGAGAGGGAGGAGTCAAGGATGGCTCTCAGGTCTGGCTTGTATATCTTGTAGGTGGTACTGTCAATCACTGAGGTAGAGAACATTGGGAGTGAAGCACATATGGGACTGAAGAAACAACAAGCCTAATCTCGGGAAGATTTGTCTTGGAGTGAAGGTGAAACATGCAAATAAGATGGTCATCAGGGAGTTGAGCACCCAGGTCTGTAGCTCGGAAGAATGGTGTGGGCTGAATAAGAGTAGAAGGACAATACGCTGAGGATCCCCAATATTCAAAGGATGACTTGGCACAAAGACTTCTCTAATGACTGTGTGAAGAAGGCGTTGTTATGGAAGCCAGAATAAAACAGGAGCATGAGGTATCACCATGGCCAAGAGATGAGAGAGTCCTACAAAGGGAAAAGTGATCATTTGTACTGAATGGGATATGTTATTGAATTTAGAGACATGAATGTTATTGCAGACTTTGAAGGGGGAGTTTCAGTAGCGTCACCTGCCGCCTGTGCCTAAATTCTCAGTCATCCACCATTTGACAATAAGCCACATGCTATACGCATTATTTATTTTTTATATTTGGATTTAAGGTCTGTGACTTTTTATAAATAATCGAGTTATCAAATGACAAAGAGGAACCAAACCATCATCTCAGAGTTCCTCCTTCTGGGCCTGCCTATCCAGCCAGAGCATCAAAACCTGTTCTATGCTCTGTTCCTGGCCATGTATGTTGCCACCGTCCTGGGGAACCTCCTCATAATGCTCCTGATTTGACTGGACCCCCACCTCCACACACCCATGTATTTGTTTCTCAGTAACCTGTCTTTCTCTGACCTCTGCTTCTCCTCTGTCACAATGCCTAAGCTGTTGCAGAATGTGAAGAGCCAAGTCCTGTCCATCCCCTACGCAGGCTGTCTGGCCCAGATGTATTTTTACTGTTTTTTGGAGTTCTTGAGAGCTTCCTGCTTGTGGCCATGGCCTATGACCACTACGTGGCCATCTGCTTTCCCCTGCACAACACCGCCGTCATGAGCCCCAGGCTGTGTCTCGCCCTGCTGGCGCTGTCCTGGGTGCTGACCACTGCCCATGCCATGTTGCACACCGTGCTCATGGCTAGGCTGTCCTTCTGCGCTGACAATGTGATTCCTCACTTTTCCAGTGACACATCTACTTTGTTGAAGGTGTCCTGCTCTGATACTCGAGTCAATGGGTTGGTGATACTTTTCATGGGAGGACTCATTCTTGTGATCCCATTTCTATTCATCATCATGTCCTATGCACGAATTGTCTCCTCCATCCTCAAAGTTCCTTCTGCCAGCGGTATCCACAAGGCCTTCTCCACCTGTGGCTCCCACCTCTCCGTGGTGTCTCTCTTCTATGGGACAATTATTGGCCTCTACTTGTGCCCATCAACTAATAATTCTACTGTTAAGGAGACTGTGATGGCCGTGATGTACACTGTGGTGACGCCCATACTGAACCCCTTCGTATACAGCCTAAAGAACAGAGACATGAAAACAGCCCTTGGAAGAGTCTTTTGGAAAAAGAAAATATCTTTCTCTCTAAAATGGTAACAATTGGGATTTTTACACTATTTAATTCAGTGGTTATGATAATGTTGCCAGTGGAGTATTACTCTAAATCAGTGGCTTTCTTTTTTCAGTTTTAAAGCCATTAACCTTTTTATTCAAGCAAAACCCCACAATAAAGGCTAATATGAAAATATGATGACCAGGAAGCTTTGTTTGAAGTGGAATTGAGGTCAGGAAACCATCTGCTCTGCATCTTTATTTTCCTCTTCCCAGGTGGGATTCATGTTTGAAAACAAGATTTATATATTTTTTGTGCAGAATGTCTACTACCCATGTCAATTCAGGAATTAGCTTTTCAAGCATCACTGAAATCATTGCTTTCTTCCTGCTCAAAAATCCTTAATGATGTTCACAAATGAAGAAAGAATGAAATGTACGCTTTCTGGCTCACAGAAGCACAGAGACTCCTGGAGTTCTCTATTTCTGATACACCTTCACTTTTATCACCATGATTAAAAGCATTTCTTACTACCTTATCTCCATGCATATACTTACAGCATTTTATTCTTAATATTACTTTTTGGGACCAGATCAGAGCAACCTTCCTTTAAGAGAGATAATACATAGAAAACACTTACTGAGTGTTTTTGTATGTGTCAGGCACTTTTCCCATCTATTAATCTACCACCTCTATGATGTTGCTCCTATTTTCCTCTTTACAGACAAAGTGATAGAAACATTAATTTACTGTCCAACATCACATAAGAAGTAAGTGGTGTAGTTAAGATCTGAACACAGGTGGTTTGGCTTCACAGCTCTAGATCTCCATGACCATACAATACTGCATCTTCAGACTATAGAATCTTACTCCCTTCCATTGTAACGGTGGATTCTGTCCAGTTCCAATCACTTGTCAATCAATCAAGCTGATTTTTCATGTCCTCTTCATATTTCTTATTGAGGCATTGAATTGCTGTTTTCTTCATACAAAACCAGAAATTATAGAACAGAAGTTGTAAATTGTATTCCTGGGAGCCAAGCAAGAAATATGATGAGTGTAAAGTGTATCAGATTTAAGAAAACTCAACTGCAGGGATATGGTCAAAGATATTTTATTTTATGAATACATGGAGTATATATACCTCTACCATAACTCAAAAATCTATGCTACTAGAGATGATATAACTTTCATATTGAATAAATTCTAATTGAAAATAGAAATATTTAATCATGAAATATATTATTGTATCTTATTACTCCTTTGATTTAGAAACAAAATCTGGCAGTTTTCTTTCTGACTAGTGTGACATCGTTTGTTTTCTCTTGAATTACCTAGTAGAAAATTCAGACTTGGGTCTAATAACCAGGAGTGATATTTAGAGGGTTTTTTTCCTGTTTAATAATAGATAAGAGCTGTTTGCAAATGCATGCACTTTGAATATAGGTCAAATTTTTGCACAAGCATTTTTATATTTAGAGTTGTTTTTCTGATGATATAAATAGAATTTTGATAATCTGAGGTTGCTATATATTTTTCAATATTACATTGCACTATATCATTAATGTTTTTTTTTTGCTCTTTATTTACACCATCCTATTGAGAGAGGTGAGCTAAAATGTTCATATAACACATAATATTATTTTATTGTCATATAATTGGTAATAAAGAAATCTTTTAAAATAATTCATTCTTCAACTCTATAATTTTAGATATCTAGACAGGTTATTACTTTCATTTCTGTAAATGCATTTTAGCAATTAGCTTGCATTATTCTTTGCCAAATTAAGTTTGCAAAGACACAGTTTTAAAAAAAGGAATCAGTCAATTGAATTATTTATTTGTTTAATTATTTGTGGATGCCTTTGCAGAGAAATATTCAGAGTGGTTACATGATTTTCAGTATCAAACCAAGGCCGTGTATTTAATCAAAGCTTTGCAAATATTAAAGTTAAAATATTTTCTTTTGCCTCACATGAGTAACTCATTTTCTTTAAACATTTCCAAAGACTTTTTGGCCCCATGATGCCTAACCTCCATGCAGTACCCAAGGCCACCATCTTGTGTATCCAAGTTATTAAGTAGAGTGTTGGATGACCAGTTCAATTTTGGGGAACACATTCAACTTATGATATTAATCACTGTTCTGTGATGGGCTTCATTTTTTACTTTTTAGCATTGAAAAATCACTTCAAAAAGTAAACTCATATTCAGTGTCATGCAAAATATTGCCATTTTGGATTTTATTTTTTAAAATGTTTGATATTATTACCAATATGGCCAGAATACAATTTGTAGCCAGTAATTTCAACCATCTCACATTAAAAATATGAAGCTTTTCTTTCCCCCAACGTATTTTCAACTAATATCTTGATATTGAACCTGTTAGGAGAGTCTTAGCCAAAATTTCTGAGGAATGATCAAACTTTTCATCAACAACACAAACAAATATGGTGAATTGAGTGGTATTATTTGCCTGTATTCTCATGTGGTAACAGACATATGAATGCTTGTCTCTGTTTGAAGCACAGAATTTTTGCTAAATCCTAAAGATCCTCAAAAATCTCTAAAAGATTTGATGCCCAATTATTTCACTTAATACAACAGAATTTCACAATATCATTGTTCATTTTATAATTATATGGAAAAATAAACCATTTAAACATTTAGTTTTAGTTTCTGCTTGTTAAATTTTTCATGTCATAATTTTCTGTACAGTGGTCATTGTAAGATTTGCTTAAAGTAAAATAGTTTTGACACAGTTTCATTTTGCTTATTTACTAAACATGTTGGAATACTGTATTTTTCCAGAAAGAAATATTCTTGGCATTGTAGTACTGTGGTCAGGTAAATTGAAGGATGCATGCTGTGTGCTTAGTAGCTCAGTCATGTCCGACTCTTTGTGACCCTTTGGACTATAGCCTTCCAGGCCTCTCTGTCCATGGGATTTTTCAGGTAAGAATACTAGAGTGGGTTGCCATTTCTTCTTCCAGGGAATCTTCCTGACCCGGGATTGAACCCGTGTCTCCTGTGTTTCCTGCATTGCAGGTGGATTCTTCACCTGCTTAGCCATTGGAAAGCCTAAGTTGAAGAATCTTATGCTACAAAATTCTCGTATTACTGTTGTGCTGTGCTGTGCTTAGTCGCTCAGTTGTGTCTGACTCTTTGCGACCCCATGGCCGGTAGCCAGCCAGGCCCCTCTGTCCATGGGGATTCTCCAGGCAAGAATACTGGAGTGGGTTGCCATGCTGTCCTCCAGGGAATCTTCCAAACCCAGGGATGGAACCTGTGTCTCTTATGTCTCCTACGTTGGCAGGCAGGTTCTTTACCCACTAGTGCCACCTGGGAAGACCCAGTTAATCACGCAGATAGGCAGTTCTACATCTTCCCAGAGCCACTTCATCTCGTCCATGAGGACTTTCTTGCAAGTTTGAGAAGCAGGTGCAGCAAGGCATGTGACAGCATTTTATAGCATGCTATAAGAATTAGATGACATTTTATATTATCTTTAAATACTAAGGAATTGGATTGTATGAATGCTTTTGCAATTTTGTGACTGTGTTTTTGAGACAGAGAAACGAGAAGATAGGGAAAGTAGAAAAGAGACAACATGAGCTTGTGATGTCCATACCTTACTCTCTGTTCGTGTGGCTCTCAGAATCTCTTGGTTCTGCTGCCTCCAGTTTCTTCCTATATAGGATGAAAATTCAGTCAGGACACAGAGGACCCTAAGACACTGCTTTGTCAATAGGGCTTAGTGACTTGTCCTACTGGCTAAAGATGGGAAGAAGGTATTAGTGCCTGGATCTTCTGTCCCTATGAGAGAGGAGACAGAATGGAAGGCTGTGGATGCCCTGATGAGGATGATGATCTGAGAAATGATGCTTCAGTCTCACACTCAAAGAAAAAGGAGTGTACTAGGAGCACGCTACTATCAGTTTTGATGAGGCCTTGGGGAAGCAGTCCCACGACAGTTTGTTGAGATGAACCTGGATAATTGCTCCAGTGTTAATATCTATAATAAAAGGTCTTGGGAAATGAATTTTATTTACAAGGAATAAACAAGTTCCATATGGGGAAGTCTTCCTTTTAGGAAGCCTTCTTAAAAGGGTTCCTAGAAGTTTAAGAATACACCAGAGTTAAAGAAGACATCCAGCATGTGCTCCTTCCTGGCTTTGAGTCACCAGGGGAATGGAAAGTCTTAAGTATGAAATTTGAATCGGAATGAGATATTTCCTGGTGGCTCAGATAGTAAAGAATTCGCCTGCAATGCAGGAAGCCCGGATTCGATCCCTGGGTTGGGAAGATCCCTTGGATCTGGCATGGCAACCCATTCCAGTATTCTTGCTTGGGAAATCCCATGGACAGAGGAGCCTGGCGGGCTTCAGTCCATAGCATCACAAACAGTCAGACGTGACTGAGCACACACTCATAAGCCCACATTGCTAGTGACTCCAAATACTAAGTAAAAGTAATGGAAAAAAACCCATGTTTAGAGGAAAATAAAGTCACTGTAGCCTTCAAATTATTTCTCTGAAGAATTTTTTCAAACAGAATATCAAGCACAAGACCAAAGAGAAGCAGATACACAAGGAAATGAGGTATCAAAGATAAGAACCAGCAGATGAAAGACAGAAAAGGACTCCAGGTGGTATGATAATCAGACACAGTGAACATTGACGTTTGCAAAGCTTATGAAATGAAACCAAATCTGAAAATTTCGGCAGGAATTTTTACAAACTGAAAAATATGAGTAACCAGTCCTCACATAACAAACACATTTTCCACACTCTGTAATACCCCTCATATTATCTTGTCATTATTCCTGCATGAGTAATCACTCCTAGCAGTATAATTTAGTTTTACCCATTTTATACTTTATATCAATGAATGTATGTTGTTTATACTCTTGTCTGTCATATATCTAATTTTAGTAGATAGTTCTAGACAGTTTCCCCAAGTTCTTGTGCCAGTTTTCCTCCCCTTTCACAGCATATGAGAGTTCCAGTTGTTCCTAATTATCTGACATTTTCCCATCCTTTTATTTAAGCTGTTTTAGTCTGTGTGTAGTGTTAGTATGTATGTTTTAAATTTGCATTTCCTTGATGACTACTGAAGTCAAGTGTCTTTTCATATGGTTACTATTTTAATATGTATATTTTGTGGTGTAAATTCTCTTTTCAGGCCTTTAGCCCATTTTTCTATGGATATTTTTAGGTTGATTTGTAATTATATGTTGCAGCTATGAATTCATGAGACGTTGTAGTAAGAATACAACTGGTTTTTACTCAATTAATGATGGAGAGAGAAGATTTTAATGTCAGTATAGGTTAATTTATCATTTTATCTTTATTCCTTTTTGTATCTTTTCTAAGAAATCTTCGCTAAATCTTTCATAATGGTCTCCTATATTTTACTCCTGAACTATTTATTGCTTTCCCTTTAACCTTTAGATCTGCTATTAATCTAGTGTTGGTTATGATATCGGGTGAGGTAGAGGTCAAGAAGATATGTTCTCCCCACAAATATTGATATCTAACTAATCCAGTCCCATTTGTTGAAATGACCATCTTTTTCCTGCTGTATTTCCCATTAGTCAGATGACTGCACCTCTGTGAATCTGTTTCTGGACTCTATTCTGTTCCATTTCTCAGTTGTTGATCCTTGCGTCAATACTCCACTCATTAATTACTGTATCTTTTAATGGCATTGTTACATGGTTTAAATTCTTTAGTTTTCTTTAGTATTTCTTTGCCTATTTTTGACTGTCAATTTCCATTTCCATTTTGGCTGGTTAATTTCTCTAAAAAAAGACTGGCTAGGATTTTGAATTGTATTGCATTGAAACTAGATTAATTAGGAAGAGAATGGGTTTCTTTGCAATATTGAGTCCTCTAAGTCTTAGACATGGTGTATTTCTCCACTTCTTTGTTATTTATTTCAATAACACTTTGCATTCTTTTGAGTAAACATCTCCCAAATCTTTTGCTAGATTTATTTTTGTGTATTCATTGCCTTTTATTAAATTTAAATTGTATGTATTTAAGGTGTACAACATGATGTTTTGATATACATGTACATACTGAAATGATTACTACAGTCAAGCTAATTAACATCTCCATCTCCAGCATTTTCTTTCATGATGAGAGCACTTGAGGTCTACTCTCTTAGCAAAGTTCCAGTATATAATACAGTATTATTAACTATGCTGTAATTAAATCTCTAGAGTTTACTAATCCTACCTAACTACAACTTTGGGCTCTTTGAAAACATGTCCTGGATCATAAGGCAGTTGTATTTCCAGTTTTTTAAGGAATCTCCACACTGTTCTCCATAGTGGCTGTACTAATTTGCATTCCCACCAACAGTGTAAGAGAGTTCCCTTTTCTCCACACCCTCTCCAGCATTTATTGCTTGTAGACTTTTGGATCGCAGCCATTCTGACTGGTGTGAAATGGTACCTGATAGTGGTTTTGATTTGCATTTCTCTGATAAATCACAGCACTGTTTATAATAGCCAGGACATGGAGGCAACCTAGATGACCATCAGCAGATGAATGGATAAGAAAGCTGTGGTACATATACACAATGGAGTATTACTCAGCCATTAAAAAGAATACATTTGAATCAGTTCTAATGAGATGGATGAAACTGGAACCTATTATACAGAGTGAAGTAAGCCAGAAAGAAAAACACCAATACAGTATACTAACGCATATATATGGAATTTAGAAAGATGGTAACAATAACCCTGTGTATGAGACAGCAAAAGAGACACTGATGTATAGATCAGTCTTATGGACTCTGTGGGAGAGGGAGAGGGTGGGGAGATTTGGGAGAATGGCATTGAAACATGTATAATATCATGTATGAAACGAATTGCCAGTCCAGGTTCGATGCACGATACTGGATGCTTAGGGCTGGTGCACTGGGACGACCCAGAGGGAGGGTATGGGGAGGGAGGAGGGAGGAGGGTTCAGGATGGGGAACACAGGTATACCTGTGGCAGATTCATTTCGATATTTGGCAAAACTAACACAATATTGTAAAGTTTAAAAATAAAATTAAAAAAAAAAAAGAAAACATGTCCTCTTACCCTCATCTCCCAACCCTGGTAGTGATGATTCTGCTTTCTACTTCTATGAATTTAACTTTTTTAGAGTCTGTATGTAAGTGAGATCATGCAGTATTTTTATTTCTGTGTCTGGCTTATTTCATCTAGCATGATATCCTTCAGGTTGATCCATGTTTTGTCACAATGGCAGGAGCTCCTTTTTTAAAGCCAACTAATATTCCGTTGTGTGTTTATACCACAATATCTTAATCCATTCATGCATTAACAGACACAGGTTGTTTTCACGTCTTACTGAACCAGATTCGTTTGCCTGATTTACAGCAAGCCAAATCCTGTGATTCCTTGATTTGCAGCAGAGAAACGGTTTATCCACGAGGCAGCCAAGTGAGAAGAACAAATCTCAAATCTGTATCCCCTAAAGGCTAAAGGCTTGGGATAGTTAAATGATAAAGCTGAGGCATGGAGAGAGTGGGAAAAGGTAATAGAAGAAGAGAAAAAAGTAAGGTAATCATTGTTCTGTGCAAACATGACTAGGCTACATGCTTCGCCATGGGACATAAATTCTGAAAATGGCCCTGAACTTTTGTGACGTCAAAAGGAACCATATGCTTCATTTACAAATGTCTACTTATTAAATATTTTTGTGGGTAAAAAGTGACAATGCAGAAGATTTGCTATAATCATAGATGACAGAAATAATTTTCCATTTTCAGTAACTCTACCAATAATTTTATTTTGCTGTAAGAGAAAGGGATAACAGAGGATGAGATGGTTGGATAGCATCACCAACTCAATGGGTGTGAGTTTAAGCAAACTCAGGGACATGGTGACGGACAGGGAAGCCTGGGGCGCTGCAGTGCATGGGGTCGCAAAGAATCTGCTATGACTTAGCGACTGAACAACAATATTTATTAAGCTAGTAAAATGAATAACAATAGTGAAGCAGTATTGGTGAGATCTTGCAGAAACAGTTTTATTTGGTAGCAATTTGGCAGTGTAGAATATGAGCTTTAAAACAAGTGATAAGTATATGTGGATGTATTTATTTTTAGGACTCTAGGCTAGGAGAATAAACCGCACAATAAAGTAATGTTTGTTGAAATGATCTTTTTTTCATATTCAAAGATGTGAGTTAATCTTCAAATAGCACAGTAAAACAATCTTTGACAAAACTATGGTGTAAGAGTGTGTTGACACACCTCAAAAGATATAATTATGACAAACATGAAAACTTGTTACATGAAAATTCACATAAAAAATGTCAGTGTGAAAGAGTAGCATATAATTTAAGTTAAAAGGTAGAACTAAAAATACTAGTGAATGTTAATTTAAACAGTGAAAGACACACAACTGTCAATGAATTAGGTGGGAATATGGGATGGTGCAAACCTGTGTATTTAAGTAGGTAAAATTTCACCTTAAATTTAAGCACCCCAAGTGGGTAGCCATTCCCTTCTCCAGGGGCTCTTCCTGACTCAGGAACTGAACCTAGGTCTCCTGCATTGCAGGCAAATTCTTAACCGTCTGAACTACCAGGACAAGCATGATTTCAAAGGTAGACAGAAATCTTCCCTGCATGTGAATCCCAGTAAGTGAGAAATCCTGCATTAAATCCCATGATGTTCTCTGCAAGAATTATAGGATGCCTTCTGGTTTCACAGTGCAGGCCATAGGCAGTCCTTAGCAGCAGTGCTTGAGAGTGAATTCACATAATCTGATGCTTGCTCACCTTTCATTTTAACAAGAACTACTACTACAATAGCTAACATTTATTGAAAATATAACTATATTCTAGGAAGTACATGGTTGCATTCATATCTAATTCATTACAAACCATGCTTTACAGACAGTACCACATTCAAACTTCCTGACAACACAATGAGGTAAGTTATACTTGCTCTGAAAGGTTAAGGAATTTCCTAGAGTCACACAGCTTACAAGTGGCAAAACTAAGCTTTGAACTTGCTTGTCTAACTCTGGAGCTAGTGCTGTCTACCACTTTGCTATACTATATTTTATTGACAGAAGATAGTGTGGGAACTTACTCTCAGGTGAATAGGGAGTAGGTGAGCTATCAACAGGGGCTTCCCAGGCAGTGCTAGTGGTAAAGAACCCGCCTGCCAGTGCAGGAGATGTAAGGGACACGGGTTCGATCCTTGGGTCAGGAAGATCCCCTGGAGAAGGGAATGGCTACCCATTTCAGTATTCTTGCCTGGAGAATCCCATGGACAGAGGAGCCAGGTGGGCTACAGTCCATAGGGTCACAAGGAGTCGGACATGACTGAAGTGACTTAGCATGCACGCACAAGCTATCAACAACTGACTTCCACTGGAAAAGATATTATCAACAGAAATCACAATCTATGTTATAGACGCTTACAGCCAGGTACCTAAAGAGAATGAAAAATATCACCCTGTAGTAACTTTTCATTTTCTTATAGAATCTAACTGGTCTTGGGGCACCTACTGCATGTATATTTGCTCCAATGTTTACTGACTTAGCTTTTTGGTAACCATCAATAACAATCAGCATAATGCAGATATTGGCTTGAGTTGAATACAGAACAATGTGGGCTCTCTGTGGGTCATATAAGTTATGAACTGGTGATGGTAGACCTAATGCTTGGGTAAATCATTTGAACTTTATTCTGTAGGCAGCATAAAACCATTTGAATTTTCTAATAGGGTTGTGATGATATAATCATATTCTATGAAGATTCATCTGACTGTGGTGTACAGAATGGATGGAGTGAGGAGAAACTGGGGACTGGAGAATATCTAGGAGGGGTTTCAATCATTCAGGTGAGAGATTTGAAATAGTCATAAAATCCTTCTTTCCTGATCCCTAACGTTATGATTGCAACTATACCAGTGGGATTTAACACATCTTAATGGTGCCAGGCATTATGCCAAGTGATGCAGGGTGAAATTGACTTGCAAAATTTTCCCCAAAGATAAAAATGAAGTTTTCAAGTGAAATTTAAGGTGTTAGGAGGGATGGGGATTTGGATGCCTGGTAAAATGTTGTAGTAGGTCTAGCTAAAGATTCCATCCCATCAGACCCTTCCCAGTCCCAGTGTCTGTTCTTTCAGCCTAGGGGTGTCACAGACACGGGGAGTCTCAGAGTTAAAATGCTATTGGTAGGGGTCCAAGTCACCAAGGTCCCAGTGATGGCAGGAAAAAGTTATCTTTTCCTGGAGTTTATTCTTGGCTACATACACTAGTACAACCAAATATTCCCTTATTTTGGCCGTGCACTATCTCATGTGGTTTCAAAAGATTCAAGCACATCCTTTATGATATTATACAACTGGATGGCTATAATTCTAGAACATTATGATTGTAAGAACTTAAGCTGATGATATTGCCCTGATAATGGGTTTGTTCTAATGTTTCCTGTAGCTTAGGCATGAATATTTCAATTTCAGATCACAGGTCTTAGAAGTGAGATTCCCCACTTTTTCTCCCTTTCTCATTCTTCCCTGCTTAATTGTGGTGAATGTAATTGGGTAGGAACCCCCATATTAGATGTGAAGTCATTCCTACTAAAAGGACTGAATTTTCCTAGCCCACATTAGCTTTTTCAGGGAAGACTTGATGTCTCTGTTCCTCAAACTATAGATAAAGGGATTTAGCATCGGGGTTACCACCGTGTACATCACTGATGCAACTGCACCCTTCTGTGCCGAGTGGCTGGAGAGGGGGCTGAAGTAAACACAAAAGGAACTCCCAAAGTATAGAGAGACCACAGAGAGGTGAGAGCTGCAGGTGGAAAAGGCTTTCCGCTTCCCCTGAGCTGAGGGGATCTTCAGGATTGTCGAGAAAATGTACGCATAAGAGATAACCAGGCAAAGTACACAAACCAGACCCATAAGACCCCCTACAGTGAAGATCACCAGTTCATTGATGAAGGGGTCTGTGCAGGACAGACTCAGAAGGGGGTTGATGTCACAGAAGAAGTGTGCAATCTCTTGGTCTGCACAGAAGGACAGGCTGCTCATCAAGAGTGTGTGTAGGAGGGAGTGGAGGGCGTTCGTGACCCAGGATGCAGACACTAGGAAGACACAGAGGCCATGGCTCATGACCATGATGTAATGGAGTGGGTAGCATATGGCCAGGTAGCGGTCATAGGCCATGACAGCCAAGAGGGATGCCTCCAGCATCCCAAACATCAAAAAAAAATACAGTTGTGATAGACACCCTGTGTAGGAGATGACCTGATTCTGGGCCCATATATTTGCCAGCGTCTTGGGGACTGTGGTAGAAACAAAGCAGGTATCAGTGAGGGAGAGGTTGGCCAGGAAGAAGAACATAGGAGTGTGGAGTTGAGCATGGGCAGTGATGGCCAGAATGATGAGGAGGTTCCCCGTCACTGTGACCAGGTACATGGACAGGAACAGACCAAAGAGGGGCCACTGCTGCTCTGGCTGTTGGGAGAGTCCCAGAAGGAAAAATTCTGAGACACTGGTCAGGTTTTCCCATTCCATTTGTCTGTAAGCAGAAAATAGAGTTAATTGAATGAGATTGGTAAGCCCTGGATTGTGAGCTCTGAAAATTATGAGATATTCCAGCGTTGATATTCTAGGGTGGGGTTGAATCATATAAAATCTCCAATATTTAACTGCTTGTTGTTCAATCACCAAGTTGTGTCTGACTCTGTGCTACCCCATGGACCGTAGCCTGCCGGGCCTCCCTGTCCCTCACTGTCTCCCGGAGTTTGTCCAAGTTCATGTCCATTGAATTGGTGATGCCACCTGCAGAAATACCAGTTTCATCTAGTTCAGCTGACCATTTGCAAATGCTTGTGCTTGGTGCCATGGAAAACTGAAGATGTGTCTGCAGTGGGAGAAGAGGTTTTTGAAAAAACTTTATTATATAAGTGTTAATCCAATATGGGCTTTCCTGGTGGCTCAGATGGTAATGAATCTGCCCGCAATGCAGAAAGAGACCCTGGTTCGATCCGTGGGTCGAGATCGACCCTTGGAGAAGGGCATGGCAATCCAATCCTGTATTCTTGCCTGGAGAATTCCATGGACAGAGGAGCCTGGCTGGCTACAGTCCATGGGTTTGCAAAGATGGACATGACTGAATGACTAACACTTTCACTTTTCAATCCAGTACATATATCTGGGGGAGTAGGCTGGACATGTTAGTTTGCTTAACTCTTGTGGTATTCGTGTGGACATTATGATAATCCATCCTGGGATTTCACGAGTCAGAAAAGTATTTAACATATTTTCCCAGTGCTTCAAAAAGAATAGCTGCTGGAGAAGGGGCTTGGGAATTGGTAAAAAAGCACATCTAATACTGAAAGCGACTAAACAACAATACTGAAATCATTATCACCACTATCCACACAGCTCATTTGGCCAGAAACCTGGGTATCATTACTGACCCATTTTCCTTCCTCCCTGTCTGCATTCAGGTACCATCAAATCGTGGTAATTTTATTTTCTCAGTATAGCTGAAATTTACCTATTTATCTCTATTTACGCACTTCCCTCAGGCCCAGCTGCCACTACCATCATCGAGGACAGTAACATTTGTTATTTAGATTTTGGCAGTTGTTCTCCTTGCCTCCAGGCAAACCCACCAGCCATCTGTTCTCACAACAGAGAGAATGAGCTTTCAACACATCATAGCTGATTTTATTGCTCCAGCTGAGAAATCCTTCAGGGGCTCCTCTTTACTCTCAGGATAGACTCTAAACTTCTTAACATGGCCTGAAGACCCTTGACTCTACTGGTATTTATTATAGATGTTTCCAGTTATCATGAACCTCCCTCCTGCACTCCACGTCTTATGTACCAATTATACTTTGAATTTTTTAAAAGACCCAGATGCAGTCTCACTTTGGATTTTTGCCCATCTTATTTTCTTGGGCTGGAATAGTCTTCTTGCTATCATTCATCAGACATGCCAAACTTCAGATCTTGGCTTAAATGTTAGTTCTACTAGGAAGCTTTCCCTCCTTGGGTGGGTGGTTTAGTTGTTAAGTTGTGTCTGATTCTTGCGACCCCATGGACTGTAACCCACCAGACTCCTCTGTCCATGGAATTTTCCAGGCAAGAATACTGGAGTGGGTTGCCATTTCCTTCTCCAGGGGCTCTTCCCAACCCAGGGATCAGGCTTGCATCTCCTGCATTGCAGGCAGATTCTTTACCAATTCAGCCACCAGGAAATCTTCCCTCCTTACCCTCACACAAAAAACTCAGGCTCACTGAGTCCCTCCTGGCCCGGCGCCTCCCCCATCACAGCATGTGTTGCTCTGGATTGTGACCATCTATTTACCTCTCTCTGTCTTTCATTCTACTGTGAGCACCACTGAGAGTAGGCAGAGATGTCTTTCTTGTTCCTCTTTGGACTCTAACATTAGTCCTGAGCCTAGTACAACATAGGTACTTAGTAAGTACCCATCATGTGAATAAATAAACACCAAAGAGTAGAAAGAATGGAAAGGGAGATTGTAGAGAGGTAATATCAGTCATAGGGAGCAGCCTGAACCTTTCTGTTACTGGTTTCATCCTTAGCTTTGACTAAATAAAGTACTGGCCATAGGAATATGTAGGAAACATTATGGTTACAGAGATATAAAGATATCAAACAAAGCAAAGGCACTCTTGGTGAATTTAACTTGAATGCCTTCTGGACTCAGGTTCAAGTTTGAGAATGAAAATGAAATTTAAAGAGTCCAGGTTCCCCATTGATTAGGAAAGAAACATCCGGGGAGGACTTCCTTGGTGGTCCAGTGGTTAGAAATCACTTGCTGGTACAGGGGACGTGGGTTCCAACCTTAATGTGGGAAGCAGCTAAGCCCACATGCCACAGTTACTGAGCCTGAACACCCTGGAGCCCATGCTCCCCAGCAAGAGAAGCCACCGTAATGAGAAGTCCACGCACCGCAACTAGAGAAAGCCCATGTGCAGCAACGAAGACTCAGAGCAGTCGAAAATAAATCATAAAAAATTTTTAAAGTATATAAAAAAAGAGAAGCATCCAGGGAGGAACGGAGTAAAAGATACAAGGTTAAAAACTGAGAGAATTGGGTGGTGGTGGTGGTGGGGGGATTAGAGTGACTAGGACACACCTCAAACTCATTCTCATTGTGGTTCCAAATATAAACAGTTTCATCCCACTTCTAGAAATAATATGTACATAGATAATAAATAAGCAGTAGTAAATGGTTGACTAGTATGTTTGTTAAAAGTCTCTAGAAGAATAAACAAGACACCAATAAGAGTAACTACTTGCTGGAGGTCTGGGAATTGCATGAATAAGACACAGGGGAGGGAGGGACTGTTCATGTGTGTGTGTTAGTCACTCAGTCGTGTCCGACTCTTTGCGACCCCATGGATTATAGCCCTCCAGGTTCCTCTGTCCAATGGGTTCTCCAGGCAAGAATACTAGAGTGGGTTGCCATTCCATTCTCCAGGGATCTTCCCGACTCAGGAATTGAACCTGGGTCTCCTGCATTGCAGGTGGAGTCTTTACCATCTGAGCCACCAGGGAAACCCTTTCATGTGTATATTTTAGCATATTTTGAGGTTTGAACCACTCAGTGACCATACCACTTACTGAAAATTTAATTAATTAATTAAAATTAATTAAGTGAAAAATAAATCAATTAATAAATTAATTTCCCCTAAAGCAAACCATAAAAATCTATAAAATGGAGACAATGCAGTATATATGCAGCCACTCTTTGATGGAGATTCCATGAATAGCAGAGAAACTTGTCTTACTGGAGCCATGTCCTTTTAATGCCTTAATGTGGTGTGTGAGCATGAGTGTGTATGTTTGTGTGTTTGTGCATATGTGTGGGTGGGTACATGTATGTTTCCTGCAGAGGCTGGAGGTTAACAGGATCATCTTGAATTATTTGTGGAGAGAAGTTGCCATTGATTCCCGTGCTTTGTTCTTATAGCATGATGACTTTCAGCTTGTAAGATTAAGGACCCAGGTGTCTGCCCTTTTTGTCCACTAAAGCAGCGTATCATTGTTGTTTCAGGACTGTTTGTGAGAGATAAGTTCCCAAATGACCATAGGGTAGGACAGACAGAGGAGAAAGGGGGAGAAAAAAGGAGCAACATGGAGTCGTGTATCTTCCTTTTCTAATCCTTACCTGGCTGTTGTTGCCAATCACTGAGGGTGTTACTGGCAGGCTTCTATTTGCTTCACACGCATCTCTCCTACAGTGGACCATCAGAAGATGACAAAAACTGCTTTTAAAGGCAGAATAGGAAATTTGCTTCATGCTCTGGGTGTGTTAAATAATGATTGTTGCTATTGCTTCATCTGCTCAAATTTTCTCTTTGGTCTCACAGTATTAGAGAACTTTTAATTTTTGTCCGTTCTGAGAATGAAAGACAATAGCTCCGGGTTGAGGTTATAATCATACCAGTATATGACATCCCAGAAAGCTGCATTCACAGAATACCACATAGAGCCTAACAAGCACATAGCATCAGAGCATCCCTTTTCTATTTATTTCAGAATTTTCTGCTCATGTTTGCCCCACGAGAAATGTGTTCTTGCAATTTCATACTCCAGGGACGATGATGAAATTGCAGGAACATATTATGGTCTGTGGGCTTCCCTTGTGGCTCAGCTGGTAAAGAATCTGCCTGAAATGCAAGAGACCTGGGTTCGATTCCTGGGTTGGGAAGATCCCCTGGAGAAGGGAAAGGCTACTCACTCCAGTATTCTGGCCTGGAGAATTCCGTGGACTGTATAGTCCATGTGGTTGCAAAGAGTTGGACACAACTGAGCGACTTTCACATTCTTAGCTGTAGGTTGGATTGATCTCAAGATCTGTTAAACTGAAGTTAATTAATTCTGTGTGGTTCTGAGAAGCCACGAGAACTGAGAACCCACTGATGTGTCCCTGCTGTATACTGGTTCAAGAGAGGCTAAGGCAGGACTTCCCTGGTGGTCCAGTAGTTAAAACGCCAAGCTTCTAACGCAGGGGCCAAGGGTTCCATCTCATCCCTGGTTGGGGAACTGGGACCCCATGTGCTGTGTGGTACAGGCAGAATAAAAAAGAGGGGGGGTGCTAAAGCATGAGGGACCTGTCTGTGACACCTCTGTGGGCCCAAAAGGATCCTAACATTCCTTTCGCTGGCAAAGAAACCAAGTATGTTTACTGTTGTGATTTTTTTCTGTAACCTTTCCTGGAGGTGCTGACAGAGGCCTCCTGCACTGTGAAAAAGGCCAGATGAGTTAAACCACTCTCGACTCAGAGAGTACCTTACTATCTTGTTTTCTAGACTTGATCATCCTAGTCCAGGTGAGGCTAAGTTGGTGTCGACCCACTTGTCCTATTTATCCCTCTTTTGTTTTGGAGAGACCAGGGGTGAGAAGCTGGGATGCCTTATCATGGCAGGTAACCAGCAGCCTGTTCATGCGTAAGTTGCATAAGCAGATCTATGGGGCACATGGAAGCTGAAATGACACCCAGCAAGTGACATCTCTCCTTTCTTTTAGAAATGGTCACTTACTAGTCCATCTTCTCCAAGTTCACCTAATTAAGGATACAGATAATAAAGCAACACCAACATGGGTGACCTGGGAATATGGGTTATTCTGGGAGTCTCTTTAGAAAGTGGAGCTTCCCTCGTGGTTCAGATGGTAAAAGGATCTGCCTGCAATGCAGGAAACTCGGGTTTGATCCCTGAGTGTGGAAGATCCCCTGGAGAAGGGAATGTCAGTCCACTCCAGTATTCTTGCCTGGAGAATCCCATGGACAGAGGAGCCTAGTGGGCTACAGTCCATGGGTTGCAAAAAGTCAGACATGAACAAGCGACTAACTTAACTGGAGTCTCTTTAGAAAAGTGGACAACCAGTTCATGTGTGTGCTGGAAGTGCTGGCATAATACACCCTTAAATCAGTAATTTAATGGCTTAAACACATTATTCCATTGTATTGAATAAAATAACCACATAATTCTATGCTGAAAAATCTGCTTTAATTTTTTTTTCTACCATGGGCAAAAGTTAATTAGTAAACTGATCCTTTAATAAGGGATGTAATATGATTTGGAACATGTGGTCTTTGACCCTCAGACTCCATTTGACCACGCAGGAATGGCAATAGCACAGCTGAGTGGACAGAGCTGGGAAGACAGAGATGTGGGTGGTTCTGTGCTGGTTTCTGCTTTCTTCCCTGGTGTGGGTACTTCGGATATAGTGGGGTTGAGCGGAGGGGTTGGAGCAGCACCACTGAGGTGTCTCTGCTCCATCCCTGGTGCATGCATGCATGTGCGTTATTGTTATGGCGGTTTTCACCCTTGCTCAAGGATCAGCCAGGACCTGGGCTGGGTCTGCTTCTTGCACATGCGCATGTGCCTGCTAACAACTGCGGTCTCCACGCTGGCTGGCGGCAGGGCCTTGCTGAACCATCTCCACTTTTTCCACGGTGCAGCATGCACTGGCAGTTGCAGTCTCTGTCTGGCTAGAGGCAGGGCTGGGTCCTGACCTGGCTCTGCTCCTTCCCTGGTGAATGCTCACGTGCATGGGCAATGGTAGCCTCCTCTTTAGTCGGGAGCGGTGCTGGAGCAGGAGTCTGGTGTGGGCTGAGGGATGTGCTGGAGTCTTCCTGGCAGGTTGGCCAGAGCACCAAGAGGTTTCCTATGTGCTGCCTCCTCACTGGGATTGAGAATATCCAAATTTGTGCACAAGCTCTTTAAGAGCAGTGTCAGTTTCTCATAGCCCTCTGATAAGCCCCTCTTGTTTTTCAAGCCATATATGTGGGCTTGTCTTCTGGGTGTTGGATCCTAGGTCTGGGTTGCTTAATATGTGGCTTGAACCCCTCCATCCCCACAGAGGATCACTGAGCCCATGTCCCCCGCTTCTCTGGTTCACTTGTTATGGGTGTGGGTCTTGACTAGATTGCTTCCCTTCTCCTCCTGCCAGACTCCGTGTGGGTTTCTGTACAGCCTTGGTTGTAGAAGAGCCATTCTGCTAGTCTTCAGGTCATTATCGGTAAGAGTTATTCTATATGTATTTGTAGTTTTGATGTGTTTTTTTGGCGGGAGGTATGCTCAGAGTCTTCTTACTTTACTGTTTTGATTCCACCTCAGCACATAAAGATTTTAAACCAGTTATTATAACTATGTTCCATGAAGTGAAGGAAAATAGGCAGCCAATAAATGCGATTATAATCTCAGCAGAAAAACTAAAACAAAACAAAAAAGAAATAGACATTCTCCAACTGCTGATGGCTGATTCACGTTGTTGTGTGGCAGAAACCAACAGAAAATTATAAAGCGATTTGCCTCCAATTAAAAATAAATTAAAAAAAAGAAACTCTAGAGCTGAAAATTGCAGTTATTTGAAATAAAAACACACGTTGCTGTTTTAATTTACACGGCTTGGTGACATCCTGGATGAAAACCCCGTGGCACAGCATAGGACCTAATAGACTGCAACATATATATTAGTTAAGTGGAATTAATCATAAACCTGTCCTCTGGAGCTACACAGGATCAATGTAATACCTTTGATATTAGAAAGATTCTAGATATTAAAAATCACAACCATCAGTTACTCTGTCTAAGAGGAGTATTTTATATCTCCTCTGTGGGTTAGCTGTAGAGTCTAAAGAAGAGTATTGCTGCTGCTGCTGCTAAGTCGCTTCAGTCGTGTCCGACTCTGTGCGACCCCATAGACGGCAGCCCACCAGGCTCCCCCGTCCCTGGGATTCTCCAGGCAAGAACACTGGAGTGGGTTGCCATTTCCTTCTCCAATGCAAGAAAGTGAAAAGTGAAAGTGAAGTCGCTCAGTCGTGTCCGACTCTAGTGACCCCATGGACTGCAGCCTACCAGGCTCCTCCATCCGTGGGATTTTCCAGGCAAGAGTACTGGAGTGGGGTGCCATTGCCTTCTCGGAAAGAAGAGCATTAGGCATGAGGAAACTGGAGTCAGATTCTAGAGCAACATCATACTAATTAAAAGGTATTTAGGGCTTCCTGGTGGTCCAGTGGATAAGAATTCACCTGCCAATACAGGAGACACAAGTTCCATCCCTTGCCTGGGGAGATCCCACTTGCTGCAGAGCCACTAAGCGTGTGTGCCACAACTCCTGAGCCTGTGCTTTGGAGTCTGACAGCTGCAACGACTGAAGCCTGGGTGACCTAGAGCCCTTGCTCCACAACAGGAGAAGCCACCACGATGAGAAGGCCATGCACCACAACCAGCGAGTAGCCCCACTTCGGGCAACTGGAGAAAAGGCTGCACAGCCTGCAAAGACCCAGCACAGCCAAAAATAAATAACACTTAGTAAATAGGTCACTTCAACTTTCAGACATACAACTTTTCTATCTGTAAAGGGGGACTATTTCCATCTATGTCCCAGGGCTATTTTGAAAATTAAGAGACAATACTATATGTAATGTAGTAAATACACATGACCATATACATATGCATATTCAATATTTAATAAAATATCTACTTTCTCTAAACATGCGTGGCACGTTTTGCATTTCCTTTGTAGATCTTACCATGGTTTTTTTTAAGTCCCACAGGAACCCTTGAAAATACACCCAAAATGGAACTAATTTTTCTTAAATTGCTCCCTTGTTAATTATTTTCATTAAAGGCATCATTTTCCTTTTAGTGGCTCAACCTCAAAGTCTTGAAGACATCTGCTTACTTACTAGTTTCATAAAAGTACGCATTTTGTCTTTATTTCCACATGCCCTTTACATCTAGACCTTTTATCTTTGGCTTTACTGTCTCTCCTCTAGATTACTCTGTGTGCATGCTAAGTCGCTTTAGTTGTGTCTGACTCTTTGTGACCTGGTGGACTCTAGCCCGCCTCAGGCTCCTCTGTCCACAAGATTCTCCAGGCAAGAGTACTGGAGTAGGTTGCCATGCCCTCCTCCAGGGGATCTTTCTAACTCAGGTGTCGAATCTATATCTCCTGTGGCTCCTGCACTGCAGGCATATTCTTTTTTTTTTTTTTTTACATTTTTAAAAAATTTTAAATTTTATTTTATTTTTTAACTTTACAATATCGTATTGGTTTTGCCATATATCGAAATGAATGTGCCACAGTTATACATGTGTTCCCCATCCTGAACCCTCCTCCTTCCTCCCTCCCCATACCATCCCTCTGGGTCGTCCCAGTGCACCAGCTCCAAGCATCCAGTATTGTGCATCGAACCTGGACTGGCGACTCATTTCATATATGATATTATACATATTTCAATGCCATTCTCCCAAATCATCCCACCCTCTCCCTCTCCCGCTGAGCCACCAGAGAAGCCCTTAGGTTGCTCTGCTGCTGCTGCTAAGTCGCTTCAGTCGTGTCCGACTCTGTGCGACCCCGTAGACAGCAGCCCACCAGGCTCCCCCGTCCCTGGGATTCTCCAGGCAAGAACACTGGAGTGGGTTGCCATTTCCTTCTCCAATGCAGGAAAGTGAAAAGTGAAAGTGAAATCGCTCAGTCATGCCCGACTTGTAGCAACCCCATGGACCGCAGCCCACCTCTGTCCATGGGATTTTCCAGGCAAGAATACTGGAGTGGGGTGCCATCGCCTTCTCCGAGGTTGCTCTAGGAGCTGCCTAATTAAACTTCAGTCTCACCACTCCTCCCTGCTTTCTTACTGTTATCCATTCAATCTTAATTAAATAAAACATTCACCATTGCTTCATGCAGATTGTGTTATCCATCTATCTAGCATTGTAAATCTTCCTAGGACCACCTGGCAACTGAAGAGTTTGGATTTTAGTAGTAACTTCCATCTAACCAGGGCTTCTCTGGTGGCTCAGACGGTAAAGTGTCTGCCTGCAATGCGGGAGACCCGGGTTCGATCTCTGGGTTGGGAAGATCCCCTGGAGAAGGAAATGGCAACCCACTCCACTACTCTTGCCTGGAAAATCCCATGGACTGAGGAGACTGGCGGGCTACAGACCATGGGGTCACAAAGAGTCGGACACGACTGAGCGACTTTACTTTCCATCTAACTATGTGGTACCCCCAGTTGCATTCTCCTGACTCTCCCCTCTTGAATTTCCTCCCATCTTGAATCCTATGCTTATCTTTGCCTTGCTTTTGTTTTTAATACACTTTTATCGCATATATGTCTATTCCCAGAAAGTTTATTATTTGATTTCTTTAACTGTTTATAATCTTATAGAAGGATATTGATAGTAATCTTTGCGGATATATCTTTTTAAATATTATTAAAGTGAAAGTGAAGTCACTCAGTCGTGTCTGACTCTGCGACAGCATAGACTGTAGCCCATCAGGCTCCTCTGTCCGTGGGATTTTTCAGGCAAGAGTGCTGGAGTGGATTGCCACTTCCTTCTCCAGGGGATCTTCCCGACCCAGAAATCGACCCCGGGTCTTCCGAATTGTGGGCAGACGCTTTACCGTCTAAGCCACCAGTGTGGTGCAAATATTACTAAGATCTAGCCAAATTGTAGCATGTCTGTGTGGGTCATCTAGAAAATAAGAGATTTCTCTACCGGTTGGAGTGACTAATCCAATTACCAAGGACATTGTGTTGCTGCCACAATTTGTCTAGAACTCTGTCTGGAATGCCTTTTGTATTTACATAGCCGGTAGCAGAGACTACTAGCAGCTGTGTCAACCAAAAAAACAAAGAGCAGTTCTATTGAGGACTCAGACCCCTTAGGAACCAAAGTTCTGGTCACCTCATCAGGGGAGGACCAAGTGGCAGCTGTTCAGTACCTCTGCTCAGATATCTGAGCATCAGATATGTGGTCATTCCATCTTGTGTGCTCCTAGGTTCTGAGAGCATTACCTTCCCCTCTGTTCCCCTAGCCATACAAGAGTTAAATTCCTGAGTTAATAATTTTTGGGTTACCTTGGCATCCATCTTTTTTCTCCTTTAGTCTCTTTCAAGATATACCTGTGTATTTAATTCCTTATTTTAAATCTTCTTGGTTCAAAAATACCTAGTGTGACTTTTGTTTTCTGAATGGACCCTAATTTGCCTGAATTGCCATATCTACTATGCAGTCTTTTCCGGACAGTCAATCTCAAGACATTGGAACTTGAAGTAGTTTAAATAGCAATGTTAACATTACCCCAGCAAAGCATGTTGAACAGAATCAAAGGGAGTTGGGTAGGACAGTGACTAGACATGTTGATGCAATGTTTTTTATTTGCATTTAAAGTTATAAACATACATATAGATTCTTATGATTGTTGTACAGAATTTAGTAGAGGAGATCAACTTGCCTTATCTAAATTCAAACAGAAGAATAACATGAGAAGGATGAGGCAATTAAGTGGTATGGGATTCTCCTAAGAGTCTACATCCACTTACCCATAACAGCAAAATTATGCAGTCATCAAAATTGTTGCATTCTTTATTTAAACATAATATTGCAGTAATCATTTATTCATTTAATATAAATTTATGAAGCAGTTACTGGATGTCTGCCCTAAGTGTTGAAGATACAAATCTTTGCATTAGTGTGGGATTAACAGGTAAAAAGATTATGTAATATTTTTACTGACCAATATTGAAAATTCTCTACATTAAATACCTTCATTCCTTCCATGATTTAGTCATTCATTCACACAGATTCATATGTATTTGTAATCAAATCTTTTTTGATTAAAAAGAAGATAATTGGGGTAAATCTCATCCTTGGTGTTTTAGAGACCCAGAAAGCATTGAAAGGTGAATAACGTCATTATCCAATGCCCATGGTCAAATTCTTGGTGATCTGAATGATCTACAGAAGATGATAATTTTATATGTTTACTGGCAGTTAATATAGTAGATACAAAACAACTTGCACATTGTTCCAAGAGATACTCAATCTAACTATTTAAAACATTATCCTGTGTGGACATACTATATTTGAGGACAATCATTTGTATGTTATTAATATTTTTTAAAGTTTTATAATTATATCATGAACAGAATCAAATCACAGAGAGTAGAGTTCCTTAGTGGTACTTGCTGACCTGCTGAATTAACTGTCTGTTTTTTTGTTTTTTTTTTTTAATTTTTCAGCACTTTATTATTTTTTTTTATTTGATAAATTTAACGCCTTTTATTGCCATACCTCATTTTACTGTGCTTTGCTTTAGTGAGCTTTATAGATACATGTTTTTGTTTTTTTTTCCTTGTTAATTTTCTGTTTAGTTGATCTATCCATAAGTGTGAGTGGGGTATTAAAGTCTCCCACTATTATTGTGTTATTGTTAATTTCTCCTTTCATACTTGTTAGGATTTGTCTTACATACTGCGGTGCTCCCATGTTGGGTGGATATATATTTATAATTGTTATATCTTCTTCTTGGATTGATCCTTTGATCATTCTGTAGTGACCTTCTTTGTCTCTTTTCACAGCCTTTGTTTTAAAGTCTAATTTATCTGATACGAGTATTGTGATTCCTGCTTTCTTTTGGTCCCAATTTGCATGGAAAATCTGAATTAACTGTCTGTTTTTGAGGAATATTACTTACATGATGAGAGCTGGTCATCCAGAATGAAAGCCTCATCCTTCCCAAGTCATGCTGGAAAGACATGGTCACATCATTTTCAATACTGCTCTCTTTTTTTTTTTTCCATTTATTATTTGGCACTCAATTTTCTTGCCACTGTAACTTTATTTCATGCTATAATTAAGTCAGCACTTTATTATATTAATTAAACCAGAATATTTATTACCTTTGGATGCAATGACTCTATTGATGAGTGTCATTTTAGTAAGATTTTAGAGAGAATCTTATACTCTTTTGAAACAGTCTAGTTTAATTGACAATACAGAAAGAACAAAAATATCCACTCAAGTAATTTCCTTTAAAGATTTCAAAGGTTGGATAAATAGTGTCTCTGGTGGCTCAGTGGTAAAGAATCTGCTGCCAGTGCAGGAGATGTGGGTTCAATCCCTAGGTTGGGAAGATCCCCTGGAGAGGGAAATGGCAACCCTCTCCAGTATTCTTGCCTGGAAAATCCCACAGACAGAGGAGCCTGGCAGGCTACAGTCCCTGGGCTGCAAAAGGTTCAGACACGACTGAGCAACTAAACATCAACAAATAGTATCTAGTCTGATTATGTCTATCATTGTGTGCATACGTGCTAAGTCTCTTCAGTCATGTCTGACTCTTTGTGACCCTACCCTATAGACTGTAGTTCACCAGGCTTCTCTGTCTGTGGGATCCTCCAGGCAAGAATACTGGAGAGCATTGTCATTCCCTCCTCCAGAGGGTCTTCCCAACCCAAGGACTGAACTGGCATTTCTTATGTCTCTTGCATTGGCAGGCAGGTTCTTTACCACAAGTGCCATCTGGGAAGCCCCATGTCTATCATTATTAGATTATGATTCTGAGACTGATATTTTCATTTGTTCATCCTACTTTTTACCAAGAATTATTGGATACACTTTATATAACCGAGGTTGTAAAAGGTACAGTGATATATCAGCTCCTGCCTCAGAGATTTGAAAGCATAGTAGGGCTGATTAACATCCTAGTGCAATTAAAACTGACATTCAGATACTGATTTATATCCTTCAAACCATGGACTTCTGTGATCCTCACACCTGTGACAGTGGTGGGGCAGATTCTATTATTCTTAATATGTAGATGTAGAAGCTGAGCTTCAAACCTTCTCAGATTTACTGTGATAATCAGTATCTTTGCTAGGATAAGAATCAAATATTCCTGGGCTTCCACTCTGCTAAATGGACAATGATGAGTACAAAGTGATCTATCATAAATTGTTATAAGATTTCTGAAAGAGGACTTTCTAGCTGGAAAGATCAAAGACAGCTTCTTGGAGAGGAATGACATTGGGGATGGATTTCCAAGTGCATCCTAAATTCTGAGGGCAGTCTCCAATGCAGGATGACCTCACATTGGTTGTGAAAAAATTCTCCTGCTGAAGAGTTTCCCCAGGGCAGCCTTCATGTCCCGATTCCTCAGACTGTAGATGAAAGGATTTAACATTGGGGTCACCGCTATGTACATCACAGTTATCACTGCATCCTTTAGGCTGTAACTAGTCAGAGGGCGGAAGTACATGCCCATGACTGTCCCATAATACAGAGAAACAATGGTGAGGTGGGAGCCACAGGTGGAGAAGGCTTTGAGCACACCTTTGGTGGATGGAACCCGTAAGACTGTGGAAAAGACCCGAACATAAGAGATGATGATGCATAGTAATGGCACGGAGAAAACACCAACCCCCAGGTACATCATCTTCACATTAAAGTGGATGTCAGAACAGGACAGCTTAAGCAAAGGGGTAATGTCACAGTAGAAGTTGGCCACTTCCTGGTTTCCACAGAAGGACAGGCTAGCTGTGAGCAGAGTGTGGGGGAGGGCATTGCCATTTCCAACCACCCAAGACCCAATGACTAGCAGGACACAAGTCTGTGGGCTCATGATTGTTGTGTAGTGAAGTGGGCGGGTGATGGCCACAGCTCGATCATAGGCCATAGCAGCCAGGATGTAACTATCTGTGTTACCCAAGGCAATCATAAAATACATTTGTGTTAGGCATCCTCCAAAGGAGATGGCTTTGCTTCCCAGGAGGTGGTTGGCCAGCGTCTTAGGGATAGTTACAGAGGAGAAGAAGATGTCAACGAAGGAGAGGTTGGCAAGGAGAAAATACATGGGGTTGTGGAGGCGAATGTCAGAGCGAATGGCCAAGATGATGAGCAGGTTTCCAATCAATGTGCTGGGGTAAATGAACAGGAAAAGTAAGAAGAAGAAGTCTTCCTGTTTTTGCTGGCCAGTAACTCCCAGGAGGATGAAATTGAAGGTAGAAGATTGGTTGTCTTCTCTCATGGATCCTTTAGCAGGAAAGGAGGGAGGAATCCAGAATTATTAGTGTGGTTATTGTGTGTATTGATCTTTCTTACCCACCGTTTTTGACTCACATGACCAACCGTCTCTATAACTGAGCTAACTAAATCTGGAGATAACCTATATTTGGGGGGAAATATCTTTATTGATTGGTAGGACTAATCAAGAATTACCCCTGGACACTCATGAATAAAAACTGAGCAATCTGTGAATCAGAGGTGCTCATCCTCCTCCACCCCAGAACCATCACATCTCTAGGATTTAATCAGTTAACAAATACTAATTTTTATATTGCATGTGCCACTTTGTTAGACCTTGAAAAAGTACAAAATGTGAAAAGTATAAGAATTTCATTCATGTATTCAATACAGAAGACAGAGTTAGATGCTAAGGTGCCATCGCAGATCACAGAGAGAGATGATTTCTGCTGAAATCTTGAAGGGAGAAGTAAAAGAACCATATGTCCCCGGGAGAGGAGCCAGGAGGTTCATCAGCATGAATGCTATGAACAGAGACCATGAGTCAGAGTTCCAGGAAATGCTGGGCTGCTGAAATCCATTTTCCTGGAGAGTGTTTGTGTTCTAAGATACTTGTCCCATGAGTGTGAAGATGCTGAAGACAGTTTTTCAGAAGAAGCCAAATTCTTCCCTGTGGTATTAGGGGTTCAGGTGAAAGAAATGCCCTCTTAAGTGCTTTGACCTATTGTTGCTTTGTCAGAGAAATAACTTATTTTTCTTAAGGGGTCTGTTAACATGCACTGTTGAATATGGGAGTGCAAGGTTTGTAGCTATTCCCGGAGGCAACAGGCTTTTGTGGGTTCGTCTGCATGCATGCATATGTACACACACAGAGTATTATCTCAGGAAGTAGCTGAGGAATGGCATAACCAAATCAAAACTACCCCTTCCTCACCCTGTTTTCATGGATAAGGGCCCAGGAATAACCATTGTCAGAAGGGGAATGTCTCTCTCCCTCTCTCCTCTCTGTCTCCCCTCTCTCCTCCCTTCCCCTTTTTCTCTTCATCCAATCAGGAGACCTTGGGTTCTGAATTCAGGCCAAGGTTTGGGTCCGTGTTCTGCCTCTACATCTGTGAAGACAATTCAATTCACCATTTTTTTCATCTGGTAAAATAGCAATACTTCTGCTTACCTCTCCTGGGATTGTGAGGGTCAAAGGAGATTATGTGTGTAGTGTAGTTACTGGCTATTTAATCCCCTGGTATTACTGTTGTAAAAAGTTTCTTCTCCAACATCCACAGCTTCTACCTGGGGAGTCAGCTCAGACGCTTCCAAAAGGGACTTGGTCCTGTGGCCTTCACTCCTCTTCCATGAATGGAGAGTCTACAGGCAGCGGGTCCAGTTAGTACCCGTTAGCTTTCCTTTCTGGAGGCAGGCATGCTGGAGAATGTGTTAGTAGTAGTCCTAGAGGAGGGTCTCTGGTCCTGTGTTTCTGAGGCAGAAGACACAGGACTGGAATGATTTGAAAAGAGGAGCCCCGAGTTTTCCCACTGTGGAGCAGAAGAGCCAGAAGGAGTTGGCCTGGATGGGGGCTAAAGATGAGGACTCTAGTTTCCTCCTCAAGGAAACATGATGGGTCATATGATAGAGAAAACGGTGAGTGGTTCACTAGGTTATAAAGTCTCTTGAAACATGACTCTCCCATGTCTTAATTCGGGCCAAAGTCAGAGTAATTGTTGAGACTCATTACATGCTGTGCCTTGAGGGGATTCAGTCATTCTCATGAGTAATTTTGTCAGAGTTCTTTTCTAGAAGCAATGATGGGCAACAGTCTCCCAGAGTGTCTCCAGGGTCCAGGCTTTGGCCTCACCTATTCTGGCCTCTCTGTTGAAATGTGGACCCTTGTCCTCTGCTTTAGCACAAACTGGAACCATCCCTTGGGATACAAGGAGTGTGGTAAAATTGAACTCCTGGGCTTTATTCTAGGCTACACTGAAGCCTTTCTGATGTTAAATGTGCAAAGAAGAGTAATTATATTTCATCTTTTATCTGTGATTTGTCTTAGGGGAGGCTATGAGGGAAATTAAACTTTCCTTTTTCTTGTGCTTTGATAGTAAGTCTCTGAATTTTTTCGATTCTTAGAGAAGAAAAGGTTCTAGATGTTATCTAGTCCACCTCATGTATGTATCACCTTTGTAACAGCCCTGATTAGTGGTCATGTGAAGAGTTGACTCATTGGAAAAGACTCTGATGCTGGGAGGGATTGGGGGCAGGAGGAGAAGGGAACGACAGAAGATGAGATGGCTGGATGGCATCACTGACTCGATGGACGTGAGTCTGAGTGAACTCTGGGAGTTGTGATGGACAGGGAGGCCTGGCGTGCTGCGATTCATGGGGTCGCAAAGAGTTGGACATGACTGAGCGACTGATCTGATCTGATCTGATCTGATGCTGTATCTTAGCCCCTTCTGTAGTAGCAGTCTGTAGAGGACCATGGTGAAGGCTCTGAGCTCTGACTGGGTTTCAGTCCAGGCTCTGCCTCTTTCGAGCTGTAAGTAACTTTGCATAGTTATTAAATGTACTTGCTCATTTCTGTGGGGCTTCCCAGGTGGTGCTGTGGTTAAGAATCTGACTGACAATACAGGAGACATAAGAGACATGGGTTCAATCCCTGGGTTGGGAAGATCTGGAGAAGGGCATGGCACCCCACTCCAGTATTCTTGCCTAGAGAATCCCATGGACAGAGGAACCTGGAGGGCTACAGTCCATGGGGTCGCAAAGAGTTGGACGCAATTGAAGCGACTTAGCATGCATGCACTCATCTGTATAATTGAAATAACAAAGTAGCAGCAGCAGCAACATTCTCAGAAATTTGTTATGAGGATCACATGAACTGATATCTTAAAAGGCCTTAAACCAGAGCCTGCTATATGGTTAGCACTTAGCAAATTTTAGCTGTTATTTTATTATTTCTGTGCTACTTTTTTCCTCCTATAATACTTCCTATCAACAACCTCTTTTACTACTAGCCACGTAGCTGTTGGATGACTCTCCAAAATCTTCAGATTCTACCGATCTTGAAACATTTGCTGAATCACATTTTCCCTTGAGTTGTTTCAGGTTACGCCATTGTATTTGCTCTGTTATTACTGTTACTCAGATCACAGCCCACTGTCTAGGACTTGGGCTTCACAGACGTGGATAACATAACATCTCATGATAAATATTTTTATCCTAGTAATTTTTTTCTCTTTATGTCCTTTTAAAAATATCTTACTAATTCACTTTTTATTTTCTGAGGGCTCAACTAGGGGCAAGGAATTGTGTAATGGCATCAGAGAGAACTATGAAGAAAACCATGTTTTAACCTCAAACATTACAACTGTTTCTATGTAAAGTGTCTACAACTTTCCTTAGCTTATAAAAGGAATCTCTTACCTCCCATGTGCTAAAGAGAAAATCCTGTGGATTGTCACAGAGGCTAAAATTTACTGTCTGTTATAAAATCCCAAACTTTGTTAAATCTCTTCTAAAGATACTAAAAAATGACCTATGCAATATATTTGCAGAATAACAGAAGAGGAAAAACACCTTAAGTACTTGGATGAAAAATTGTATTAGAAAGTTCTCTAAAGAAGGGAACAAAAAAATTTTTTTTTAATTTTAAAATATTTTAAGACTTTTAAAATAAGAGAGTATGAGACAAATAAATTTAGATGAAAATGAAAATGACATAGAAACAGCAAACAGAAGTGAATGAGGAACACTACATGATTGTACTTGGCATTTTAGGCAGAATTGACAACATTTCAGAAAATAAATGAGCAGTATTCAGGACAATCCAGAAATTGTCTTCATCTGTCCAGGAGGATTATTTGACAGCTCTCCTTGGAGATATGAGCATTAGATATGTGGTCTTCCTTCTTCTGAGCGCCAGTGTTCTGGTAACACCACCTTTTGCCTTTTGCTCCCTTGAGATATTGTAACTTCTTGCAGTTTTTACTCTGGGTTACTCAGCATTTTTTACTCTGGTTAGCTCAGCATTTTCTTTTTTTATCTTTAGTCTCTTTTAGGATATATTAGTATATTAATACTATATATCTAATTGTAGTAGTCATGTACGGATGTGATAATTGGACCATAAAGAAGGCTGAGTGCCAAAGAATTGATGCTTTTGAACTGTGGCCTTGGAGAAGACTCTTGAGAGTCCCTTGGACTGCAAGGAGATGAACCAGTCAATCCTAAAGGAAATCAACCCTGAATACACTTTGGAAGGACTAATGCTGAAGCAGAAGCTCCAATATTTTGGTCACCTGATGCAAACAGCTGACTCATGGGAAAAGACTTTAATGCTGGGAAAGATTGAGGGCAAAAGGAGAAGAGGGCAGCAGAGGATGAGATGGTTGGATAGGATCATGGACTAAATGAAAATGAACTTGGGCAAACTCCAGGAGATAATGAGGGACAGGCAGGACTGGTGTGCTGCAGTTCATGGGGCTGCAAAGAGTCAGACACGATTTAGCAACTGAACAACAACAATCTAATTCCCTGTATTAAATCTTCTTTTTTTAACTTGCTATTCATTTTTTATTTAACTTTTTATTGGAGTATAGTTGATTTACAATGTTGTATTAGTTTCAGCAAAACGAATCAGTTTTACATATACATACTCTTTTTTTTTTTTTTAAGATTCTTTTTCCATATAGGCCATTATAGAGAACTGACTAGAGTTCACTGTGCTATACAATAGGTTCTTAATAGTTAGCTGTTTTTTAAAAAAATGATTTCTTTGATCGTGCTGGGTCTTTTGTTTCTGTGCGGGCTTTGTTCTGGTTGCAGCGCATGTCACGCTCCAGTTTCGGTGTGTGGGCTTCTCATTGCAGGGGCTTCTCTTGTTGCAGAGCTTAGAGCACTCAGTCTTCAGGAGTTGTGGTATGTGGGCTCAATAGTGGTGGCTTCTGGGCTCTAGAGCACAGGCTCAATAGTTAGAGCACACTGGTTTAGCTGTTCTGCAGCATGTGAGATCTTCCTGGATCAGGGATTGAACCCATATCTCCTGCATTGGCAAGTGGATTCTTTACCACTGAACCACGAGGGAAGCCCCTGGCTATCTATTGTATATGCAGTAGTATGTATATGCCAGTCCCAATCTCCCAGTTTATCCCTCGTTCCTTATCCTCTGTTAACCATGTTTGTTTTCTACATCCGTGACTCTAGTTCTGTTTTGTAAATAAGTTCATTTGGACGATTTTTTTTTAGATTCCACATCGAAGTGATATCAACCATTTTGTGGGAGGTAAATCTTCTTATTTAAACATACCTGTTATGATTTCTGTTCCCAGAGTGAATCCTTTTTGACATTTGAGGTACATAATGGATGCAATATCCACTATGATTACATATAATCATGATTATATTACAGTTTAGAGACTAACAGCGTCATATATTTTGCTTTCCTCCAGCATTCATTGGATGCACTTTATATGACCAAGACTGTGAAAGGTATGGTGATATGTTAAGACAGCTTCTGCCTTAAGAGGCTTGCAAACAGTAGAGGTGATTAAATGTAGTAATCTAATAATTAGCATAATCATTAAAAAATCTAATGACACTTGAATAGTGATTTACAGCCTTCGTAGTCTGAGCCATAGTGATCCTTGTACCTTATGACAGTGGCTGGGCAGGTATTATTATTCTTTACATGTGGATGTAGAGGCTGAACCTCAGTCTTTCTCACTTGTCCTCTCACAGTCAGTTGTTTAACTGGGACATGAACCCAATATTCCTGCCAAAGCAAAACAAAACATACAAAGTGGTGATTTGAGTAATGTGGTTCATAACTGTTATAAGATTTCTGAGAGGAGGAATTTCCAGAAGGAAAGATCTAGGCAGCTTTTTGGAGGGGATGACGTTGGGGATGGGTCTGCGGGTATACCCTAATTGGTGACTGCAGTCTTCAGTGTATGAGCTCATGTTGGATGTGAGGACGTTCTCTTGCTGAAGAGTTTTTCCAGGGCATCTTTCATGACCCTATTTCTCAGAGTATAGATGAAAGGATTTAACACTGGAGTTACTGCGATGTACATCACGGTTATCACTGCATCCTTTAGGCTGTAACTAGTCAGAGGGCGGAAGTACATGCCCATGACTGTCCCATAATACAGAGAAACAACTGTGAGGTGGGAGCCACAGGTGGAGAAGGCTTTGAGCACACCTTTGGTGGATGGAACCCTTAAGACTGTGGAAAAGACCCGAACATAAGAGATGATGATGCATAGTAATGGCATGGAGAAAACACCAACCCCCAGGTACATCATCTTCACATTAAAGTGGATGTCAGAACAGGACAGCTTGAGCAAAGAGGCAATGTCACAGTAGAAGTTGGCCACTTCCTGGTTTCCACAGAAGGACAGGCTAGCTGTGAGCAGAGTGTGGGGGAGGGCATTGCCATTTCCAACCACCCAAGACCCAATGACTAGCAGGACACAAGTCCGTGGGCTCATAATTATTGTGTAATGAAGTGGGCGGGTGATGGCCACAGCTCGATCATAGGCCATAGCAGCCAGGATGTAACTATCTGTGTTAGCCAAGGTAATCATGAAATACATCTGTGTTAGGCATCCTCCAAAGGAGATGGCTTTGCTGCCCAGGAGGTGGTTGGCCAGCGCCTTAGGGATGGTTACAGAGGAGAAGAAGATGTCAACGAAGGAGAGGTTGGCAAGAAGAAAATACATGCGGTTGTGGAGGCGAATGTCAGAGTGAATGGCCAAGATGATGAGCAGGTTTCCAATCAATGTGATGGGGTAAATGAACAAGAAAAGGACGAAGAAGAAGTCTTCTTGTTCCTGATGACTACTAACTCCTAGGAGGAAGAAATCCAGGACAGAGGATTGGTTTTCATCTCTCATAGCTCCTTTGTTAGCAAGGGAAGAAAAGAAACCAGAATTTTTAGTGAAGTACCATGTCTAATATATTCTTTATTCACCACATTGGATTACCTGTGTTTATACTTGGGTATGCTAAATTCAGAGATGATTAATATTTTGGGAAAATGATCCCTTTTCATCAATCAGAGAGCCTTTGACAAATTCTAAGAAGATCAGTGATGCCCATTCTCCTGAATAAAAACCTTTGATTTAATCATTCAGCAATTAAATGTCAATTAGTGTGTGCTAGATACTTTGTAAGGCCTTGTGGAAAAACCATGAGCATGTTGAAAATATGGTTGTCTATTTATTTGACATATATGACATAGTCTCTGCTTTTAGGGACCTTATAACTTCATGGGGAATCCTATTTGTCACAGGAATTTTATTGTACATGATAGGAAAAGGACAGCATTCTAGAGTATTTGAAGAAAAAACTTCAGTACAAAGAATGTGTCGTACATGCAGCATCCTGGATAATTAGAAACCGTTCTATTGACTGATCCCAGAGCCCAGGTGGTATCAGGTGTCTGCACTGGTGTTCAGTCAGTTCAGTTCAGTTGCTCAGTTGTATCCAACTCTTTGCAACCCCATGAACAGCAGCACGCCAGGCCTCCCTGTCCAGCACCAACTCGCGGAGTTTACCCAAACTCATATCCATTCAGTTGGTGATGCCATCCAACTATCTCATCCTCTGTCATCCCCTTCTCCTCCTGCTCTCAATCTTTGCCAGCATCAGGGTCTTTTCAGATGAGTCAGCTCTTTGCATCAGGTGGCCAGAGTACTGGAGTTTCAGCTTCAACATCAGTCTTTCCAAAGAACACCCAGGACTGATCTCCTTTAGGATGGACTGGTTGGATCTCCTTACAGTCCAAGGAACGCTCAAGAGTCTTCTCCAACACCACAGTTCAAAAGCATCAATTCTTCTGCACTCAGCTTTCTTTATAGTCCAACTCTCACATCCATACATGACTACTGGAAAAACCATAACCTTTACGAGATGGACCTTTGTTGACAAAGTAATGTCTCTGCTTTTTAATGTGCTGTCTAGGTTTGTCATAACTTTCCTTCCAAGGAGTAAGTGTCTTTTAATTTCATGGCTGCGATCACCATCTGCAGTGATTTTGGAGCCCCCAAAATAAAATCAGCCACTGTTGCCCCATCTATTTGCCATGAAGTGATGGGACCAGATGCCATAATCTTTTCTGAATGTTGAGTTTTAAAGCCAACTTTTTCACTCTCCTCTTTCACTTTCATCAGAGGCTTTTTAGTTCTTCTTCACTTTCTGCCATAAAGGTGGTGTCATCTGCATTTCTGAGGTTATTGATATTTCTCCCGGCAATCTTGATTCCAGCTTGTGCTTCCTCCAGCCCAGCGTTTCTCATGACATACTCTGCATATAAATTAAATAAGCAGGGTGACAATATACAGCCTTGACGCATTCCTTTTCCTATTTAGAACCAGTCTGTTGTTCCATGTCCAGTTCTAACTGTTGCTTCCTGACCTGCATATAGGTTTCTCAAGAGGCAGGTCAGGTGGTGTGGTATTTCCATCTCTTTCAGAATTGTCCACAGTTTATTGTGATCCACACAGCCAAAGGCTTTGGCGTAGTCAATAAAGCAGAAATAGATGTTTTTTTCTGGAACTCTCTGGTGTTAGAAGATTGTAAATCAAAAGACGGGCTTCCCAGGTGACTCAGTGGTAAAGAATTCACCTGCTGATGCAGGAGATGCAGGAGATGAAGTTTCAGTCCCTGGGTGGGGAAGATCTCTTGGAGTATGAAATGGCAACCCACTCCAATATTCTTGCCTGGAAAATTCCATGGACAGAGGATCCTGGTGGACTACAGTCCATGGGGTGGCAAACAGTCAGACACGACTGAGTGACTGAGCACACGTGTACGCGGATCAGAAAGACAACTGGGAATAGGTCCTAGCAAAGCAAGCCTAGTAAAATTCCTCCTCAGATGTCCCATTTTCAAAGTATTTATTTTCTACTAGCTCTTGGTAGGTTTTACCTCTTTTCCACACCCTTAATTATATATAAGCTCAACGCTTTCTGTTTTCCCTCGCTTTGCTATGTTATTTCTTTTGGTGACTCATTCAACCCCATTGTGGCTTCAGCCACTGCTTAGTAGACTGTCTGATCTACATCTGTACACTTGATCTCTCTTTACTTTATTGCCACATTTGTTGTCCTGTAACATGTCTACGAATCCCTATACACTGCATATGCAACCTAAATAGTTGGCAAGGTTTTTTGAAAAGGAAAACCTTCTTTATTTTTATCTCTTCCAGAGAGATTCTTGTGAAATAGTGTTCATTTTGTGTACCAATAAGTTTACACTCAATATTTCTTGAATTATACCCAGGTTTATTATATGGGCTCCCCACATGTGGTGTACTCCTGGGCACACTCATCCAGTTTTCCCTCACCTCTTCATCTGATCTTGTTGATTTAATTTCAAATAATTGGTCTATAACCCAACCTTTCTATTTATTGTCTCTGTACTTTAAAATTAATTTTTAATTGGGGTATAATTGCTTTGCAGTGTGGTGTTAGGTTCTTCTGTATATCAAACTCAATCAGTTATACATACATATATCCCCTCTTTTTTCAGATTTCCTTCCCATTTAGGTTGCCAAGGAACATTGAGTAGATTTCCCTGTGCTATATAGTAGGTTCTCATTAATTATCTATTTTATACATAGTAGTGTGTGGATGTCAATCCTAGTCTCCCAGTTTATCCCATCTCCCCTGCCCCCATTGGTATCCATAGTTTGTTTTTATATAGTGTAGTATCGCTTATATGTGAAATCTAGAAAAATGGTACAGATGAACTTATTGACAAAGCAGAAGTAGAGACTCAGTGCTTTAGTTTTGACAACCATAATTTTCTATCTGATACATTATAATTTATAAGTCTAGATTCTGAATGGGAGTATATTATCAACTCTAGAATTACAGTTATTGCTGGAATGAAAAGAAAAAATTGAGATTTGGGATGGGAATAAATGGAGTTTTGAATGTATCTAATATTTATTTCTTTAAAAAATTTGGAGCAAACTGAATCACTTTGCTGAATACCTGAAACTAACTCAACATTGTAAATCAACCATATTCCAAAAAAAAAAAACTGGAGTAAATTTGACCAAATCTTATATTTGTTAAATCTAGGTAATAAGTTTTTTAAATGTTATACTCTTTGTCATTATGATGTTTTAATAATTTTATAATAAGTAAATTTAACTTAAAATATACATTTCACAGGTTGGATGATAACTGGGTCTAGAGTGTAGTCATGAAGCTGGATGGTTCTATTCTATTTTTCAGTCAATGTAGGAGACAAAATGTTCCTTGTGAAGAGGTTAAAAATAAATGGAAGTTATTTAGACTGGGAATGGGGACCCAGGGGCCAAATACAATGCTCATCTAGGCTTACTTATAGAGATGGCTGCTTATTGAACTCACAATTATATTATAAAATACAAATGGGATTCTGTTTATCTCTTTAAAACCACTCATTTTCTACATATCACCTAAGAGATGAAGTCCAAGTTTCTTATGGAAAAAATCTCAAGGACCAATTGTTTAGACAGTGAAGGGTACCTTCAGGCAGAACCACATGTATATCTTTATCAGAAGCTGAGGCTTCAGGTACGGGAATAAGAAGAATTCAATTAGGAAAAGAAATTTGGGGTTATATTGTGAGGAGTTTTGACCAACACAGGTAGTTTGTACTTTATTCATTAGGTACAAAGATAATATAGTGGATGTGAGTACAATTAACCTTTTCTGATAATACAGATATGCAACCTTTTATTTAACGTAAATAGAAATTTGGACATATATATTAAATGACTGATTCATAAGGCAATATTTTGAATGCGTATCTTGTGCAAGAACAACCACAAGGAAATAAAAAGATAAATAATGAAAGAATATAAGACTGCACCAGAAAAGAAGCGGTTGGTATAATCAACACAGGAACCAAAGAAACAGGGAACGAGAGCAGAGAGATTCCTGAGCACAGGGACTGATGATAGAGATCCTTAGTGGTGGATGTCAGTGTCATCATGGGGAGAAATGATTTCTGCAGAAACCCTAGAGAAAGAGGTATGGAGAGGAGCCAGGGATGGGAAAAAGGGGGCAGGCAGGGATCAGCGTGAAGCTACAGGCAGAGTAAGAGCCTCGAGTTCCCTGGAATTAAGCCAGAGTCCCAGGAAATGCTGCCTGCTAAAATCCGGTTTCATGGAAGATGTTTAGACTCTGTGATATCTGTGGCATGAGTGTGGTGATGCTGAGGACAGAAGAAGCCAAATGCTTCCCCTTGTTGTATGACGCAGGAAACATACCAAAAGGCATCCTCCGAGTGCTCTGAGACTCCCCGATAGGCCAGTGCATCAATGCTTTGACAATGAAATAACATAATTTCCTGGAGGAGCTTCTTAGCATGCACCATTGAATGTTGTGGTGAAAGGACTGCCGTCCTTAGCTCTTTTCTAAAATAATGCACTTGTGTGATGGCTGGTATGTGCACTCACAAACAGTATTACTTTAGAAAGTGGACAGTTCAAGACTGAGACAACCAGGTCAGAGCTACTCCATCTCATCCTGTTTTTTTTTAGAGAAAGCCCAAGGAGAAGTTTTATCAGAAGAGAAGCATGTTCTCCCTGTCTGTGTGTGTGTGTGTCTCTTTCTCACACACACACCCATCAAATCGTGAGAACTTTGGTTCTTGAGTCCTAGTTTTTCTACCATCTCTATTTGACTTTAGGTGATTCAGTTAATTATTTTTTCATCTGATAAAAGCATATAATAATTCTACTTACCTCTTGAGGGTTTTATGAGACTCAAAGGAGATAATACATGTAGTGCAGTTGCCGGTTATCTATCTCATGCTGTCACTGTGATAGTCATTTCTCCAATATCCAAAGCCCCTACCTGGGAAGTCAGCTCAGATAATGTTCAAAAAAGGTCCTGTTCTTGTGGCCTTCTGGCCTCTTCCACAGAAGGGAATTTTACAGCCACCTGTTCTAGCAGATTCCTCCTGGGGAGTAAGTGTGCTGGAGAAAGTACTGATAGTAGCTTGGCAGAGATGGTCATCTCTTCCTGTGGGAAAGGAGATAGGCCCAGGGTGGTTTGGAGAGAAGGACCCCAAGTTTCCTAATTGTGGAGCAGAAGGGGTGGGAAGAGATGTCCTGGATGGAGACTGGAGATGAAGATTCTAGCTTCCTCTGTAAGGAACCAAGGTGTTCACAGCAAGGAGAACATTTGGAATTATGCATCAGGTTTTAAAGTCTCCTGAAACATGATTCACTCAGACCTTCATTCCAACCAGTCAGAGTAATTGTGGAGACTCCTTGCGTGCTCCTACAGCTGTGCCCTAATGGGACACAGTGGTTCTCAGGAGTAATTGATCTCAGAGTTCTTCCCTAGAAAAAAAGGATGGGCAACATCTTCCCAGAGTATGTCTCCAGGGTCAAAGCCCTGGGTTGACCTATTCTGGCCTCTTTGTTGGAAAGTGGGCCCCTATTCTCTGCTTCAGCACAAAATGGAACCAGCCCTTGGGAGCTGTAAAGATTATGGTACAATTAAGCTCCTGTCTTACTTCCAGCCTACACAGAAATCTTTCTGGTGTTAAGTGTGAAACATAATATAGTTCTATTTCATCTTTATCTAGAACTCTATCTGAGAAAAGAGTAGAAATTTATATTTTCAAAAAACCTTCTTCCCATGTAGACTGGTGGTGGTGGTTTAGTCACTAAGTCGTGTCTGACTCTTTGTGACCCCATGGACTATAGCCCACCAGGCTCCTCTGTCCATGGGATTTTCCAGGCAAGCGTACTGGAATGGGTTGCCATTTCCTTCTCCAGGGGATCTTCCCCACCCAGGGATCAAACCTGGGTCTCCTGCATTGCAGATGGATTCTTTACCAACTGAGCCATCAAGGAAGCCCCCAAGGTAGTCTAGACACGCTTTAAATGGCTGCTTTTTCACTGTGTCCTGGGACAGGTGAGTCTGTGCTCAGGCTCCTCAGTAACATCCCTCCCTCCTGTAGGTTGTTGCATAGGGGTTGGGGTTCCTGTGGGTACCACGTCTCCATCTTTCCTACCCATTTCTTTCTTTTTAAAAGATTTCTTTATTCATTTTTTGGCTGTGCTGCATCTTCATTGCTGCTCACGGGTGTTCACTAGTTGTGGCGTGCAGGGGTTACTCTTTGTTGCAGTGCACAGGCTTCTCATTGCAGTGGCTTCTCTTGTTGCAGAGCACAGGCTCTAGGGTGCATGGGCTTCAGTAGTTGTGACACGTGGGCTCAGTAGTTGTGGCTCTCAGGCTCTAGAGTGTGTGCTCAGTGGCTGTGACACATGGGTTCAGTTGTCCCATGGCATGTGGAATCTTCCTGGGCCAGAGATGGAACCCTTGTCCCCTGCATTGGCAGGCAGATTCTTAACCACTGGACCACCAGGGAAGCTCCCCATTTCTTTATTTTTTAAGATTGTTTTTTGAAATGGACCATTTAAAAAGTCTCTGTTGAATTTCCTATAGTATTTCTTCTGTTCTATGCCTTTTTTTTTTTTTTTTGGTTGTGAGCCATGTGGGATTTAGCTCCCTGAGCAGGGATGGAACCCAAACTCCCTGCATTGGAAGGTGAACTCCTAACTACTGGACTGCCAGGGAAGCCCCTTTCCTACCCATTGCTGGGTGGTCCGTCTGTGTGTAAAAGCCACTCAGTCAACCCTCAGCTCTTTGGAAGGAATTGCTGTGTTTGTGTTAATAGGTATAGATTTGGTGTGTCTGTGCGTGATGCCATCTTGGTCCCCTTCTCTTATACTAACGCATATATATGGAATTTAGAAAGATGGTAACAATAACCCTGTATACGAGACAGCAAAAGAGACACTGATGTATAGAACAGTCTTTTGGACTCTGGGAGAGGGAGAGGGTGGGATGATTTGGGAGAATGGCATTGAAATATGTATAATATCATATATGAAACGAGTTGCCAGTCCACGTTCGATGCACGATACTGGATGCTTGGGGCTGGTGCAATGGGATGACCCAGAGGGAAGGTATGGGGAGGGAGGAGGGAGGAGGGTTCAGGATGGGGAACACATGTATACTTGTGGTGGATGCATTTCGATATATGGCAAAACCAATACAATATTGTAAAGTTAAAAAATAAAATTAAATTTAAAAAAATTAAAAACAAAAACCCGTGATTTTAGAGAAAAAATAATTCCTCTGCTTTTATTTTTTTACCCCAGCCCATGGCCCAGTGTCACACTCCTGAACAATTTACACGACTTCCTGGGAAACCAGAGATGTAAATGAATGTGACAGCTGTGGTTCACGTTACTAGCATTCTCTCCTTGTGGATTTCCTTGGCATCCTCTTTGTGACACCAGATATATTTAGATGGACTGAACGATGTTGTAAGGATAGACACTGAGACTAGAAGAATCACTTCACTGCTTTAAAGCTGGTAACTTCTATGAGCGCCCATATTTCCCAGTTCTGTCCTATCGTTCCATTAGCGCTGTGTCCGCAGTGCCCTCTCTAATTGTAAAAATTCTAGCCGTCTTCTGCCAGTGCACACATTCTGACTTGCTTATATATCTATCCTTATTATTTTATGTCTCCTCTGTGGGTCAGCTTAGCCAGGGGAATGTGCTGGTCATGAGGAAAACTGAATTTGAATCCTCATCTGCCTGTTGTTTGTTGTTTGGTTGCTAAGTCGTGACTCTTTGCGAGTCTGTAGACTGTAGCCCGCCAGGCTCCTCTGTCCAGGGGATTTCTCAGGCAAGAATACTGGAGTGGGTTGTCATTTTCTCCCCTGAGGAATCTTCCTGACCCACGTATGGAACCTAGGTCTCCTGCATTGCAGGCAGATTCTTTACCATTGAGCCACCCTCCTCTTGAAACACATTAATGAAGTCATTTCACCTTTTGGAGGTTTGGTGTTCCTGTCTGTATAAGAGGGCTACAATTTTGTGCTGCAGGGCTATTTGAAAATGTAAAGAGACAATAATGTATGTGATATAGTAAGAGAACTTACACACACATGTATTGGGTTGGCCAAAAATTTCATTCAGGTTTTTCTATAAGATCTTAATCAAGAACTTTTAAAAAGTAATTTTTATAGGAGTAGAGTTGTCCACAATGTTGTGTGAGTTTCCATGGTAAAGCAAAGTGAATCAGCCATACATATACATACATGCCCTTCCTTTTGGGCTTTCTTCCCTTTCAGGTCACCACAGTGAGTTAAGCAGAGTTCCCTGCGCTATACACTATGTTCTCATTAGTTACCTATGTTGGTATCAATAATGTATGTGTGTCAGCTGATTTTTTTGCCAACCCAATATATTTGATCTTTAAAGAAAGATCTACTTTTTCTGAAACTATATGGCGCATTTGGAGCTTCTTTTGTTGCACTCATCACTGTTTTCCTTGTGTTGGCTATTGTTTCATCTTTTTTCTAAAACAAGCATTTGCAGGCCCACTCAATGTTATTATGACAACACAATAAAAATACACTGTGAGGTGTGGTTTGATGAATAGAAAATTGAGAGACACATAGCTTGACTCATAGGAACATCAAGTCAAACTTGTACAAATTTCTTTTTCCTCCAACCAGAATCCTCATTCTCCATTATGCCCCCCTTTTCTTGAAATTTAGTCATTCTACAGAGGCTCTTAGATAATTTTATCTGTTCCCAAACTTTACTTATCAGTGCCACTCTGATTCATGCTCTGTTAATTTTGCTGCAAAGCTTCGTATCTTCATTGTATGATTTATTGAACATTTCCCTGAGTGTGTTCCTCAGGAACCTTTAAAGTCTGCCCAAAATAAACCTGGTTTTCTTAAAATTATTCTCTTATTCATTATTTTCAATAAAAGCATCATTTTCTAGGGGCTTCCCAGGTGACTCAGTGGTAAAGAATCTGCCTGCAATTGAGGAGACACATTGGGTCAGGAAGATCCCCTGGAGGAGGACATGGCAACTCACTCCAGTATTCTTGCCTGGAGAGCCCCACGGACAGAGGAGCCTGGTGTCTACAATCCATGGGATCCCAAAGAGTTGGACACGACTGAAACGACTTAGCACACACTCATGAGGATTCAGAGCCCCAGGAATGAACATTTGCGTCACCTCCGCAGGTGAGGACCAAGAAAAAGCAGCTTGGCAGCTCCTTTCAGAGATGTGAGCTTCAGGCATGTGGTCATCCCTCTACTGAACTCCTAGATTCTGGTAACACCACCTATCCCTTTCCTTTCCCACAGTTCTAGTGAAAACAGCTTCTTTTTGCAGTTAGTAACTTTTGGATTATATCAGTATTCATCTTTTATCTTGTTTTAGTCACTTTCAGAATGCATCTATGTATCTAATTCCTTGTGTTAAGTCTTTATAATTTCTGCTTCCTGAATGGTTCCAAAATTAATTTATAACATGCCCAGTATAGGATAGATGGTAAATAATGTCAAATCTGTTCATGTCTAATCATTATCAGATTACATTTATTCACTTACATTCATCCATTCTACCTTCACAAATAATTATTGATTGCAATGACCAACATTTGTAGAAATAGAGCAAAGTGTTGAGACAACTCTTGTCCTCAAGGTTTTCAAGCAAAGTAGGGGTGATATAACCTAATAATTCTCCAAACTGATGTTTAAATAATAACTTGTAGACTCCAAAGCATGAAATACTGCGATGCTGCTGCTGCTGCTAAGTCGCTTCAGTCATGTCCGACTCTGTGCGACCCCGTAGACAGCAGCCCACCAGGCTCCCTCGTCCCTGGGATTCTCCAGGAAAGAACACTGGAGTGGGTTGCCATTTCCTTCTCCAGTGCAGGAAAGTGAAAAGTGAAAGTGAAGTCGCTCAGTCGTGTCCGACTCTTATCGATCCCGCAGACTGCAGCCCACCAGGCTCCTCCATCCATGGGATTTTCCAGGCAAGAGTACTGGAGTGGGGTGCCATTGCCTTCTCCGAAATACTGCGATACTTACCTCCTAAGACAGAGACAAGGCAGACTTTTTCTATTTATATTATGTACACCTTAAGCCATGATTGAGACATTCTCAAGGCTTCCTAGGTGGCTCAGTGGTAAGGAATCCACCTGCCACGCAAGAGATGCAGGTTCAATCTCTGGGTCAGGAAGATCCCCTAGAGAAGGAAATGGCAACTCACTCCCATATGCTTGCCTGGGAAATCTCATGGACAGAGGAGCCTGGAGGGCTGTGGTCCATGGGTTCCCAAAAGAGTTAGATAGGACTTAGCAATTAAAACAACAACAACAGACATTCTCAACTTTACTCTGCCAGTCAGTAGCCTCATTGGAACAGGATCTAATAACCTTCCTGCCACTCTGCCAAAAGGAGCAATAACATGTATAAATGGATAACAGGATGTCTCATCAGACCGTTACCAGATTTCTGAGAAAAGAAATTTAAGGTCTGTACAGAATAAGGTGGCTTCTTGGAGGCGGAGACTCTTAAGTCTGACTTTTCAAGTATAATTTTAATTGGTTTAGTGCAGTCTCTAACATTATCTCACATTGGTTATGAGAAGATTCTCCTGCTGAAGAGTTTCCTCAGGGCAGCCTTCATGTCCCGATTCCTCAGACTGTAGATGAAAGGATTTAGCATTGGAGTCACTGCGATGTACATCACAGTTATCACAGCGTCCTTTAGGCTGTAACTAGTCAGAGGGCGGAAGTACATGCCCATGACTGTCCCATAATACAGAGAAACAACGGTGAGGTGGGAGCCACAGGTGGAGAAGGCTTTGAGCACACCTTTGGTGGATGGAACCCGTAAGACTGTGGAAAAGACCCGAACATAAGAGATGATGATGCATAGTAATGGCACGGAGAAAACACCAACCCCCAGGTACATCATCTTCACATTAAAGTGGATGTCAGAACAGGACAGCTTGAGCAAAGAGGCAATGTCACAGTAGAAGTTGGCCACTTCCTGATTTCCACAGAAGGACAGGCTAGCTGTGAGCAGAGTGTGTGGGAAGGCATTGACATTTCCAATCACCCAAGACCCAATGACTAGCAGGACACAAGTCTGTGGGCTCATGATTGTTGTGTAGTGAAGTGGGCGAGTGATGGCCACAGCTCGATCATAGGCCATAGCAGCCAGGATATAACTATCTGTGTTACCCAGAGCTAACATGAAACACATCTGTGTTAGGCATCCTCCAAAGGAGATGGCTTTGGTGCCCAGGAGATGGTTGGCCAATGCCTTAGGGATAGTCACAGAGGAGAAGAAGATGTCAACGAAGGAGAGGCTGGCAAGGAGAAAATACATGGGGTTGTGGAGGCGAACATCGAAGCGAATGGCCAAGATGATGAGCAGGTTTCCAATCAGTGTGATGGGGTAAATGAACAGAAAGAGGATGAAGAAGACATCTTCCTCTTCCTGCTGACCGCTAACTCCCAGGAGGATGAAATCGAGGGTAGAGGACTGGTTGTCTTCTCTCATGGATCCTTCAACAGGAGAGGGGAGAGGAATCCAGAATTAATAGTGAAATTCTGTGTATAATGTTCTTTTTAAACCACTACTTTTGACTCCTGTAGTTGCTGTGTCAATACCTGGGTTTACCAAATCCAGAGATAGGTAGTGCATTGCAGGGAAAACATCCCTGTTGGTCTGTGGGGCTAGCTGACAATTAGCCCTGGACACTCATTCTAAGAAGTAAGTCATCTATGAAGTGCCCATCCTCCCCAGTCCCAGCACCATATCCAAACACCTAGGGTTTAATTATTTAACAGGCAATTAAGTTCATATTTGATGTGCTAGAAACTTTGTTAGTTCTTGAGGCAAAAGCATAAATATGGGAAAAGCACAACTTATCCACTTTTATTCATATATGGCAAAGTCTGCTTCAAGGACTTTAGAACTTAATGGAGAAGCCGGAACCCTACGCTAATCTTATCACAGATGAAAAGCAAAGGATAATATTTTGGAGTCTTTGAGAAAGCATTCCAGTGCAAGGATGGCTAGTACAAGAAGAACCCTGAACAATTGGAAAGTGGTCCACTGACTAAACTGAGAATGAGCCCCAGAGTCTAGAACATCACAGCTGCCTACACGGGCAGCAGAACATTGCAGAGCATAAAGACCATCTGGGTTAGGTCACAGCAAAGTGAAATCAGCGAATTTACTTCTTGGGCATCTCATTTTTAAAGTAAACATTCACATTTGATATATTTCTTCTATATTCCAAACTCTTAAATATATGTGATCATCATGTTTTTCTCTTTGACCTTCCTTATCTTTTTTTTTATTATTATCTCCTTTGGTGACTCATCCAATTTCATGGTGACTTTCAACTACTACTTAGTAGAAATGGATAGAAAGAACAAAGTAGATAGAATTCAGAGTTGTTTTCAAGGAAAATTCAAGAGAAACTCTAGATATACTAAAAGATTTAGGCAAGGTAGTTAATAATAATCAATATTAAAATACTGATATTGTCTTATGTTTCTGTTGTTATTCAGTCATGTCCCATCCTTTGCGATCCTGTGGACTGTAGCCTGCCAGGCTCCTTCATCCATGGAATTCTCCAGGCAAGAATACTGGAGTGGGTTGCCATTTCCTTCTCCAGGGGACCTTCCAGACCCAGGGACTGCTAAGTCTATTCCCCTAAGCAGCACTTCCCAAGCCATTTGTCTTATACATTCAAAATTATAATTTTTAAAAATTATTCCCATTCATGGTACAAGAGAAATTTTAAGAAATAGAGAAATAATTCTTTAAAAAAGAGGAGGTCCAGACTGGCTGTGAAAAGCTACAAAACTTTTCCAAACAAGAAGAAACAAATAATAAAAAAAATAGGGAGATAAATATTAACAGAAGTGTCAGTGTTGTATTATTGAAATGTCAGTTTACCTCTAATTAATTTATGAGTTCGTCACAGTCCCAATCAAAATACCATAGGTTTCTTTAAAAGATGATATTTACTAAACTGATCCAAAAATTCATGTAGTCTGAGAATAAAGAGCCAAGGGAACTAAGAGAGTTTGAGGCATGAGAATAAGAAAGAAACTGACCTGTCAGTTATCAAAATGATTTACTCTGGTAATTCAGACAGTGGAGTGGAACTGGCGTAGGAATAGACAAACAGGTCTATGTAATATGTTAGAGAGTTAGAAACAGATCCAACACTTATTAGAAATCGATACTAAACATAGTTGGTTTAGTACTAGGCAGGGAAAGGATAGACTGTACATTTGGTAAAGAGTGCTGGGACAGCTGGACATCTATAAGACATGTATGCACTGCTGTATTTAAAATGGATAACCAACAAGGACTTACTGTATAGCACAGGGAACTCTGCAATGTTATGTAACAACCTAAATGGGAAAAGAATTTGAAAAGAATAGATAAATATGTCTATGTATAACTGAATCACTTTGCTGTACATCTGAAACTAACACAATATTGTCAGTCACCTATGAAAGTGAAAGTCACTCAGTCGTGTCCAACTCTTTGTGACCCCATGGAATAGTCCATGGAGTTCCCCAGGCCAGAATACTGGAGTGGGTACCTATTCGTTTCTCCAGGGGATCTTCCCAACCCAGGGATTGAACCCAGGTCTCCTGCTTTTGCAGAATTCTTTACCAGCTGAGCCACCAAAGAAGCCCAGAATCAAGTATACTACAACATAAAAAAGTTGTTTCCTGAAAAAAGAAAATACAGAAAAATAATTTGTAAAGGATTAGTTCAAGAAAGCAAAGTTCAGAAAATTTAGAGAGAGATTATGTTTATGAAATCAGGCTTCCTCCACACTATTTCTCCTTGTGCTGGCTGGATGGAAATGTCCAAGAGGTGGATGGGACGATGGAATCAATGGGACATGGGACATGGTGGAGTGAGCCTGTGTCCCTAGGAGAACCATCATCCACCAAGGACACCCACTGAGACTGTTACATAAGGAAAAAAACTTTATACTGTTTAAACCATTGCATTTGTCATGTATTTGTTACCGTAGTCCGGAATATCCCAAGTAATTCACTAATTTTTACAAAAGGACTTCTAATCAATGACTGCTTCAATCTGTAATAAATTTTTGCTCCTATTCTGAATGTCTCTTATAGTACACATCAAGTTTATAGTACACCCATAGGCACAGGGAATGCAGATAAAATTATCTTTCCCCCGAATAGGATTTGCTTTTTCATCTCTGCACCTAAGTGAATTTGATTTTCTCTCTTGAATGCCTTTCCCTATATTCACATGGAATTGTAATATCTCACAGTTGAGAGGGTTAGTAAAACTGGAAGGTTCAGAGACTACAGTTAGCTTATATGGCAAAGAAGGGTAGTGCTTAGAGTTGAGGCTCTTGGCAACATGGCAGACTTAGCCAATGTCAGCAGGTCCCATTCCAATGAAAACACATAGAAATTATAAATAAGTTTAATAAGTAATTAGTGGTGTTTGAGGTGGGCCATGGGCTTCCTCGATGGCTAAGTGGTAAAGTATCTACCTGCAATGCAGGAGATGAAGGAGATTCAGTTTCGATCCCTGGTCAGGAAGATCCCCAGGAAGAGGGCAACCCACTCCAGTATTCTTGCCTGGAAAATCTCATGGACAGAACAGCCTGTTGGGCTATATAGAGTTGCAAAACGACAGAGCACACATGCACAATAAGTAATTAAGAATGCATACCCAAAGCTAAAAGAAAGACATGGGAACATGTAGCCATAAGAAACAGAACAAGAGTTGTAAGCAAAGCTGATGCTGTGATGGACCCTTGAGGTTTCAACCAGGAGTTAGGTCTGAAGGCTGGGATCTGGGGTGTTAATGATCCTTATACAAGATGTGGTCACAGACCTGCATGAAGCAGGAAATTTGATTTGAGTCTCTGTGTAAAACATTTAAGCATTGTCCTGTTGATGAAAAGAGGGCTGGGGAAAATAAATTGCCATATAAGACTTGCAAAGGAAAAAACAAAATGGATAGAATTCATTGAAAATGTGATTGCTTCCCAAGAAAATCCAAGAGTTTCTAGATAAAGTAACAGGTTTCAGCCTATGTGTGTGACGTATCAATATTATAAAATCAATAATGACAGTCTACCCAGACTTTTGCCGTTCTCCCCAAGCCCACCATGCTCCCTACATCATTACTTTCCCAGCAACACAGGTGCCAGGCTTCCCAGGTGGCTCAGTGGTAGAGAATCTGCCTGCCAGTGCAGGAGATGCAGGAGATGTGGGTTCCATCTCTGGGTCAGGAAGATCCCCTGGAGTAGGAAATGGCAACCCACTCCAATATTCTTGCCTGGGAAATCCCATGGACAGAGGAGGCTTCTGGGCTATAGTCCATAGAGTCACAGAGGTGTCGGACATGACTGAGTGGCTAAACAAAAACAATAAAACATAGGTGTCACATCCCTCTTCACTGAGAAACTTAAGCCCTTAAGGAAATATTCCCTCAGTATTTGCCCCAGAACATCATTTCCATACACATACTTCCATTCTGTTCTTTCTCTTCAAAAACTTAGAAGAAAAGTGTAAAATGCATCTGTATATTCACACCTTTATTCCCTTTGGCTTCTTTAGCTATATAACTCCACCATTCTTTTAGCTGTGGTATTTTCTTTCTCCAGTTTCTACCTTTATACCAGCTTTTTCCCATTGACTGGTAAATGTCATATCCTCTTTCGTCATTCAACAAATGTTCCTCGATCCTACAACTCTTTCTACCTACTATCCCATTTGAAACCTATGTTCTTCTTTTTTCAGGCAGGCTTCTTTATAGAGATATCTGCCTACTGGATTCAAAAGTATATTTTAACCGGCTTGTGATTGTGTCTGTCTCTTTAAATCACTCACTGTCTCCTTATCACCTAACAGATGAAGTCCAAGTTTAATTTCATGGAGAAAACTCAAGGACAAAGAATTCATACAATGGAAAAATACATTAGGCAGAAATGGATTATGTATCTCTTTTTTGACTGTTGTGGGTGATCGTTGCAGTGCCTGGGCCCTAGAGTGCACAGACTTAGTCGCCCCATGGCATGTGGTATCTTTGATCCCCAACCAGACATTGAACCCCTGCATTGGAAGGTGGATTCTTAACCTCTGGACCACCAGGGAAGTTCTAGATTATGTATCTTTAATAGGGGCACAAAAGGAAATAGTGGGAAAATCAGTCTGAAAGGAAGTTTAGATTCTTTATTGTCTAAGCCATCAGGATTCCAGGCAATTCAGTTCACCATTTTTCCATGTGATAAAATGACAATAATCTACTTGTTGGGACCAGCCCAACAACGAACTGACCCAAGGCAGCAGTGCTGCAGAAGAAGAAAGAAAAAGAAGACTCAGAAATAAAGTGGGGATCAGGGGGCTGATGCCATTCACAGGCAAAAGCCCAGATCCTGATTCTCGCATGCCTTTTATTGTTAACTTCTACTTCCTTATTCGTGCTCTAGAGATACCTGTTCTTTACAATCTCAGATCGGGGATAAAGATAGACAATGCACAGCCCTCCATGTCAAACCTTCAGGCCTTTCATGACTCTGTTTAGCCCTTCAGCTAGTGAAGACCTTTCTCGGCAACTCCCTCAAGGCTCCGGTCACGAGAACAGTCACTGATGGTTTTCCATCAGTCACATCAGTACTTCAACATCTTGTTTTCAAGATGTCTTTCCACGATGTCCTTTTTACTGCTCCCAGCCCTTCGCCTGGGGGTAATGAGAAAGTCATTCTTATTTTTTCAAAGAAGCCCCAATAATTATAGTACAGGCCTGTGCATAGCATATTCCCTTCACTTACCTCTTGGAAGTTTAGCAAGAGTCAAAAGAGATCATGCATGCAGTGCAGTTGCTGGCTATCTATCCCTTGCTGTGTCTATCATAGAGTCTCTTGTCCAGTATCTGCTGCTCCTACTGGGCAATCAGCTCAGATGCTGCCAAAAAGTGTTCTAGTCCCGTGGTCTGCCCTTCTCTCTCATGAATGGGAAGCTTGCAGTAGCTGGTTTAGCACTGGTAGCATTCCTTCTGGGGGGCAGGCACGCTGGAGAAAGTGCTAGTCAGTCATAAGCCTAGAGATCAGGTTTTTAGCTCCCTGTCCCCGATGAAAAGGAGACAGGACTATGGTGGTTTGAAAAGAAGAGACTCAGGTTTCTCAACCTTAAAGCTGAAAAGACAGATGAATCTGTCCTGAATGGAGCCTCCAGATGAGAACTCTGGCTTCATGGAAGCAGAGTGTGTTATAGCATAGAGAAAATCGTGACTTATTCACCACGTTATAAAGTCCTGAAACAGGACTCCTGTGGGTCCTCTTCAGGCCAGATGAAGTCAGACCATTGGTGAGATCTGTTGATGTACTCCTATAGCTATGTCCTGAGGGGACAGGGTGGCCCATAAGAGTAATTATTCTAGAGTTCTCCTTGAAGGAAGGATGAGCGAGATGGCTTCCCAGTGAATGTGTCTCTAGCGTCCAAGCACTGGGCTGACCTATTCTATCCTATTCAGCACGAACTTGGAGCTACCCCTTGGGAGCAACAAGGACTGTGATACAACTGAGCTCTTGGTTTTGCTTCCAGTCTACCCTGAAGTCTTTCTGGTGTGAAGTGTGGCGAAGAAAAATGATTCTATTTTATCTTTCCTCTACTATTTGATTGGGGGCTGCTGGTTAGTCCTGGTGGGAATTATACTTTATCTAGCATGCTGATGGTGGGTCTCCTACTTCTTTAGATTCTTAAAGCTGGACAGGGTCTGATGTTATCTAATTCATTTTATGTATGTGTTACCTTTATGACAACCCTTGATTAATGGTTGTTATCCTGTGTCCAATGTCTGTGGCAGAGAGGTCACTGAGTTTCTGTAGGGGAGGGTGGTGAAGACAGTGAGCTCTGGCTGGGTTTCAATCCTGGCTCTGCCTTTTACTGGAGCTTCCCAGATGCTACTAGTGGTAAAGAACCTACCTGCCAATGCAGGAGACATAAGAGATGAAGGTTTGATTCCTGGGTCGGGAAAATCCCCTGGAGAAGGAAATGGCAACCCACTCCAGTATTCTTACCTGAAAAATCTCGTGGACAGAGGAGCCTGGCAGGCTGCACTCCATAGATTCACAAAGAGTCAGACAGGACTGAAGTGACTGAGCATGCATGCATGCCTCTTCCTGGCTGTGACTGACTTTGGATAGTTTAATGTACTGACTCATTTCTATAACTGGAATAACAATGCAGCAGCAACAACAACTACATCCTCATAAAGTTGTTATAAGGATCAAATGGATTAATATCTGAAAAGTCTTTAATAAAGCAAAGCCTAGCACAGAGTTGTTGTTTAGTCACTAAGTCTTGTCTGACACTTGCTACCCCATGGACTGTAGCCTGCCAGGTTCCTCTAATACTGGAGTAGGTTGCCATTTCCTTCTCCAGGGGATCTTTCCAACCCAGGGTTCAAACCCACATCACTTGCAATGCAGGTGGATTTTTTATGGTTGAGCCAGCTGGAAAGCACATAGTTAGCAGTTAGTAAAGATTAACTGTTATTTTACTGTTTGTTTTTCTGCTTTCTTCCTGTAATTGTATAACTCTCCAAAATCTTTCATTAGAGGCTGCACATGGGAGTCATTGGAAACTTTGTTTAATTACATTTTCTTGTAGACAAGGTTCAGGCTGTATTTCCTGTCACTCTGTTGTTACTTGCCGTGGGTTCAGATCACATTTCAAAGTCCATACCATGACTTCCCATGGTATTCTTTCTTCTTAGGAATAACATTTTTCTCTTGGTGTCATTCTCAGAATCTCTTGTGATTTCAAACTGTATTTACTGGGGTACCCATTAGGGTCAAGGAACTATGGAATAATATATAAGCGAACTATGAAGGAAATCTGAGAAGGCAGTGGCAGCCCACTCCAGTACTCTTGCCTGGAAAATCCCATGGATGGAGGAGCCTGGTGGGCTGCAGTCCATGGGGTCGCTAAGAGTCAGACACAACTTCATTTTCATTTTTCACTTTCATGCATTGGAGAAGGAAATGGCAACCCACTCCAGTGTTCTTGCCTGGAGAATCCCAGGGACCGGGGAGCCTGGTGGGCTGCCGTCTATGGGGTCGCACAGAGTCGGACACGACTGAAGCGACTTAGCAGCAGCAGCAGCAGCATGAAGGAAATAATGCTTTAACACTCAAACATTTGCAGATATTATCTGTGGGCAGTGATTACAGCTTCATTAACATATCAAGAATATCTGACCATTCCTTTCCTCCCAAAAAGAAATGAATCTCTGAATAGAGAAAGAGGCTAAACTGAATTGTTTGTTGGGCAAATTCCAGGCTTGATTAAATCACTTCTCCTTTAAAGATGTCTTTTAAAAGTAGAAATGATATATGAAATATATAAGAGAAAGGAAATATATAAGAGGAAGGAAGTAACACCTTAAGTGCTTGGAAGAAAAAACTATCCTTGCTAACAGTTTAAGAAAGTGAAGAGAATATTTTTTTTCTTTTTTTCTTAATTTTATTTTATTTTATTCTTTTAACTTTACAATATTTTTTCATAAACTTATGATATTTTTAAAAAGATAGAGCATAAGTCAGACAAAAATTTAGAAGACAATGAGACTGCTCTGCCGATAGCAGACAGAAATGAAAAGGCCCCAAACAGAGATTGTAACTGACATTTTAGGCAAAATTAACATCAGAAAAATAAATTTGTAAGAAAAGTAAGAGGGGAAAAAAATCTTGTAAAAGAGAGTTCCTACAAGGCTATCAGAATATTTCTCAGCAGAGATCTTGCAGATCAGCAGAAGTAGGATGATATATCCAAGGCTTGAATGAAAAGAACTGCCAAGAATTATTTACTCAGGAAAGTTGTTCTTCAGAAACAAATGTGAGAGAAAGACTTTTTCTAACCAACAGAAGCTGACACATTCCATCCTCTTCAGACTTGCTTTACAAGAAATGCTGAAAGGAGTTCTTCAACCTGAAATGCTGCTGCTGCTGCTGCTGCTAGGTCACGTCAGTCGTGTCTGACTCTGTGCTACCCCATAGACGGCAGCCCACCAGGCTCCCCCGTCCCTGGGATTCTCCAGGCAAGAACACTGGAGAGGGTTGCCATTTCCTTCTCCAATGCATGAAAGTAAAAAGTGAAAGGGAAGTCCCTCAGTCATGTCCGACTCTTCACGACCCCATGGATTGCAGCCTACCAGGCTCCTCTGTCCATGGGATTTTCCAGGCAAGAGTACTGGAGTGGGGTGCCGTTGCCTTCTCCACAACCTGAAATGAAAGGTCACTAATTAGTAACATAAAAACATATGAAAATATCCAACACCCTGGTAAAGATAAACACCGAGTCAGATTCAGGTTCTATAATGGAGTGGTGTGGTAACCATTTAACGCTAGTTAAACGACAAAAGTATTACAATAGCTATAGGCAAAATACACAATTTAAAAAGAAGTAAATTATAATATCAAATATGTAAAGACAGAGAGTAAAACAGCAAGATTTTTGTTTGTGATTTAAATTGTTGTCAGTGTAAGATAGACATTTACATCTGTGTGATGTTTCATGTAGGCCTCATGGTAATCACATGGTAAAAATCTACAGTAGATTCACAAAAGATAAGAGAGGAAGGAATAAAAGCATATTACTGCGGAAAAGCATCAATTGACAAAGGAAAGCAGCAAGAGTGAAAGAAAGGAACAAGAGAACTACAAAACAACCAAAAAACAATCAGTAAGATGGCACTAGTAAGGCCTTGTTGTTGTTGTTTAGCTGCTGAGCCGTGTCTGACTCTTTTGTGACTTCATGGACTGTAGCCCACCAGGCTCCTCTGTCCATGGGATTTCCCAGGCAAGGATACTGGACCAGGGGATCTTCTCAACCCAGGGATCAAACCCTTGTCTCTTGCATCTCTTGCATTGGCAGGCAGATTTTTTGATCACGGCATCACCTGGGAAGCTTATGACCCAGAACCTAAAGCAACAGAAGAGATGGATACACAATGTCAAGCTTCTTCTACAACAAGAGGCAGTTAGGGGACACATGGGATCTCCCTCTGGGGGGACCCCACAGGGTTCTGCTCAGTTACAGAGATTCAGAGCCAAAGATATTGTGTCTTAGCACAGATATACCAGATGTGTGAAAATGTGAAGCCATGTGCTACTGACACCGTGCCTGCTTTTGGACATGACAGAATCTAATGGAACCTAGCAGACCTGAATGACCTTGCCCTGAGAGGTCATATATGGCTTCTGGGAAGGGGGAGGACATTGGCAAATGGAGTTCAAAATGACTGCAGCCTCCGATATGTCCTCACATTGGTTATGAGGAAATGCTCTTGTTGAAGAGTTTCCCTGGGGCAGCTTTCATAGCTTGGTTTCTCAGACTATAATGAGAGGATTTAACATTGGGGTCACAGCCATGTACATCATGGTTATCACTGTATCCTTCAATCTGGTTGCTTAAGTTCAGGCTCATTCTGAAGAGCTGACACCTATCCTACTCAAACTCTTCCAGAAAATTGCAGAGGAAGGTAAACTTCCAAACTCGTTCTATGAGGCCACCATCACCCTAATACCAAAACCTGACAGAGATCCCACAAAAAAAGAAAACTACAGACCAATATCACTGATGAACATAGATGCAAAAATCCTTAATAAAATTCTAGCAATCAGAATCCAACAACACATTAAAAAGATCATACACCATGACCAAGTGGGCTTTATCCCAGAGATGCAAGTATTCTTCAATATTCGCAAATCAATCAGTGTAATACACCACATTAACAAATTGAAAAATAAAAGCCATATGATTATCTCATAGATGCAGAGAAAGCCTTTGACAAAATTCAACATCCATTTTTGATAAAAACTCTCCAGAAAGCAGGAATAGAAGGAACATACCTCAACATAATAAAAGCTATATACAACCAACCCACAGTAAGCATTATCCTCAATGGTGAAAAATTGAAAGCATTTCCCCTGAAGTCAGGAACAAGACAGGGGTGCCCACTCTCACCACTACTATTCAACATAGTTTTGGAAGTTTTGGCCACAGCGATCAGAGCAGAAAAAGAAATAAAAGGAATCCAAATTGGAAAAGAAGAAGTAAAACTCTCACTGTTTGCAGATGACATGATCCTCTACATAGAAAACCCTAAAGACTTCACCAGAAAATTACTAGAGCTAATCAATGAATATAGTAAAGTTGCAGGATATAAAATCAACACACAGAAATCCCTTGCATTCCTATACACTACTAATGAGAAAATAGAAAGAGAAATTAAGGAAACAATTCCATTCACCATTGCAACAAAAAGAATAAAATACTTAGGAATAAATCTACCTAAAGAAACTAAAGACCTATATATAGAAAACTATAAAACACTGATGAAAGAAATCAAAGAGGATACTAATAGATGGAGATATATACTGTGTTCATGGATCGGAAGAATCAATATAGTGAAAATGAGTACACTAACCCAAAGCAATCTATAGATTCAATGTAATCCCTATCAAGCTACCAACGGTTTTTTTCCACAGAGCTAGAACAAATAATTTCACAGTTTGTATGGAAATACAAAAAACCTCGAATAGCCGAAGCAATCTTGAGAAAGAAGAATGGAACTGGTGGAATCAACCTGCCTGACTTCAGGCTCTACTACAAAGCCACAGTCATCAAGACAGTGTGGTACTGGCACAAAGACAGAAATATAGATCAATGGAACAAAATAGAAAGCCCAGAGATAAACCCACGTACCTATGGACACCTTATCTTTGACAAAGGAGGCAAGAATATACAATGCAGAAAAGACAATCTCTTAACAAGTGGTTCTGGGAAAACTGGTCAACCATTTGTAAAAGAATGAAACTAGAACACTTTCTAACACCATACACAAAAATAAACTCAAAATGGATTAAAGATCTAAATATAAGACCAGAAACTATAAAACTCTTAGAGGAGAACATAGGCAAAACACTCTCCAACATACATCACAGTAGGATCCTCTATGACCCACCTCCAAGAATAATGGAAATAAAAACAAAAGTAAACATTTGGATCAAATTAAAGTAAAAGCTTCTGCACAACAAAAGAAACTATAAGCAAGGTGAAAAGACAGCCTTCAGAATGGGAGAAAATAATAGCAAATGAAGCAACTGACAAACAACTAATCTCAAAAATAGACAAGCAACTCCTGCAGCTCAATTCCAGAAAAATAAATGACCCAATCAAAAAATGGGCCAAGAACTAAATAGATATTTCTTCAAAGAAGACATACAGATGGCTAACAAACACATGAAAAGATGCTCAACATCACTCATTATCAGAGAAATGCAAATCAAAATCACAATGAGGCACCATTTCAGGCCAGTCAGAATGGCTGCTATCTAAAAGTCTACAAGCAATAAATGCTGGAGAGGGTGTGGAGAAAAGGGAACCCTCTTACACTGTTGGTGGAAATGCAAACTAGTACAGCCACTATGGAGAACAGTGTGGAGATTCCTTAAAAAACTGGAAAGAGAACTATCATACGACCCAGCAATCCCACTGCTGGGCATACACACTGAGGAAACCAGAATTGAAAGAGACACGTGTACCCCAATGTTCATCGCAGCACTGTTTATAATAGCCAGGACATGGAAGCAACCTAGATGTCCATCAGCAGATGAATGGATAAGAAAGCTGTAGTACATATACACAATGGAGTATTACTCAGCTATTAAAAAGAGTACATTTGAATCAGTTCTAATGAGGTGGATGAAACTGGAGCCGATTATACAGAGTGAAGTAAGCCAGAAAGAAAAATACCAATACAGTACACTAATGCACATATATGGCATTTAGAAAAATGGTAACGATAACCCTATATGCGAGACAGCAAAAGAGACACAGATGTATAGAACAGTCTTTTGGACTCTGTGGGAGAGGGAGGAGGGGGATGATTTGGGAGAATGGCATTACCATGTATAATATCATATAAGAAACAAATCGCCAGTCCAGGTTCGATGCATGATACAAGAAGCTTGGGGCTGGTGCACTGGGATGACCCAGAGGGATGGTATGGGGAGGGAGGTGGGAAGGGGGTACGGGATTGGGAGCACGTGTACACCCGTGGTGGATTCCAATACAATATTGTAAAGTAAAAAAAAAATAATAATAAAAAAATTAAAAAAAAAAAACTCAAAGCACTTACTTCCTTTACCATGCTTTATGCTTTTGAAGTCATATTTTACATTTCAATATTTTATGTATCACTTTAGTGATTTTAGATTCAGATGATTTTTACTACTTTTGTCTTTTAACCTTCATACTAACTTTATAGGTGATTGACCCGCTAGCTTTATTGTGTGTTTGCCTTTACTGGTGAGATTCTTTCTTTCATAATTTTCTTGTTTCTAGTTACAGCCTTTTCTTTGCTATTTAAAGCAGCTCTTTTAACATTTCATGTAGGGCTGGTTTAATGGTCCATAAATGAGCTCCTTTAGATTTTTTCTCTGGGAAGTCTTTATCAACTTTGAATTATAACCTTGCCAGGTAGAGTATTCTACACTGTAAGCTTTTTCCTTTCAGTACTATAGTAAGTCCCCTAGATATGAACCAGTTCCATTCCAAGACTGCTTTTATATGTACAATTTGTTCTTAAGTCTAGCAAAGTTAGCCTCAGTTCAGTTCAGTCACTCAGTCGTGTCCGACTCTTTGTGACCCCATGAATTGCAACACGCCAGGCCTCCCTGTCTATCACCAACTCCTGGAGTTCACTCAGACTCACGTCCATGGAGTCAGTGATGCCATCCAGCCATTGCATCCTCTGTCATCCCCTTCATGTCCTGCCCCCAATCCCTCCCAGCATCAGACTCTTTTCCAATGAGTCAACTCTTCGCATGAGGTGGCCAAAGTATTGGAGTTTCAGCTTCAGCATCATTCCTTCCAAAGAACACCCAGGGCTGATCTCCTTCAGAATGGACTGGTTGGATCTCCTTGCAGTCCAAGGGGCTCTCAAGAGTCTTCTCCAACACCACAGTTCAAAAGCATTAATTCTTCAGCACTCAGCCTTCTTCAAAGTCCAACTCTCACATCCATACATGACCACAGGAAAAACCGTACCCTTGACTAGACGGACCTTTGTTGGCAAAGTAATGTCTCTGCTTTTGAATATGCTATCTAGGTTGGTCATAACTTTCCTTCCAAGGAGTAAGCGTCTTTTAATTTCTTGGCTGCAATTACCATCTGCAGTGATTTTGGAGCCCCCCAAAATAAAGTCTGACACTGTTTCCACTGTTTCCCCATCTATTTCCCATCACTATGAAGTGATGGGACCAGATGCCATGATCTTCGTTTTCTGAATGTTGAGCTTTAAGCCAACTTTTTCACTCTCCTCTTTCACTTTCATCAAGAGGCTTTTGAGTTCCTCTTCACTTTCTGCCATAAGGGTGGTGTCATCTGCATATCTGAGGTTATTGATATTTCTCCCGGCAATCTTGAGTTCAGCTTGTGCTTCTTCCAGTCTGGTGTTTCTCATGCTGTACTCTGCATATAAATTAAATAAGCAGGGTGACAATATACAGCCTTGACATACTCCTTTTCCTATTTGGAACCAGTCTGTTGTTCCATGTCTAGTTCTAACTGTTGCTTCCCGACCTGCATACATATTTCTCAAGAGGCAGGTCAGGTGGTCTGGTATTCCCATCTCTTTCAGAATTAATGGACTGGAATGGGTGAATTTAACTCATATGACCATTATATCGACTATTGTGGGCAGGAATCCCTTAGAAGAAATGGAGTAGCCATCATGGCCAACAAAAGAGTCTGAAATGCAGTACTTGGATGCAATCTCAAAAATGACAGAATGATTTCTGTTCGTTTCCAAGGCAGACCATTCAACATCACAGTAATCAAAGTCTACGCCCCAACCAGTAACGCTGAAGAAGCTGAAGTTGAACGGTTCTATGAAGACCTACAAGACCTTTTAGAACTAACACCCCAAAAAGATGTCCTTTTCATCATAGGGGATTGGAATGCAAAAGTAGGAAGTCAAGAAACACCTGGAGTAACAGGCAAATTTGGCCTTGGAATACGGAATGAAGCAGGACAAAGACTAATAGAGTTTTGTCAAGAAAATGCACTGGTCATAGCAAACACCCTCTTCCAACAACACAAGAGAAGACTCTACACATGGACATCACCAGACGGTCAACACCGAAATCATATTGATTATATTCTTTGCAGCCAAAGATAGAGAAGCTCTATACAGTCAACAAAAACAAGACCAGAAGCTGACTGTGGCTCAGATCATGAACTCCTTATTACCAAATTCAGATTTAAATTGAAGAAAGTAGGGAAAACAACTAGACCGTTCAGGTATGACCTAAATCAAATCCCTTATGATTATACAGTGGAAGTGAGAAATAGATTTAAGGGCCTAGATCTGATAGATAGAGTGCCTGATGAACTATGGACTGAGGTTCGTGACATTGTACAGGAGACAGGGATCAAGACCATCTCCATGGAAAGAAAATGCAAAAAAGCAAAATGGCTGTCTGGGGAGGCCTTACAAATAGCTGTGAAAAGAAGAGAAGTGAAAAGCAAAGGAGAAAAGGAAAGATATAAGCATCTGAACGCAGAGTTCCAAAGAATAGCAAGAAGAGACAAGAAAGCCTTCCTCAGTGATCAATGCAAAGAAATAGAGGAAAACAACAGAATGGGAAAGACTAGAGATCTCTTCAAGAATATTAGAGATACCAAAGGAACGTTTCATGCAAAGATGGGCTCAATAAAGGACAGAAATGGTATGGATCTAACAGAAGCAGAATATATTAAGAAGAGGTGGCAAGAATACACAGAAGAACTGTACAAAAAAGATCTTCACGACCCAGATAATCACGATGGTGTGATCATTGACCTAGAGCCAGACATCCTGGAATGTGAAGCCAAGTGGGCCTTAGAAAGCATCACTACGAACAAAGCTAGTGGAGGTGATGGAATTCCAGTGGAGCTATTTCAAATCCTGAAAGATGATGCTGTGAAAGTGCTGCACTCAATATGCCAGCAAACTTGGAAAAGTCAGCAGTGGCCACAGGACTGGAAAAGGTCAGTTTTTGTTCCAATCCCAAAGAAAGGCAATGCCAAAGAATGCTCAAACTACTGCACAATTGCAGTTATCTCACACGCTAGTAAAGTAATGCTCAAGATTCTCCAAGCCAGGCTTCAGCAATACGTGAACCGTGAACTTCTTGATGTTCAAGCTGGTTTAAAAAAGGCAGAGAAACCAGAGATCAAATTGCCAACATCCGCTGGATGATGGAAAAAGCAAGAGAGTTCCAGAAAAACATCTGCTTTATTGATTCTGCCAAAGCTTTTGACTGTGTGGATCACAATAAACTGTGGGAAGTTAGCCTAGGTACCCAATTAACACAATCTGATATATAGTTGGAGCATGCTGCATGTTGCTAAGTCACTTCAGTCATATCTGACTCTTCATGAGCCCATCAACTGTAGCCTGCCAGGCTCCTCTGTCCATGGGATTATCCAGGCAAGAATGCTGGAGTGGGCTGCCGTGCTCTCCTCCAGGGGTGCTCTTCTCAACCCAGGGATCAAACCCACATCTCTTACAACTCCTTCATTGGCAGATGAGTTCTTTATCACTAGTGCCACCTGGGAAGCCCATATAGTACTGTACTGTAAAAGGTTTCTAATACCTTCCACACAAATAATACATTAAAAAACAAACACACAAAAATAAAACATTTTTAATCTTACAGTGCCATACCTTGAAAAGTACAGTAGTACAGTATAACAGCTGGCATACAGGGGCTGGCATCAAGTGAACAGGCAGGACGAGTTAGTGACTGGAGGTGGGAGAAGGGGTGGGAGATGGAAGAGCTAAAGGCTCGTCAGCAAGAGCAGATGGAGGCAAGCTGCACTTTCACTCATGCCCGATGTTGATGACACAGCTTCTGGTTCCTTGCTGGATTCAATTTTATCTACTAACTTATGTGATTGGACATGAAAACGCACATTCACATCTTCGAAAGTTCTAAACTTAAAGGTTTGTATGTAGGGGACGTACCGTATCATGCTAACCCTTTCTGGCCTATAAAGTTTCTGATGAAAAATCAGCTGATAGTCTTATGGGGGTTCCCTTGTACATAACTAGTTGTTTCTTACTGCTTTTAAGACTCTCTCTATATCTTTCACTTCTGGCATTTCAGTTATAATGTGCCATCATGTGGGTCTCTTTGATCATCCTGTTTGGGACATTCTGTGTTTCTTGGATGTCAATTTCCTTCACCAGGTGAGGGAAGTTTTAAATTCATTTTTGGCTGTGCTCGGTCTTTGTTGCTGCATGCAGGCTTTCTCTCGTTGTGGTGAGCAGGAGCTCCTCTCCAGCTGCAACGCGAGGGCTTCTCATTCGGTGGCTTCTCTTGTGGTGGTGTGGGGCTCTAGAGCTTGCAGGATTCAGTAGTTGTGGCACGGGGGCTTAGTTGCCCCACAGCATGTGGAATCTTTCCAGACCAGGGATTGAACCTGTGTTCCCTGCATTGGCAGGCAGATTCATATCCACTGGACCACCAGAAAAGTTCCTAGGGAAGGTTTTAGTCAGCCCAAGAGACAGGCAGTTAGTAACTTTTCAGAAAGGAAATCCCAGTGCTGCTGGACCACATCCTTCCCCCTTTTCAGCAATGCTCCTGAGGGGATGCAAAGGGCATGGGACAATTACTAAGCTTCAAACTCCCACAGGACCCCTGAGAGGGCTCTCCCTGAGGCTACCTGGGAAATACATAAATAGCACAATTGCCCTTATAGCCCAGAGCTGGGAACCCTAGGGTTCCTCTGGAGGTCCTGGTGTTAGTGAACAGAAACACCCCCATCTGCACCCTGCTCCAGAAACAGGCAACCTGGACATGAGCCTGTTATTGCGTTCGTTGCTCCACACAGGAACAGCCTCTGAGTACTCAAGCAGATTTTTCATGTTAATTTCCAATGATGTAGACCATTGAAGAAGAAGCAGTAGGTCACCCTTGATGAACATGGGCAGGAAGGTAAGCTCCACAGCTGGGGTGGAACACAAGCCCCAGTACAGCCCCCATGCACAATAGCAGACACTGCCCAAGCTGTCCTGGTGCAGTGAGGACTGTGAAGGTAGATAAAGCATTCTCTCCATCTCTGAAATGTCAGGTCAAGAAGGGAGGAATAGACCTAAGTATTTGTTCATAAAAACATAATGAAATCTTGACACTTGCATAGTTTGGGAGGAAGGATGATGTCAACCTAAAAGTCTTTTCCCCCAGAAGACGAGAGATTCCCAAGGCAGATTGTGGGAGCTGCCTAAAATGAGGGGCAGTAAAGAGGTGATGGGGAACACCAGGCAAAGTAGTTTCCCTGCAGGCTGGTATGCCCAGAAGGGCTCCACAGAGACAACAGGGGGGTTTATTATTTATTGATTTTTTTATGGCTGTCCTGGGTCTTTGTTTTCTCTAGTTGCGGTAAGCAGGGGCTACCCACTAGTTGCGGTGCTCAGGCTTCTCACTGCAGTGGCTTCTCTGGTTGCAGAGCGCAGGCTCTGGGATGTGCAGGCTTCAGTAGTCGCTGCACGTGTTCTTGTAGTTGCAGCTCCTGAGTTCTAGAGCACAAGCTCAGTAGTTGTGGTGCACAGGCTTAGTGGCTCTGCCATGTGTGGGATCTTCCCAGATCAGGGATAGAACCCGTGCCTCCTACATTGGCAGGCAGATTCTTAGCCACTGAGCCACAACAGGGAAGCCAGGGAATCCTAGCAGGGGAATTCAGAACCAGCCTCCCCATCTCTGCCCCGTGGACAGCGTGAAGGACAGTTTCTTTTACACACAGAGAAGTCCAAGGTGAATCTTCTAGGATGGTTGAGGATTTCATATTTTATTAATAACCCCTGCACTCTGAAAAGGGGAGTCTGTGTTTTGACTGAGAAATTCCTTCCCATGAGACTGATTCTTGTTATTGGATGGCCCAAGCTTGGATGGATTTGGGAATGTGCACCCTCGGTCAAGGCAAGGCTGAAGCTGGTCCGCTGTCAGTACAAGGTTTTGGACTCCTTGATTGTAGGGCCCATGGGTATAGTACTCCTCCTTCCATCTACACAGGAATTCAGGGAAGCTGCCTCTTTGCTTCTCTTGTGTTTGTGGAACTCAGTTTTCTGAAATTAAAATGGAGGCATTGAATTCTTCCTCCTCCAGTGTTCATGCCTTCATACACTCAGACATGGTCGATTTCTTGAACATTTCTTTGGTGCCAGGCATTATCTTAGACACCGAGGAAGCACGTGGTGAACAGAACACACAGGGACCCTCAATCCCCAAAGATTTTATTCCGGTGTTGAAGCCTGGACTTAGTGAAGTAGGTATTGTAAATTATGGTGGTGTTGGAAGAGGGGTGTGAAGGTTGACACCAGAACACCCAGCAAGATGCAGGAAGCTCAAGTCCTCCTAGGGATGTTTGTGCTGGAATCCCAGGGATGAGCAGGACCTGATGCAGGAACAGGTGGGTGGGAAGTGGTGCTGAAGAGTGTTCCAGGCAGAGGAACTGAGAACATCCAGTGGTGAGGACTGGGAGGAGGGTGATTTTAAGGGGATCTTGTGTGTTTAGGAAGCTGATAAATATCATATTTGGTGCTAACAGAGCAGGCAGTGTCAGATGGTAGTGTTGAATGGACAGGTCACGGGGAGATAGTCAGGATCAACTGGGCACCGATGGAGGGAACTCGGGGGACCCAGGATGGCGTTTGTTGGCCATAAGTGGAAGAGCATGGGGATGAACAGCTAGGTGGCCAGTAGGATGCTATTCAAGCCCAACTGTCAGCTCTTCCTGGCCTTTCTCCCTTCTAAAGGACAATATACCAGTAGCAGTAGAAGTCACAAGGGTGAAGAGCAGATCCAGATTCTGCTAGTGATCAGAGTATGACCTTGGGGCACCTCACTCAGCATCTCTGAACCTCAGTTTCCTCTTAGCAAAGGATGACAGCAGTGTCTGCCTCCAGTGGCCCTGGAATTTAGGATGTTCTCAGGTCAGGGCTTCTGGTGAGTTCAGTTGCTTAGTCATGTCGATTTCTTTGTGACCCCATGGACTGCAGCACACCAGGCTTCCCTGTCCATCACGAACTCCTGGAGCTTGCTCAAACTCATGTCCATCGAGTCAGCAATGCCATCCAACCATCTCATCCTCTGTGGTCCCCTTCTCCTCCCCACTTCAGTCTTTCCCAGCATCAGGGTCTCTTCCAATGAGTCAGTTCTTCACATCAGGTTCCCAAAGCATTGGGCTTATGGTAGGATGCACTGATGGAAGTTCTGTTCCTTTAACACTGTCCTCCCTCTGCCCCCCTTCCCTGGTATCCTTCCCTTCCTCTGCAGGGAGGCTCTGGCAGGAACCTGCTCTGCTGTTTGACTTTTTTAATTGCAGTATAATTGCTTTGCAATGTTGTGTTAGTTTCTGCTGTACAACAACATGAATCAGCTATCTTGCTGTTTGACTTTATGGGAGATGCTCTTTTCTTGGGAGGGTCTTGCTCGGAGCCTGTGGAGTTAGACATGTAGCCTGGTGCGCTGCGTCCTGCTCCGTCCAGGTGAACGTTCGCTCCTCCCTGGTGTGTCAGCCCGTCCTCTTTCTGGCCTCTCTAGGCATCACTTACCCTCCTCCCCTCTCCCTGCTTCTGTGTGTCGCTCTTCGGAACACATTGCTGACGGACATGCTAGATTGTACTTTCGATGTCAGTTTACTTCTCCTTTCTTCCTTTTTGAGGGAAGGTAGGAAAAAAGCTCCCCTTGTTCTTTGTGTTACTTGCACTGCCTCCCTGTGGGAAGTTGTGGTTCTGCATCCCTCTGCTGTGCTTTGAAGTTGAATGACTGTGATGTGTTCCAGTTCCAAGCAAAAACTTTAAGAATTGCTGTGCTGGGACTTCCCTGGGGGTTCAGTGGCTAAGAATCCATGCTCACAATTCAGGGGGCCTGGGTCTGATCCCTGCTCAGGGAACTAGATTCTACACGCCACAGCTGAAGATCCTATGCCACAACAAAGACCCAGTGCTGCCAAGTAACTACATATTAAAAAAAAAAAAAAATCACTGCATTTCCATAAGCTCCCTTGCTCTTTCCTTTTTGTCTTTATGAATGGCATGTCCCAAAGATGGGCTGCTTCTTCGGCCTGGATCTGTACATGAAGAAGATACATGAAGCAATGCTAGTCAGAGCCACCCGCACTTCCAGCTGACTTGTAACGTGTGTGCAAGCTCAGTAGTATCTGACTCTTTTGAGATCCCATGGACTGTAGCCCACCAGGCTCCTCTGTCAGTGGAATTTCCCAGGCAAGAATACTGGAGTGGGTTGCCATTTCCTACTCCAGGAGATCTTCCCAACCCAGGGATAGAACCTGTGTCTCCTGTGTCTCCTGCATTGGCAGGTGGATTCTTTACCACTGAGCCATGTGGGAAACCCCAACATCCATCATAAGTGAGGAAATAAATCTTGTTTTTTAAGCCACTGAGATTTGAGGGAAGTTCCTATCGTGGTATTACCACAAGAAAAAATGATTACCATAGCATTTTTTCTTCTTTCTGGAATGTTGCTGGCTTAGACTTTCCATCTCTACCAGGGTAATTTTTGGTGCATTTCATTCTCCAGAGGAAAATGTGAGTTTACAATGGAGGAATCATTTCATTTAGAATTACACATTTGTTTGCATGGCCTCTTGCTAAATAGTACAGTGACTTCAAATAATTTGCTTTCTCCGTTTATATTCCCCTTGTCATTACTTGTTCTCTCTAGTTGTGTTTTTTCTCCCTGCCCTCTCATTTTTTCTTGAGTAACTTAGAAAGTGGCTTATCCCTCTTTTAAGTTTTTTCAAAGAAGTTAAAAAGTTTAAGAGCTTTATTGATATGCAATTCAATAAATAGCATATAGTATATATAATGCAATTCACCCGTTCGAATTATACAGTTCAATGACTTTTTATGTTCAATATCCACTGAACAGTGCAGTTATCACCACAACCAATTTTACATTTCATCACCCCTGAAATGAAACCATACATTCCTTAGCACCCTGCACCAACTCACCCATCCCTCCCAGCCTTCAGTTCAGTTCATTTCAGTTCAGTCGCTCAGTCATGTCCGACTCTTTGCGACCCCATGAATTGCAGCACACCAGGCCTCCCTGTCCATCACCAACTCCCGGAGTTCCCTCAAATTCACGTCCGTCGAGCCGGTGATGTCATCCAACCATCTCATCCTCTGTTGTCCCCTTTTTCTCCTGCCCCCAATCCCTCCCAACATCAGAGTCTTTTCCAATGAGTCAACTCTTCGCATGAGGTGGCCAAAGTACTGGAGTTTCAGATTTAGCATCATTACTTCCAAAGAACACCCAGGACTGATCTCCTTTAGAATGGACTGGTTGGATCTCCTTGCAGTCCAAGAGACTCTCAAGAGTCTTCTCCAACACTACAGTTCAAAATCATCAATTCTACAGTGCTCAGCTTTCTTCACAGTCCAACTCTCACATCCATACATGATCACTGGAAAAACCATAGCCTTGACTAGACAAACCTTTGTTGGCAAAGTAATGTCTCTGCTTTGGGGAAATAGATGGGGAAACAGTGGAAACAGTGTCAGACTTTATTTTGGGGGGCTCCAAAATCACTACAGATGGTGACTGCAGCCATGAAATTAAAAGACACTTACTCCTTGGAAGGAAAGTAATGACCAACCTAGATAGCATATTCAAAAGCAGAGACATTACTTTGTCAACAAAGGTCCGTCTAGTCAAGGCTATGGTTTTTCCTGTGGTCATGTATGGATGTGAGAGTTGAACTGTGAAGAAGGCTGAGCACCAAAGAATTGATGCTTTGGAACTGTGGTGTTGGAGAAGACTCTTGAGAGTCCCTTGGACTGCAAGGAGATCCAACCAGTCCATTCTGAAGGAGATCAGCCCTGGGATTTCTTTGGAAGGAATGATGCTAAAGCTGAAACTCCAGTACTTTGGCCACCTCATGCGAAGAGTTGACTCATTGGAAAAGTCTCTGATGCTGGGAGGGACTGGGGGCAAGAGGAGAAGGGGACGACAGAGGATGAGATGGCTGGATGGCATCACTGACCCTATGGACGTGAGTCTGAGTGAACTCCAGGAGTTGGTGATGGACAGGGAGGCCTGGAGTGCTGTGATTCATGGGGTTGAAAAGAGTTGGACACGACTGAGCGACTGATCTCATCTGATCTAGGTTGGTCATAACTTTCCTTCCAAGGAGTAAGTGTCTTTTAATTTCATGGCTGCGGTCACCATCTGCAGTGATTCTGGAGCCCCCCACAACAAAGTCTGACACTGTTTCCACTGTTTCCCCATCTATTTCCCATGAAGTGATGGGACCAGATACCATGATCTTTGTTTTCTGAATGTTGAGCTTTAAGCCAACTTTTTCACTCTCCTCTTTCACTTTCATCAAGAGGCTTTTTAGTTCCTCTTCACTTTCTGCCATAAGGGTGGTGTCATCTGCATAACTGAGGTTATTGATATTTCTCCCGGCAATCTTGATTCCAGCTTGTGCTTCTTCCAGCCCAGCATTTCTCATGATGTACTCTGCATATAAGTTAAATAAGCAGGGTGACAATATACAGTCTTGACATACTGCTTTTCCTATTTGGAACCAATCTGTTGTTCCATGTCCAGTTCTAACTGTTGCTTCCTGACCTGCATACAGATTTCTCAAGAGGCAGGTCAGGTGGTCTGGTATTCCCATCTCTTTCAGAATTTTCCACAGTTTATTGTGATCCACACAGTCAAAAGCTTTGGCATAGTCAATAAAGCAGAAATAGATATTTTTCTGAAACTCTCTTCCTTTTTCCATGATCCAGCAGATGTTGGCAATTTGATCTCTGGTTCCTCTACCTTTTTGAAAACCAGCTTGAACATCTGGAAGTTCATGGTTCACGTATTGCTGAAGCCTGGTTTGGAGAATTTTGAGCATTACTTTACTAGCATGCACTCCATATGCCAGCAAATTTGACAATTCATTCCAATCCCAAAGATCCTTTTCAGATTTGGTCTATTATGAATGATGCTGCGATGAACATTTGTGCACACGTTTTTGTGTGGACATATGTTTTCATTTCTCTTGGGTATATACCTGAGAGTGATATTGCTGGCATATGAAAATTCTTCGTTTAGCCTTTTGAGAAACTTCCAGACTGTTTTGCAAAGGGAAAGAACTATTTTACATTCCATGAATAGTTTTTAAGGACCCCAAGTTCTCCATATCTTTGACAACACTTGTTGTCCTATTTATTGGTTCTAGTCATCCTAGAGGATGTGACGTGCTGTCTTGTGGTTTTGATGTGTATTACCTTGAAGCCCAATGGTATTGAACAGTTTTTGTATGCTTATTGCTCATTTGTATACCTTCTTTGGAGAAATGTCTATTAAGATCCTTTACTCGTTTTAAATTTGGGCTAATTTTCTTTCTATTATTAAAAGAACTGTAATTGTTCTTTTTATATTCTAGATAAAAAAAAAATCTCTGGTCAGTGCTCACTTTGGCAGCACATATAGTAAAATTGGGATCATACAGAGAAGATTATCATGACCCCTGTGCGAGGATGACACACAAATTTGTGAAATGTTTCATATTTTTAAAAAGATATCTATCCAGTATGGCAAAATAAATTGAAAAATGGCATTGTATATCTTTGGAAAATGAAATATTATAAGCTATTCTATTTATTCACATATTCTTTAATTCCTGGATGATATATTAAGCACCTGCTATTTATTCATTAATCCAATAAATGTTTATTAAGCCCCCACACAAAAATCTCTGATCAGATATATGATTGGTAAGAATTTTCTTCCATTCTGTGGATTGTCTTCTTACATTCTTAATGATGTACAGATGCTTAAAAAATTGATCTATATTTACATATGGAAGGAAATATCCTAAAGGCAATCAGTCCTGAATATTCATTGGAAGGACTGATGCTGAAACTGAAACTCCAGGATTTTGGCCACCTGATTCGAAGAACTGACTCATTTGAAAAGACCCTGATGCTGGGAAAAATTGAAGGTGGGAGGAGAAGGGGACGACAGAGGATGAGATAGTTGGATGGCATCACCGACTCAATGGACATGAGTTTGAGTAAACTCCGGGAATTGGTGATGGACAGGGAGGCTTGGCGTGCTGCAGTCCATGGGGTTGCAAACAGTTGGACCCAACTGAGCCACTGAACTGAACTGAACTGATCATATGGAGGAGTCCCATGATTGTCCAGCTGAGCCTATGAAAGGGGAAATAGATTTAATTTTGGAAGTATATTAAAAAGGTCACTTAGTGAACACAGGTAAGATAAAATCTGCAACCTTGTCTTTTTCAACAACAAAGGTGATGTTTTTCCCTCCTTCTGACTGACTGACTCCTTGTCTGACCCTCAGTTGGTTTCACACATGGGACAGGAACAGGGTTTTCATGTACTGGACCTCCTCAGGTACTGACATCACTTCCTACTCAAGTAGCTTGGTGTGCGTGCCTAGTCGCTCAGTCATGTCTGACTCTTTATGACCCTATGGACTGTAGCCCACCAGGCTTCTCTGTCCATGGGATTCTCCAGGCAAGAATGCTGGAGTGGGTTGTCATGCCCTCCTCCAGGAAATTTTCCTGACCCAGGAATTGAACCCAGGTCTCCTGCATTGCAAGCAGATTCTTTACTGGCTGAGCCTTCTGAACATACAGAATTAAGTTCTAGATCCTTTACTTTCCATTCCAGATATTTCGAAATTTGGGTCTTAGTTCCCTTTCCAGCTTTTACCTCAGCCTGGAATCCCACCTCCACCTTATGCTCAAATCTCCAGCTCTCTAGCCCACTGACAAGATCCGCAAGTACATTTATAGCCTAGAAAACCTTCCTTTTCTGCCTCAGTCTGCTTTGTAGTAGAGGGGTGTGTGTGTATGTGTGTGTGTGTGTGTGTGTGTACATCGAACCAGATTTTGAGGTTTTAGAAAATAGGGATTATGATTTCTTCTTTGTTGTTATAATAACTTGAGTTATCTTTCACATATTTGCTGCTGCTGCTGCTGCTGCTGCTAAGTCGCTTCAGTCGTGTCCGACTCTGTGTGACCCCATAGACAGAAGCCCACCAGGCTCCCCCGTCCCTGGGATTCTCCAGGCAAGAACACTGGAGTGGGTTGCCATTTCCTTCTCCAATGCATGAAAGTGAAAAGTGAAAGGGAAGTCGCTCAGCCATGTCTGACTCTTAGTGACGCCATGGACTGCAGCCTACCAGGCTCCTCCGTCCATTGGATTTTCCAGGCAAGAGTACTGGAGTGGGGTGCCATTGCCTTCTCCACTACACATATTTACTAAATAGCTATTTGATTATTAAATTGGTTTCTGGTGGAACAGGTAATAGGGCTTTCCTGGTGACTCGAGTAGTAAAGAACTTGCCTGCCAATGCAAGAGATGTGGGTTTGATCCCTGGGTTGGGAAGATCTCCTGGAGGAAGAAATAGCAACCCACTCTAGTATTCTTGTGTGGAAAATTCTACGGACAGAAGAGCTTTGCAGGATACAATCCACAGCATCACAAAGAGTTGGACACAACCGAGCGACTGGACATGGACACACTAGAATAGATAATAGATTGTGCCTTCAGAATGTTGACTTTTGGACATGATAGACCAGACCGGATGAAGTCTGGTGTCTGAGAGTGATTTGAAGGCAGCTGAACGGGAGGCGTGGAGGAACTCTGAATCAAAATTGTATAGAATTTTAAAAGAGGTAGTTGTGTCTATCCCATTAAATTGAAATTTTTCTGAATTTAAGGATTATCGTTGTCTTATTTATCTAGCACTCTACCAGGTCCAGAGTTAGTACCTAATATCTGTGGAATGAATGAATGAAGGGTTCTAGACTTTCCTGTGAATACAGCTCAAGAAGAAACTACAACTAAAGAAATTTGGGACAGAACAGAATATAGAGAAATAAACCAAGAAATCTAGTTTAACTTCCTTAAACTGTTTCCTACACTTCCTAGAATATTGTATCTAGTAGATTTCAGTAAAAATGTTTAGTGTACATAGTATGTGATCAATACAAGTAAATTAAGATCATTCTTGTTTTTCTTCTCTAGAACTAAGAGACTGGCACCCTTAGGGATGGTGTAGAGTGAAATATGCTTAGAGAAGGTTAGTGAGTCTCATCCAAAGTTCGTTTCTCTGACTTCTGGGCTCATGGCAGGAGGGAACCAGAGCAGCGTCTTTGAGTTCCTCCTCTGGGGACTCTCTGAGCAGCCAGAGCAGCAGCACAGGCTCTTCCTGCTCTTCTTGTGGATGTACTTGGTCACGGTGGCTGGGAACCTACTCATCATCCTGGCCATTGGCACTGACACGCGTCTTCACACACCCATGTACTTCTTCCTCACCAGCCTGTCTTGTGCAGACATCCTTTTCATCTCCACCACTGTCCCCAAGGCCCTGGTGAACATCCAGACCCAGAACAGGTCCATTTCTTATGTAGAATGCCTGACGCAGCTCTACTTTTTCTTGACATTTGGGGACATGGACATATTTATCCTAACTACAATGGCCTATGACCGCTATGTGGCCATCTGCCACCCTCTCCACTACACCATGGTCATGAGCCGCCGGTGTTGCATCATCCTGGTTACTGCCTGCTGGACCCTTACGAGTCTTGTTGCCATGACGCACACCTTCCTCATATTCCGACTTTCCTTCTGCTCTAAGAAGATCATTCCCGACTTCTTCTGTGATCTGGGACCCCTGATGAAGGTGTCTTGCTCTGACACTCAGGTCAATGAGCGTGTCCTCCTCTTCTTGGGGGGAGCAGTCATTTTAATCCCCTTCGGGCTCATTCTGGTCTCTTATATCCGCATTGTTTCAGCCATCCTCAGGGTCCCCTCTGCCCAAGGAAGGTACAAGGCCTTCTCTACCTGTGGAGCCCACCTTGCTGTTGTTGCCTTGTTCTTTGGGACTGTGATCAGGGCTTATCTGTGGCCCTCATCCTCTTCCTCCAGTTCAATAGAAGAGGATACAGCAGCTGCCGTCATGTACACAGTGGTGACTCCTCTGCTAAACCCCTTCATTTACAGCCTGCGGAACAAGGACATGCAGGGAGCCCTGGAGAGACTTCTCAGGGGCAAAGTCTCCTTCTCCTGTGGTCAGTGACTTTACAGAGAAACTGCAGGTGTCCTTTGTCCCCTCAACGAGGAACATCACAGAAATTTCTACCTCAAGTGTCTCATTTCTAAATCCCACATACATATCTTATTGCCACTTGCTTCCCTTGCCTCTCCACCCTGCGTTTGATATTACTGAAGAAAATCAAGACTTTTCATCTTTCTTTAATCTGTTAAGAGTTGCTTTTTTCCCACTAATTTTGCTTATAAAATGACTTTTCACAGGAGTGAATGTCTTTTGCAATGTTCATAATTCTAAAAGTTTGCATAACCTCTTATACTAATTTATCAAAAGTTGACCATTCACTTTGCTGTACAGAAGAAACTAACACAACATTGTAAAGCAGCTATACTCTTTAAAAAAAGGTTGGTCAGTGAAGTCATGGAAAGTAGTTCATGATCAAAATAGTAGCAAGTCAATATTGGGTGGCAAAGAGGTTACAACTTTCAGTGAACAAATGTATTTTTTCCTATAAGAAGAGGAAATTACATAAATATTACATGAAGGTTATGAATCAAAAATCCTTGCAACCATTAGAACAAAGCTCTCAGCAGTGCAGGAATGATCTATGTTATTTTCAGTAAATAGGCTCATGAACAGTTTATAATGAGAAGATAAAGGAATCTTGTGTCCTCTCAAAGTTCTTTGTGTTGAAATGTGTGCCCTCTAGTCTCAGCCAAGACTGAATCAAAGATAGTTGGAACTTATGACTTTAATTTCTACAGCATAAAATTCACAAGTCCGGATGAAGACCAAGAGTGAATGCAGAGACATTGTCTAAAGTCAAGACCATGGAACAAATTCATCACAGTTTCCTAAGGAAAGTGAGTCCTGAGTGGTTCCCAGGAGACCTGGATCCTAACATAAGTACCTCCTTTCACTTTGTATAAGTCTAGTCTTCTCGTCTGTGGAATGAAATTATTGATATTTTCCTGCCTACTTAACCAGGATTTTGTAGGGAAAATGATAGTGGTTTAGCCATTATAAGAAAGAAGCTCTAAATAATTGTAGCTTTAAGAAAATTGAAGGGAGAGGGTGGGATGATTTGGGAGAATGGCATTGAAACACGTATAATATCATATATGAAATGAATCGCCAGTCCAGGTTCAATGCAGGGTACAGGATGCTTGGGGCTGGTGCACTGGGATGACCCAGAGGGATGGTATGGGGAGGGAGGTGGGAGGAGGGTTCAGGATTGGGAACACGTGTACACCCATGGCAGAATCATGTTGATGTATGGCAAAACCAATACAATATTGTAAAGTAATTAGCCTCTAATTAAAATAAATAAATTTTAAAAATATTTAAAAGAAAAAAAAGTAAAATTGAGCATTTATTTTTCTCTCGTGTACAAATAAACAGTCTCATGATATGTTGACTACATAATCATCAAAGATCCAGGCTACCTGTCTCTTGGTTCTCTGCCAACCTTAAAAAATGGTTCCAGGGATTTCCACTGTGGTCCAGTGGCTAAGACTCTGCACTCCCAATGCAGGGAGCCTAGGTTGGATCCCTGGTCAGGGAACTAGGTCCCACATGCCACATTTACAAGGTTCCACATGCCAGAACTGAGACCCAGTGCAGCCTAATAAATAAAAAAAAAATTTTTTTTAAGAATGATTCCATATTATGGTCCAAGGTGACTGTTAAACTTCTGCCAATAAGTCTTTATTTCAACCAATAGAAAAGAGGAAAGGTCATCTGGAGAACACATGCACCTCTTCTCTTTATATCTTATTGGCCAGAACTTGATCACTTGGCCTCAATTGGCTGCAGTTGAGCCTGGGAAATGTATTCATTATACTTGGTGTCCGTATGCCCTGCTAACATTATATTAGTATGGAAGAAGCAAAAACCTGTATCAGGGGAAAATCAGCTACCTCTGCTACAATGGGGTGCCATGATGGCAGTTAAAAACCCTGCTAGTTCTGTGGGAGAAGGCAAGGGTGGGATGATTGGAGAGAATAGCATTGAAACATGTATATTATTATATGTGAAACAGACTGCCAGCTCAGATTTGATGCATGAGACAGGGTGCTCAGGGCTGGTGCACTGGGATGATGCTGAGGGATGGGATGGGGAAGGATGTGGGAGGGGGGTGCAGGATAGGGAACACATGTACACCAGTGGCTGATTCATGTCAATGTATGGCAAAAACCACTACAATATTGTAAAGTAATTAGCCTCCAATTAAAATAAATTAATTAATTACAAAAAAAACAAAACCCTGCTAGCATGAAGAGCTGAAGAAAACAGGTGAGCACTCATTTGGTTACTCTCTAAATCTTTTAAGACTTTTGAAATACAGACTAAGATACTTTCTTCCTATGATCGTAGAAGTTTTCCCATGGAGTGGCAGAAATGAGAATGGCTGATAATTATGTGGTGTCTGAGACATCCTTCTCTTATCAAGACAGAACTACAGTTGAAAACAAATGACCTAAGTATCCAGAATAATAAATTGGAGGCAAAGCAAGAAGAGTAATCCTAAAGAAACAAGGAAGAGAAAAAAAGATAGTGAAAGAAACCAATAAAGAATCGCAAAACTATATTCAACAAACTAAAAAGCTGTCACTGGAAAGATTGATAAATGGATTTTTAGCAAGACTGACCAAGAAAAAATAGGATAATACTGTGCACAATATTCCAATAAGTTACATAAAATAGGTCAATTCCCTGAAAAAAACAAACTACAAAAACTTACTCAGAAGAAAGGTATGGCCTGAACTTCAGTGCCATTAAAGAAATTGTGTAAATTTAAATTAAAAAAAAAAGAAATTGTGTTTGTAGTTAAAACATTCTAATGAAGAACATCCAGGCTCAGGTGCTTTTGTTGGAGAATTAAAATGTTTAAAGAATAAATAACACAAATTCTGTTCCGTCTTCTAGAAACAGAAAAGGAGAGGCCATTTTACAGCTAAATTTATGAGGCAAACATTACATTGGAACCAAAACCAGACAAAGCTCTTACTTTTTTTAAAAGAATACTGGAAATGAATATCCCTCATGATCACAGACACAAAAGTCCTAAGCAAAATATTATAAAGTAGAACTTAGCAAATTTACAATTTTACTTACAAAGTTAATCTATGCTGACCAAGTAGAGTTTATCCTCAGAATGTAAGGCGCATTGAAAATTAAAAATTCAGTAATTTAATTTGCCATATTGTAAGCTTTAAGAAGAGAAAATCCCATAGAATTATCTCAAGAGGCAGAAAAAGTCTTTGACAAAATTTATCATTCATTCATGATAATAATTCTAGAAATAGGACGGGATTTCTCTCTCTTTTTTTTTTTTTTTGTATTGGTTTTGCCATATATCAAAATGAATCCACCACAGGTGTACATGTGTTCCCCATCCTGAACCCTCCTCCCTCCCCATACCATCCCTCTGAGTCGTCCCATTGCACCAGCCCCAAGCATCCAGTATCGCGCATTGAACCTGGACTAGCGACTCGTATGAAATGAGGATATTATACATATTTCAATGCCATTCTCCCAAATCATCCCACCCTCTCCCTTTCCTACAGAGTCCAAAAGACTGTTCTATATATCAATGTCTCTTTTGCTGTCTCGTATACAGGATTATTTTTACCATCTTTCTAAATTCCATATATATGCGTTAGTATACTGTATTGGTGTTTTCCTTTCTGGCTCACTTCACTCTGTACAATAGGCTCCAGTTTCATCCACCTCATTAGAACTGATTCAAATGTATTCTTCTTAATGGCTAGTAATACTCCATTGTGTATATGTACCACAGCTTTCTTATCCATTCATCTGCTGATGGACATCTAGGTTGCTTCCATGTCCTGGCTATTATAAACAGTGCTGCGATGAACATTGGGGTACACGTGTCTCTTTCAATTCTGGTTTCCTCAGTGTGTATGCCCAGCAGTGGGATTTCTGGATCATAAGGCAGTTCTTTTTTTTAATTTTTTAAATTTTATTTTATTTTTAAACTTTACATAATTGTATTAGTTTTGCCAAATATCAAAATGAATCCGCCACAAGTATACATGTGTTCCCCATCCTGAACCCTCCTCCCTCCTCCCTCCCCATACCATCCCTCTGGGTCGTCCCAGTGCACTAGCCCCAAGCATCCAGTATCGTGCATCGAACCTGGACTGGCAACTCGTTTCTTACATGATATTTTACATGTTTCAATGTTATTCTCCCAAATCTTCCCACCCTCTCCCTCTCCCACAGAGTCCATAAGACTGTTCTATACATCAGTGTCTCTTTTGCTGTCTCGTACACCGGGTTATTGTTACCATCTTTCTAAATTCCATATATATGCGTTAGTATACTGTATTGATGTTTTTCCTTCTGGCTTACTTCACTCTGTATAATAGGCTCCAGTTTCATCCACCTCATTAGAACTGATTCAAATGTATTCTTTTTAATGGCTGAGTAATACTCCATTGTGTATATGTACCATAGCTTTCTTATCCATTCATCTGCTGATGGGCATCTAGGTTGCTTCCATGTCCTGGCTATTATAAACAGTGCTGCGATGAACATTGGGGTACACGTGTCTCTTTCCCTTCTGGTTTCCTCAGTGTGTATGCCCAGCAGTGGGATTGCTGGATCATAAGGCAGTTCTATTTCCAGTTTTTTAAGGACTCTCCAGACTGTTCTCCATAGTGGCTGTACTAGTTTGCATTCAGGAGGGGATTTCTTGAACCTGATGAAGAGCATCTTAAAAATGGCATCTTTTAAAATCTAAAGTAATATATTTTATAGTGAAAGACCAAATGCTTTATCTCTAAGACTGGAAACAGACAACAATGTCATCAATCATAGTTTCTTTCCAACATACTGGAAATCCTAGGCAGTGCAATAAGGCAAGAAAAAAGAAGTTATACAGTTGGAAAGGAAAAGTAAAACTGTCTCTATTGGCAGATAATATGATTGTCCATATAGAAAATCCCAAGGAAACTGTAAACAGCAGATCTTGACAGTTATTAAAATGCTGACACTTTGTTCAGTAGGTATAAACCTTACTCAGGATGGTGAGGAAAGAAGGGAAGAAAGGCAAGGAAAAATGTGAAGAACTGTAGCGTGTGATCCATTGATGTATCGATTGTTGCTTCACAACAAGCTGCAAAGAGGAATAGCAAGTCATTCAACTTATAAGTGAGTTTGGCACAGAGAATTTATTTAGAGGATTTGCAAAGGGAGACTGCACCTCAGAGTAATCCACAGAAGGGAGAAAGGAGCGGGAATTTTTCTGTCCACAGCCCTCCTAGCTTCTGTTTTCCATTGAAATTTCACCCACATGATGCTCTCTTCCTCTAACTATAGAGCATGTCATTTGGCCCCTCAGCACTTGAAGTTGGATTCTATGTCTGAGTCTTGACATTTCATCCAAGTCTGTAAGTTGGTCTTAAATAGTTTGGCTGAACTCAGACTAGTTTGGCTTAGGACAAAGCCTTTCAAAAAGTTGAGGGAAGAGCTTCCAGGCAGGAGGAAAGCAAAGAAAAAAGCTCTGAGATGACAGAATTTTGTGAATTTGAGACCTGAAAGAAAGCCAAGGTGGCAGATGTTTTGGCAGCCAAAGAAAGCAAATGACACTGGTTGAGGTTGCAGATTACATCTAGGAGCAAGGCCAGATAAGCATCTAGGCTGTTTTTCATTTTTCTAATTTTAATAGAACATTTTTGAAATTATTTAAGCTGGAAAGTGATCAGGTTTAATTTAAACATTAAGAGAAATACTCTGGTGAGTGTAAGAAATGGATTGGAAAGAGATAAGAGAAGTAGGGAGTGTGCATAGAGCAAGGATAATGAATCATAAAAGTACTGTTAATGCAAAAGTTAAGGAACCTAATGGGCTTTCCTGGTGGTCCAGTGGTTGAGAATCCACCTGGCAATGCAGGGGACCTGGGTTCAATCTCTGGTCCTGGAGGATTCCAGGCAACTCAGCCCACAGGCCACAACTACTGGGCCTGTGCTCTAGGCCTGTGCTCCACAACAAGAGGAGCCACCCCTCGCTGCAACTAGAGAAGGCCTGTGCACAGCAATGAAGACCCAGCGCAGCCAAAAATAAATAAATAAAGCTTTAGAAAAAGAGAGAGAGACAATGAGATCTACTGCATAGTATTATTTATATATATAAACATTTGTTGTTGTTCTTTAGGCACTAAGTTGTGTCCGATTCTTTTGAGACCTCATGGATTGTAGCCCACCAGGCTCTACTGCCCATGGGATTCTCCAGGCAAGAATACTGGAGTGGCTTGCCATTTCCTTCTCCAGGGGATCTTCCCGACCCAGGGATGAAACCCATGTCTCCTGTGTTGTCAAGCTGATTCTTTACCACTGAGCCACCAGGAAAACCCTGTATATAAATATACAGACATGCAACATACAGACGAATAAAATGTATTCTTTGAGGATATATGCATTCTTGAATGAGGATACATATGTGGGGGAAAAGTAAGGGAGTAGAAATTGGAGGTAATGAAAAACAATAAAGCCAGAGAGATGCTTTCCAAGGACCGGTGGGGATAATATTCATGACCTGAGGTATATGATTTACTCAACTGTGCACCCACAAAAACAAAAATCAAAACAACAGCAGCCACCCACTTCCCTACCCACTCTCCTCTTGGTGACCCATGTCTGGAAGGGGAAAGAGTGGAGATGGGGCCCCACTTTGCTTCAGAGGGTAACGATGACTTGCTGCTCTGAGGGCTTCTGGGACCAGGTTCTCCGAGAGACCTTTGAAATAATCCAAACTTTTACTCACTAAGTGGGATGAACACAACTGCAGAGACCTTCCCTAGTAATTAATTCAGCATCTAAGCTAGGGAAACTGAAGGCTAGAGGAAGCAGAAGCCCCCTGGAGCCACATTAGTTAGGAAAGAGTTGGGAGTATCAAGGCAGTCTCATAACTGATACTGCTGGGATGCACATGATGCAATGTCTCAGCCTAATTTCTCATTCCCTGGGGGGCTTCATGGAGCCAGGTCCTGTCTCTGGGCTCTAAGAGAATCCAGGCTGAGAGGTCTTGCTATTTCCCCTTTTCATAAGTTCATGTTTTGATCCCAGGAAAGTTAGATACTGAACTTCTACAATGTCCGATACAGCTCTGTGCCCTCAGCTACCAGGGCAGGGGCGAACACCCATTAGGTATCAATAAATGTCTATGAACTAACAGTGATTAACAGTGATTGACAGCAAGGACCTTGAGATTCTCCTTAATATTTTTTTAAATTGCTCAGAGAAGCATGTGGCATATTCTGCAAATGCACTTGAAAAATTAATGTTCATAGAGTTTGGTAAGGTGACTCTTGTTTCTCTGTCTAGCCTCAAGAGACTTTTAAAGTCCTGGTGGTCAGAAAGTATGTTTCAGGATCTGTGTATGTCAGATTTATCCAAAGGTATGATGCTCTGAGGAGCTCCAATGGCACCTTCTCAGACACTGTTAAAGAAACTCCCAAATCCTAGATTTACTTACTGAGCAAGCTATTGGGGGCCATTGTTGTTGCTTTTGTTGTTGTTCATTTGTGCAGTTATGTCTGACTCTTTGCTACCCCATGGACTGCAGCATGCCAGGGTCCTCTGTCCATGGGATTTTCCAGGCAAGCATACTGGAATGGGGTGCCATTTCCTTCTCCAGGGGATCTTTCCCACCCAGGGATCAAACCTGGGTCTCCTGCATTGCAGGTGGATTCTTTACCAACTGAGCCATCAAGGAAGCCCCCAAGGTAGTCTAGACACGCTTTAAACGGCTGCTTTTTCACTGTGTCCTGGGACAGGTGAGTCTGTGCTCAGGCTCCTCAGTAACATCCCTCCCTCCTGTAGGTTGTTGCATAGGGGTTGGGGTTCCTGTGGGTACCACGTCTCCATCTTTCTTACCCATTTCTTTCTTTTTAAAAGATTTCTTTATTCATTTTTTGGCTGTGCTGCATCTTCATTGCTGCTCACGGGTGTTCACTAGTTGTGGCGTGCAGGGGTTACTCTTTGTTGCAGTGTGCAGGCTTCTCATAGTGGTGGCTTTTCTTGTTGCAGAGCACAGGCTCTAGGGTGCATGGGCTTCAGTAGTTGTGACACGTGGGCTCAGTAGTTGTGGCTCTCAGGCTCTAGAGTGCGTGCTCAGTGGCTGTGACACATGGGCTCAGTTGTCCCATGGCATGTGGAATCTTCCCAGGCCAGAGATAGAACCCTTGTCCCCTGCATTGGCAGGCAGATTCTTAACCACTGGACCACCAGGGAAGCTCCCCATTTCTTTATTTTTTAAGATTGTTTTTGAAATGGACCGTTTAAAAAGTCTCTGTTGAATTTTCTATAGTATTGCTTCTGTTCTAGGCTTTCTTTTCTGTTTTTGGTTGTGAGCCATGTGGGATTTAGCTCCCTGAGCAGGGGTGGAACCCAAACTCCCTGCATTGGAAGGCGAACTCCTAACTACTGGACTGCCAGGGAAGCCCCTTTCCTACCCATTGCTGGGTGGTCCGTCTGTGTGTAAAAGCCACTCAGTCAACCCTCAGCTCTTTGGAAGGAATTGCTGTGTTTGTGTTAATAGGTATAGATTTGGTGTGTCTGTGTGTGATGCTATCTTGGTCCCCTTCTCTTTAAAAAAGCGTGATTTTAGAGAAGAAATAATTCCTCTGCTTTTACTTTCTTACCCCAGCCCATGGCCCAGTGTCACATCCCTGAACAATTTACACGACTTCCTGGGAAACCAGAGATATAAATGAGTGTGACAGCTGTGGTTCATGTTGCTAGCATTCTCTCCTTGTGGATTTCCTTGGCATCCTCTTTGTGACACCAGATATATTTAGATGGACTGAGCGATGGTGTAAGGATAGACACTGAGACTAGAAGAATCACTTCACTGCTTTAAAGCTGGTAACTTCTATGAGCGCCCATATTTCCCAGTTCTGTCCTATTGTTCCACTAGCGCTGTGTCTGCAGTGCCCTCTCTAATTGTAAAAATTCTAGCCAAGTCTTCTGCCAGTGCATGCATTCTGACTTGCTTATATATCTATCCTTATTATTTTATGTCTCCTCTGTGGGTCAGCTTAGCCAGGGGAATGTGCTGGTCATGAGGAAAACTGAATTTGAATCCTCATCTGCCTGTTGTTTGTTGTTTGGTTGCTAAGTCGTGACTCTTTGCAAGACTGTAGGCTGTAGCCCCCCAAGACTCTTCTGTCCATGGGATTTCTCAGGCAAGAATACTGGAGTGGGTTGTCATTTTCTCCCCTGAGGAATCTTCCTGACCCACGTATGGAACCTAGGTCTCCTGCATTGCAGGCAGATTCTTTACCATTGAGCCACCCTCCTCTTGAAACACATTAATGAAGTCATTTCACCTTTTGGAGGTTTGGTGTTCCTGTCTGTATAAGAGGGCTACAATTTTGTGCTGCAGGGCTTTTTGAAAATGTAAAGAGACAATAATGTATGTGATATAGTAAGAGAACATACACACACATGTATTGGGTTGGCCAAAAATTTCATTCAGGTTTTTCTATAAGATCTTAATCAAGAACTCTTAAAAAGTAATTTTTATAGGAGTAGGGTTGTTCACAATGTTGTGTTAGTTTCCATGGTATAGCAAAGTGAATCAGCCATACATATACATACATGCCCTTCCTTTTGGGCTTTCTTCCCATTCAGGTCACCACCGTGAGTTAAGCAGAGTTCCCTGCGCTATACACTATGTTCTCATTAGTTACCTATGTTAGTATCAATAATGTATGTGTGTCAGCTGATTTTTTTGCCAACCCAATATATTTGATCTTTAAAGAAAGATCTACTTTTTCTGGGGAGGAGCTAAGGTGGCGGAGGAGTAGGACGGGGAGAACACTTTCTCCCCCACAAATTCATCAAAAGAACATTTAAACGCCGAGTAAATTCCACAAAACAATTTCTGAATGCCAGCAGAGGACATCAGGCACCCAGAAAAGCAACCCAAGTCTTCGAAAGGAGGTAGGAAAAAAATATATAAAAGACAAAAAAAGAGACAAAAGAGGGAGGGATGGAGTTCCATCCCAGGAAGGGAGTCTTAAAAAGAGAGAAGTTTCCCAACACCAGGAAACCTTCTCACTGCCAAATCTGTGCCGAGTCTTGGAAGCACAGAGGGCAACATAACAGGGAGGAAAAATAAATAAACAATTAAAACCCGCACACTGCGAGCCCTATGGTAACTTACCCAGCGGAGAAGCAGCACAGACGCCTGCATCTGCCATTAGCAAGCGGGGGCTGGGCACGGAGGAGCGGCGCGGGCTGCATCGCAAGGATCTGGCCTGAATACCCCGAGCGCTATCTGAGCGAAATAATTTGGGCTAGCAAACCAGACTGTGGAATATCTACCACGTGAAAAGCCAGCCCTAACCTAAGACATCGCCAGGCCCGCGCATGGAACAAAGGACTGAACAGAGATAGCCAGCAGCAGACCATCCCCCTCTGGTGACAGGCAGCCAGAGCCGGAAGGGGACAATCGCAGCCCCAGAGAGACATTATCTATAAAACTGTAAGCAGGCTTCTTAGCTAACTAAAACTTCTTGGGGGTCTGGACGGTCAACATCTGCCTGAGAAGGTGCGCCGGTGCATACCTAGATAATTGAGTGGTGGGGAGGCGATAAGTCGCAGCAATCGCGCGCGCCAAACACCTCATCACCTGAGCTGCTCAGATCTGGGAAGGGCACAAAACGCAGGCCCAACTGAGAGTCTGCGCCTCTGAGGACTACCTGAGTTCCTGAACCTGAGCGGCCTGGACCTGGGAAGTGCAGGAAGCCCAGGGCCGGCCTTGGATGGTTCCCAGGGGAGCAACCTAGAGCCTGAGCAGCGTGGGCAGAGAGGCTACACGCGCCATGAATGGGGGGCAGACCCAGTGTGGCTGAGGCACTGCGAGCACACGCCAGTGTTATTTGTTTGCAGCATCCCTTCCTACCTCCCCACAGTGCGACCGAACAAGTGAGCCTAAAAAAAAAAAAAAAAGTGTCCTCCACCGCCCACTTTGTGTCAGGGTGGAAACCAGACACTGAAGAGACCAGCAAACAGAAGAAGCTATAACAGAGGGAATCGCCTTGGAAGCTACAGGCAATAGATTAAAACCCTGTGGTTACTACCAACTACATAGGAAGGGGCCTATAGATCTTGAGAAATATAAGTCGGACCAAGGAACTAGCCAAAAATGAACTGAACCCACAATACTCACAACAAAACCGGAGAAAGTCCTAGATATATTTTTACTATTTTTACGATCATTCTTTCTTTCTTTCTTTTTTTATTTTTATTTTTTAATTAAAAAAAATTTTAAGTCCTCTATTATTCCTTTAATTTTCACTTTTATAACCGATTACTTTGCAAAAAAAAAGAGAGAGAGAGAAGAAGACCCTATTCTTTTTTTTAAAAGCAAACTTCATATATATATATATATTTTTTGACCTTGTTTTTTTTTTCTTTTTTTCCCTTCTTTTCTTTAACATTGTATTTTTGAAATTCCAAACTCTACTCTAGATTTTTAATTTTAGCTTTTTGGTATTTGTTATCAATTTTGTACCTATAGTTTTTTTTTTTTAATAATTTCTGTGACCCTTTTTAAATTTTTCTTTCTCTTTTTCTCTGTTTCTTTCTCTTCTTCTTTTAAATAACATTGTATATCTGAAATTCCAAACTCTACTCTAGATTTTTAATTTATGCTTTTTGGTATTTGTTATCAATTTTGTACCTGTATTTTCTTTATAATTTATGCGACTTTGTTCTTGTTTTTTTTTTTTCCCTCTCTTTCTTTTTCTTCTTCTTTTTTTAACATTGTATTTTTGAAATTCCAAACTCTACTCTAGATTTTTAACTTTTGCTTTTTGGTATTAGTTATCAATTTTGTACCTATATTTTCTTTATAATTTTCACGACCTTGTTTGTTTTTGTTTGTTCGTTTTTTCTCTCTTTCTTTTCCTTCGTCTTTTCTTTAACATCATATTTTTGAAATTCCAAACTCTACTCTAGATTTTTAATTTTTGCTCTTATGTATTTGTTACCAATTTTGTACCTTTAAGAACCCAATCTTCAGGACCCATTTTTCACTAGGGAGCGAGATTACTGGCTTGACTGCTCTCTCTCCCTTTGGACTCTCCTTTTTCTCCACCAAGTCGCCTGTGTCGCCTCCCTAACTCCTCTCTACTCTACCCAACTCGGTGAATTTCTGTATGTTCCAGACGGTGGAGAACACTTAGGGAACTGATTACTGGCTGGATCTGTCTCCCTCCTTTTCATTCCCCCTTTTATCCTCCTGGCCACCTCTGTCACCTTCCTCCTTCTTCTCTTCTCTGTATAACTCCGTGAACAACTCTGAGCGGTCCAGTTGTGGAATGCACATAAGGAAGAGATTACTGGCTAGCCCACTCTCTCCTCTACTGATTCCACCTCATCTCATTCGGGTCACCTCTAACTCTCTCCTCCCTCTTCTCTTCTCCATGTAACGCTGTGAACCTCTCTGGGTGACCCTCACAGTAGAAAAACTTTTCATCTTTAACGTAGGTGTTTTATTAATGGTGCTGTATAGAAGGAGAAGCTTTGAAACTACTGTAAAAATAAGACCAATAACTGGAAGCAGGAGGCTTAAGTCCAAACCCTGACTCCAGGGAGCTCCTGACTCCAAGGAACATTAATTGACAGGAGCTCATCAAATGCCTCCATACCTGCACTGAAACCAAGCACCACACAAGGGCCAACAAGTTTCAGGGCAAGACATACCAAGCAAATTCTCCAGCAACAAGGAACACAGCCTTGAGCTCCAAGATACAGGCAGCCCAAAGTCACCCCAAAACTGTAAACATCCCTTCTGGATGTCTACATTCATTACTGGACATTACTGGACATTTCATTGCACTCCAGAGAGAAGAAATACAGCTCCACCCACCAGAACACCGACACAAGCTTCCCTAACCAAGAAACCTTGATAAGCCACCTGTACAAACCCACACAGAGCGAGGAAACGCCACAATAAAGAGAACTCCACAAACTGCCAGAATACAGAAAGGACACCCCAAACAGCAATTTAAACAAGATGAAGAGACAGAGGAATACCCAGCAGATAAAGGAATAGGATAAATGCCCACCAAACCAAACAAAAGAGGAAGAGATAGGGAATCTACCTGATAAAGAATTCTGAATAATGATAGCGAAATTGATCCAAAATCTTGAAATCAAAATGGAATCACAGATAAATAGCCTGGAGACAAAGATTGAGAAGATGCAAGAAAGGTTTAACAAGGACCTAGAAGAAATAAAAGAGAGTCAATATATAATGAATAATGCAATAAATGAAATTAAAAACACTCTGGAGGCAACAAATAGTAGAATAACAGAGGCAGAAGATAGGATTAGTGAATTAGAAGATAGAATGGTAGAAATAAATGAATCAGAGAGGATAAAAGAAAAATGAATTAAAAGAAATGAGGACAATCTCAGAGACCTCCAGGACAATATTAAACGCTGTGACATTCGAATCATAGGGCTCCCAGAAGAAGAAGACAAAAAGAAAGACCATGAGAAAATACTTGAGGAGATAATAGTTGAAAACTTCCCTAAAATGGGGAAGGAAATAATCACCCAAGTCCAAGAAACCCAGAGAGTCCCAAACAGGATAAACCCAAGGCGAAACACCCCAAGACACATATTAATCAAATTAACAAAGATCAAACACAAAGAACAAATATTAAAAGCAGCAAGGGAAAAACAACAAATAACACACAAGGGAATTCCCATAAGGATAACAGCTGGTCTTTCAATAGAAACTCTTCAAGCCAGGAGGGAATGGCAAGACATACTTAAAGTGATGAAAGAAAATAACCTACAGCCCAGATTATTGTACCCAGCAAGGATCTCATTCAAATATGAAGGAGAAATCAAAAGCTTTACAGACAAGCAAAAGCTGAGAGAATTCAGCACCACCAAACCAGCTCTCCAACAAATACTACAGGATATTCTCTAGACAGGAAACACAAAAACGGTGCATAAATCGAACCCAAAAGAATTAAGTAAATGGCAACGGGATCATACTTATCAGTAATTACCTTAAACGTAAATGGGTTGAATGCCCCAACCCAAAGACAAAGACTGGCTGAATGGATACAAAAACAAGACCCCTACATATGTTGTCTACAAGAGACCCACCTCAAAACAGGGGACACATACAGACTGAAAGTGAAGGGCTGGAAAAAGATTTTCCATGCAAATAGGGACCAAAAGAAAGCAAGAGTAGCAATACTTATATCAGATAAAATAGACTTTAAAACAAAGGCTGTGAAAAGAGACAAAGATGATCACTACATAATGATCAAAGGATCAATCCAAGAAGAAGATATAACAATTATAAATATATATGCACCCAACATGGGAGCGCCACAATATATAAGACAAACGCTAACAAGTATGAAAGGAGAAATTAACAATAACACAATAATAGTGGGAGACTTTAATACCCCACTCACACCTATGGATAGATCAACTAAACAGAAAATTAACAAGGAAACACAAACTTTAAACGATACAATAGACCAGTTAGACCTAATTGATATCTATAGGACATTTCATCCCAATACAATGAATTTCACCTTTTTCTCAAGCGCACATGGAATCTTCTCCAGGATAGATCACATCCTGGGCCATAAATCTAGCCTTGGTAAATTCAAAAAAATAGAAATCATCCCAAGCATCTTTTCTGACCACAATGCAGTAAGATTAGATCTCAATTACAGGAGAAAAACTATTAAAAATTCCAACATATGGAGGCTGAACAACACGCTGCTGAATAACCAACAAATCACAGAAGAAATCAAAAAAGAAATCAAAACTTGCATAGAAACGAACGAAAATGAAAACACAACAACCCAAAACCTATAGGACACTTTAAAAGCAGTCCTAAGGGGAAAGTTCATAGCAATACAGGCATACCTCAAGAAACAAGAAAAAAGTCAAATAAATAACCTAACCCTACACCTAAAGCAACTAGAAAAGGAAGGAATGAAGAACCCCAGGGTTAGTAGAAGGAAAGAAATCTTAAAAATTAGGGCAGAAATAAAAGCAAAAGATACAAAAGAGACCATAGCAAAAATCAACAAAGCCAAAAGCTGGTTCTTTGAAAGGATAAATAAAATTGACAAACCATTAGCCAGACTCATCAAGAAACAAAGGGAGAAAAATCAAATCAATAAAATTAGAAATGAAAGTGGAGAGATCACAACAGACAACACAGAAATACAAAGGATCATAAGAGACTACTATCAACAATTATATGCCAATAAAATGGACAACGTGGAAGAAATGGACAAATTCTTAGAAAAGTATAACTTTCCAAAACTGGACCAGGAAGAAATAGAAAATCTTAACAGACCCATCACAAGCACGGAAATTGAAACTGTAATCAGAAATCTTCCAGCAAACAAAAGCCCAGGTCCAGACGGCTTCACAGCTGAATTCTACCAAAAATTTAGAGAAGAGCTAACACTTATCCTGTTCAAACTCTTCCAGAAAATTGCAGAGGAAGGTAAACTTCCAAACTCATTTTATGAGGCCACCATCACCCTAATACCAAAACCTGACAAAGATCCCACAAAAAAAGAAAACTACAGGCCAATATCACTGATGAACAAAGATGCTAAAATCCTTAACAAAATTCTAGCAATCAGAATCCAACAACACATTAAAAAGATCATACACCAGGACCAAGTGGGCTTTATCCCAGGGATGCAAGGATTCTCCAATATCCACAATTCAATCAACGTAATACACCACATTAACAAATTGAAAAATAAAAACCGTATGATTATCTCAATAGATGCAGAGAAAGCCTTTGACAAAATTCAACATCCATTTTTGATAAAAACTCTCCAGAAAGCAGGAATAGAAGGAACATACCTCAACATAATAAAAGCTATATATGACAAACCCACAGCAAACATTATCCTCAATGGGGAAAAATTTAAAGCATTTCCTCTAAAGTCAGGAAAAAGACAAGGGTGCCCACTCTCACCACTACTATTCAACATAGTTTTGGAAGTTTTGGCTACAGCAATGAGAGCAGAAAAAGATTAAAAGGAATCCAAATTGGAAAAGAAGAAGTAAAACTCTCACTGTTTGCGGATGACATGATCCTCTACATAGAAAACCCTAAAGACTCCACCAGAAAATTACTAGAACTAATCAATGAATATAGTAAAGTTGCAGGATATAAAATCAACACACAGAAATCCCTTGCATTCCTATACACTAATAATGAGAAAACAGAAAGAGAAATTAAGGAAACAATTCCATTCACCATTGCAAAGGAAAGAATAAAATACTTAGGAATAAATCTACCTAAAGAAACTAAAGACCTATATATAGAAAACTATAAAACACTGGTGAAAGAAATCAAAGAGGACACAAATAGATGGAGAAATATACCATGTTCATGGATTGGAAGAATCAATATAGTGAAAATGAGTACACTACCCAAAGCAATTTATAGATTCAATGCAATCCCTATCAAGCTACCAACGGTATTCTTCACAGAGCTAGAACAAATAATTTCACAATTTGTATGGAAATACAAAAAACCTCGAATAGCCAAAGCTATCTTGCGAAAGAAGAATGGAACTGGAGGAATCAACCTACCTGACTTCAGGCTCTATTACAAAGCCACAGTTATCAAGACAGTATGGTACTGGCACAAAGACAGAAATATAGATCAATGAACAAAATAGAAAGCCCAGAGATAAATCCACGCACATATGGACAGCTTATCTTTGACAAAGGAGGCAAGAATATACAATGGATTAAAGACAATCTCTTTAACAAGTGGTGCTGGGAAATCTGGTCAACCACTTGTAAAAGAATGAAACTAGAACACTTTCTAACACCATACACAAAAATAAACTCAAAATGGATTAAAGATCTAAACGTAAGACCAGAAACTATAAAACTCTTAGAGGAGAACATAGGCAAAACACTCTCCAACATACATCACAGCAGGATCCTCTATGACCCACCTCCCAGAATATTGGAAATAAGAGCAAAAATAAACAAATGGGACCTAATTAAACTTAAAAAGCTTCTGCACATCAAAGGAAACTATTAGCAAGGTGAAAAGGCAGCCTTCAGAATGGGAGAAAATAATAGCAAATGAAGCAACAGACAAACAACTAATCTCAAAAATATACAAGCAAATCCTACAGCTCAACTCCAGAAAAATAAATGACCAAATCAAAAAATGGGCCAAAGAACTAAATAGACATTTCTCCAAAGAAGACATACAGATGGCTATCAAACACATGAAAAGATGCTCAACATCACTCATTATCAGAGAAATGCAAATCAAAACCACTATGAGGTACCATTTCACGCCAGTCAGATTGGTTGCGATCCAAAAGTCTACAAGCAATAAATGCTGGAGAGGGTGTGGAGAAAAGGGAACCCTCTTACACTGTTGGTGGGAATGCAAACTAGTACAGCCACTATGGAGAACAGTCTGGAGAGTCCTTAAAAAACTGGAAATAGAACTGCCTTATGATCCAGCAATCCCACTGCTGGGCATACACACTGAGGAAACCAGAAGGGAAAGAGACACATGTACCCCAATGTTCATCGCAGCACTGTTTATAATAGCCAGGACATGGAAGCAACCTAGATGCCCATCAGCAGATGAATGGATAAGAAAGCTATGGTACATATACACAATGGAGTATTACTCAGCCATTAAAAAGAATACATTTGAATCAGTTCTAATGAGGTGGATGAAACTGGAGCCTATTATACAGAGTGAAGTAAGCCAGAAAGAAAAACACCAATACAGTATACTAACATATATATGGAATTTAGAAAGATGGTAACAATAACCCTGTGTATGAGACAGCAAAAGAGACACTGATGTATAGAACAGTCTTATGGACTCTGCGGGAGAGGGAGAGGGTGGGGAGATTTGGGAGAATGGCATTGAAATATGTATATCATGTATGAAACGAGTCACCAGTCCAGGTTCGATGCACAATATTGGATGCTTGGGGCTGCTGCACTGGGATGACCCAGGGGGAGGGTGTGGGGAGCAGGGAGGGAGGGGGGTTCAGGATAGGGAGCATGGGTGTACCTGTGGCGGACTCATTTCAATGTTTGGCGGAGCTAATACAATATTGTAAAGTTTAAAAATAAAATAAAATTTAAAAAAAAAGAAAGATCTACTTTTTCTGAAACTATATGGCGCATTTGGAGCTTCTTTTGTAGCACTCATCACTGTTTTCCTTGTGTTGGCTATTGTTTCATCTTTTTTCTAAAACAAGCATTTGTAGGCCCACTCAATGTTATTATGACAACACAATAAAAATACACTGTGCCGTGTGGTTTGATGAATAGAAAATTGAGAGACACATAGCTTGACTCATAGGAACATCAAGTCAAACTTGTACAAGTTTCTTTTTCCTCCAACCAGAATCCTCATTCTCCATTATACCCCCCCTTTTCTCGAAATTTAGTCATTCTACAGAGGCTCTTAGATAATTTTATCTGTTCCCAAACTTTACTTATCAGTGCCACTCTGATTCATGCTCTGTTAATTTTGCTGCAAAGCTTCGTATCTTCATTGTATGATTTATTGAACATTTCCCTTAGTGTGTTCCTCAGGAATCTTAAAAGTCTGCCCAAAATAAACCTGGTTTTCTTAAAATTATTCTCTTATTCATTATTTTCAATAAAAGCATCATTTTCTAGGGGCTTCCCAGGTGACTCAGTGGTAAAGAATCTGCCTGCAATTGAGGAGACACATTGGGTCAGGAAGATCCCCTGGAGGAGGACATGGCAACTCACTCCAGTATTCTTGCCTGGAGAACCCCATGGAAAGAGGAGCCTGGTGTCTACAATCCATGGGATCGCAAAGAGTTGGAATGACTGAAACAACTTAGCACACACTCATGAGGATTCAGAGCCCCAGGAATGAAATTTGCGTCATGTCCGCAGGTGAGGACCAAGTAAAAGCAGCTTGGCAGCTCCTCTCAGAGATGTGAGCTTCAGGCATGTGGTCATCCCTCTACTGAACTCCTAGGTTCTGGTAACACCACCTATCCCATTCCTTTCCCCCAGTTCTAATGAAAACAGCTTCTTTTTGCACTTAGTAACTTTTGGATTACTCTGATGCTGGGAGGGATTGGGGGCAGGAGGAGAAGGGGACGATAAGGATGAGATGGCTGGATGGCATCACTGACTTGATGGACGTGAGTCTGAGTGTACTCCGGGAGTTGATGATGGACAGGGAGGCCTGGTGTGCTGCCATTCATGGGGTCGCAAAGAATTGGACACGACTGAGCGACAGAACTGAACTGAACTGAACTTTTGGATTATATCAGTATTCATCTTTTATCTTGTTTTAGTCATGTTCAGAATTCATCTATATAGCTAATTCCTTGTGTTAAGTCTATATAATTTTTGCTTCCTGAATGGTTCTAAAATTACTTTATAATGTACCCAGTATAGAATAGATGGTATATAATGTCAAATCTATTCATGTCTAATCATTATCAGAGTAAATTTATTCACTTACATTCATCCATTCTACCTTCACAAACAATTATTGATTGCAATGACCAACATTTGTAGAAATAGAGCAAAGTGTTGAGACAACTCTTGTCCTCAAGGTTTTCAAGCAAAGTAGGGGTGATATAGCCTAATAATTCTCCAAATTGATGTTTAAATAATAACTTGTAGACTCCAAAGCATGAAATACTGTGATACTTACCTTCTAAGACAGAGACAAGGCAGACCTTTTCTATTTATATTATGTACACCTTAAGCCATGATTGAGACATTCTCAAGGCTTCCTAGGTGGCTCAGTGGTAAAGAATCCACCTGCCATGCAAGAGATGCAGGTTCAATCTCTGGGTCAGGAAGATCCCCTAGAGAAGGAAATGGCAACTCACTCCCGTATGCTTGCCTGGGAAATCCCATGGACAGAGGAGCCTGGAGGGCTGTGGTCCATGGGGTCCCAAAAGAGTTAGACAGGACTTAGCAATTAAAACAACAACAACAGACATTCTCAACTTTACTCTGCCAGTCAGTAGCCTCATTGGAACAGGATCTAATAACCTTCCTGCCACTCTGCCAAAGGAGCAATAATATGTATAAATGGATAATAGGATGTCTCATCAAACTGTTACCAGATTTCTGAGAAAAGAAATTTAATGTCTGTACAGATTAAGGTGGCTTCTTGGAGGGGGAGCTGACTTTTCAAGTATATTTTAATTGGTTTAATGCAGTCTCTAACATTATCTCACATTGGTTATGAAAAGATTCTCCTGCTGAAGAGTTTCCCCAGGGCAGCCTTCATGTCCCGATTCCTCAGACTGTAGATGAAAGGATTTAGCATTGGAGTCACTGCGATGTACATCACAGTTATCACAGCATCCTTTAGGCTGTAACTAGTCAGAGGGCGGAAGTACATGCCCATGACTGTCCCATAATACAGAGAAACAACGGTGAGGTGGGAGCCACAGGTGGAGAAGGCTTTGAGCACACCTTTGGTGGATGGAACCCATAAGACTGTGGAAAAGACTCGAACATAAGAGATGATGATGCATAGTAATGGCACGGAGAAAACAGCAGCCCCCAGGTACATCATCTTCACATTAAAGTGGATGTCAGAACAGGACAGCTTGAGCAAAGAGGCAATGTCACAGTAGAAGTTGGCCACTTCCTGGTTTCCACAGAAGGACAGGCTAGCTGTAAGCAGAGTGTGGGGGAAGGCATCAGCATTTCCAATCACCCAAGACCCAGTGACTAGCAGGACACAAGTCCGTGGGCTCATAATTGTTGTGTAATGAAGTGGGCGGGTGATGGCCACAGCTCGATCAAAGGCCATAGCAGCCAGGATATAACTATCTGTGTTACCCAGAGCTAACATGAAACACATCTGTGTTAGGCATCCTCCAAAGGAGATGGCTTTGGTGCCCAGGAGATGGTTGGCCAATGCCTTAGGGATAGTCACAGAGGAGAAGAAGATGTCAACAAAGGAGAGGTTGGCAAGGAGAAAATACATGGGGTTGTGGAGGCGAACATCGAAGCGAATGGCCAAGATGATGAGCAGGTTTCCAATCAGTGTGATGGGGTAAATGAACAGAAAGAGGATGAAGAAGACATCTTCCTCTTCCTGCTGACCGCTAACTCCCAGGAGGATGAAATCGAGGGTAGAGGACTGGTTGTCTTCTCTCATGGATCCTTCAGCAGGAAAGGGGAGAGGAATCCAGAATTAATGGTGAAATGCTATGTATAATGTTCTTTTTAAACCACTACTTTTGACTCCTGTAGTTGCTGTGTCAATACCTGGGTTCACCAAATCCAGAGATATGCAGTGCATTGCAGGGAAAACATTCCTGTTGGTCCATGGGGCTAGCTGACAATTAGCCCTGGACACTCATTCTAAGAAGTAAGTCATCTATGAAGTGCTTATCCTCCTCAGTCCCAGCACCATACCCAAACACCTAGGGTTTAATTATTTAACAGGCAATTAAGTTCATATTTGATGTGCTAGAAACTGTTAGTTCTTGAGGCAAAAGCATAAATATGGGAAAAGCACAACTTATCCACTTTTATTCATATATGGCAAAGTCTGCTTCAAGGACTTTAGAACTTAATGGAGAAGCCAGAACCCTACACTAATCTTATCACAGATGAAAAGCAAAGGATAATATTTTGGAGTCTTTGAGAAAGCATTCCAGTGCAAGGATGGCTAGTACAAGAAGAACCCTGAACAATTGGAAAGTGGTCCACTGACTAAACTGAGAATGAGCCTCAGAGTCTAGAACATCACAACTGCCTACACTGGCATCAGAAAATTGCAGAGCATAAAGACCATCTAGGTTAGGTCATAGCAAAGTGAAATCAGCGAATTTACTTCTTGGGCATCTCATTTTTAAAGTAAACATTCACATTTTATATGTTTATTCTATATTCCAAACTCTCAAATATATGTGATCATCTTGTTTTTCTCTTTGACCTTCCTTATCCTTTTTATTATTATTATTATTATTATTATTATTATCTCCTTTGGTGACTCATCCAATTTCATGGTGACTTTCAACTACTACTTAGTAGAAATGGATAGAAAGAACAAAGTAGATAGAATTCAGAGTTGTTTTCAAGGAAAATTCAAGAGAAACTCTAGATATACTAAAAGATTTAGGCAAGGTAGTTGCATAATAATCAATATTAAAATACTGATATTGTCTTCTGTTTCTGTTGTTATCCAGTCATGTCCCATTCTTTGCGATCCTGTGGACTGTAGCCTGCCAGGCTCCTCCATCCATGGAATTCTCCAGGCAAGAATATTGGAATGGGTTGCCATTTCCTTCTCCAGGGGACCTTCCTGACCCAGGGACCGCTAGTCTATTCCCCTTAGCAGCACTTACCCGGACACTTGTCTTATGTATTCAGAGTTATAATTTTTAAAAATTATTCCCATTCATGATAGCAAGAGAAATTTTAAGAAATAGAGAAATAATTCTTTAAAAAAGAGGAGGTCCAGACTGGCTGAGAAAAGCTACAAAACTTTACCAAACAACAAGAAACAAATAATAAAAAAAAAAAATAGGGAGATAATATTATTAACAGAAGTTTCAATGTTGTATAATTGAAATGTCAGTTTACCTCTAATTAGTTTATGAGTTCATCACAATCCCAATCAAAATACCATAGGTATCTTTAAAGGATGATATTTACTAAACTGATCCAAAAATTCATGTAGTCTGAGAATAAAGAGCCAAGAGAACTAAGAGAGTTTGAGGCATGAGAATAAGGAGAAAGAAACTGACCTGTCAGTTATCAAAATGATTTACTCTGGTAATTCAGACAGTGGAGTGGAACTGGCGTAGAAATAGACAAACAGATCTATGTAATATATTAGAGAGTTAGAAACAGATCCAACACTTATTAGAAGTTGATACTAAACATAGTTGGTTTAGTACTAGGCAGGGAAAGGATAGAACGAACATTTGGTAAAGAGTGCTGGGACAGTTGGATATCTATAAGACATGTATGCACTGCTGTATTTAAAATGGATAACCAACAAGGACTTACTGTATAGCACAGGGAACTCTGCAATGTTATGTAACAACCTAAATGGGAAAAGCATTTGAAAAAGAATAGATAAATATGTCTATGTATAACTGAATCACTTTGCTGTACATCTGAAACTAACACAACATTGTCAGTCACCTGTGAAAGTCACTCAGTCGTGTCCAACTCTTTGTGACCCCATGGAATAGTCCATGGAGTTCTCCAGGCCAGAATACTGGAGTGGGTACCTATTCGCTTCTCCAGGGGGTCTTCCCAACCCAGGGATTGAACCCAGGTCTCCTGCTTTTGCAGAATTCTTTACCAGCTGAGCCACCAAAGAAGCCCAGAATCAAGTATACTACAACATAAAAAAGTTGTTTCCTGAAAAAAGAAAATACAGAAAAATAATTTGTAAAGGATTAGTTCAAGAAAGCAAAGTTCAGAAAATTTAGAGAGAGATTATGTTTATGAAATCAGGCTTCCTCCACACTATTTCTCCTTGTGCTGGCTGGATGGAAATGTCCAAGAGGTGGATGGGATGATGGAATCAATGGGACATGGGACATGGTGGAGTGAGCCTGTGTCCCTAGGAGAACCATCATCCACCAAGGACACCCACTGAGACTGTTACATAAGGAAAAAAACTTTATACTGTTTAAACCATTGCATTTGTCATGTATTTGTTACCTGCCGGGAGCCACCACGGGAGATCCCACCCATGACAAAGGTCATGCAGAGAGGACCTGACAGGCAAAGGCGGAACAGGACTCAGAGGGATTCCCTGGATGTGCTCGAGCATCTACCCTGATACTAAAATCTGTCTGTCTACTGTTTATTATATTATACCTTTCACCAACTCTTCTGACATTTACAGGGGGCTATCTCCGACCACCTTTTCTGAAGAAAATCAACTTAGGGCTCTAGTTACTAAGTCTCCTGGGCTTGAAAGGAGCATTTTTACTTTAACCCCTCTGTTACTATTTTAGCTTACTTGGCAGGTTTATCCACACTCTTGCAACTAACGCACATGATTGTTCACAACACCCCAAGCATAACCTTCGAGCGATAAAAAAGATTTATTAGAATAATACTGCATTGTTGAGCCAATGTTTGCTACCGAGTTTCCTTGTCCTTTGCCCAATGTGCGCCTGGGAGTACATTAGCAAAAATAGTTGGTATGCAAGGAAAACAAGCAATAGCCTTGGCATGAGCAACATAAAACCCTTGAGGTAGTAAGTTCTTTTTTTATTGTAACCCACTACGCCTTTGCTCCATAAGAATGTAGCTCTGTTTCCTGAGGGGGACTGAGGACTGGAAAGATAAAGGGAAAGCAGGTTTTCTGGGTGACCAACCTTTATCAAGAAAGAGTTAAAAAATGTTAGCAGGTCACAGGGCCGGAAGATGATGTGCACAATGTAAGACCCTTGTTTATGAAAAGCTATGCAGAAAATGTCCTGGTTTTGATGAAGGTGCAACTGATGTAATGTTGAGCTGACTCTGCATAACTCTGTATCTTTCACTTCTGGAAATGCATAACTCAGAGTATAAAAGCTCCCTTTGAAAATAAAGCTGCAGACCTGGCTTCCTCAGAGCTTGGTCTCCCCGTGTCATTCTTTTTTTCCTTTTCTCTCCTTTTCTCTCTCTGTTCTTCTTTCAGGATGACTCCTTGGAACACAGGGGCTTTATTGGCTTTCTGTGTAAACCAAGGAAGATCAAGCCTCTTTCTCTTCTTTTTTATCTATCCCTAATCTCCGACGCTGTTCTCCTGAGGGAATCCCTGGAACCTGCTGGGGCTGGACCCTGGTAAGTGGCGCCCGGAACAGGGACATCTGAAGGTAAGTCTCCCCCATTGTGCAGTTTTTTGGATGGCTAGGACCCCACTCAGGGTGTCGCGGACCCCCCTGCATAAGATAGGTAGGGTGAGAAGGAGTGGGAAGTAGGAATCTTTTTGACGAAGAGGTAGAAAAGATAGAAATTTTCTGACACGGGTAACAATGAGTCAAAAGAACAACAAATAGGAGTAATCTTGCAACTGTTAAACAAAAGAGGAATTAAGGTTAAGAAAGCTAATGTTCAATCTGTTTTTTACATTTGTACAAGAACAATGTCCTTGGTTTCCAAAAGAGGACACTGTTAACTTAGATACCTGGGAAAAGGTAGGGAAGCAGCTAAAAGCTTATTACACTTTGCATGGCCCAGAGAAAGTCCCCACTGACACCTTTTCTCTGTGGAATATGATTAGAGATGCTTTAGATTCTGCTCATGAATCTGGTTAATCCACTACATTAATTGCCAACGTGACTTAGTAGTAAAATATGTAAATAATTTATATTAATTTATTAAAATACATTAATATTATTTTGTAATTAAATAATAAAAATTTTAATATTAATAAATATTTATGTAATCTAATAATATATAAATGTATTGCATTTATTAAATAATGCTATTACATTATTATAACATAATATTATATATATTAATTATACTTGTGTATATACATACACATTATATATGATTAATATTTAATATTAGATATGAATTACATTATAATTATTTACATTATGTAAATAATATTACAAAAATTTATTGTAAATACTTATATTTACAATAGGAGAAGGCAATGGCACCCCACTCCAGTACTCTTGCCTGGAAAATCCCATGGGCGGAGGAGCCTGGTAGGCAGCAGTCCATGGGGTCGCTAGGAATTGGACACGACTGAGCGACTTCACTTTGACTTTTCACTTTCATGCATTGGAGAAGAAAATGGCAACCCACTCCAGTGTTCTTGCCTGGAGAATCCCAGGGACGGGGGAGCCTGGTGGGCTTCCATCTATGGGGTCATACAGAGTTGGACACGACTAAAGTGACTTAGCTTAGCTTAGCTTATATTTACAATATATTACTTTAACTAATTAAAATGTACAATTATATAAATATATGTATTTATGACAATTCATAAATAAGTATAAATTATTAATAAAAACAATTTGTTAATTTTTTATAAGTAATATACTTCACCTCAAGATGACGGAGATTTAAAAGAGGCAGCAGCCCGATACCATTCTAATGAAGATTGGTCTTTTTTAGCTAAAGATGCTCCTAAGAGCTTAAGAGAAACATCCCCAATCAGACCATCCCTAAGATTCAGTTACCAAACAGTTAAAAAATCTCTGGAACAGGGGAAGAGAAACATGGGCCAAAAAGGGTTCCCGTAGATGCTTTTGCTCTGTAAAATATGATTAGAAATGTCCTGGACCCTCGTCATGAGGCTGTTAGATAGCCTGTGGGGGAGGCTATAGCGGTAGATGTTGGTGGGTCTCCACTTTCTGCGCAGATCGTATTTTCTGCCATTGACGAAAAAAAAGGAGGGAGACTGTGCTCTACCTCCAGAGGAAGGAAAGGGCTTGCAGGACGCTGCGGCCGGGCGCCCTGGTGAGCCCCCTGGTGAGCCCCCTCCCCTCTACGCAAACCTTTAAAAACTTACCCACCACTTTCCGATTTAAGGCGATCGCCGCCGCCTCCTTTGCGCCTCCCAGGGCCCAGGAGTTCCCCACTTTGCCCCCAAAGCCTCCCAAAGCGTTGCCTAAGCCTGAAAAAGATAAAAAGTTTTTTGAACAAAGGAGCTTTTAAAGCAGACGCATGCACAATATGCAGAGCGTGCTCCTAGGAGAAAACCCCCTCAGGGGGGCCTCACCCAGGCTGGGAGAGAGGCAGAACGAGAAAGGGATTTAGCCACAATATTAACCCCTGACCTGCCGGTTACTCCAATTCTAACGGGAGTGGCCGGCCCCCTATCTGAAGGCATTGTAAGATTTGTGCTGGGGTGTAGCTCGCTTTCTTTTCAAGGAATTTCGGTAGTGCCTGGTGTAGTAGATTCTGATTATATTGGAGAAATTAAAGTTTTGATCTCGCCGCCTACCAAAATTGTGCAAATTAATAAAGGTCAAAGAGTAACACAGCTTTTGCTTTTACCTTATTATCAGACAGGAAAAAACTTGACTTCTCAAGTGAGGGGCCACAGAGCATTTAAATCTAGTGAGCTAGCCTTTTGGGTACAGAAAATTACAGCTCCAAGGCCTTTAAAAGATCTTTTAATTCAAGGAAATAAAATGTCAGGGCTGAGTTATGAACAGTTATTTAGGCTTTTCAACATTTAAGAAACCACACCTTCAATCTTTTGACTGACTCCCGATATATTGTAGGGTTGTTTCCTCATATTGAGACTGCTAATATTCTGAAAAATAAAACTACTATCTTCTCCTTGTTATCTGATTTACAAAAAGAGATTAAACACAGATAAAAAATATTTTGTGGGACATAGAGCCCATTCTGGCTTGTCTGGCCCTTTACATGAAGGAAATGCTTTGACAGATGCATTGACTAAAGTAATTGCTTTAAACTTACATAAAAAGATTGATAAGGCCAAAAATTCTCACAAAATTCCCCATCAAAATGCAGCTGGTTTAAGGTATGAATTTCATATCCCTAGGAAAACAGCTAGACAAATAGTTAAGTTATGTCCAAATTGCCTGGACCTTTAAATGCCCTAAATGATTTGGCAGATTCATTAACCAAGATCACTATAGCATCTGCCTTTGAGAAAGCCCGAGCCTCTCATTCACTTCATCACCAAAATGCTACTGCATCAAGATATCAGCTTCAGATTCCTTGAGAGTCTGCCCGAGAAATTGTTCATACTTGTGCGCTTTGTCCTACTGCTGCAAACAGCTTACCTATGGGAGTTAACCCTCGCAGTCTTAAACCTAATATACTCTGGCAGAAGGATGTAACTCATGTTTCCTCATTTGGAAAATTGTCTTTTGTTCATGTTACCCTAGATACCTTTTCTCATGTTATCATTTCAAGCACCCGCATGGGGGAGGCATATAAAGATGTGGTACAACATCTCTTTACTTGTTTCTCATATTTAGGTCTGCCAAAAGCTTTAAAAACTGACCACACCCCCGCCTACACTTCTAAATTTTTTCAAGAATTCTGTCTAAAATTTCACATAAAACATAACACTGGCATCCCTTATAATCCACAGGGACAAGCTATAGTAGAAAGAACACATCAAACATTAAAAATACAAATCCAAAAATTGCAAAAAAGAGAATTTAAATATAGTTCCCCCCATCAGATTTTACAGCATGCTCTCTTTGTAATAAATAACTTGAATGCTGATTCATCAGGGACTACTGCAATGCTTCGCCATTGGAGTATGGAACAACAAAATGCAAAGCTGTTGGTAAAATGGAAGGACCTCTTTTGCAGAAAATGGAGGGTCCTGATCCCTTGTTAACTAGCAGCCGAGGGTATGCTTGTATTTTTCCACAGGACGCAGATTCTCCGATTTGGATCCCGGACAGACTGATTCATCGTGTCTCAGTCCCCCAGGCACCCGGTTCCCCCATTGCCTCGACCACAAAAAAGGAAGGGAACGCCTCTACCTCCACCCTCCCCTGCTGGCATGGAAAATCCAGCAGAGCCGGAGACAACTGACATCGGAGATCCCAGATGAAGAGCGAGTGGATCCACCCACCAGACAGATGTCGCAGCTCCATATAAAAGACCATGATCCCCCTGCTCTTTTGCGTCGCAGGAAATCACCAGGATGTCCTACGTGGGCGACTCAATAAGCCTCCATACCTACCTGGGGACAAATTAAGATGTTCTGTCACTAGGCGCAGGGGATAGCTTCTCCACGGGGATCTTCAACCTCCCCTGAGAGAGTGTTTATTGCTATGCTTGCATTGCTATCCTGCCAGGTAAGTGCCCCTTCTCCCACTCCAGAAAATTATTGGGCATATTTCCCTGATCCTCCAACTTTCCAGGCAGTCACTTGGAGTAGTGACCCTATACAGGTCCACACAGACCAGCCTCGTCTCTTGGGAGGATCCTACACTTCCTATGATAGAGATCATTACCCTATTAATTTTAATTGTACCTTTAAGGGGTTAACTGATGATCTTCCTGTTTGCTTTAACTTCCCAACCAACCGTACAGGAGACTTTATCACTCCCACTAAGGAAGGATGTATTCAGATCAGATCAGATCAGATCAGTCACTCAGTCGTGTCCAGCTCTTTGTGACCCCATGAATCATAGCACGCCAGGCCTCCCTGTCCATCACCAACTCCCGGAGTTCACTCAGACTCATGTCCATCGAGTCAGTGATGCCATCCAGCCATCTCATCCTCTGACATCCCCTTCTCCTCCTGCCATCAATGCCTCCCAGCATCAGAGTCTTTTCCAATGAGTCAACTCTTCGCATGAGGTGGCCAAAGTACTGGAGTTTCAGCTTTAGCATCATTCCTTCCAAAGAAATCCCAGGGCTGATCTCCTTCAGAATGGACTGGTTGGATCTCCTTGCAGTCCAAGGGACTCTTGGAGCCTCCTAAAAGGCAATCCTGACAGATTCCCCAACATCAAAATTTACATATAAAAAAGGAGGAGACCGGTCAGTTTGGATATTACGAGCTCTTATGTGTGGGGTCCTTGACCCCTATAAGTCTTTGTTTCTCAACGCTCCACCAAAATATCCAAATTGTAATGATGTTGCTCCCTCAGATGTCATATGGAAAACTATTGATAACCGCCTCGGATACCGGTATGGAAATCTTGTACTTACCATTCAAAAACTGATGATAGAATACCGGGAGGAGGAAACTATACAGTTCAGGACTGGAACAACCCAGATCCAGGTCAGGACCCGATATCCGTTCCCGGTTATATCACTAAATTTGACAACTGGAAGGATAATTCTGTTCCATGGCCACCAATAGATGGCATCATAATCAATTTGTGAGAAGTGAAAAGCAAAGAAGAAAAGGAAAGATATAAGCATCTGAATGCAGAGTTCCAAAGATTAGCAAGAAGATAAAAGAAAGCCTTCCTCAGCGATCAATGCAAAGAAATAGAGGAAAACAACAGAATAGGAAAGACTAGAGATCTCTTCAAGAAATTTAGAGATGCCAAGGGGACATTTCATGCCAAGATGGGCTCGATAAAGGACAGAAATGGTATGGATCTAACAGAAGTGGAAGATATTAAGAAGAGATGGCAAGAATACACAGAAGAACTGTACAAAAAAGATCTTCATGACCCAGATAATCACGATGGTGTGATCACTGACCTAGAGCCAGACATCCTGGAATGTGAAGTCAAGTGGGCCTTAGAAAGCATCACTATGAACAAAACTAGTGGAGGTGATGGAATTCCAGTGGACCTCTTTCGAATCCTGAAAGATGATGCTGTGAAAGTGCTGCACTCAATATGCCAGCAAATTTGGAAAAGTCAGCAGTGGCCACAGGACTGGAAAAGGTCAGTTTTCATTCCAATCCCAAAGAAAGGCAATGCCAAAGAATGCTCAAACTACCGCACAATTGCACTCATCTCACATGCTAGTAAAGTAATGCTCAAAATTCTCCAAACCAGGCTTCAGCAATATGTGAACTGTGAACTTCAAGATGTTCAAGCTTGTTTTAGAAAAGGCAGAGGAACCAGAGATCAAATTGCCAACATCGGCTGAATGATGGAAAAAGCAAGAGAGTTCCAGAAAAACATCTATTTCTTCTTTATTGACTATGCCAAAGCCTTTGACTGTGTGGATCACAATAAACTGTGGAAAATTCTTCAAGAGATGGGAATACCAGACCACCTGATCTGCCTCTTGAGAAATTTGTACGCAGGTAAGGAAGCAATAGTCAGAACTGGACATGGAACAACAGACTGGTTCCAAATAGGAAAAGGAGTATGTCAAGGCTGTATACTGTCACCCTGTTTATTTAACTTATATGCAGAGTACATCATGAGAAACGCTGGACTGGAAGAAGCACAAACTGGAATCAAGATTGCCGGGAGAAATATCAATAACCTCAGATATGCAGATGACACCACCCTTATGGCAGAAAGTGAAGAGGAACTCAAAAGCCTCTTGATGAAAGTGAAAGAGGAGAGTGAAAAAGTTGGCTTAAAGCTAAACATTCAGAAAATGAAGATCATGGCATCCGGTCCCACCACTTCATGGGAAATAGATGGGGAAACAGTGGAAACAGTGTCAGACTTTATTTTTGGGGGCTCCAAAATCACTGCAGATGGTGACTGCAGCCATGAAATTAAAAGATGCTTACTCCTTGGAAGGAAAGTTATGACCAACCTAGACAGCATATTCAAAAGCAGAGACATTACTTTGTCAACAAAGGTCCATCTAGTCAAGGCTATGGTTTTTCCTGTGGTCATGTATGGATGTGAGAGTTGGACTGTGAAGAAGGCTGAGCGCTGAAGAATTGATGCTTTTGAACTGTGGTGTTGGAGAAGACTCTTGAGAGTCCCTTGGACTGCAAGGAGATCCAACCAGTCCATTCTGAAGGAGATCAGCCCTGGGATTTCTTTGAAGGGAATGATGCTGATGCTGAAACTCCAGTACTTTGGCCACCTCATGCGAAGAGTTGACTCATTGGAAAAGACTCTGATGCTGGGAGGCATTGATGGCAGGAGGAGAAGGGGATGTCAGAGGATGAGATGGCTGGATGGCATCACTGACTCGATGGACATGAATCTGAGTGAACTCCGGGAGTTGGTGATGGACAGGGAGGCCTGGCGTGCTGTGATTCATGGGGTCGCAAACAGTTGGACATGACTGAGTGATTGAACTGAACTGAACTGAACCCTTTCCCTATGTTTTTCTTTTCATTAAAGACTCCAGATGATGTAATATACAAATGAATTATTTAGGTGGACCTAACATAATATCTTGTGAACAATGTATACTCGCATCTTGTTTGACCCCTCAATATAACGTTTGCTCCTTTGTAGTGTTGTAACGTACACCTTATCTTATGATGCCTGTGACTGTAACCACTTTTTGGTATGATAACTATGGTCTTGCTGTGTTGCAACAAAAACAAGATTTGATGCGATCGCAACGGTTTGTGGGCTTGCTTGTCTTGGTAATATCAGCTTTAATAATTGCAATTATCTCTGTCACTGTGATGGCACTATCATTGACTCAACAAGTGCATACTGCTCAATATGTTATACTGTGTCTAAAAATGTCTCTTTAGCTCTGGCAATGCAGGAAGTTATAGATAGGAAACTAGAAATGGAGGTAGATGCACCAGAAGAAGTGGTAATGCATATTGGAACTGAATTACAGACATTAAAAGTAAGGTTGGCACTGTCTTGTCATGCCGACCACCGGTGGATTTGTGTAACACCTCTGAAAGTAAACGAGACAGATTATAACTGGGAGAGAATTAAAAACCACATTTTGGGGGTATGGAATAGCTCCAGCATTACTTTAGATTTAGGAAAACTTCACAATCAGATAAAGACCTTGGAACATTTCCGATTGGATTTTACTGCCACAAGAACAGCAAATGACCTTTTTCACACATTTTCAAACTTTATTTCTGGAAAAAGCATTCTTTTTTTTTTTTTTTAATTTATTTATTTATTTTTTTATTCTTCCAATTTTATTTTATTTTTAAACTTTACATAATTGTATTAGTTTTGCCAAATATCAAAATGAATCCGCCACAGGTATACATGTGTTCCCCATCCCGAACCCTCCTCCCTCCTCCCTCCCCATACCATCCCTCTGGGCCTGGTGCACTGGAAAAAGCATTCTGTCTGCTATTTTTAGTTATGTCGCTCTGGCTGCTCTAATTCTGCTTCTCATAATTACTCTTCCTTGTATTGTCAGAACTCTTCGACAGAGCACTCAGAAGCTCACGATTGAATTACATCTGGCTGTCTTAAAAAATAAAAAAGGGGGAGATGCTGGGAGCCACCACGGGAGATCCCACCCATGACAAAAGTCATGCGGAGAGGACCTGACAGGCAAAGGCGGAACAGGACTCAGAGGGATTCCCTGGATCTGCTCGAGCATCTACCCTGATACTAAAATCTGTCTGTCTACTGTTTATTATATTATGCCTTTCACCAACTCTTCTGACATTTACAGGGGGCTATCCCCGACCACCTTTCTCTGAAGAAAATCAACTTAGGGCTCTAGTTACTAAGTCTCCTGGGCTTGAAAGGAGCATTTTTACTTTAACCCCTCTGTTACTATTTTAGCTTACTTGGCAGGTTTATCCACACTCTTGCAACTAACGCACATGATTGTTCACAACACCCCAAGCATAACCTTCGAGCGATAAAAAAGATTTATTAGAATAATACTGCATTGTTGAGCCAATGTTTGCTACCGAGTTTCCTTGTCCTTTGCCCAATGTGCGCCTGGGAGTACATTAGCAAAAATAGTTGGTATGCAAGGAAAACAAGCAATAGCCTTGGCATGAGCAACATAAAACCCTTGAGGTAGTAAGTTCTTTTTTTATTGTAACCCACTACGCCTTTGCTCCATAAGAATGTAGCTCTGTTTCCTGAGGGGGACTGAGGACTGGAAAGATAAAGGGAAAGCAGGTTTTCTGGGTGACCAACCTTTATCAAGAAAGAGTTAAAAAATGTTAGCAGGTCACAGGGCCGGAAGATGATGTGCACAATGTAAGACCCTTGTTTATGAAAAGCTATGCAGAAAATGTCCTGGTTTTGATGAAGGTGCAACTGATGTAATGTTGAGCTGACTCTGCATAACTCTGTATCTTTCACTTCTGGAAATATGTAACTCAGGGTATAAAAGCTCCCTTTGAAAATAAAGCTGCAGACCTGGCTTCCTCAGAGCTTGGTCTCCCTGTGTCATTCTTTTTTCCTTTTCTCTCTCTGTTCTTTCAGGATGACTCCATGGAACACAGGGGCTTTATTGGCTTTCTGTGTAAACCAAGGAAGATCAAGCCTCTTTCTCTTCTTTTTTATCTATCCCTAAACACCGACACCGTTCTCCTGAGGGAATCCCTGGATCCTGCTGGGGCTGGACCTCGGTAGTTACCATAGTCTGGAATATCCCAAGTAATTCACTAATTTTTACAAAAGGACTTCTAATCAATGACTGCTTCAGTCTGTAATAAATTTTTGCTCCTATTCTGAATGTCTCTTATGGTACACATCAGGTTTATAGTACACACATAGGCACAGGGAATGCAGATAAAGTTATCTTTCCCCCGAATAGGATGTGCTCTTTCATCTCTGCACCTAAGTGAATTTGATTTTCTCTCTTGAATGCCTTTCCCTATATTCACATGGAATCGTAATATCTCACAGTTGAGAGGGTTAGTAAAACTGGAAGGTTCAGAGACTACAGTTAGCTTATTTGGCAAAGAAGGGTAGTGCTTAGAGTTGAGGATCTTGGCAACATGGCAGACTTAGCCAATGTCAGCCAGTACCATTGCAATGAAAACACATAGAAATTATAAATAAGTTTAATAAGTAATTAGTGGTGTTTGAGGTGGGCCATGGGCTTCCTCGATGGCTAAGTGGTAAAGTATCTACCTGCAATGCAGGAGATGAAGGAGATTCAGTTTCGATCCCTGGTCAGGAAGATCCCCAGGAAGAGGGCAACCCACTCCAGTATTCTTGCCTGGAAAATCTCATGGACAGAATAGCCTGGTGGGCTACAGAGAGTTGCAAAATGACAGAGCACACATGCACAATAAGTAATTAAGAATGCATACCCAAAGCTAAAAGAAAGACATGGGAACATGTAGCCATGAGAAACAGAACAAGAGTTGTAAGCAAAGCTGATGCTGTGATGGACCCTTGAGGTTTCAACCAGGAGTTAGGTCTGAAGGCTGGGATCTGGGGTGTTAATGATCCTTATACAAGATGTGGTCACAGACCTGCATGAAGCAGGAAATTTGATTTGAGTCTCTGTGTAAAACACTTAAGCATTGTCCTGTTGATGAAAAGAGCACTAGGGGAAAAAAATCGCCATATAAGACCTGGAAAGGAAAAAACAAAATGGATAGAATTCATTGAAAATGTGATTGCTTCCCAAGAAAATCCAAGAGTTTCTAGATGAAGTAACAGGTTTCAGCCTATGTGTGTGACATATCAATATTATAAAATCAATAATGACAGTCTACCCAAACTTTTGCCATTCTCCTCAAGCCCACCGTGCTCCCTACATCATTACTTCCCAGCAACACAGGTGTCAAGCTTCCCAGGTGGCTCAGTGGTAAAGAATCTGCCTGACAATGCAGGAGATGCAGGAGAGGTGGGTTCCATCTCTGGGTCAGGAAGATCCCCTGGAGTAGTAAATGGCAACCCACTCCAATATTCTTGCCTGGGGAATCCCATGGACAGAGGAGGCTTCTGGGCTATAGTCCATAGAGTCACAGAGGTGTCGGACATGACTGAGTAGCTAAACAAAAACAATAAAACATAGGTGTCACATCCCTCTTCACTGAGAAACTTAAACCCTTAAGGAAATATTCCCTCAGTATTTGCCCCAGAACATCATTTCCATACACATACTTCCATTCTGTTCTTTCTCTTCAAAAACTTAGAAGAAAAGTGTAAATGCATCCATATATTCACACCTTTATTCTCTTTGGCTTCTTTAGCTATATAACTCCACCATTCTTTCAGCTGTGGTATTTTCTTTCTCCAGTTTCTACCTTTATACCCGCTCTTTCCCATTGACTGGTAAATATCATATCCTCTTTCGTCATTCAACAAATGTTCCTCGATCCTACAACTCTTTCTATCTACTATCCCATTTGAAACCTATCTTCTTCTTTTTTCAGGCAGGCTTCTTTATAGAGATATCAGCCTACTGGATCCAAAAGTATATTTTAGCCAGCTTGTGATTGTGTCTGTCTCTTTAAATCACTCACTGTCTCCTTATCACCTAACAGATGAAGTCCAAGTTTAATTTCATGGAGAAAACTCAAGGACAAAGAATTCATACAATGGAAAAATACATTAGGCAGAAATGGATTACGTATCTCTTTTTTGACTGTTCTGGGTGATTGTTGCAGTGCCTGGGTTCTAGAGTGCACAGACTGGGTCGCCCCATGGCATGTGGTATCTTAGATCTCCAACCAGACATTGAACCCCTGCATTGGAAGGTGGATTCTTAACCTCTGGACCACCAGGGAAGTTCTAGATTATGTATCTTTAATAGGGGCACAAAAGGAAATAGTGGGAAAATCAGTCTGAAAGGAAGTTTAGATTCTTTATTGTCTAAGCCATCAGGATTCCAGGCAATTCAGTTCACCATTTTTCCATGTGATAAAATGACAATAATTCTACTTGTTGGGACCAGCCCAACAACGAACTGACCCAAGGCAGCAGTGCTGCAGAAGAAGAAAGAAAAAGAAGACTCAGAAATAAAGTGGGGATCAGGGGGCTGATGCCATTCACAGGCAAAAACTCAGATCCTGATTCTCGCATGCCTTTTATTGTTAACTTCTACTTCCTTATTCGTGCTCTAGAGATACCTGTTCTTTACAATCTCAGATCGGGGATAAAGATAGACAATGCACAGCCCTCCATGTCAAACCTTCAGGCCTTTCATGACTCTGTTTAGCCCTTCAGCTAGTGAAGACCTTTCTCGGCAACTCCCTCAAGGCTCTGGTCACGAGAACAGTCACTGATGGTTTTCCATCAGTCACATCAGTACTTCAACATCTTGTTTGCAAGATGTCTTTCCACGATGTCCTTTTTACTGCTCCCAGGCCTTCGCCTGGGGGTAATGAGAAAATCATTCTTATTTTTTCAAAGAAGCCCTGATAATTATAGTACAGGCCTGTGCATAGCATATTCCCTTCACTTACCTCTTGGAAGTTTAGCAAGAGTCAAAAGAGATCATGCATGCAGTGCAGTTGCTGGCTATCTATCCCTTGCTGTGTCTATCATAGAGTCTCTTGTCCAGTATCTGCTGCTTCTACTGGGCAATCAGCTCAGATGCTGCCAAAAAGTGTTCTAGTCCCGTGGTCTGCCCTTCTCTCTCATGAATGGGAAGCTTGCAGTAGCTGGTTTAGCACTGGTAGCATTCCTTCTGGGGGGCAGGCACGCTGGAGAAAGTGCTAGTCAGTCATAAGCCTAGAGATCAGGTTTTTAGCTCCCTGTCCCCGATGAAAAGGAGACAGGACTATGGTGGTTTGGAAAGAAGAGCCTCAGGTTTCCCAACCTGAAAGCTGAAAAGACAGATGAATCTGTCCTGAATGGAGCCTCCAGATGAGAACTCTGGCTTCATGGAAGCAGAGTGTGTTATAGCATAGAGAAAATCGTGACTTTTTCACCACGTTATAAAGTCCTGAAACAGGACTCCTGTGGGTCCTCTTCAGGCCAAATGAAGTCAGACCATTGGTGAGATCTGTTGATGTACTCCTATAGCTATGTCCTGAGGGGACAGGGTGGCCCATAAGAGTAATTATTCTAGAGTTGTCCTTGAAGGAAGGATGAGCGAGATGGCTTCCCAGTAAATGTGTCTCTAGCGTCCAAGCACTGGGCTGACCTATTCTATCCTATTCAGCACGAACTTGGAGCTACCCCTTGGGAGCAACAAGGACTGTGATACAACTGAGCTCTTGGTTTTGCTTCCAGTCTACCCTGAAGTCTTTCTGGTGTGAAGTGTGGCGAAGAAAAATGATTCTATTTTATCTTTCCTCTACTATTTGATTGGGGGCTGCTGATTAGTCCTGGTGGGAATTATACTTTATCTAGCATGCTGATGGTGGGTCTCCTACTTCTTTAGATTCTTAAAGCTGGACAGGGTCTGATGTTATCTAATTCATTTTATGTATGTGTTACCTTTATGACAACCCTTGATTAATGGTTGTTATCCTGTGTCCAATGTCTGTGGCAGAGAAGTCACTGAGTTTCTGTAGGGGAGGGTGGTGAAGACAGTGAGCTCTGGCTGGGTTTCAATCCTGGCTCTGCCTTTTACTGGAGCTTCCCAGATGCTACTAGTGGTAACGAACCCACCTGCCAATGCAGGAGACATAAGAGATGCAGGTTCGATTCCTGGGTCGGGAAAATCCCCTGGAGAAGGAAATGGCAACCCACTCCAGTATTCTTACCTGAAAAATCTCGTGGACAGAGGAGCCTGGCAGGCTGCACTCCATAGATTCACAAAGAGTCAGACAGGACTGAAGTGACTGAGCATGCATGCATGCCTCTTCCTGGCTGTGACTGACTTTGGATTAATATACTGATTCATTTCTATAACTGGAATAACAATGCAGCAGCAACAACAACTACATCCTCATAAAGTTGTTATAAGGATCAAATGGATTAATATCTGAAAAGTCTTTAATAAAGCAAAGCCTAGCACAGAGTTGTTGTTTAGTCACTAAGTCTTGTCTGACACTTGCTACCCCATGGACTGTAGCCTGCCAGGTTCCTCTAATACTGGAGTAGGTTGCCATTTTCTTCTCCAGGGGACCTTCCCAACCCAGGGTTCAAATCCACATCACTTGCATTGCAGGTAGACTCTTTATGGTTGAGCCAGCTGGAAAGCACATAGTTAGCAGTTAGTAAAGATTAACTGTTATTTTACTGTTTGTTTTTCTGCCTTCTTCATGTAATTGTATAACTCTCCAAAATCTTTCATTAGAGGCTGCACATGGGAGTCCTTGGAAACTTTGTTTAATTACATTTTCTTGTAGACAAGGTTCGGGTTGTATTTCCTGTTGCTCAGTTTTTACTTGCCGGGGGTTCAGATCACATTTTAGTCCATACCATGACTTCCCGTGGTATTCTTTCTTCTTAGGAATAACATTTTTCTCTTGGTGTCATTCTCAGAATCTCTTGTGATTTCAAACTTTATTTACTGGGGTACCCATTAGGGTCAAGGAACTATGGAATAACATATAAGAGAACTATGAAGGAAATAACGTTTTAACACTCAAACATTTGCAGATATTATCTGTGGGCAGTGATTACAGCTTCATTAACATATCAAGAATATCTGACCATTCATTTCCTCCCAAAGAGAAATGAATCTCTGAATAGAGAAAGAAGCTAAACTGAATTGTTTGTTGGGCAAATTCCAGGCTTGATTAAATCACTTCTCCTTTAAAGATGTCTTTAAAAGTAGAAATGATATATGAAATATATAAGAGAAAGGAAATATATAAGAGGAAGGAAGTAACAGTTTAAGTGCTTGGAAGAAAAAACTATCCTTGCTAACAGTTTAAGAAAGTGAAGAGAATATTTTTTTTCTTTTTTTTTTTAAATTTTATTTTATTTTTTTAACTTCACAATATTTTTTCATGAACTTAAGATATTTTTAAAAAGATAGAGCATAAGTCAGACAAAAATTTAGAAGACATTGAGACTGCTCTGCCGATAGCAGACAGAAATGAAAAAGGCGAAAAACAGAGATTTTAACTGACATTTTAGGCAAAATTAACATCAGAAAAATAAATTAGTAAGAAAAGTAAGAGGGGAAAAAAATCTTGTAAAAGAGAGCTCCTATAAGGCTATCGAAGATTTCTCAGCAGAGATCTTGCAGATCATCAGAAGTACGATAATATATCCAAGGCCTGAATGAAAAAAACTGCCAACCAAGAATAATTTACTCAGAAAAGTTGTTCCTCAGAAACAAATGTGAGAGAAAGACTTTTTTAACCAACAGAAGCTGACACATTCCATCCTCTTCAGACTTGCTTTACAGGAAATGCTGAAAGGGGTTCTTCAACCTGAAATGCTGCTGCTGCTGCTGCTAGGTCACTTCAGTCTTGTCTGACTCTGTGCGACCCCATAGACGGCAGCCCACCGGGCTCCCCTGTCCCTGGGATTCTCCAGGCAAGAACACTGGAGTGGGTTGCCATTTCCTTCTCCAATGCATGAAAGTAAAAAGTGAAAGGGAAGTCCCTCAGTCATGTCCGACTCTTCACGACCCCATGGATTGCAGCCTATCAGGCTCCTCTGTCCATGGGATTTTCCAGGCAAGAGTACTGGAGTGGGGTGCCATTGCCTTCTCCACAACCTGAAATGAAAGGTCACTAATTAGTAACATAAAAACATATGAAAATATCCAACACCCTGGTAAAGATAAACACTGAGTCAGATTCAGGTTCTATAATGGAGTGGTGTGGTAACCATTTAATGCTAGTTAAACGTCAAAAGCATTACAATAGCTATAGGCAAAATACACAATTTAAAAAGAAGTAAATTATAATATCAAATATATAAAGACAGAGAGTAAAAGAGCAAGATTTTTGTTTGTGATTTAAATTGTTGTCAGTGTAAGATAGACATTTACATCTGTGTGATGTTTCATGTAGGCCTCATGGTAATCACATGGTAAAAATCTACAGTAGATTCACAAAAGATAAGAGAGGAAGGAATAAAAGCATATTACTGCGGAAAAGCATCAATTGACAAAGGAAAGCAGCAAGAGTGAAAGAAAGGAACAAGAGAACTACAAAACAACCAAAAACCAATCAGTAAGATGGCACTAGTAAGGCCTTGTTGTTGTTGTTTAGCTGCTGAGCCGTGTCTGACTCTTTTGTGACTCCATGGACTGTAGCCCACCAGGCTCCTCTGTCCATGGGATTTCCCAGGCAAGGATACTGGACTGGGTTGCCATTTCCTTCTTTAGGGGATTTTCTCAACCCAGGGATCAAACCCTTGTCTCTTGCATCTCTTGCATTGGCAGGCAGATTTTTTGATCACAGCGTCACCTGGGAAGCTTATGACCTAGAACCTAAAGCAACAGAAGAGATGGATACACAATGTCAAGCTTCTTCTACAACAAGAGGCAGTTAGGGGACACATGGGATCTCCCTCTGGGGGGGCCCCACAGGGTTCTGCTCAGTTACAGAGATTCAGAGCCAAAGATATTGTCTCTTAGCACAGATATACCAGATGTGTGAAAATGTGAAGCCATGTGCTACTGACACCATGCCTGCTTTTGGACATGACAGAATCTAATGGAACCTAGCCGACCTGAATGACCTTGCCCTGAGAGGTCAAACCTTGCCCAGAGATGGCTTCTGGGAAGGGGGAGGACATTGGCGAATGGAGTTCAAAATGACTGCAGCCTCCGATATGTCCTCACATTGGTTATGAGGAAATGCTCTTGTTGAAGAGTTTCCCTGGGGCAGCTTTCATAGCTTGGTTTCTCAGACTATAATGAAAGGATTTAACATTGGGGTCACAGCCATGTACATCATGGTTATCACTGTATCCTTCAGTCTGTTTGCTTAAGTTCAGGCTCATTCTAAAGAGCTGACACCTATCCTACTCAAACTCTTCCAGAAAATTGCAGAGGAAAGTAAACTTTCAAACTGATTCTATGAGGCCACCATCACCCTAATACCAAAACCTGACAAAGATGCCACAAAAAAAGAAAGCTACAGGCCAATATCACTGATGAACATAGATGCAAAAATCCTTAATAAAATTCTAGCAATCAGAATCCAACAACACATTAAAAAGATCATACACCATGACCAAGTGGGCTTTATCCCAGGGATGCAAGGATTCTTCAATATCTGCAAATCAATCAGTGTAATACACCACATTAACAAATTGAAAAATAAAAGACATATGATCATCTCAATAGATGCAGAGAAAGCCTTTGACAAAATTCAACATCCATTTATGATAAAAACTCTCCAGAAAGCAGGAATAGAAGGAACATACCTCAACATAATAAAAGCTATATATGACAAACCCACAGTAAACATTATCCTCAATGGTGAAAAATTGAAAGCATTTCTCCTAAAGTCAGGAACAAGACAAGGGTGCCCACTCCCACCACTACTATTCAACATAGTTTTGGAAGTTTTGGCCACAGCAATCAGAGCAGAAAAAGAAATAAAAGGAATCCAGATTGGAAAAGAAGAAGTAAAACTCTCACTGTTTGCAGATGACATGATCCTCTACATAGAAAACCCTAAAGACTCCACCAGAAAATTACTAGAGCTAATCAATGAATATAGTAAAGTTGCAGGATATAAAATCAACACACAGTAATCCCTTGCATTCCTATACACTAATAATGAGAAAATAGAAAGAGAAATTAAGGAAACAATTCCATTCACCATTGCAACGAAAAGAATAAAATACTTAGGAATATATCTACCTAAGAAACTAAAGACCTATATATAGAAAACTATAAAACACTGGTGAAAGAAATCAAAGAGGACACTAATAGATGGAGAAATATACCATGTTCATGGATCGGAAGAATCAATATAGTGAAAATGAGTACACTACCCAAAGCAATCTATAGATTCAGTGCAATCCTTATCAAGCTACCAACGGTATTTTTCACAGAGCTAGAACAAATAATTTCACAGTTTGTATGGAAATACAAAAAACCTCGAATAGCCAAAACAATCTTGAGAAAGAAGAATGCAACTGGAGGAATCAATCTGCCTGACTTCAGGCTTTACTACAAAGCCACAGTCATCAAGACAGTATGGTACTGGCACAAAGACAGAAATATAGATCAATGGAACAAAATAGAAAGCCCAGAGATAAACCCACACACCTATGGACACCTTATCTTTGACAAAACAAGCAAGAATATACAATGCAGAAAAGCCAATCTCTTTAATAAGTGGTGCTGGGAAAACTGGTCAACCACTTGTAAAAGAATGAAAGTAGAACACTTTCTAACACCATACACAAAAATAAACTCAAAATGGATTAAAGATCTAAATGTAAGGCCAGAAACTATAAAACTCTTAGAGGAGAACATGGGCAAAACACTCTCCGACATAAATCACAACAGGATCCTCTATGACCCACTTCCCAGAATATTGGAAATAAAAGCAAAATAAGCAAATGGGACCTAATTAAAATTAAAAAGCTTCTGCACAACAAAAGAAACTATAAGCAAGGTGAAAAGATAACCTTCAGAATGGGAGAAAATAATAGCAAATGAAGCAACCGACAAACAACTAATCTCAAAAATATACAAGCAACTCCTGCAGCTCTATTCCAGAAAAATAAATGACCCAATCAAAAAAAAATGGGCCAAAGAACTAAATAGACATTTCTCCAAAGAAGACATACAGATGGCTAACAAACACATGAAAATATGCTCAACATCACTCATTATCAGAGAAATGCAAATCAAAACCACTATGAGGTACCATTTCACGCCAGTCAGAATAGCTGCGATCCAAAAGTCTAGAAGCAATAAATGCTGGAGAGCATGTGGAGAAAAGGGAACCCTCTTACACTGTTGGTGGGAATGCAAACTAGTACAGCCACTATGGAGAACAGTGTGGAGAGTCCTTAAAAAACTGGAAATAGAACTACCATATGACCCAGCAGTCCCACTGCTGGGCATACACACCGAGGAAACCAGAATTGAAAGAGACACATGTACCCCAATGTTCATCGCAGCACTGTTTATAATAGCCAGGACATGGAAGCAACCTAGATGTCCATCAGCACACGAATGGATAAGAAAGCTGTAGTACATATACACAATGGAGTATTACTCAGCCATTAAAAAGAATACATTTGAATCAGTTCTAATGAGGTGGATGAAACTGGAGCCGATTATACAGAGTGAAGTAAGCCAGAAGGAAAAACACCAATACAGTATACTAACGCATATATATGGATTTAGAAAGATGGTAAGGATAACCCTATATGCGAGACAGCAAAAGAGACACAGATGTATAGAACAGTCTTTTGGACTCTGTGGTGGGGTGGTGATGATTTGGGAGAGTGGCATTGAAACATGTATAATATCATATAAGAAACGAATCGCCAGTCCAGGTTCGATGCAGGATACAGGAAGCTTGGGGATGACCCAGAAGCATTGTATGGGGAGGGAGGTGGGAGGGGGGTTCAGGATTGGGAACATGTGTACACCCGTGGTGGATTCCAATACAATATTGTAAAGTAAAAAAAAAAATAATAAAAAATATAAAAAATAAAAATTAAAAAATAAAAACTCTCAAAGCACTTACTTCCCTCACCATGTTTTATGCTTTTGAAGTCATATTTTACATTTCAAAATTTTATGTATCACTTTAGTGACTTTAGATTCAGATGATTTTTACTACTTTTGTCTTTTAACCTTCATACTAACTTTATAGGTGATTGACCCACTAGCTTTATTGTGTGTTTGCCTTTACTAGTGAGATTCTTTCTTTCATAATTTTCTTGTTTCTAGTTACAGCCTTTTCTTTGCTATTTAAAGCAGCTCCTTTAACATGTCATGTAAGGCTGGTTTAATGGTCCATAAATGAGCTCCTTTAGATTTTTTCTCTGGGAAGTCTTTATCAACTTTGAATTATAACCTTGCCAGGTAGAGTATTCTACACCGTAAGCTTTTTCCTTTCAGTACTATAGTAAGTCCCCTACATATGAACAAGTTCCATTCCAAGAGTGCTTTTATATGCTCAATTTGTTCTTAAGTCCAGCAAAGTTAGCCTAGGTACCCAACTAACACAATCTGATATATAGTTGGAGCATGCCGCGTGCATGCTAAGTCGCTTCAGTCATATCCGACTCTTCATGAGCCCATGAGCTGTAGCCTGCCAGGCTCCTCTGTCCATGGGATTATCTGGCAAGAATGCTGGAGTGGGTTGCCGTGCTCTCCTCCAGGGGATCTTCTCAACCCAGGGATCAAACCCACATCTCTTACAACTCCTTCATTGGCAGATGAGTTCTATATCACTAGTGCCCCCTGGGAAGCCCATATAGTACTGTACTGTAAAAGGTTTCTAATACCTTGCACACAAATAACACATAAAAAACAAACACACACACAAAAAACATTTTCAATCTTACAGTACCATGCCTTGAAAAGTACAGTAGTACAGTATAACAGCTGGCATACAGGGGCTGGCATCAACTGAACAGGCAGGACCAGTTAGTGACTGCAGGTGGGAGAAGGGGTGGGAGATGGAAGAGCTAAAGGCTCGTCAGCAAGGGCAGATGGAAGGCAAGCTGCACTTTCACTCATGCCTGATGTTGATGAACCAGCTTCTGGTTCCTTGCTGGATTCAATTCTATGTACTAACTTATGTGATTGGACATGAAAACGCACATTCACATCTTCAAAAGTTCGAAACTTAAAGGTTTGTATGTAGGGGACATACCGTATCATGCTAATCCCTCTGGCCTATAAAGTTTCTGATGAAAAATCAGCTGAGAGTCTTATGGGGGTTCCCTTGTACATAACTAGTTGTTTCTTACTGCTTTTAAGACTCTCTCTATATCTTTCACTTCTGGCATTTCAGTTATAATGTACCATCATGTGGGTCTCTTTGGTCATCCTGTTTGGGACATTCTGTGTTTCCTGGACTTGGATGTCAATTTCCTTCACCAGGTGAGGAAAGTTTTAAATTCATTTTTGGCTATGCTCGGTCTTTGTTGCTGCATGCAGGCTTTCTCTCGTTGTGGTGAGCAGGAGCTACTCTCCAGCTGCAATGTGAGGGCTTCTCATTTGGTGGCTTCTCTTGTGGTGGCGTGGGACTCCAGAGCTTGCAGGATTCAGTAGTTGTGGCACGGGGGCTTAGTTGCCCCACAGCATGTGGAATCTTTCCAGACCAGGGATTGAACCTGTGTTCCCTGCATTGGCAGGCAGATTCATATCCACTGGACCACCAGAAAAGTTCCTAGGGAAGGTTTTAGTCAGCCCAAGAGACAGGCAGTTAGTAACTTTTCAGAAAGGAAATCCCAGTGCTGCTGGACCACATCCTTCCCCCTTTTCAGCAATGCTCCTGAGGGGATGCAAAGGGCATGGGGCAATTACTAAGCTTCAAACTCCCACAGGACCCCTGAGAGGGCTCTCCCTGAGGCTACCTGGGAAATACATAAATAGCACAATTGCTCCTATAGCCCAGAGCTGGGAACCCTAGGGTTCCTCTGGAGGTCCTGGTGTTAGTGAACAGAAACACCCCCATCTGCACCCTGCTCCAGAAGCAGGCAACCTGGACACGAGCCTGTTATTACGTTCGTTGCTCCACACAGGAACAGCCTCTGAGTACTCAAGCAGATTTTTCATGTTAATTTCCAATGATGTAGACCGTTGAAGAAGAAGCAGTAGGTCACCCTTGATGAACACGGGCAGGAAGGTAAGCTCCACAGCTGGGGTGGAACACAAGCCCCAGTACAGCCCCCATGCACAATAGCAGACACTGCCCAAGCTGTCCTGGTGCAGTGAGGACTGTGAAGGTAGATAAAGCATTCTCTCCATCTCTGAAATGTCAGGTCAAGAAGGGAGGAAAGACCTAAGTATTTGTTAAGAAAAGCATAATGAAATCTTGACACTTGCATAGTTTGGGAGGAAGGATGATGTCAACCTAAAAGTCTTTTCCACCAGAAGACGAGAGATTCCCCAGGCAGTTTGTGGGAGCTGCCTAAAACAAGGGGCAGTAAAGAGGTGATGGGGAACACCAGGCAAAGTAGTTTCCCTGCAGGCTGGTATGCCCAGAAGGGCTCCACAGAGACAACAGTGGGGGTTATTATTTATTGATTTATTTATGGCTGTCCTGGGTCTTTGTTTTCTCTAGTTGCGGTGAGCAGGGGCTACCCACTAGTTGCGGTGCTCAGGCTTCTCACTGCAGTGGCTTCTCTGGTTGCAGAGTGCAGGCTCTGGGACGTCAGGCTTCAGTAGTCGCTGCACGTGTTCCTGTAGTTGCAGCTCCTGAGTTCTAGAGCACAAGCTCAGTAGTTGTGGTGCACAGGCTTAGTGGCTCTGCCATATGTGGAGTCTTCCCAGATCAAGGATAGAACCCGTGCCTCCTGCATTGGCAGGCAGATTCTTAACCACTGAGCCACAGCAGGGAAGCCAGGGAAGCCTAGCAGGGGAATTTAGAACCAGCCCCCCCATCTCTGCCCCGTGGACAGTGTGAAGGACATTTTCTTTTACATGCAGAAAAGTCCAAGGTGAATCTTCTAGGATGGCTGAGGATTTCATATTTGATTAATAGCCCCTGCAGGGAAACTCAGAAAGCTGGGCACTCTGAAAAGGGGAGTCTGTGTTTTGACTGAGAAATGCCTTCCCATGAGACCGATTCTTGGTATTGGATTGCCCAAGCGTGGATGGATTTGGGAATGTGCACCCTCGGTCAAGGCAAGGCTGAAGCTGGTCTGCTGTCAGTACAGAGTTCTGGACTCCTTGAATGTAGGGCCCATGGGTATAGTACCCCTCCTTCCATCCACACAGGAATTCAGGGAAGCTGCCTCTTTGCTTCTCTTGTGTTTGTGGAACTCAGTTTTCTGAAGGTAAAATAGAGACATTGAATTCTGGCTCCTCCAGTGTTCATGCCTTCACACACTCAGACATGGTCGATTTCTTGAACCTTTCTTTGGTACCAGGCGTTATCTTAGACACCGAGGAAGCACATGGTGAACAGAACACACAGGGACCCTCAATCCCCAAAGGTTTCATTCTGGTGTTAAAGCCTGGACTTAAAGAAGTAGGTATTGTAAATTATAGTGGTGTTGGACGAGGTGTGTGAAGGTTGACATCAGAACACCAGCAAGATGCAAGAAGCTGGAGAAGTCCTCCTACGGAGGTTTGTGCTGGAATCCCAGGGATGAGCAGGACCCAAGGCAGAAACAGGTGGGTGGGAAGCGGTGCTGGAGACTGCTCCAGGCAGAAGGAAGGATAACTGAGAACATCCAGTGGTGAGGACTGACAGGAAGGTGATTTTGAGGGGATCTTGTGTGTTTAGGAAGCTGATATATATCATATTTGGTGCTAGCAGAGCAGGCAGTGTCAGATGGTAGTGTTGAATGGACAGGTCACAGGGAGATAGTCAGGATCAAGCAGGCACTGATGGAGGGAACTCAGGGCACCCAGGATGGCGTCTGTTGGCCATCAGTGGAAGAGCATGGGGATGAACAGCTAGTTGGCCAGTAGGATGCTATTCAAGCCCAACTGTCAGCTCTTCCTGGCCTTTCTCCCTTCTAAAGGACAATATACCAGTGGCAGTAGAAGTCACAAGAGTGAAGAGCAGATCCAGATTCTGCTAGTGAGCAGAGTATGACCTTGGGGCACCTCACTCAGCATCTCTGAACCTCAGTTTCCTCTTAGCAAAGGATGACAGCAGTGTCTGCCTCCAGTGGCCCTGGAATTTAGGATATTCTTGGGTCAGGGCTTCTGGTCAGTTCAGTTGCTTAGTCGTGTCCAATTCTTTGTGACCCCATGGACTGCAGCACACCAGGCTTCCCTGTGCATCACCAACTCCCAAAGCTTGCTCAAACTCATGTCCATCGAGTCGGCGATGCCATCCAACCATCTCATCCTCTGTCATCCCCTTCTCCTCCCCCCTTCAGTCTTTCCCAGCATTAGGGTCTCTTCCAATGAGTCAGTTCTATGCATCAGGTGCTCAAAGCATTGGGCTTCTGGTAGGATGCACTGATGGAAGTTCTGTTCCTTTAACACTGTCCTCCCCCTGCCCCCCTTCCCTAGTATCCTTCCCTTCCTCTGCAGGGAGGCTCTGGCAGGAACCTGCTCTACTGTTTGACCTTTTTAATTGTAGTATAATTGCTTTACAATGTTATGTTAGTTTCTGCTGTACAATAACATGAATCAGCTATCTTGCTGTTTGACTTTATAGGAGATGCTCTTTTCCTGGGAGTGTCTGGCTCTGAGCCTGTGGAGTTAGACATGCAGCCTGGTGCGCTGCGTCCTGCCTGGTCCAGGTGAGCGGTCGCTCCTTCCTGGTGTGTCAGCCCCTCCTCTTTCTGGCCTCTCTAGGCATCACTTACCCTCCTCCCCTCTCCCTGCTTCTGTGTGTTGCTCTTGGGAACACATTGCTGACGGACATGCTAGATTGTACTTTTTTTTTTTTTATTTAACTTTACAATATTGTATTGGTTTGCCATATATCAAAATGAATCCACGACAGGTATACCTGTGTTCCCCATTCTGAACCCTCCTCCCTCCTCCCTGCCCGTACCATCCCTCTGGGTCGTCCCAGTGCACCAGCACCAAGCATCCAGTATCGTGCATAGAACCTGGACTGGCGACTCGTTTCATATATGATATTATACATGTTTCAATGCCATTCTGCCAAATCATCCCACCCTCTCCCTCTCCCACAGAGTCCAAAAGACTGTTCTATACATCAGTGTCTCTTTTGCTGTCTCGTATACAGGGTTATTGTTACCATCTTTATAAATTCCATATATATGCGTTAGTATACTGTATTGGTGTTTTTCTTTCTGGCTTACTTCACTGTGTATAATAGGCTCCAGTTTCATCCACCTCATTAGAACTGATTCAAATGTATTCTTTTTAATGGCTGAGTAATACTCCATTATGTATATGTACTACAGCTTTCTTATCCATTCGTGTGCTGATGGACATCTAGGTTGCTTCCATGTCCTGGCTATTATAAACAGTGCTGCAATGAACATTGGGGTACATGTGTCTCTTTCAATTCTGGTTTCCTCAGTGTGTATGCCCAGCAGTGGGATTGCTGGATTATAAGGCAGTTCTATTTCCAGTTTTTTAAGGACTCTCCACACTGTTCTCCATAGTGGCTGTACTAGTTTGCATTCCCACCAACAGTGTAAGAGGGTTCCCTTTTCTCCACACCCTCTCCAACTCAGCACTGGGTCTGTGTTGTGGAGGAAAAAAGCTCCCCTTGTTCTTTGTGTTACTTGCACTGCCTCCCTGTGGGACGTTGTGGATCTGCATCCCTCTGCTGTGCTTTTACTGATGAAGTTGAATGACTGTGATGTGTTCCAGTTCAAAGCAAAAACTTTAAGAATTGCTGTGCTGGGACTTCCCTGGGGGTTCAGTGGCTAAGAATCCATTTTCACGATTCAGGGGGCCTGGGTCTGATCCCTGCTCAGGGAACTAGATTCTACACGCCACAGCTGAAGATCTTATGCCACAACACAGACCCAGTGCTGCCAAGTAACTACATGTTATAAAAAAAAAAAAAAAAAGAATCACTGTGCATTTCCATAAGCTCCCTTGCTCTTTCCTCCAAAGATGGGCTGCTTATTCGGCCTGGATCTCAAATGAAGAAGATACATGAAGCAATGCTAGTCAGAGCCACCCGCAACTTGCAGCTGACTTGTAACGTGTGTGCAAGCTCAGTAGTGTCTGACTGTTTTGAGATCCCATGGACTGTAGCCCACCAGGCTCCTCTGTCAGTGGAATTTCCCAGGCAAGAATACTGGAGTGGGTTGCCATTTCCTACTCCAGGAGATCTTCCCAACCCAGGGATAGAACCTGCGTCCCCTGTGTCTCCTGCATTGGCAGGTGGATTCTTTACCACTGAGCCATGTGGGAAATCCCAACATCCATCATAAGTGAGGAAATAAATCTTTGTTTTTTAAGCCACTGAGATTTGAGGGAAGTTCCTATCATGGTATTACCACAAGAAAAATGATTACCATAGCATTTTTTCTTCTTTCTGGAATGTTGCTGGCTTAGACTTTCCATCTCTACCAGGGTAATTTTTGGTGCATTTCATTCTCCAGAGGAAAATGTGAGTTTACAATGGAGGAATCATTTCATTTAGAATTACACATTTGTTTGCATGGCCTCTTGCTAAATAGTACAGTGACTTTAAATAATTTGCTTTCTCAGTTTATATTCCCCTTGTCATTACTTGTTCTCTCTAGTTGTGTTTTTTCTCCCTGCCCTCTCATTTTTTTCTTGAGTAGGTTAGAAAGTGGCTTATCTCTCTTTTAAGTTTTTTGAAGAAGTTAAAAAGTTTAAGAGCTTTATTGATATGCAATTCAATGAATAATATATAATATATATAATGCAATTCACCCATTCGAATTATACAGTTCAATGACTTTTTATGTTCAATATCCACTGAACAGTGCAGTTATCACCACAACCAATTTTGCATTTCATCACCCCTGAAATGAAGCCATACATTCCTTAGCACCCTGCACCAACTCACCCATCCCTCCCAGCCTTCAGTTCAGTTCATTTCAGTTCAGTCGCTCAGTCATGTCCGACTCTTTGCGACCCCATGAATCCCAGCATGCCAGGCCTTCCTGTCCATCACCATCTCCTGGAGTTCATTCAAATTCACGTCCATCGAGTCAGTGATGCCATCCAACCATCTCACCCTCCGTCGTCCCCTTTTCCTCCTGCCCCCAATCCCTCCCAACATCAGAGTCTTTTCCAATGAGTCAACTCTTCGCATGAGGTGGCCAAAGTACTGGGAGTTTCAGCTTTAGCATCAGTCCTTCCAAAGAACACCCAAGACTTATCTCCTTTAGAATGGACTGGTTGGATCTCCTTGCAGTCCAAGAGACTCTCAAGAGTCTTCTCCAACACCACAGTTCAAAAGCATCAATTCTTCGGTGTTCAGCTTTCTTCAAGTCCAACTCTCACATCCATACATGACCACTGGAAAAACCAAAGCCTTGACTAGACGGACCTTTGTTGGCAAAGTAATGTCTCTGCTTTTGAATATGCATTCTAGATTGGTCATAACTTTCCTTTCAAGGAGTAAGTGTCATTTATTTTTATTTATTTATTTATTTTACTAGCACCAACAAGCAACTTTATTTTTTTTTAATTTTATTTTATTTTTAAACTTTACAGTATTGTATTAGTTTTGCCAAATAGCGAAATGAATCCGCCACTGGTATACATGTATTCCCCATCCTGAACCCTCCTCCCTCCTCCCTCCCCATACCATCCCTCTGGGTTGTCCCAGTGCACCAGCCCCAAGCATCCAGTATCATGCATTGAACCTGGACTGGTGACTCGTTTCATACATGATATTATACATGTTTCAATGCCATTCTCCCAAATCTTCCCACCCTCTCCCTCTCCTACAGAGTCCATAAGACTGACATCAGTGTCTCTTTTGCTGTCTCGTACACAGGGTTATTGTTAACCATCTTTCTAAATTCCATATATATGCATTAGTATACTGTATTGGTGTTTTTCTTTCTGGCTTACTTCACTCTGTATAATAGGCTCCAGTTTCATCCACCTCATTAGAACTGATTCAAATGAATTCTTTATGTATACCTGTGGTGGATTCATTTTGATATTTGGCAAAACTAATACAATTATGTAAAGTTTAAAAATAAAATAAAATTTAAAAAATAATAAAATTAAATTAAAAAAAAATAAAGGCTGAGTAATACTCCATTGCGTATATGTACCACAGCTTTCTTATCCATTCATCTGCTGATGGACATCTAGGTTGCTTCCATGTCCTGGCTATTATAAACAGTGCTGCGATGAACATTGGGGTACATGTGTCTCTTTCCCTTCTGGTTTCCTCAGTGTGTATGCCCAGCAGTGGGATTGCTGGATTATAAGGCAGTTCTATTTCCAGTTTTTTAAGGACTCTCCACACTGTTCTCCATAGTGGCTGTACTAGTTTGCATTCCCACCAACAGTGTAAGAGGGTTCCCTTTTCTCCACATGCTCTCCAGCATTTATTGCTTCTAGACTTTTGGATCGCAGCCATTCTGACTGGCGTGAAATGGTACCTCATTGTGGTTTTGATTTGCATTTCTCTGATAATGAGTGATGTTGAGCATCTTTTCATGTGTTTGTTAGCCATCTGTATGTCTTCTTTGGAGAAATGTCTATTTAGTTCTTTGGCCTTTTTTTTGATTGGGTCATTTATTTTTCTGGAGTTGAGCTGTAGGAGTTGCTTGTATATTTTTGAGATTAGTTGTTTGTCAGTTGCTTCATTTGCTATTATTTTCTCCCATTCTGAAGGCTGCCTTTTCACCCTGTTAATACTTTCCTTTGTTGTGCAGAAGCTTTTAAGTTTTATTAGGTCCTATTTGTTTATTTTTGCTTTTATTTCCAATATTCTGGAAGGTGGGTCATAGAGGATCCTGCTGTGATGTATGTCGGAGAGTGTTTTGCCTATGTCTCCTCTAGGAGTTTTATAGTTTCTGGTCTTACGTTTAGATCTTTAATCCATTTTGAGTTTATTTTTGTGTATGGTGTTAGAAAGTGTTCTAGTTTCATTCATTTACAAGTGGTTGACCAGATTTCCCAGCACCACTTGTTAAAGAGATTGTCTTTAATCCATTGTATATTCTTGCCTCTCAAGGAGTAAGTGTCTTTTAATTTCATGGCTGCAGTCACCATCTGCAGTGATTCTGGAGCCCCAAAAAATAAGTCTGACACTGTTTCCACTCTTTCCCCATCTATTTCCCATGAAGTGATGGGACCAGATGCCATGATCTTCGTTTTCTGAATGTTGAGCTTTAAGCCAATTTTTTCACTCTCCTCTTTCACTTTCATCAAGAGGCTTTTTAGTTCCTCTTCACTTTCTGCCATAAGGGTGGTGTCATCTGCATTTCTGAGGTTATTGATATTTCTCCCAGCAATCTTGATTCCAGCTTGTGCTTCTTCCAGCCCAGCGCTTCTCATGATGTACTCTGCATAGAAGTTAAATAAGCAGGGTGACAAATAGCCAATCACTAATTTGCTCTCTGTCTCTACAGATTTGCCTATTAGGATATTTCATGTAAACTGAATCACACAATACATTGTTCTTTGTATCTGGCTCCTTGCACTTAGTGTAATGTTTTCAAGATCCATGCATGGTGTTAGCATGTATGAGTGTTTCACTTCTTTTTATTGACAAACACTGATTGATTGTATGGATATGCCACATTTTATTAATCCATTCGCAGGCTCATGATCCTTTTCAGTTCAGTTCAGTTCAGTCGCTCAGTCGTGTCTGACTCTTTGCAACCCCATGAATTGCAGCACACCAGGCCTCCCTGTCCATCACCAACTCCCGGACTTCACTCAGACTCACATCCATCGAGTCAGTGATGCCATCAAGCCATCTCATCCTCTGTCGTCCCCTTCTCCTTCTGCCCCCAATCCCTCCTAGCATCAGAGTCTTTTCCAAACACTCACTCTTCTCATGAGGTGGCCAAAGTATTGGAGTTTCAGCTTCAGCATCAGTCCTTCCAAAGAACACCCAGGACTGATCTCCTTTAGAATGGACTGGTTGGATCTCCTTGCAGTCCAAGGGACTCTCAAGAGTCTTCTCCAACACCACAGTTCAAAAGCATCAATTCTTTGGCACTTGGCTTTCTTCACAGTCCAACTCTCACATCCATACATGACCACTGGAAAAACCATAGCCTTGACTAGACGGACCTTTGTTGGCAAAGTAATGTCTCTGCTTTTGAATATGCTATCTAGGTTGGTCATAACTTTCCTTCCAAGGAGTAAGCGTCTTTTAATTTCATGGCTGCAGTCACCATCTGCAGTGATTTTGGAGCCCCCCAAAATAAAGTCTGACACTGTTTCCACTGTTTCCCCATCTATTTCCCATGAAGTGATGGGCCGGATGCCATGATCTTTGTTTTCTGAATGTTGAGCTTTAAGCCAATTTTTTCACTCTCCTCTTTCATTTTCATCAAGAGGCTTTTGAGTTCCTCTTCACTTTCTGCCATAAGGGTGGTGTCATCTGCATTTCTGAGGTTATTGATATTTCTCCCAGCAGTCTTGATTCCAGCTTGTGCTTCTTCCAGCCCAGCATTTCTCATGATGTACTCCGCATAGAAGTTAAATGAGCAGGGTGACAATATACAGTCTTGACATACTCCTTTTCCTATTTGGAACCAGTCTGTTGTTCCATGTCCAGTTCTAACTGTTGCTTCCTGACCTGCATATCGGTTTCTCAAGAGGCAGGTCAGGTGGTCTGGTATTCCTATCTCTTGAAGAATTTTCCACAGTTGATTGTGATCCACACAGTCAAAGGCTTTGGCATACTCAATAAAGCAGAAATAGATGTTTTTCTGGAACTCTCTTCCTTTTTCCATGATCCAGCAGATGTTGGCAATTTGATGTCTGGTTCCTCTACCTTTTCTAAAACCAGCTTGAACATCTGGAAGTTCACGGTTCACGTATTGCTGAAGCCTGGTTTGTAGAATTATGAGCATTACTTTACTAGCATGCACTCAATATGCCAGCAAATTTGACAATTCATTCCAATCCCAAAGATCCTTTTCAGATTTGGTCTATTATGAATAATGCTGCAATGAACATTTGCGCACACGTTTTTGTGTGGACATATGTTTTCATTTCTCTTGGGTATATACCTGAGAGTGATATTGCTGGGTCATATGAAAATTCTTCGTTTAGCCTTTTGAGAAACTTCCAGACTGTTTTGCAAAGGGAAAGAACTGTTTTACATTCCCATGAACAGTTTTTAAGGACCCCAATTTCTCCATATCTTTGACAACACTTGTTATCCTATTTATTGATTTTAGTCATCCTAGAGGATGTGACGTGCTATCTTGTGGTTTTGATGTGTATTACCTTGAAGCCCAATGGTATTGAACAGTTTTTGTATGCTTATTGCTCATTTGTATACCTTCTTTGGAGAAATGTCTATTAAGATCCTTTACTCGTTTTAAATTTGGGTTAATTTTCTTTCTATTATTAAAAGAACTGTAATTGTTCTTTTTATATTCTAGATAAAAAAAAATCTCTGGTCAGTGCTCACTTTGGCAGCACATATAGTAAAATTGGAATCATACAGAGAAGATTATCATGACCCCTGTGCGAGGAGGACACACAAATTTGTGAAATGTTTCATATTTTTAAAAAGATATCTATCCAGTATGGCAAAATAAATTGAAAATTGGCATAGTATGTCTTTGGAAAATGAAATATTATAAACTATTACATTTATTCACATATTCTTTAATTCCTGGATGATATATTAAGCACCTGCTGTTTATTCATTAATCCAATAAATGTTTATTAAGCCCCCACACAAAAATTTCTGATCAGATATATGATTGGCAAGAATTTTCTCCCATTCTGTGGATTGTCTTCTCACATCTTAATGGTGTACAAATGCTTAAAAAATTGATCTATGTTTACATATGGAAGGAAATATCCTAAAGGCAATCAGTCCTGAATATTCATTGGAAGGACTGATGCAGAAACTGAAACTCCAGGATTTTGGCCACCTGATTCGAAGAACTGACTCGTTTGAAAAGACCCTGATGCTGGGAAAGATTGAAGGGGGAGGAGAAGGGGACGACAGAGGATGAGATGGTTGGATGGCATCACCTACTCAATGGACATGAGTTTGGGTAAACTACGGGAATTGCTGATGGACAGGGAGGCCTGGCGTGCTGCAATCCATGGGGTTGCAAAGAGTTGGACCTGACTGAGCCACTGAACTGAACTGAACTGAACTGATCATATGGAGGAGTCCCATGATTGTCCAGCTGAGCCTATGAAAGGGGAAATAGATTTAATTTTGGAAGTATATTAAAAAGGTCACTTAGTGAACACAGGTAAGATAAAATCTGCAACCTTGTCTTTTTCAACAACAAAGGTGATGTTTTTCCCTCCTTCTGACTGACTGACTCCTTGTCTGACCCTCAGTTGGTTTCACACATGGGACAGGAACAGGGTTTTCATGTACTGGACCTCCTCAGGTACTGACATCACTTCCTACTCAAGTAGCTTGGTGTGCGTGCCTAGTAGCTCAGTCATGTCTGACTCTTTGTGACCCCATGGACTACAGCCCACCAGGCTTCTCTGTCCATGGGATTCTCCAGGCAAGAATGCTGGAGTGGGTTGTCATGCCCTCTTCCAGGAAATCTTCCTGACCCAGGGATTGAACCCAGGTCTCCTGCATTGCAAGCAGATTCTTTACTGGCTGAGCCTTCTGAACATACAGAATTAAGTTCTAGATCCTTTACTTTCCATTCCAGATATTTCGAATTTGGGTCTTAGTTCCCTTTCCAGCTTTTACCTCAGCCTGGAATCCCACCTCCACCGTATGCTCAAATCTCCAGCTCCCTAGCCCACTGACAAGATCCGCAGGTACATTTATATAGCCTAGAAAGCCTTCTTTTTCTGCCTCAGTCTGCTTTGTAGTAGAGGGGTGTGTGTGTGTGTGTGCATCCAACCAGATTTTGAGATTTTAGACAAAAGGGATTATGATTTCTTCTTTGTTGTTATAATAACTTGAGTTATCTTTCACATATTTGCTGCTGCTGCTGCTGCTGCTGCTAAGTCACTTCAGTCATGTCCGACTCTGTGCGACCCCATAGACAGAAGCCCACCAGGCTCCCCCATCCCTGGGATTCTCCAGGCAAGAACACTGGAGAGGGTTGCCATTTCCTTCTCCAATGCATGAAAGTGAAAAGTGAAAGGGAAGTCGCTCAGCCATGTCTGACTCTTAGTGACGCCATGGACTGCAGCCTACCAGGCTCCTCCATCCATTGGATTTTCCAGGCAAGAGTACTGGAGTGGGGTGCCATTGCCTTCTCCATTACACATATTTACTAAATAGCTATTTGATTATTAAATTGGTTTCTGGTGGAACAGATAATAGGGCTTTCCTGGTGACTCGAGTAGTAAAGAACTTGCCTGCCAATGCAAGAGATGTGGGTTTGATCGCTGAGTTGGGAAGATCTCCTGGAGGAAGAAATAGCAACCCACTCCAATGGCACCTATGGGGTTGCACAGAGTCGGACACGACTGAAGCAACTTAGCAGCAGCAGCAGCAGCAGCTAGTATTCTTGGTGGAAAATTCTATGGACAGAAGAGCCTGGCAGGATACAATCCATAGCGTCACAAAGAGTTGGACACAACCGGGCGACTGAACATGGACACACTAGAATAGATGATAGATTGTGTCTTCAGAATGTTGCCTTTGTACATGATAGACCAGGCCGGATGAAGTCTGGTGTCTGAGAGTGATTTGAAGGCAGCTGAACGGGAGATGTGGGGGAACCCTGAATCAAAATTGTATAGAATTTTAAAAGAGGCAGTTGTGTCTATCCCATTAAATTGAAATTTTTCTGAATTTAAGGATTATCGTTGTCTTATTTATCTAGCACTCTACCAGGTCCAGAGTTAGTACCTAATATCTGTGGAATGAATGAATGAAAGGTTCTAGACTTTCCTGTGAATACAGCTGAAGAAGAAACTACAACTAAAGAAATTTGGGACAGAACAGAATATAGAGAAATAAACCAAGAAATCTAGTTTAATTTCCTTAAACTGTTTCCTACACTTCCTAGAATATTGTATCTAGTAGATTTCAGTAAAAATGTTTAGTGTACATAGTATGTGATCAATACAAGTAAATTAAGATCATTCTTGTTTTTCTTCTCTAGAACTAAGAGACTGGCACCCTTAAGGATGGTGTAGAGTGAAATATGCTTAGAGAAGGTTAGTGGGTCTCATCCAAAGTTCCTTTCTCTGACTTCTGGGCTCATGGCAGGAGGGAACCAGAGCAGCGTCTTTGAGTTCCTCCTCTGGGGACTCTCTGAGCAGCCAGAGCAGCAGCACAGGCTCTTCCTGCTCTTCTTGTGGATGTACTTGGTCACGGTGGCTGGGAACCTACTCATCATCCTGGCCATTGGCACTGACACGCGTCTTCACACACCCATGTACTTCTTCCTCGCCAGCCTGTCTTGTGCAGACATCCTTTTCACCTCCACCACTGTCCCCAAGGCCCTGGTGAACATCCAGACCCAGAACAGGTCCATTTCTTATGTAGAATGCCTGACGCAGCTCTACTTTTTCTTGACATTTGGGGACATGGACATATTTCTCCTGGCTACAATGGCCTATGACCACTTTGTGGCCATCTGCCACCCTCTCCACTACGACATGGTCATGAGCCGCCGGTGTTGCATCATCCTGGTTACTGCCTGCTGGACCCTTACGAGTCTTGTTGCCATGACACACACATTCCTCATATTCCGACTTTCCTTCTGCTCTAAAAAGATCATTCCCGACTTCTTCTGTGATCTGGGACCCCTGATGAAGGTGTCTTGCTCTGACACTCAGGTCAATGAGCGTGTGCTCCTCTTCTTGGGGGGAGCAGTCATTTTAATCCCCTTTGGGCTCATTCTGGTCTCTTATATCCGCATTGTTTCAGCCATCCTCAGGGTCCCCTCTGCCCAAGGAAGGTACAAGGCCTTCTCTACCTGTGGAGCCCACCTTGCTGTTGTTGCCTTGTTCTTTGGGACTGTGATCAGGGCTTATCTGTGGCCCTCATCCTCTTCCTCCAGTTCAATAGAAGAGGATACGGCAGCTGCCGTCATGTACACAGTGGTGACTCCTCTGCTAAACCCCTTCATTTACAGCCTGCGGAACAAGGACATGCAGGGAGCCCTGGGGAGACTTCTCAGGGGCAAAGTCTCCTTCTCCTGTGGTCAGTGACTTTACAGAGAAACTGCAGGTGTCCTTTGTCCCCTCAGCGAGGAACATCACAGAAATTTCTACCTCAAGTGTCTCATTTCTAAATCCCACATATATACCTTATTGCCACTCACTTCCCTTGCCTCTCCACCATGAGTTTGATATTAATGAAGAAAATCAAGACTTTTCATCTTTCTTTAATCTGTTAAGAGTTGCTTTTTTTCATTTATTTTGCTTATAAAGTGACTTTTCACAGGAGTGAATGTCTTTTGCAATGTTCATAATTCTAAAAGTTTGCATAACCTCTTAAACTAATTTATCAAAAGTTGACCATTCACTTTGCTGTACAGAAGAAACTAACACAACATTGTAAAGCAGCTATATTCTTTTAAGAAAAAAGGTTGATCAATGAAGTCTTGGAAAGTAGTTCATGATCAAAATAGTAGCAAGTCAATATTGGGTGGCAAAGAGTTTATAACTTTCAGTGAACAAATATATTTTTTCCTATAAGAAGAGGAAATTACATAAATATTACATGAAGGTTATGAATCAAAAATCCTTGCAACCATTAGAACAAAGCTCTCAGCAGTGCAGGAATGATCTATGTTATTTTCAGTAAATAGGTTTATGAACAGTTTATAATGAGAAGATAAAGGAATCTTGTGTCCTCTCAAAGTTCTTTCTGTTGAAATGTGTGCCCTCTAGTCTCAGCCAAGACTGAATCAAAGACAGTTGGAACTTATGATTTTTATTTCTACAGCATAAAATTCACAAGTCCAGATGAAGACCAAGAGTGAATGCAGAGACATTGTCTAAAGTCAAGACCATGGAACAAATTCATCACAGTTTCCTAAGGAAAGTGAGTCCTGAGTGGTTCCCAGGCAACCTGGATCCTAACATAAGTACCTCCTTTTACTTTGTATAAGTCTAGTCTTCTCGTCTGTGGAATGAAATTATTGATATTTTCCTGCCTACTTAACCAGGATTTTGTAGGGAAAATGATAATGGTTTGGCTATTATAAGAGAGAAGCTCTAAATAATTGTAGCTTTAAGAAAATTGAAGGGAGAGAGTGGGATGATTTGGGAGAATGGCATTGAAACATGTATAATATCATATATGAAACGAATCGCCAGTCCAGGTTCGATGCAGGATACAGGATGCTTGGGATTGGTGCACTGGGATGACCCAGAGGGATGGTATGGGGAGGGAGGTGGGAGGGGGGTTCAGGATTGGGAGCACGTGTACAGCCGTGGTGGATTCATGTTGATGTATGGCAAAACCAATACAATATTGCAAAGTATTAGCTTCTAATTGAAATAAATAAATTAAAAAAAACTTTTTTAAATAAAAAGAAAATTGAGCATTTATTTTTCTCTTGTGTACTAATAAACAGTCTCATGATATGTTGGCTACATAATCATCATAGATCCAGGCTGCCTCTGTCTTGATTCTCTGCCAACTTTAAAAACTGGTTCCAGGGGATTTCCATGGTGGTCCAGTGGTTAAGACTCTGCACTCCCAATGCAGGGAGCCTAGGTTGGATCCCTGGTCAGGGAACTAGGTCCCACATGCCACATTTACAAGGTTCCACATGCCAAAACTGAGACCCAGTGCAGCCAAATACATAAATAAATTTTTTTTTTTAAAAGAATGACTCCATATTATGGTCCAAGGTGACTGTTAAACTTCTGCCAATAAGCCTTTATTTCAACCAACAGGAAAGAGGAAAGGTCAACTGGAGAACGCATGCACCTCTTCCCCTTATATCTTATCGGCCAGAACTTGATCACTTGGCCTCAACTGGCTACAGTTGAGCCTGGGAAATGTATTCATTATACTTGGTGTCCGTATGCCCTGCTAACAGTATATTAGTATGGAAGAAGCAAAAACCTGTATCAGGGGAAAATCAGCTACCTCTGCTACAATGGGGTGCCATGATGGCAGTTAAAAACCCTGCTAGCTCTGCGGGAGAAGGCAAGGGTGGGATAATTCAAGAGAATAGCATTGAAACATGTATATTATCATATGTGAAACAGATCACCAGCCCATATTCAATGCATGAGACAGGGTGCTCAGGCTGGTGCACTGGGATGACCCTGAGGGATGGGATGGGGAGGGAGGTGGGTGGGGGGTTCAGGATGGGGAACACATGTACACCCATCGTTGATTCATGTCAATGTATGGCAAAACCACCACAATATTGTAAAGTAATTAGCCTCCAATTAAAATAAATTAATCAATCGCAAAAAAAAAAAAAAAAAAAAACCCTGCTAGAAGGCAATGGCACCCCACTCCAGTACTCTTGCCTGGAAAATCCCATGGATGGAGGAGCCTGGTAGGCTGCAGTCCGTGGGGTTTCGAAGAGTAGGACACGATTGAGCGACTTCACTTTCACTTTTCACTTTCATGCACTGGAGAAGGAAATGGCAACCCACTCCAGTGTTCTTGCCTGGAGAATCCCAGGGACAGGGGAGCCTGGTGGGCTGCCGTCTCTGGGGTCGCACAGAGTCGGACACGACTGAAGCGACTTAGCAGCAGCAGCAGCATGAAGAGCTGATGAAAACAGGTGAGCACTCATTTGGTTACTCTCTAAATCTTTTAAGACTTTTGAAATACAAACTAAGATACTTTCTTCCTAGTGATCATAGAAGTTTTCCCCTGGAGTGGCAGAAATGAGAATGGCTGATAATTGTGTGGTGTCTGAGACATCCTTCTCTTATTAAGAAAGAACTACAGTTGAAAACAAATCACCTAAGTATCCAGAATAATAAGTTGGAGACAAAGCAAGAAGAGTAATCCTAAAGAGACAAGGAAGAGAAAAAAAGATAGTGAAAGAAATCAACAAAATAAAGAATTGCAAAACTGTATTCAACAAACTAAAAAGCTGTCACTGGAAAGATTGATAAATGGATTTTTAGCAAGACTGACCAAGAAAAAATAGGATAATACTGTGCACATTATTCCAATAAGTTACATAAAATAGGTCAATTTCCTGAAAGAAACTACAAAAGCTTACTCAGAAGAAAGATATAGCCTGAACTTCAGTGCTATTAAAGAAATTGTGTTTGTAGTTAAAACATTCTAATGAAAAACATCCAGTCTCAGGTGCTTTTGTTGGAGAACTAAAATGTTTAAAGAATAAATAATACAAATTCTACTCTGTCTTCTAGAAACAGAAAAGGAGAGGCCATTTTACAGCTACATTTATGAGGCAAACATTACATTGAAACCAAAACCAGACAAAGCTATTACTTTTTTAAAAAGAATACTGGAAATGAATATCCCTCATGATCACAGACACAAAAGTCCTAAGCAAAATACTATAAAGTAGAACTTAGCAAATTTATAGTTTTACTTAAAAAGAGAACCCCATGAACAGTATGAAAAGGCAAAATGATAGGATACTGAAAGAGGAACTTCCCAGGTCAGTAGGTGCCCAATATGCTACTGGAGATCAGTGGAGAAATAACTCCAGAAAGAATGAAGGGATGGAGCCAAAGCAAAAACAATACCCAGCTGTGGATGTGACTGGTGATAGAACCAAGGTCCGATGCTGTAAAGAGCAATATTGCATAGGAACCTGGAATGTTAGGTCCATGAATCAAGGCAAATTGGAAGTGGTCAAACAAAAGATGGCAAGAGTAAATGTCGATATTCTAGGAACAAGTGAACTAAAATGGACTGGAATGGGTGAATTTAACTCAGATGACCATTATATCCACTACTGCGGGCAGGAATCCCTCAGAAGAAATGGAGTAGCCATCATGGTCAACAAAAGAGTGCGAAATGCAGTACTTGGATGCAATCTCAAAAATGACAGAATGATTTCTGTTCGTTTCCAAGGCAAACCATTCAAAATCACAGTAATCCAAGTCTATGCCTCAACCAGTAACGCTGAAGAAGCTGAAGTTGAATGGTTCTATGAAGACCTACAAGACCTTTTAGAACTAACACCCCAAAAAGATGTTCTTTTCATTATAGGGGACTGGAATGCAAAAGTAGGAAGTCAAGAAACACCTGGAGTAACAGGCAAATTTGGCCTTGGAGCATGGAATGAAGCAGGGCAAAGACTAATAGAGTTTTGTCAAGAAAATGCACTGGTCATAGCAAACACCCTCTTCCAACAACACAAGAGAAGACTCTACAGGTGGACATCACCAGATGGTCAACACCAAAATCAGATTGATCATATTCTTTGCAGCCAAAGATGGAGAAGCTCTATACAGTCAACAAAAACAAGACCAGGAGCTGACTGTGGCTCAGATCATGAACTCCTTATTACCAAAATCAGACTTAAATTGAAGAAAGTAGGGAAAACCACTAGACCGTTCAGGTATGACCTAAATCAAATCCTTTATGATTATACAGTGGAAGTGAGAAATAGATTTAAGGGCCTAGATCTGATAGATAGAGTGCCTGATGAACTATGGACTGAGGTTCGTGACGTTGTACAGGAGACAGGGATCAAGACCATCTCCACGGAAAGAAAATGCAAAAAAGCAAAATGGCTGTCTGGGCAGGCCTTACAAATAGCTGTGAAAAGAAGAGAAGCGAAAAGCAAAGGAGAAAAGGAAAGATACAAGCATCTGAATGCAGAGTTCCAAAGAATAGCAAGAAGAGATAAGAAAGCCTTTCTCAGAGATCAATGCAAAGAAATAGAAGAAAACAAGAGAATGGCAAAGACTAGAGATCTCTTCAAGAAAATTAGAGATACCAAGGGAACATTTCATGCCAAGATGGGCTCAATAAAGGACAGAAATGGTATGGACCTAACAGAAGCAGAAGATATTAAGAAGAGGTGGCAAGAATACACAGAAGAACTGTACAAAAAAGATCTTCATGAACCAGATAATCACGATGGTGTGATCACTGACCTAGAGCCAGACATCCTGGAAAGTGAAGTCAAGTGGGCCTTAGAGAGCATCACTACGAACAAAGCTTGTGGAGGTGATGGAATTCCAGTGGAGCTATTTCAAATCCTGAAAGATGATGCTGTGAAAGTGCTGCAGGAAATATGCCAGCAAATTTGGAAAAGTCAGCAGTGGCCACAGGACTGGAAAAGGTCAGTTTTCATTCCAATAGAAAAGCAATTTCATTCCCAAGAAAAGCAATGCCAAAGAATGCTCAAACTACTGCACAATTGTACTCATCTCACACACTAGTAAAGTAATGCTCAAGATTCTCCAAGCCAGGCTTCAGCAATACATGAACCGTGAACTTCCTGATGTTCAAGCTGGTTTTAGAAAAGGCAGAGGAACCAGAGATCAAATTGCCAACATCTGCTGGATCATGGAAAAAGCAAGAGAGTTCCAGAAAAACATCTATTTCTGCTTTATTAACTATGCCAAAGCCTTTGACTGTGTGGATCACAATAAACTGTGGAAAATTCTGAAAGAGATGGGAATACCAGACCACCTGACCTGCCTCTTGAGAAATCTGTATGCAGGTCAGCAAGCAACAGTTAGACTGGACATGGAACAACAGACTGGTTCCAAATAGGAAAAGGAGTATGTCAAGGCTGTATATTGTCACCCTGCTTATTTAACTTATATGAAGAGTACATCATGAGAAGTGCTGAGCTGGAAGAAACACAAGCTGGAATCAAGATTGCCGGGAGAAATATCAATAACCTCAAATATGCAGATGACACCACCCTTATGGCAGAAAGTGAAGAGGAACTAAAGAGCCTCTTGATGAAAGTGAAAGAGGAGAGTGAAAAAGTTGGCTTAAAGCTCAACATTCAGAAAACGAAGATCATGGCATCCGGCTCATCACTTCATGGGAAATAGATGGGGAAACAGTGGAAACAGTGTCAGACTTTATTTTCTGGGGCTCCAAAATCACTGCAGATGGTGACTGCAGCCATGAAATTAAAAGATGCTTACTCCTTGGAAGGAAAGTTATGACCAACCTAGACAGCATATTCAAAAGCAGAGACATTACTTTGTCAACAAAGGTCCATCTAGTCAAGGCTATGGTTTTTCCTGTGGTGGTGTATGGATGTGAGAGTTGGACTGTGAAGAAGGCTGAGCACTGAAGAATTGATGCATTTGAATTGTGGTGTTGGAGAAGACTCTTGAGAGTCCCTTGGACTGCAAGGAGATCCAACCAGTCCATTCTGAAGGAGATCAGCCCTGGGATTTCTTTGGAGGGAATGATGCTGAAGCTGAAACTCCAATACTTTGGCCACTTCATGCGAAGAGTTGACTCATTGGAAAAGACTCTGATGCTAGGAGGGATTGAGGGCAGGAGGAGAAGGGGACGACAGAGGATGAGATGGCTGGATGGCATCACTGACTCAATGGATGTGAGTCTGAGTGAACTCCAGGAGTTGGTGATAGACAGGGAGGCCTGGCGTGCTGTAATTCATGGGGTCGCAAAGAGTCATACACGAATGAGCAACTGAACTGAACTGACCAAGTAGAGTTTATCCTCAGAATGTAAGGCACATTGAAAATTAAAAATTCAGTAATTTAATTCACCATACTGTAAGCTTTAAGAAGAGAAAATCCCATAGAATTATCTCAATAGGGGCAGAAAAAGTCTTTGACAATATTTGTCATTCATTCATGATAATAACTCTAGAAATAGGAGGGGATTTCCTGAACCTGATGAACAGCATCTTAAAAATGGCATCTTTTAAAATCTAAAGTAATATATTAATAGTGAAAGACCAAATGCTTTATTCTAAGACTGGAAACAGACAACAATGTCATCAATCATAGTTTCTATACAACATACTGGAAATCCTGGGCAGTGCAATAAGGCAAGAAAAAGAAGTCATACAATTGGAAAGGAAAAGTAAAACTGTCTCTATTGGCAGATAATATGATTGTCCATGTAGAAAATCCCAAGGAAACTGTAAACAGCTGATCTTGAGACAGTTATTAAAATGCTGACACTTTGTTCAGTAGGTATAAACCTTACTCAGGATGGTGAGGAAAGAAGGGAAGAAAAGCAAGGAAAAATGTGAAGAACTGTAGCTGTGACCCATTGATGTACCAATTGTTGCTTCACAACAAGCTGCAAAGAGAAATAGCAAGTCATTCAACTCATAAGTGAGTTTGGCACAGAGAATTTATTTAGAGGATTTGCAAAGGGAGACTGCACCTCAGAGTAATCCACAGAAGGGAGAAAGGAGCGGGAATTTTTCTGTCCACAGCCCTCCTAGCTTCTGTTTTCCATTGAAATTTCACCCACATGATGCTCTCTTCCTCTAACTATAGAGCATGTCATTTGGCCCCTCAGCACTTGAAGTTGGATTCTATGTCTGAGTCTTGACATTTCATCCAAGTCTGTAAGTTGATCTTAAATAGTTTGGCTGAACTCAGACTAGTTTGGCTTAGGACAAAGCCTTTCAAAAAGTTGAGGGAAGAGCTTCCAGGCAGGAGGAAAGCAAAGAAAAAAGCTCTGAGATGACAGAATTTTGTGAATTTGAGACCTGAAAGAAAGCCAAGGTGGCAGATGTTTTGGGAGCCAAAGAAAACGAATGACACTGGTTGAGGTTGCCGATTACATCTAGGAGCAAGGCCAGATAAGCATCTAGGCTGTTTTTCATTTTTCTAATTTTAATAGAACATTTTTGAAATGATTTAAGCCGGAAAGTGATCAGGTTTAATTTAAACATTAAGAGAAATACTCTGGTGAGTGTAAGAAATGGATTGGAAAGAGATAAAAGAAGCAGGGAGTGTCCATAGAGCAAGGAGAATGAATCATAAAAGTACTGTTAATGCAAAAGTTAAGGAACCTAATGGGCTTTCCTGGTGGTCCAGTGGTTGAGAATCCACCTGGCAATGCAGGGGACATGGGTTCAATCTCTGGTCCTGGAGGATTCCAGGCAACTCAGCCCACAGGCCACAACTACTGGGCCTGTGCTCTAGGCCTGTGCTCCACAACAAGAGGAGCCACCCCTCGCTGCAACTAGAGAAGGCCTGTGCACAGCAATGAAGACCCAGAGCAGCCAAAAATAAATAAAGCTTTAGAAAAAGAGAGAGAGACAATGAGATCTACTGCATAGTATTATTTATATATATAAACATTTGTTGTTGTTCTTTAGTCACTAAGTTGTGTCCGATTCTTTTGAGACCCCATGGATTGTAGCCCACCAGGCTCTACTGCCCATGGGATTCTCCAGGCAAGAATACTGGAGTGGCTTGCCATTTCCTTCTCCAGGGGATCTTCCCGACCCAGGGATGAAACCCACGTATCCTGTGTTATCAGGCTGATTCTTTACCACTGAGCCACCAGGAAAGCCCTGTATATAAATATACACACATGCAACATACAGACAAATAAAACATGTATTCTTTGAGGATATATGCATCCTTGAATGAGGATACATATGTGGGGGAAAAGTAAGGGAGTAGAAATTGGAGGTAATGAAAAACAATAAAGCCAGAGAGATGCTTTCCAAGGACCAGTGGGGATAATATTCATAACCTGAGGTATATGATTTACTCAACTGTGCACCCACAAAAACAAAAATCAAAACAACAGCAGCCACCCACTTCCCTACCCACTCTCCTCTTGGTGACCCATGTCTGGAAGGGGAAAGAGTGGAGATGGGGCCCCACTTTGCTTCAGAGGGTAACGATGACTTGCTGCTCTGAGGACTTCCAGGACCAGGTTCTCTGAGAGACCTTTGAAATAATCCAAACTTTTACTCACTAAGTGGAATGAACACAACTGCAGAGACCTTCCCTAGTAATTAATTCAGCATCTAAGCCAGGGAACCTGAAAGCTAGAGGAAGTAGAAGCTCCCTGGAGCCACATTAGTTAGGAAACAGTTGAGAGTATCAAGGCAGTCTCATAACTGATACTGCTGGGATGCACATGATGCAACGTCTCAGCCTAATTTCTCATTCCCTGGGGGGCTTCATGGAGCCAGATCCTGTCTCTGGGCTCCAAGAGAATCCAGGCTGAGAGGTCTTGCTATTTCCCCTTTGCATAAGTTCATGTCTTGATCCCAGGAAAGTTAGATACTAAACTTCTACCATGTCCGATACAGCTCTGTGCCCTCAGCTACCAGGGCAGGGGTGAACACCCATTCAGTTCAGTTCAGTTCAGTCACTCAGTCATGTCTGACTCTTCGTAACCCCATGAATCACAGCATGCCAGGCCTCCTTGTCCATCACCAACTCCCGGAGTTTACTCAGACTCACATCCATAGAGTCAGTGATGCCATCCAGCCATCTCATCCTCTGTCGTCCCCTTCTCCTCCTGCCCCCAGTCCCTCCCAGCATCAGATACTTTTCCAATGAGTCAACTCTTCCCATGAGGTGGCCAAAGTATTGGAGTTTCAGCTTCAGCATCATTCCCTCCAAAGAAATCCCAGGACTGATCTCCTTCAGAATGGACTGGTTGGATCTCCTTGCAGTCCAAGGGACTCTCAAGCGTCTTCTCCAACACCACAGTTCAAAAGCATCAATTCTTCAGCGCTCAGCCTTCTTCACAGTCCAACTCTCACATCCATACATGACCACTGGAAAAACCATAGCCTTGACTAGAAGGACCTTTGTTGGCAAAGTAATGTCTCTGCTTTTGAATATGCTATCTAGGTTGGTCATAACTTTCTTTCTTTCTTTTTTTTTTTAGGTCATATGAATGAAACAGTTTATTTGTATACCCTTTTAGAAAGGAGACATCTCATTTAAAATTACACATCTAAGAGTTTATACATTTCAACATATCTTCTAAGGAGTAAGCGTCTTTTAATTTCATGGCTGCAGTCACCATCTGCAGTGATTTTGGAGCCCCAAAAAATAAAGTCTGACACTGTTTCCACTGTTTCCCCATCTATTTCCCATAAAGTGATGGGACGGGATGCCATGATCTTCGTTTTCTGAATGTTGAGTTTTAAGCCAACTTTTTCACTCTCCTCTTTCACTTTCATCAAGAGGCTTTTGAGTTCCTCTTCACTTCCTGCCATAAGGGTGGTGTCATCTGCATATTTGAGGTTATTGATATTTCTCCCGGCAATCTTAATTCCAGCTTGTGTTTCTTCCAGCCCAGCACTTCTCATGATGTACTCTGCATATAAGTTAAATAAGCAGGGTGACAATATACAGCCTTGACGTACTCCTTTTCCTATTTGGAACCAGTCTGTTGTTCCATGTCCAGTTCTAACTGTTGCTTGCTGACCTGCATACAAGTTTCTCAAGAGGCAGGTCAGGCGGTCTGGTACTATCATATTTCCTAATTGATAGGCAGTTAGGCTCGTTTGATTTGATTATTATTTTTTAAATTAAAAAATTTTGTGATAACCACATGGCATAAAATTTACACTCTTGACCATTTATTTTTTTGTTTTAATTATTTTTTTAAATTGAAGGATATATAGTTCATGTCAATGTTATGTAAGTTACAGGTGTATGACAGTGATTCACAATTTTTAAAGGTTATAGTCCATTTATAGTTACTATAGAATATTGGCTATATCCCCTAGGCTGTATAGGCTCCTTTTATTTAAAAAAGTTATAAATAATATCATGACAAGTATATTTTTTAAAGCTGATTCCATTTTGGATGGTTTATTAGGATGTAAATCTTTAGAAGTGGAATTAGAGTATCAAATTATATCAACAGTAAGATTTTTTAATATCTTATTTTTAGTTGATCATTTTTATTTTTGACTGCCTCGGGTCTTCGTTGCGACACATTGGTCTTCTCTAGCTGCTGTGAGCTACTCTTCATTACTGTGCCTGGGTTTCTCACTGTGGTGGCTTCTCTTGTTGCAGACCATAGGTTCTAGGACATGTGGTCTCAGTAGTCATGGGGCATGGGCTTAGTCACCTCGAGGCATGTGGAATCTTCCCAGACCAGGGATCAAACCTGTGCCCCCTGTGTGGGCAGGTGAATTCTTAACCACTGAACCACCAGGGAAGTCCTAATATCCTATTTTTAAAATAATATTTATAAAATTAATAATGTACTGAATAAAATTAAGGCCTGATCTTAATAATTTGATACATACACCTACAGGGTTCTCTGATACTAAACAAACCTCTTGGATTTAGCAGAGCGTCAAAGACAGGGAGGGAAGTGGAAAAACTTTATAGTGAAAAAAAAGAGGGATAGTTTCAGGTGTGCCCTAGACTGGAGGTTGGTGGCAGAGGAAAGATAAAGGAAATGAGTACGGTAATTTTTTTCCTGTTTCCATATAGTGCTATCCAGAATCTCCCAATATTATGTTGAACAGTGGTGGTGTGAGTAAGCATTTTCTCAGTCCTGCTTTCAGAGAGAAGATGACAGAGGACTTCATATCCCATCTTAAATCCACAAAAATGTCCTTCCTGTTGTGACTGCAAATGGCCCTGGTTTCCCTCTGTGTTCTCTGGGCACTCTGAACTTCCTCTGCCGATTCTTCCTCTTACTCTGGACTGCCGTGTTGGTACTTCTGGTCTTCCTTTGACCTTGATTCTGTATCATCGTTCCCTCCTCACTCCCTGTTCTGTAGATGATCTCCTCTGTCTCCACAGCTCTAGATATTTTATATGTCCTGATGTCTTCCAAATTTAATCCACTATCCACTACCTTTTATATATCCACATACCCTCTTGTCATTCATCTCCCCTGCTCATCTATCAGGAGTTCAAACTCTTCCCCATATTAATCCATTATGCACCCATCCCCAGTTCCCTAAGTCAGAAATGGAGGGTCATCCTTGATTTTATTCTTTCTTGTATTTCCAGGATCCAGCCCAACACTGAAGCGTCATGATTTCACCGCCAAAAGTAGCTAAATCATTTCTCTTTCCTGCTTCCATCCTAGCTCAGGTCGTGTTCCCCACACGCCTGGGCCACTGCTTTGTTTGCTTCTGTTTCTGTCTGTCTTCAACCTGTTCTCCTCATGGCCACTAGAGTGATCCATTCAACCTAAGTTAAATCATCCCACTCCACTTGCTTAAAATACTCAAATGAATTCTCATTGAACTTATAATTTTAAGAAAAAACAGATTAAGCCAGACATACTGGCTTCATCTGCACATACGTAGCTCCCAGCCTCAACTTGTGTGACTCACAGCATGAGTAACACCAGCACTGACTCTCTGTCAGTCCTTGAATATACACTTTTGTGCCTTTGAAGATGCTGTGTCTTCTCTCTGGAGAGCTCTTTTTTCAACTCCCTGAGTAGCTCTCAGCCATCTGGTCTCAGCTTACATGTCTTTCAGAGAGACCCTGTGACCAACCAAACTAAGTATTGGATTGGCTGAAAAGTTCATTCAAGTTTTTTGTAAGATGGTGTGAAAAAACCCTAACGATTTTTTTTTGCAAATCCAGTAGTTGCTTGCTCCTCCCTCATTATTCTCTATTTCAGATTATAGCTTCCTTGGGGCATGCATCAGTTTGTGATTATTTTCCTTATCTCTTTACTGATCTTCAGGCTCCATGAAAGGAGGCAATCATGTTCATTTTGTTCATGGTGGTTTCCCAGCATCTAGCTCAATGCTTGCATCAATAAATAATACAACATAAATCAAGAAGAGAAGTAAGGAAGACAGAGTCCCAGGCACAACAAGCATAAATGGGGTTGGTTTTTGCTGAGAGGCTTTGGGCTGTTCCCAGAAAGGGGTTCAGGTTGTACTGACCAAATGACCTCAGGTTGTAAGGGCTTCAGCAGCAGGACAGAGGCCAACTATACAAACTGACTCCATGGGATGGCTAGGTGGTGGCGCTATGACAGCTGTGACCACATCATACTTTGACAAGTGGAAGGTGTGTTATTGTTAGATTTGAAAAGTAGGAGGCGGTGAGAGGCGGGTAGCTAGAGCAATTCCATAAATCAATCATGGCCCATCAGTGGAACCGGGGACATGCCTGAAATCACTCATACTCTCCTCCAGCAGCGTGTCTTTGGCATAACTCTACTCTGAGTGGTGACTCCAAACTGAGTCCTGTTTGTAACTACCAACTGTGGTGCAGTGCTAAAGAATCTGCCTGCCAACGCAGGAGATGCTGGAGACGTGGGTTCTATCCCTGGGTTGGGAAGATCCCCTGGAGAAAAAAGTGGCAACCCATTCCAGTATTGTTGCCTTGAAAATTCCATGGACAGAGGAGGGAGCCTGGCAGGTTGCAGAATATGGGGTCATAAAGAGTCAGACCCAACTATGCATGTGTACATTTGAGAATGAAGACATTTTGCTTGAAATCTGTTTGAAGATAGCTCCCCATCAAAGTGGAGATGCAAAGACAGGACAAGGTGTTGTCTGGTCAGAGATGTTAAAAATCCAGTTCCTCTATGGAGAGGGTATGGAGGCAATAAATAGGCTTGTTTGAATCTAAAAATCCTTTCAGTTCTGAGTCAGTGGTGCTAACAGTTTGGTCAGATAGGGGATAGACTGAGGGATCTATGGTTTGTGAGATCCAAGCTCATCTTATCACCTAAAATAGGGAGAGCGAAGGAGGGAGGAAGGAGTATATAGGGGAGGAGACAAAGTGAGATAAGAGAGGGAATAAGAGTCTGGCTTATTCCTTGTAAATAAGGCTCATTTCCCAAGACCCTGGCTTGTTGGGAAAATTACTCATGCTCATCTGAAGAAACTGTATTGGAATTGCTTCCTTGGAGGCTTCCCCAAACTGATAAATAGACCTGACACAGCCTGACTTAGGCCCTTCCTTCCTGATGCTCAGCCCTGTTTCCCCAGCCTCATTGGAGCACCTACAGCCTTATATTCTGTCTCCTGTATTAGAGGACCAAAGTTCCAGGTACGAGTTCCCTTGCTTTTCACTTTACCCTGTTCCAGCCCCGAGTACTACAGTTTTACTTAAGATCCTTTATGTCCTGACTGTGAGTTTTCATAGCAGAAACGTTGGCAGCACGACCAGTGAACTCTGAGACCAGCACAGAGCAGGGGATAAGGACGACCCCCTCATTCTCTCTCTCCCTCTCTTTCTCTCCTGTTTTAAAATCTTCTTCCTTCTCCATTTGCTGTCTCCTACAAGCATTTGGAAAGTCTTCATATACTCTAATCCCTTCATGTTTGTTGATAGTTTAGTCACTAAGTCATGTCTGACTCTTTTGTGACCCTGTGGACTGTAGCCTGTCAGGCTCCTCGGTCCAGGGGATTTCCCAGGCAAGAATACTGGTGTGGGTTGCCATTTCTTTCTCCAGGGGATCTTCCTGCCCCAGGGATCAAACATGTGTCTTCTACATTAGCAGGCAGATTCTTTACCGCTGGGCCACCTAGGAAGCCCTTAATCCCTTCATATTTTAAAGTAATTAACAATCCTTCCAATCTTAATGCTCTGTAGTTTTCAACATTCTATCTCATGCTCTGTTGCATGTCATTCTTCAATCTGAAAGGGTTTATGAGTGAGATGAAAAGGGTTTATGAGTGAGATGAAAGGGCTTATGAGTGAGTGAAAAGGCTCAGAGAGGTTGTGTGCTGTCCTCTAGGTCACACAGCTGGGGAGCAACACAAGAGGTACTAACGGCCAGGTTTTCAAAATTCAGTTTGGAGCCCTTTTCCAAATCATGCCTACATTCTTTCTGCTGAGTCACACTGCAGAGGGATTTGTGTGTTTAAGGCCATCTCAGTTCCATTCAGTTCAGTCGCTCAGTTGTGTTCAACTCTTTGTGACCCCATGGACTGCAGCATGCCAGGCTTTCCTGTCATCACCAACTCCCTGGGCTTGCTCAGACTCATGTCCATTGAGTCAGTGATGCCATCCAACCATCTTATCCTCAGTCGTCCCCTTCTCCTCCCACCTTTAATCTTTCCCAGCATCAGAGTCTTTTCAAATGAGTCAGTTCTTCTCATCAGGTGGCCGCAGTATTGGAGCTTCAGCTTCAACATCAGCCCTTCCAATGAATATTCAGGACTGATTTCCTTTAGGATGGACTGATTTGATTTCCTTGCAGTCCAAGGGGCTCTCAAGAGTCTTCTCCAACACCACAGTTTAAAAGCATCAATTCTTGGTACTCTCTTTCTTTACAGTCCATCTCTCACATCCATACATGACTACTGGAAAAGATCATATTTTTGACTATACAGACTTGTGTTGGCAAAGTAATGTCTCTCCTTTTTAGTATGCTGTCTAGGTTGGTCATAACTTTCCTTCCAAGGAGTAAGCGTCTTTTAATTTCATGGCTGCAGTCACCATCTGCAGTGATTTTGGAGCCCAAGAAAATAAAGTTTGTCATGTTTCTCTTGTCTCCCCATCTATTTGCCATGAAGTGATGGGACCGGATGCCATGATCTTAGTTTTTTGAATGTTGAATTTCAAGCCAACTTTTTCACTCTTCCTCTTTCCCTTTCATCAAGAGGCTCTTCAGTTCCTCTTTGCTTCCATCTGGCCACTGACTTTTACAGGCTCAGAGCAGTTTTTTCCAAAATGTGGAATCAAAATCACAGGGTGATTGCTAAAAAAGAACTTGATTCTCAGAACAGACCTACTGAATCATCTCAAGAAAGGGCATGTGTACTTCCTTTATAATTTATGTTTTAAAAATTTTTTGGTCACACTGTGGAGGCATGTGGGATCTTAGTTCCCCCACCAGGGGTCAAACCCATGCCCCCTGTGTTAGAAGCACGAAGTCTTTAACCCCTGGACTGCCAGGGAAGTCCCTGAACCTGTTTTGTTATTTTTTAAAATGAGAATTGCAGGTGATTCTGATGCGTGTCAAAGTGTGGGGGACACTTGCCTTGAGGACAAGAAAGTAGATGGGCCAGTGTCCTGGAGTGTCCTCTGGCTTTTCCCAGCCCATTACCTACCTCCCACCCATACTTCTTTCAGGAGAGCTCTCAGCGCCAGGACCCAGCTGGTTAGAGAAGGGCTCAGCCAGTGCTGAGCACTTGATTTATTTCCTTGTTTCTCTTCCTCATAACAGCAACACTGAGCAGGTATCGCTAGTGTCAAGTAGGGGTAAACTGCAGATTTTCTATTTTATTGTGTAAGAGCAAACTGAAATTTTAATTTATCAGTTGTTACAAACTTTCCATATATAAATGAAAAAATTTAAACATCATTATTTATGATAGATTCAGAGTTTTCCACTGATTTAATGGATTATATACTTTAAAAAATAACTTTATTGAGATATAAACCAATACCCCTAAAATTCACCCATTTATTTACCATATGTAAAATAGATGGCAAGTGGGAATTTGCTGTGTGACACAGAGAACTCAGCCTAGTGCTTTGTGACAACCTGGAGGGGTGGGGGATGCGAGGGGAGTTCAAGAGGCAGGGGGGAACATATGTATGCCTGTGACTGATTAATGTTGATGATGTATTTTAAAATTTTTTTACTGTGGTAAAACTCACGTAGTATAAATCATACTATATTAATCATATTTAACTGTACAGTTCAGTGGCACTAAGTACATTCACATTGCTGTGCAACTCTCACTACCATTTATCTCCCGAATTTTTCACCTTCCTGACCTGAAAGTCTGTCCCCTGTAAGCACTCACTTCCCATTCCCAATCTCCACCTCCCCATCCCCCCAATCCCTTGCATCTACCAGTGTACTTTCTGACACTATGAATTTGCCTTTTCTAAGTGTCTCATGTAAGTAGAATCAAACAGTATTTGTCTGCACTTAATGTATATTGGAAATCATCAAATTCACCCATTTAAAGCACACAATTGAATGGTTTTAATATATTTACAGAATTATACAACCATCATCACAATCTAACTTGAGAACATTTTCATCACTCCCATAGCCATTCAGTCACTCCTATTTCTCTCTTGCTGGAAACCACAAGTCTCTTTCTGTTCCTGTGTACTTAGTCCCTTAGTCGTGTCCTACTCTCTGTGACCCCAGGGACTGTAGACCACCAGGCTCCTCTGCTCATGAAATTTTCCAGGGAAGAACACTGGAGTGGGTTGCCATTTCCTAGGTATTCTGTAATTTTTAAGGAAAACCTCTAATGTTGAATGTTTATGTTGTTTCTACATTTTTACTCTTGTTAACAAGGCTCTGATGAACCTCTAAGATAGTACAGTTTTTTACATTTTGTCTGATTATATATGGATGTGAGAGTTGGACTGTGAAGAAAGCTGAGCGCTGAAGAATTGATGCCTTTGAACTGTGGTGTTGGAGAAGACTCTGGAGAGTCCCTTGGACTGCAAGGAGCTCCAACCAGTCCATTCTGAAGGAGATCAGCCCTGGGATTTCTTTGGAAGGAATGATGCTAAAGCTGAAACTCCAGTACTTTGGCCACCTGATGCGAAGAGTTGACTCATTGGAAAAGACTCTGATGCTGGGAGAGATTGGGGGCAGGAGGAGAAGGGGAAGACAGAGGATGAGATGGCTGGATGGCATCACTGACTCGATGGACGTGAGTCTGAGTGAACTCCAGGAGATGGTGATGGACAGGGAGGCCCGGAGTGCTACGATTCATGGGGTCGCAAAGAGTCAGACACGACTGAGCAACTGAACTGAACTGAACTGAACTGATTCTTAAGATGAACTTCTAGTACTAGAATTTTTTTTAGTAAAAAGCATGTCCTTTCTGTTTATTTCCAAAGTTACAAAATGACAGAGTTGAGCATGTATTTTTCTCTTGTTTGGTATACATGAAAAAATACTCAGTTATATGGAGAAAATATTTTTCAAGAACAACAGTGTGTGTGTGTGAATACGGATCTTTATAGCATGTGTCTATGATCTTCAAGAAATATAAAATTAAATTTATAAAAAAGTGGAAGACCAAGGACAAGCAGTCTGACATTTGCTTCAACGTTTGGCACTATTATAATAATTTCTAGCATAAAAATCAGAAGTTCTTGGATCTCAAGTATCTTCAATAACTGTCAGTATAATTTATGACTATTATCCTTGCTTCCCTGAGACCTTTCTTGGCTCTGTTTCTAAAGTTCTGTCTAGCTCCACTGAATGTTCACTCCAGCACCAGTACCACCCTGCTTTTCTGTTTGACAGAAAAAATGTTCTCTTTCTAGCATTCTTCTCGACATTGTCCAAATTTATTTTTAAAATATTTTTATTTATTTCTTTGGCTGTGCTGGGACTTAGTTGTGGCATGTGGGATCTAGTTTCCTGAACAGGGATCCAACTGCATTGGGAGCTCAGAGTCTTAGGTCCATCTCTGAGCTGGACCACCAGGGAAGTCTCTCATGTTTATTTTTAGATGAAACTTTAAATAGTCATTGTTTCCAGGAAGTCCTGTTATGATTTTGACTTGGATAGGTTAAATAAATCTTAGATTAATTCAGGAGAATACACACATGTGCAATACTTCATCTTTATATCAAAAAAATTAGTGAGTTTATCCATTTATTATTTAAATAGAGAAATGGAGAATTGAAAAGGGAAAGTCGTGTCTGACTCCTTTTGACCCCATGGACTGCCCATAGAATTCTCCAGGCAAGAATGCTGGAGTGGGTTGCCATTCCCTTCTCCAGGGGAAGAATTGGAAGGTCCTGCTCAATTCTTATTAACATCTTAAAGCTTAGATTATTTTGCTGATAATGTCATTGTTCACACTGTATTCTCACCAGATAACTGTTTACCTATATATAATAACAGTAATAGGCAATATTTATTGTATGTCCACTACATGCTAATACTTTGTGTTCAGCACTTTATTCCTTAATTTTACCCTTACCACAACTCATTATTTACAGGGGAATGCTAGTGTGAAAGAGCTCAGGTAACTGGCCTGAGGTTTCATAGTGAGTGACAAAGCTCAGATAATGAGTTCCAGCATCTGAAATATTCATCTTAAGTCTTAATAACTGCACTCTAGGTGGACTTACTGGGCCCACTGTTAGTTTTGAGGTCTATTCATTCATTGCGTGATTGGCCACTTTACTGACGCTGATTTTTATTTCCAATGACATTTCAGTTGATTGTCTTAGATTTCCCCAATACATCATCCTATCAATGAAAATGATAATTTTTCCTTCTCCTTTCCAATATTTTTACTCTCTCCCTTTGTCCAGTTGTATAATAATCATTTCTTATAGTGCATAAGAAAGAAAGAAAGTAAAGTCACTCAGTCATGTCCGACTCTTTGCTACCCCATGAACTGTAGCCTACCAGGCTCCTCCATCCATGGGATTTTCCAGGCAAGAGTTCTGGAGTGGGTTGCCATTGCCTTCTCCAGGGGATCTTCCCAACCCAGGGACTGAACCCAGGTCTCCCGCATTGCAGGTAGAGGCTTTACTGTCTGAGCCCACCAGGGAAGCCCTTTTTATAGTGCATAACCTGTTTTAAATATTATTTTAAAATCTGTTCATCTTTGCACAGTGGCAGTATCATTGCCAATGAGGTTTATTTGAGGCGCAATTATTGTTAACTAAACATCTACTCAATATCATGATGTATTAACCTTTAAGCACTTCAAGAATGTGGTAAGATGGTAGAATTTAAAATAAGACATAGACATTATTCCTGTAATATTGAGTATGGCAGATAAGAAGTATAGCAGACCATACGACCCAGTAATCCCACTGCTGGGCATACACCCCGAGGAAACCAGAATTGAAAGAGACATGTGTACCCCAGTGTTCATCACAGCACTGTTTACAATAGCTAGGACATGGAAGCAACCTAGATGTCCATTGGCAGATGAATGGAAAAGAAAGCTGTAGTACATATACACAATGGAATATTACTCAGCTATTAAAAAGAATGCATTTGAATCAGTTCTGATGAGATGGATGAAACTGGAGCCTATTATACAGAGTGAAGTAAGTCAGAAAGAAAAATACCAATACAGTATATTAATGCATATATATGGAATTTAGGAAGATGGTAATGATGACCCTATATGTGAGACAGCAAAAGAGACACAGAGATAAAGAACAGACTTTTGGACTCTGTGGGAGAAGACGAGGGTGGGATGATGTGAGAGAATAGCATTTTTTTAATATAAATTTATTTATTTTAATTGGAGGTTAATTACTTTATAATATTGTATTGGTTTTGCCATACATCAACATGAATCTGCCACAGGTGTACACGTATAACATTGAAACATGTATATTACCATATGTGAAATAGATCGCCAGTCCAGGTTTGATGCATGAGACAGGGCGCATAGAGCCGGTGTACTGGGATGACCCTGAGGGGTGAAATGGGGAGGGGTTTTCAGGATGGGGAACACATGTACACCCATGGCTGATTTATGTCAATGTATGGCAAAAACCACTACAATATTGTAAACTAATTAGCCTCCAATTAAAGTAAATTAATTAATTAAAAAAAAAGAAGTATGGCAGAGAAGAAGTCAATCCTGAAGGAAATCAGCCCTGAATGTTCACTGGAAGGACTGATGCTGAAGCTGAAGCTCCAATACTTTGGCCACCTGATCCAAAGAACTGACTCATTGGAAAAGACCCTGATGCTGGGAAAGATTGAAGGCGAGAGGAGAAGGGGACAACAGAGGATGAGATGGTTGGATGGCATCACTGACTGGATGGACATGAGTTTGAGTAAGCTCTGAGAGTTGGTGATGGACAGGGAAGCCTGGCGTGCTGCAGTCCATGGGGTCACAAAGAGTCAGACATGACTGAGTGACTGAACTGAACTGAACTGAGAAGAAGTTGCTGGAATGACTAGAAGTTACACATTGTCCATGTTATATGTTTATGCCTGTTATTACTTTGTTGAAAATCTGTATTAAAATATTATAAAATTTAATTCAAGATATTTTAATGCCAAGAGAATAGTTGATCTTGTGTATGTGAATGCCCTTGTTTAACAGAAGTAACAGTAACCAAACATTTGTTGGTGATGATGTTGCAGACAGTTGGAGAAATGCATGGAGGCAACCAGAGTGGAGTCTCAGAGTTCCTCCGCCTGGGGATCTCAGAGAATCCTGAGCAGCAGCGGGTCCTGTTTTGGATGTTCCTGTCCATGTACCTGGTCACAGTGGTGGGAAATGTGCTCATCATTCTGGCCATTGGCTCTGACTCCCGCCTGCACACTCCCATGTACTTCTTCCTGGCCAACCTCTGCTTCACAGACCTCTTCTTCGTCACCAAGAGAATCCCCAAGATGGTGGTAAACCTTCAGTCTCAGAACAAAGCCATCTCATACGGAGGGTGTGTGACTCAGCTCTATTTCCTGGTCTCCTTGGTGGCTCTGGACAACCTCATCCTGGCCACGATGGCATATGACCGCTGTGTGGTCATCTGCCGCCCCCTCCACTACACCACGGCCATGAGCCCTGGGCTCTCATTTCACTCGTCACCTTGTGTTGGGCCCTCTCTGTCCTCTGTGGCCTCATCACACCCTCCTCATGACCAATGTGACCTTCTGAGGTCCTGGAGGATCCGCTACATCTTCTGTGAGATGGACGTCCTACTGAGGCTCGCCTGTTCTAACATTCACATCACTCACACAGTGTTGATTGTCACAGGCTGCTTCATCTTCCTCACCCCTTGAGGGTTCATGACCATGTCCTGTGTCTGGATTGTCAGCACCATCCTCCAGATACCTTCAGCGTCTGGGAAGCACAAAGCTTTCTCCACCCGTGCCTCCCACTTGGCTGTGGTCTCCCTCTTCTGTGGGACACTTGGTATGGTATATCTGCAGCCCCTCAAAACCCACTACATGAAGGATTCAGTAGCCCCAGTGATGTATGCTGTGGTGACCCCCATGATGAACCCTTTCATCTACAGCCTGAGGATCAAGGCCATCCATGGGGCACTGGGAAGACTCCTCTTAGGGAAAGCCTTCCAGAGGTTGGCATGAGGTAATCTGGGCATTGAAGTGGAGATTTCTTCAATTCATGTACAAGGTGTTATCCTATGGAGGACACAGGAGTGATCGGAACACACTTGTTATTTAGTCACTAAGTCGTGTCTGACCCTTTTACGACCCCATGCACTGTAGCCCACCAGGCTCCTCTGTCCATGGGATTTGCCAGGCAAGAACAGTGGAGCAGATTGCCATTTCCTTCTTCAGGGAATCTTCCCGACCCAGGGACTGAACCTGAGTCTCCTGCACTCCCAGCTGAATTCTTTATCACTGAGCTGCTTGGGAAGCCCCATGAGAGCATAGATCCAGCTCAAAATGAGCTCATACCTCTGTGGTGACGAAAAGACACCTATGTGTAACCAGTGTCCCCAGACCTCATCCACCTTGGCAATAAATAAGGTCATGTTAACACTAATACTCAGAGAAGGCAATGGCACCCCACTCCAGTACTCTTGCCTGGACGGTCCCATGGGTGGAGGAGCCTGGTGGGCTGCAGTCCATGGGGTCACTAGGAGTTGGACACGACTGAGCGACTTCACTTTCACTTTTCACTTTAATGCACTGGAGAAGGAAATGGCAACCCACTCCAGTGTTCTTGCCTGGAGAAACCCAGGGACAGGGGAGCCTGGTGGGCTACTGTCTATGGGGTCACACAGAGTCGGACACGACTGAAGTGACTTAGCATAGCATAACACTAATACTAAAATTTTGCAGGATCAAAGTCTTCAACTTATCTGACCATAGGACCACAGTGCCACCGTCCCAGTCTTTCATAATATACCCAGTTGTGGCCTGGAGAGGGGACTCTCTAGAACACTCTTGGTCTTGAGCTGTGACAGGCTCTTGGGACCTGCTGCCTGTGAGCCATTTGGAGACACCTGCATTACCCCCACTGCAGGTGCCCTGGGTGAGGCTATCCATTCCCTGGGCTCTGCATTTCACTCCTCATCTTGTGTTGGGTGCTCTCTGTCCTCTATGGTCTCATTCACACCCTCCTCATCCACATCAGCATTGCTCTCTCAGACCTCAAAGCAATACTGACTGTGGCTTTCTCCTATTTTCCTTTTCCCTGTGGAGAGACCTCATCCCTGAGCAGCCCACCCTATTCTGTGTTATGCCAGCTCCTCACTCCATGGTCCCACCTCTCCTTGCAACCACTCTACCCTGCATTCCAAGCAAAATGTTCAAGCGTGATCAGCACATGCTCATGGACAGGATTGGTGGTGGAAGCAGAAGTGGGGGAGGTAATTGTGAGACCCTATCTCTACTTGGTTCCACCAGCCTAGTGTCAAGTGCAATGGATAGAAAAGGAGAAGTTACTGATGAGAAGATGAGTCCCTGGGTTCTGGGAGTGTGAAAGAGGGAGCAGTCCTTTACAGATGAATCAGCAGAGCCAGAACTGACCTAGACGTTGAGAGACAGGGAGAGTTGAATTGATCTGAGGTTCAGTTCATTCCACTGATAATGACTGAATGCCTATTAGTGGCTTAGACTCTTTTACAAACATGAATCAGGAGCTCATGATGGACCAAGGAGGGAGGCTACCTTATTTCTGTGTCTGAAGGCAGTGGTTATGCTCTGAGCATGTGGGTTGGGGAGAAGGAGGAGGAAGACTCGCCTGGCTTGTTAGTGATGGGGAATTCAGGGAGGGCCTCCTTGAGATGGTAAAAGCTGAGCTCAGAATTAAGGCATGCTGATGAGTCGAAAAGTGAGTAGAGCAAGGCAAGATAAGATCACTGGGTGAATGGTATGGGGGGAAGTATTTGTCTTTGGAGCAGATAGCCAAGCTCTCACACCCTGTGAGTGTAGCAGAGCCAGTCTGGAGGAATAAAGACTCCTCTTCTTTCCTGGCAAGGACTCAGCCAATGAAAACCCATAGATCCTTTGTTGACCACAGCCCTCTTAACTTCCCTTTTCCCTCTATGAAAGTTGCGAGGTCTTTTCTCTAGTTACAACAAGTGAGAGCTACTGGTTTCAGTGCCCAGGTTTCTCATTGTGGTCACTTCAGTTGTGGGGCACAGGCTCTAGGGCATGTGGACTTCAGTAGTTGGGGCACATGGGCTCAGTAGTGGCAGTTCCTGGGCTTAGTTGCTCCACGGCATATGGGATCTTCCCGGACCAGGGATCGAACTGGTTATTCCTGCTTTGGCAGTCAGGTTCTTTAGCACTGAGCCACCAGGGAAGCCCCCCTCCTTGGTCGTGAGCTCCACAAGGTTTCCAGTCTCCTACCTGGATCCCAAATCCCCACAAAGTCACTTTTGTCGGCAAGTGTGTGTGTGTGTGTGTGTGTGTGTGTGTGTGTGTGTGCACTCTATCAAGCCTATTTGTAACTCCATAGACCGTAGCCCGCCAGGTGCTTCTGTCCATGGAATTCTCTAGGCAAGATGCTAGAGTGGGTTGCCATTTCCTCCTCCAGGGGATCTTCCCGGCCCAGGGATTGAACCCACATCTCTTGTGTCTCTTGCATTGGCAGGTGGATTCTTTACCACTAGCGCCACCTGAGAAGCCCATTTTTGTCTGCATAAAGTGAAATGAAGTAAAAGTTGCTCAGTTGTGTCCAATTCTTTGTGACCCCATGGACTATACAGTCCATGGAATTCTCTAAGCCAGAATACTGGCGTGGGTAGCCTTTCCCATCTCCAGGGGATCTTCCCAAGCCAGGGATTGAAGCCAGATCTCCCACATTGCAGGCGGATTCTTTACCAGCTGAGCCACAAGGGAAGCCCAAGAATACTGGAGTGGGTAGCCTATCCCTACTCCAGCGGGTCTTCCTGACCCAGGAATTGAACCAGAGCTTCCTGCATTGCAGGCGGATCTGTTACCAACTGAGCTATCAGGGAAGCAGTACGTTTGTCTGCTTATAGCTGCTAAATGGTTGATGCTGAGGGCACACAAGCAGAGGACCTCCTATTTGCTTTCTTTCTCAGTCTTTCTTTATGGTTCTTTTCTAGTTCTCAGGAAGGAAGGCACCACATTTTAAGATGCCTAGGGTCAGGAACTGAGGCAGCCTCCAACCTCTGTCCAGTGAGGTCCTGAGGTCCTCAGTCCCCTAATCCGCAAGGAACTGAGTCCTACCAGTGACCATGTGAATGAATGTGGACGCCTTCACTTCCCCAGTCAGGCCTGGAGACAGTTACACCACTGGCTGATGGCTTGATCGTAGCCTTGCGAGAGGACTCAGTTCAAGTATTTTTGATGAAATTTAGCATCCATATTGAGAGGTTTTGTAAGTTTAAAATATACATGATTCTAAGGACAGTATGAAAAATAAGAATGTAAAATATCTCACTTATAGTTTCATAATATTGATTATATGTTGAGATAATAATGTTTTATATATATGAATAAAAGAAAATGAATCATATAAATTAATTTCACTTGCTTACTTTAGCTTTAAAATGGTCCCTGCTACAGACTCAGAAACAGTCTTGTCCCCATGAGGCTTCTAGAAAATTTTAATTATGTATATGGCTCAGATTAAGTTTCTATTGCGTGGCTCTGGATGATATCTTCTTCCTCCAAAAATTATTTATTTTTGCATCTATTAGGCACTAAGATTAGATCACTTTTGTTCAATCTGGACCTGAGCTGATTCAAAGCTGAGTTTTCATTGTTTGTGAAGGTTGGCCAGTTACGATTTCCTAACAAGCAATCCGGTGGAAAAGAAGGCTGCTGCTGCTGCTGCTTCTAAGTTGCTTCAGTCGTGTCCAACTCTGTTCAACCCCATAGACGGCAGCCAACCAGGCTCCCCGGTTCCTGGGAATCTCCAGGCAAGAACACTGGAGTGGGTTGCCATTTCCTTCTCTAATGCATGAAAGTGAAATGTGAAAGTGAAGGTGCTCAGTCATGTCCGACTCTCAGTGACCCCACCAGGTTCCTCCACCCAGGTGATTTTCCAGGCAAGAGTACTGGACTGGGGTGCCATTGCCTTCTCCAGAAAAGAGGGCAAAAGCTATCAAAATGCACTTCTTAAAGAAGAAATACAACTGGCCACTAAATATGTGAGAAGTTATCCAACTGCAGTTTTAACTGGAATTAAAGATCCAAATAAAAATACTGCCATTTCTCAACCTTCAGTTTGTAAAAATTAAAGATATTTATTTATAACAACCCTTTATGAAAGGGACGCAGTAAACAGACACTGTGATAACTTAGTGGATGTACACATTAGTGCTAAGTGTCATGGGGTAGATAAAGTGGTGGAGGTGGTGGTGGTAAAGCTCTCAAAATGTGTTCTGGACTCATCCTCATGAAAACGTTCACCTAGAAAATTATATCAAAGGTCATTTATGTGAAGAAACCTGGAGAGATGATCTCGTCCCAGTTCTTTATGGAACAAGTCCAGCCATAGAGAAGCACTTTCTAAGGTCACAGAACGGTGCTTACAGCCCACACTCATGGTTGTCATTCTCAATAATTTTTCCCCTTGAGAGAAGCTCATTCTCTTTAACCCCAAAGTGTCTGGAGACCCAAGAGTATCAGGAAAGAGACTGATTTCATCTGTGTTCTTTAGACTGTCATCAGGCGCTGCACCCAGAGGCAGGGAGGCTCTTGATTTTGACGGCCCAGTGGGGTTATGAAGGATGAAGCCTCAGCACACACATCTTCCCTCGCTCTTCTCATCTGTCAGTCCTGCCTCCTGTCTTTCTAGGATCATCTCTTAGGCAGAGGAAGCAGAAGAGGAATACCTAAACTGCCTTGTATCATTACACCTTCATCAAAACTTAAACTTTTCTTTTCCTGGTTGGGTGGGTGGGGCCCAACAGTAACATCAAAGGTGCTAGTTATTCCATGCCATATGCTAATAGGAAGTGATTCTATAGATGAATTTTATTCTCATCTCCCCTCCTATTCATTCTTCATTTTCTTGACACCCATCCTTGACCTCATCAGCATTCCTTAGGCATCTAGTCTGTTACCCTTAATTCTCTCATCCTTTCTCACCTCCCATCCTCTCATGACCTTTACCTAATTTCCATTTTTCTTTCTTACTACTTTTGTTCACCATGCTGTCCCATCCCTCCACATATCCTCATTTTCATCTTCAGTCCTCCACTCCCAAGCCTTTCTTACTTCTCACTCTCGTGCCTTTTCTTCTTGTTTTTATCTCAGCCTATTCTTCCAGTTACTTGACTCCAAAAGAGATTACAAAGAAGTCAAGCTCCAGGTGTAGCCATGGACAGTTATGGGAATGATAAAGTAGAGAAACATCAGAATTACCAGGACAGGGTAAGCAGTCTTTCCAAGGGAGGATGAAAAAAAGGTTACTAAACAATAATGGATGAACTGAATGCTGCCTGAACATCAAGATGAGGAAATTCTCTGTGTTGGAGCTGTACTGATGTGTTAACAGAAAGTTAGAAGTGTCACTCCTAGGGACTACATTTATGGATATTTTTTGAGCTAGGAGGTTTGGGAGAGAAAAGCAAGACTTTTGAGAAAGTTATTTTGGATATTCTACATGGAAAGTTCTAAGGAAATTACAGTAAAAATGCCTCTTTCAAAGACTTTATCATTTATATGAGGAAGGAGACATCAAAGAAGAAAGAGAGTAGAGGATGGAGACAGAATATTCCTTTTTTGATCTTAAGATATATCACAAATGCTCTAATTTCATTTTTATTTAGTGGGCTCTTTCTTTCTGTAGACTCAACCTGTGTTCTAGACATACTCTGGGATTCTTGTGTGGATTCTTGTGTGAAAAAAAGGAAGTAATTTTCTGGGAGGCAAAAGGCAAATAATAAAGTAGAATAATCCTTGGCACTGAGCCCACAATTTAGGACAGCATTCTGCAACCTGATCTAGAGGGAATCTCACATACCCACCAGAAGAAAACTTGATATTATTGGTTACTTAGGCTGTGGTTAACCAAATACCCTTCCCTGTTAGGACATTGCTATGCAAGACCTACCAGACCTCCAAGTCCTCAACTCTACCTGGAAAGTGAGCACAGCCAAAAGCAAAGTCACAACTTGCCCTGGGAACTTTCTCGGCAGAACCTAACTTCATATCCCCCCATTGTGCTTGTTTTTTCTCTACTGCACATATCACTATGTGATCTACCATGTAGGATGCTTGTTTATGCTTGATGATATTGTCTACCTTCATTAGAATGTGAGTTGTGTGAGTGCTCAGACTCCTATTTTGTTCATCAATGCCCCGGAAGAATGTCTAAGTCACAGAAGAATTGAATAAATACCTGTTGTATAAATGAATGAATGAATTCTGTAGGGTTTCTTTGCAGAACAAGCACACAACACAAATCTTCGGGTAGCAGAGCTAGGAAAATGGTTGTGAACCATTTTTCCAGGTTACTGCCCTCATGAAAAATTTCCCCCAACCCAGAAAAGGATGGACCCTACCACCCCTCATATCAGTGACCGCCTCCCTACAAGTACCCGCCACAGGGCACCCTGAACATCAGGGTTTCTAAGGCTGTAGATAAGTGGGTTCAGCATGGGATTGATAACTGTGTTGAAAACTCCAACTCCCTTATCCTTGTCTGAAGCCTCCTCTGAACCCAGGCGCATGTAGTTGAAGATACCAGTCCCATAGAAGAGGCAGACCACAGTGAGGTGGGATCCACACGTGGAGAAGGCTTTCTTCCTGCCCTCCGCTGAGCGGATTCGTAGAACCGCAGCTGCCACATGGATGTAGGAGCTGATGATGAGAACCACAGGTGTACCTGCCATTATGAAACCCACGCCAAAGAGCAGCAGCTCATTGAGCCTAGTGCTGGAGCAGGAGAGCTGGAAGAGCTGTGGGAGGTCACAGTAGAAGTGATTGACCTCGTTGGGACCACAGAAGTTAAGGGTGGTTAGGGCAATAGTGTGGGTCAGTGCATTGGTGAAGGCACAAGCCCAGGACACAACCACTAGTATCCTCTGGACCGTCTGGCTCATGCGAGTGCTGTAGGTGAGAGGTCGGCAGATGGCCAAGAATCGATCATAGGCCATGGCTGTCAACAGGAAGCAGTCCATCCCAGCCAGAAGGTGGAAGAAGAAGAGCTGGGAGAGGCAGCCTGCATAGGGAACTGTGCGCTTGTGGGACAGGAGACGGCCCAACATGGCAGGAACAGTGACGGTGATGCACCCAATGTCCAGCGCCGATAGATTCCCCAGGAAGAAGTACATGGGAGTGTGGAGTTTGGGTTCCACCAAGATGGCTGCCAGGATGCTGAGGTTGCCCCCGACAGTGACCAGGTAGGCAAAGAGGAAGAGTACGAAGACCATAGGCTGTAGATTGTCTGTTTCCACTAAGCCCAGTAAAATAAATTCAGTTACAGCTGTCCTGTTGGTTCTAGCTTCTGGCTGCATGAGTCTCTGTAAGGAAATGTCGCAGGAGTGGAAGTTTCGATCTACTTAATGTACTTATTCAACATAAACATTTTAAAACATGTATGTTCAGAGCCCCATGGTAAGTTCCTAGCTGTCTGGGTGATGGTTTTCCCACTCCCCAGGGTCACTTACACCTCACCCACTGACTTCCTTCATCCCTCCATGTCTTTACCCTGCTCTTGGCTGAGATGCCCCAAACCGCCAGAACTTTGTCCCTCCCATCTTCTCTCAGTTGAAAAATGTTAGAATACTTGGGGAAAAAAAATTCAGATAAAAGCAAACTTCCTCTTTGAATATAGTGAGACTAAAATGTAAATCCCCCAATTTACTCTGAGGGATCAGCCCAAACCAATGAACAGATTTCAAAATAGAAAAATTAATAGGGAAAAATTAATGATTTAAAGAGAAATATCTAGAAAGCATTTGAAAACACAACCTAGGTTCCAAGACTTCTAGAAATAATGACAATCAAGCCAACGTATGGCAAGAGTCAGAAAGAAGATACCCGTGACTGTGGCTATCAGGAACTCCAGACCTTTCTCCAAGGTGGGGGACATAGTCCAAAAAATAAAATAAAAAATTTTATGTCAATAAATTGCTAGTATTATTTGCTAGTATTGTTGCTCTTTAAGCCCTCACATTAGACTTTGAATAGTGGCTTATTTTAAAATAATTTATTCTTTTCATAGTATCGGCTACTAGCTTCTGGAATCAAAATTTTAAGCATGACCTGTGGATTGGTTGCTACTAGATGCCATTAGTTTTCTGCACAGCAAAATCACCCGTCTTGCACTTGGCCTTGTTTCAGGCATGGTGGACTGACCAGTAGCTCTAATGGCATGTGTGCATGCTCCATAGTGTACAGCTCTTTGTGACCTCTTGAACTGTAGCCGCTAGGCTCCTCTGTCCATGGGATTTCCCAAGCAAGAATACTGTCCCTATTATGCACCTGAAAATAGAGAACCAGATTGAGCTAAGTCTTTCAAATCTTATAATAAACTCTTGATAAAAAAAAAAAAACCATGTCTCTCTGTTGCCCATGGAATAAGCAGAGCCAGGGCTTCACTAAGAGTAACATTGTTTCCCTGGGCAGAATGCACTGGATCAGAGGCTGGGAAGTCAGAACAGAAGGGAAAGGGTGATGAGAGCCTGAGCTTGGGTGAAAATTGGATATGGTGATCTCTAAGATAGCCTTAAAATTCTGAGATCACATGATCGGTGAGATATGGGGATCATGTTCAGGCCTGATCATCATTGATGAAATTCATCATTGATGAAATTCATCATTGATAAATACAGATAGGCAAATCCCTGGATGGAGAGTAGTTCTTTTCATATATTATACTAAGGAGCAATGACCTGCTCTCTGTTTTTGCTTTGGGGTCCATTTTGACCCAAACATTGATTGTAACCCTGTGGTTTTCTAACCTCCTTTCTCATCCTGTTTTCTGTACCAGCGATGACTTCCTTCCAACTCCACGTGCCCAGGTATTTCAAGAGTTGACTGCAATGCTGACTTCTGAATGAATCCTCCCTGGAAACTTCTCCATCTCAAAAGGAGCTCTGTCTCTCATAAACTTCCACTACATATTATTTTATTGAACTTATTACAGTGTCCCTTCTAGCTAAGTTATTTTTCTATAGAGTATATCTCCCCTACTTCTCTGTAAGCTACTTGAGGACAAAAATATTAATACATGTTTGACTCAGTTTTGCAGTAACAGTACTTAGCACAATACTTCCCTTATGGTATATACTCAATACTTTTAAATAAATCAATGGATGAGTCAAGTGTTCATAGGATTTCAGAGAAAGAAAACATCAGTATGAGCTAGCGTTGTCATGGAAGCGTCTGACTGTACTGGAATCTGGGGCAGAATTTTGTGTGTGTGCATGCTTAGGCACTCAGTTGTATCCGGCTCTTTGCAATCCCACGGAGTGCAGCCCTCCAGGCTCCTGTCCATGGGATTCTCCAGGCAAGAATTTTATGGATTAGTATAGTTTAAGGAAGTTCCAGGGGCAGGTGCATGTGCAAGGTTGCTGCAAGGACTACTGATTTCTTTGGTTTTGATGGGACAAGCAGATAGAAATCTACCCTGACATGTTCCTTGTCATGTAAACCACTCATAATAATAAGGCCCTTAGGAGAGCTGTACCTTACAGACAAGCAAGTTATGGCCAGGCATAGAAGAGCAATAGAACAGCTGCTGACAACTCTCAGTTGGCTGGAGATGCAGCTTGTTTGAAATCAGTGGGATTCTGGGACGAACTCAGATCTTCCAGAGACATCTAGAGTGCCTTATGGGTATCATGCCCATCACTGAGGATTACCACTCTCAGGGCTTCATAATGAGCCTCGATTTCTCCCTACTGAGCCACGACAAACTCATACTCTGGAATTCCACCCAACTCCTCCAGATTCCAGTGATGAACAGTTCAGCAAAGCCTCTGACTGGAGTCAAGTTTCTGACTACCTGATGAAGTGGGTCCTGGGCAGCAAACTGGCCTCAGTGAATCCCCCTAATACTTACTCCTAAGAGTCGCGGGGGCTTCCATGGTAGCTCAGCTGGTAAAGAATCTGCCTGCAATGCAGGAGACCCCAATTGGATTTCTGGGTTGGGAAGATCCCGTAGAGAAGGGATAGGCTACCTATTCCAGTGTGCTTGGGCTTCCCTGGTGGCTCAGATAGTAAAGAATCTGCCCGCAATGTGGGAGACCTGGGTTTAAACCCTGGGTTGGGAAGATCCCCTGGAGGAGGGAACAGCAACCCACTCCAGTATTCTTGCCTGGAGAATCCCTTTGTACACAGGAGCTTGGAGGTCTATACTCTGTGTGGTCGAAAAGAGATGGATGAGCGACTAAGCACAGCACAAGCATTACAGAGAGCAGGCTTCATCCAAGAGAAGGAGACATGGGAAACAGGGCCCAGAAAAGGAGCCAAGATCTTTGGGTTACAGTCCCAGATCTCCTAAAAAGGCTCCCCGCTTCAGGGGCATCAATTGCACCAAGTATAAAATCAGTTTGAGCTGATGGCAGCAGAAGCCCCATTTCTGTTTTGTAAGAGCAGAGGAAGAACCTGCTCTTACAATGTGAGGACTCTTACAGAGTGAGGCCTATGAGTACTCACCCTGGCACAGGCATAGACACCAGAGAGTGTTTGCAGGAGAAGATGAGGAGCCCTTCAGACCTATCCACACAGAAATCCAGGAAGGGGCTTTGTATAAGGAAATGAAAGAAATTATAGGACTGTTTTCTCAATGGTATCCCCCGGGGGCCTCAGAAATTAGCCCTCCCAGGAAAGCAGAGACAAATGGGGGAGAGAGACAAGTTGTTTTATAAACAACTCAAGCTCTTCATAAATATAGCAGCAGTGCCTCATACCTTCTTATATTTAGACTTTCCTTGGGGGGGGGGCGGGAAAGGTTACCTCTAGCCTTGGCTTTATGGCAGGTCATTAAGTCAAGTGATACATAGCCCACTAATGGTGGGGTTGCTGAGGTCTGCAGGACTTGCCCATATTCTACAAGTCACCCAGGAAGTTAGAGGTGTAATTGAGACTAGGTATGGGTTTCCTGAGGGAGCAGTTTTCTTTCTCAGATGTCAGCCCCAAGCAGAGCCTATGAGCAGAGAGCAGCTAATTTCCAGACTTGCTGTGGACCTGGGGATGTGGAGGAAGCCCCAGCAGAGAGGAAGAGGGAGAAGCTTGCTTCCAATCCAGTTTCCTAATGAGCCCTCAAGAATGTGGGGCTTCCTCCCTCAGAGCCTCATTAGTGGGGCCCCTGGGACTGTATCTTGGGGATCCTGTAATGATTCTGGAAGTGCTGGTAAAAGAAGGATGTTGAGGGACTTCCCTGGTAGTTCAGAGGTCAAGAATCTGCTTGCCAATGCAGGGGACATGGGTTCAATCCTTGGTTGGGGAAGATCCCACATGCCAAGGAGCAACAGAGCCTGTGTGCCACAACTATTGCACCTGTGCTCTAGAGCCCTGGAGCCACAGCTACTAAGGCCATCGTTGCAGCTACTGAAGACTTCATGCCCTAGAGCCCCTGCTCCATAAGATAAGCCACAGTAAGGAGAAGCCCGCTCACTGCAGTAAGAGAGTAGCTCCCATTCACCGCAACTAGAGAAAGCCTGTGACAGTAATGAAGACCCAGCACAGTCAAAAATAAAATAAAATTATTTTTTTTAAGTTTGACTCACTTAAAAAAAAAAAAAAGACATATGTTGAGCTTGAAGGACTCCTGGTTAGGTCTCAGCATACTCTAAGAAAGGAAATACCATTTATGTCCCAAAAGAAACAACTTACTCATTAACAATAATTCCCATACCTGGCTGTGGTAGGGCCCCAAAGATATGCAGGTACTAATCCCTGAAATCAACTTTAAATCATGTAAAAGGGACTTTGTAAGTGTGATTGTTAGGGGTCTTCATCTGGGGAGATTATCCTGGATTATCCAAGTGGGCATATGTGATGTGTAATCAAAAGAGTCCTTTTAAGAGAGAGGTGGAGAGGTATTTGCCTACAGAAATGAAAAAGGCAATGTGGGGACTTCCCTGGCAGTCCAGTGGTTAAGATGCGGAGCTTCCATTGCAGGGGGTGCAGGTTTGAATCCTGGTCAGGGAACTAATACCCAACATGCCACAGGCCGTGGCCAAGAAGACAATGTGATGATAGACATGAGACTGGAGTGATGTGGCCACAAGCCAAGGAATGCCAGAAGCCACCTGAAACTGGAGAAGACATGGAATAGATTTCCCCTGGAGCCTCCCAAGGGAACTCTTCCTGCTGACATCATGAAGTTAGCCCTGTAGGACTCATTTTTGACTTTTGGTCTCCAGGACTCTGAGAAGATACATTTTTCTTAAACTCACTAGATTTGTGGTACTTTGTTACAGCAGCAACAGGAAATGAATATACTGGCCAATATATCCTGGCAGGAACTGGAATTTCCTGCAGTTCATAGAGGAGCAGTGTGGGAGTGTAACATGAGGGCCCAAGGACGGGGGTAGAACATAAGAATGAACAGGGAGAGTTCATTGACATGGGATCACCTGTCATGATTCAGGATTTAACATCCAGGAAAGGGTGCATGGGGCTGGTTGTAATAGACTGCCAAGATGTTGATTATAGGGCCTCTTCAAGATCTGGCAGACAGGGATTTCCCTGGTGGTCCAGTAGTTAAGGCTCCACGCACCCAGTGCAGGGGGGCTGGGTTTGATTCCTGGTCATGGAACAATCTCACATGCTACAATTAAGTGTCCACATGCCCAACTAAAGATCCTGAATGCCACAACTAAGACCTGGGGAAGCCAAATAAATAAATAACTAGCAAAAATAAAAAAAATTTTTTTTTTAAAAAAGATCCATCAGACCCAGTTTGGCTGGCCTACATCTGGGAAGGTGTCTTCCTCCAGGTCTCTGGGTTGGCGGGAGTGTTCCCAGCCTATGGTTTCAAGGAGTAGAAGCTGGGTTATGTGGTCACTTCAAGATCTGCAGTCAGATAGAAGTCAGTGAGCCTGCCTCTGAGAGCACAGAAGACTGTGTTTTCAGATGGGTCCCTGGACAAGCAGGTGTATTCTTGATCTATGCCTACAAGGTGCTGGAGCCAAGTTACAAGACTGTGTCAGTGTCTGCAGTTGGACCAAGGTTGGACAGTGTGTCTTAGGGGAATGGATGGGCATCACCTGCCTTGACCCTGGGTGGGCAGAACTGGCAGCTGAGAGGGCCTAGGAATGGGCCATGGGCCAGTTCAGCATCCACAGCCAGGGCTGAGGTTGATGTGCTCATTATCTAGGACACAAGTGGGCCTGACTAATGCTAGGTTTCTTGACAGGTGTTGTTGGTGACAGAATCAAGGCCAAGAGGGGCTGTAGCTGAATCCACAGGGCTTTTTCCAGGCCTGAATATAGGACTCCTGTCTGCAAGTCTGCCAGCTGGGCACAGTCTTGTCTTCTCAAAAGAGCCCTCTTTGAACTTGACTCCACTGGGGTCTCATAATCTCTTACCTAGATTTCAAAGCTCCCACAAAGGCAGTTTTTGTCCAAATTATTGTTTCTAAGGGAGGAATATGAGTGAGTGAAACTCTTCTTCTTTTCTGCTATTATATATCTGTAATATCAGGCTAGTCAAGGCTATGGTTTTTCCAGTAGTCATGTATGGATGTGAGCGTTGGACTGTGAAGAAAGCTGAGCACCGAAGAATTGATGCTTTTGAACTGTGGTGTTGGAGAAGACTCTTGAAAGTCTCTTGGACTGCAAGGAGATCCAACCAGTCCATTCTAAAGGAGATCAGTCCTGGGTGTTCTTTGGAAGGAATGATGCTAAAGCTGAAACTCCAATACTTTGGCCACCTCATGTGAAGACTTGACCCATTGGAAAAGACTCTGATGCTGTGAGGGATTGGGGGCAGGAGAAGAAGAGGACCATAGAGGATGAGATGGCTGGATGGCATCACGGACTCAATGGACATGAGTTTGAGTAAGCTCTGAGAGTTGGTGATGGACAGGGAAGCCTGGCGTGCTGCAATTCATGGGGTCACAAAGAGTGGTACACGACTGAGTGACTGAAGTGAACTGAACTGAGAAATTGTTGTTGGAATGACTAGAAGTTACACATTGTCCATGCTATATGTTTATGCCTGTATTACCTTGTTGAAAATCTGTATTAAAATATTATAAAATTTAATTCAAGATATTTTAATTCCAAGAGAATAGTTGATCTTGTGTATGTGAATGTCCTTGTTTAATAGAAGTAACTTAGTTAACAAACGTTTGTTGGTGCTGATGTTGCAGACAGTTGGAGAAATGCATGGAGACAACCGGAGTGGAGTCTCAGAGTTCCTCCACCTGGGGATCTCAGAGAATCCTGAGCAGCAGCGGGTCCTGTTTTGGATGTTCCTGTTCACGTACCTGGTCACAGTGGTGGGAAATGTGCTCATCATTCTGGCCATGGGCTCTGACTCCCGCCTGCATACTCCCATGTATTTCTTCCTGGCCAACTTCTGCTTCACAGACCTCTTCTTCATCACCAAAAAGAGCCCCAAGATGGTGGTAAACCTTCAGTCTCAGAACAAAGCCATCTCATACGGAGGGTGTGTGACTCAGCTCTATTTCCTGGTCTCCTTGGTGGCTCTGGACAACCTCATCCTGGCCACGATGGCATTTGACCGCTGTGTGGTCATCTGCCGCCCCCTCCACTACACCACGGCCATGAGCCCTGGGCTCACATTTCACTCCTCACCTTGTGTTGGGCCCTCTCTGTCCTCTGTGGCCTCATCACACCCTCCTCATGACCATGGTGACCTTCTGAGGTCCTGGAGGATCTGCTACATCTTCTGTGAGATGGACGTCCTACTGAGGCTCGCCTGTTCTAACATTCACATCACTCACACAGTGTTGATTGTCACAGGCTGCTTCATCTTCCTCACCCCTTGAGGGTTCATGACCATGTCCTATGTCTGGATTGTCAGCACCATCCTCCAGATACCTTCAGCGTCTGGGAAGCACAAAGCTTTCTCCACCCGTGCCTCCCACTTAGCTGTGGTCTCCCTCTTCTGTGGGACACTTGGTATGGTATATCTGCAGCCCCTCAAAACCCACTACATGAAGGATTCAGTAGCCCCACTGATGTATGCTGTGGTGACCCCCATGATGAACCCTTTCATCTACAGCCTGAGGATCAAGGCCATCCATGGGGCACTGGGAAGACTCCTCTTAGGGAAAGCCTTCCAGAGGTTGGCATGAGGTAATCTGGGCATTGAAGTGGAGATTGCTTCAACTCGTGTCCGAGGCATTATCCTATGGAGAACACAGGAGTGAAAAAGGGACACTCATTATTTAGTCACTAAGTCATGTCTGATCCTTTTACCACCCCCATGGACTGTAGCCCGCCAGGCTCCTCTGTCCATAGGATTTGCCAGGCAAGAACACTGGAGCAGGTTGCCATTTCCTTCTTCAGGGAATCTTCCCGACCCAGGGACTGAACCTGAGTCTCCTGCACTGGCAGCTGGATTCTTTATCACTGAGCCGCCTGGGAAGCCCCATGAGAGCATAGATCCAGCTCAATATGAGCTCATACCTCTGTGATGAGGAAAACACACCTATGTGTAACCAGTGTCCCCAGACCTCATCAACCTTGGCAATAAATAAGGTCATGTTAACACTAATACTAAAATTTTGCAGGATCAAAGTCTTCAACTTATCTGACCATAGGACCACAGTGCCACCATTCCAGTCTTTCATAACATACCCAGTTGTTGCCTGGAAAGGGGACTCTCTAGCACACTCTTGGTCTTGAGCTCTGACATGCTCTTGGGGACCTGCTGCCTGTGAGCCATTTGAAGACACCTGCATTACCCCCACTACAGGTGCCCTGGGTGAAGCTGTCCATTCTCCGGGCTCTGTGTTTCACTCCTCATCTTGTGTTGGGTGCTCTCTGTCCTCTATGGTCTCATCCACACCCTCCTCATCCACATCAGCATTGCTCTCTCAGACCTCAAAGCAATACTGACTGTGGCTTTCTCCTATTTTCCTTTTCCCTGTGGAGAGACCTCATCCCTGAGAAGCCCACCCTATCCTTATGCCATCTCCTCACTCCATGGCCCCACCTCTTTTGCTTGCAACCACTGTACCCTTCACTCCAAGCAAAATGTTCAAGTGTGATCAACACATGCTCATGGACAGGATTGGTGGTGGAAGCAGAAGTGGAGGAAGTAATTATGAGACCCTATCTCTACTTGGTTCCACCAGCCTAGTGTCAAGTGCAATGAATAGAAAAGGAGAAGTTACTGATGAGAAGATGAGTCCCTGGGCTCTGGCAGTGTGAAAGAGGGAGCAGTCCTTTACAGATGAATCAGCAGAGCCAGAACTGACCTAGACGTTGAGAGACAGGGAGAGTTGACTTGATCTGAGGTTCAGTTTGTTCCACTGACAATGACTGAATGCCTATTAGTGGCTTAGACTGTTTTACAAACATGAATCAGGAGCTCATGATGGACCAAGGAGGGAGGCTACCTTATTTCTGTGTCTGAAGGCAGTGGTTATGCTCTGAGCATGTGGGTTGCGGAGAAGGAGGGGGAAGACTCGCCTGGCTTGTTAGTGATGGGGAATTCAGGGAGGGCTTCCTTGAGATGGTAAAAGCTGAGCTCAGAATTAAGGCATGCTGATGAGTCGAAAAGTGAGTAGAGCAAGGCAAGGTAAGATCACTGGGTGAATTGCTGGGGGGAAGTATTTGTCTTTGGAGCAGATAGCCAAGCTCTCACACCCTGTGACTGTAGGAGAGCCAGTCTGGAGGAAGAAAGACTCCTCTTCTTTCCTGGCAAGGACTCAGCCAATGAAAAGCCATAGACCCTTTGTTGACCACAGCCCTCTTAACTTCCCTTTTCCCTCTATGAAAGTTGCAAGGTCTTTTCTCTAGTTACAGCAAGTGAGAGCGACTTTTTGTTTCAGAGCCCGGGCTTCTCATTGTGGTCACTTCACTTGTGGGGCACAGGCTGTAGGGCATGTGGACTTCACTAGTTGGGGCACATGGGCTCAGTAGTGGCAGTTCCTGGGCTTAGTTGTTCCATGGCATATGGGATCTTCCCGGACCCGGGATCGAACTGGTTATTCCTGCATTGGCAGGCAGGTTCTTTAGCACTGAGCCACCAGGGAAGCCCCCCTCTTTGGTCGTGAGCCCCACCAAGTTTCCAGTCTCCTACCTGGATCCCAAATCCCCACAAAGTCACTTTTGTCGGCATATGTGTGTGTGTGTGTGTGTGTATGCACTCAATCAACTCTATTTGTAGCCCCATAGACCGTAGCCTGCCAGGCTCTTCTGTCCAGGAATTCTGCAGGCAAGAATGCTAGAGTGGGTTGCCATTTCCTCCTCTAGGGGATCTTCCCGACCCAGGGATTGAACACACGTCTCTTGTGTCTCTTGCATTGGCAGGTGGATTCTTTACCACTAGCGCCACCTGGGAAGCCCACTTTTGTCTGCATAAAGTGAAATGAAGTAAAAGTTGCTCAGTTGTGTCCAACTCTTTGCAACCCCATGGTCTATACAGTCCATGGAATTCTCTAAGCCAGAATACTGGCATGGGTAGCCTTTCCCATCTCCAGGGGATCTTCCCAAGCCAGGGATCGAAGCCAGGTCTCCCGCATTGCTGGCGGATTCTTTACCAGCTGAGCCACAAAGGAAGCCCAAGAATTCTGGAGTGGGTAGCCTATCCCTACTCCAGCGGGTCTTCCTGACCCAGGAATTGAACCAAAGCTTCCTGCCTTGCAGGCGGATCCGTTACCAACTGAGCTATCAGGGAAGCAGTACGTGTGTCTGCTTATGGCTGCTAAATGGTTGTTGCTGAGGGCACACAAGCACAGGACCTCCTATTTGCTTTCTTTCTCAGTCTTTCTTTATGGCTCTTTTCTAACTCTGAGGAAGGAAGACACCACATTTTAAGATGCCCTAGGGTCAAGGAACTGAGGCAGCCTCCAACTTCAGGCCAGTGAGGTCCTGAGGTCCTCAATCCCCTAACCTGCAAGGAACTGAGTCCTACAGTGACCATGTGAATGAATGTGGAAGCTTTCCTTTCCTCAGTCAGGCCTGGAGACAGTTACACCACTGGCTGATGGCTTGATCATAGCCTTGCGAGAGGACTCAGGTCAAGTATTTTTGATGAAATTTAGCATCCATATTGAGAGGTTCTGTAAGTTTAAAATATACATGATTCTAAGGACAGTATGAAAATAAGAATGTAAAATATCTCACTTATAGTTTCATAATATTGATTATATATTGAGATGATAATGTTTTAGATATATGGATAAAAGAAAATGAATCACTGAAATTAATTTCACTTGCTTACTTTAGCTTTAAAATGGTCCCTGCTACAGACTCAGAAACAGTCTTGTCCCCATGAGGCTTCTAGAAAATTTTAAATTATATATATGGCTCAGATAAGTTTCTATTGCCTGGCTCTGGATGATATCTTCTTCCTCCAAAAATTATTTATTTTTGCATCTATTAGGCACCAAGATTAGATCACTTTTGTTCAAACTGGACCTGAGCTGATTCAAAGCTGAGTTTCATTGTTTGTGAAGGTTGGCCAGTTACAATTTCCTAACAAAACAATCCAGTGGAAAAGAGGGCTGCTGCTGCTGCTAAGTTGCTTCAGTCGTGTCCGACTCTGTGCAACCCCATAGACGGCAGCCCACCAGGCTCCCCGGTCCCTGGGATTCTTCAGGCAAGAACACTGGAGTGGGTTGCCATTTCCTTCTCCAATGCATGAAAGTGAAAAGTGAAAGTAAAGTCTCTCAGTCATGTCCGACTCTCAGCGACCCCATGGACTGCAGCCCACCAGGCTTCTCCATCCATGGGATTTTCCAGGCAAGAGTACTGGAATGGGGTGCCATTGCCTTCTCCAGAAAAGAGGGCACAAGCTGTCAAAAAGTACTTCTTTTTGTTCTTTTGTTGTTGGTTGTTTTTTTTTATCAGAGAGAGTGTAATTATATATTTTTTAATTTAAATATATTTATTTTAATTGGAGGCTAATTACTTTACAATATTGTATTGGTTTTGCCATACATCAACATAAATCCACCACAGGTGTACGTGTGTTCCCCATCCTGAACGCCCCTTCCTCCTCCCTCCCCGCACCATCTCTCTGGGTCATCCCAGTGCACCTGCCCCGAGCATCCTGTATCCTGCATCGAACCTGGACTGGCGATTCATTTCTTATATGATATTATACATGTTTCAATGCCATTCTCCCAGATTGTCCCACCCTCTCTCTCTGCCACAGAGTCCAAAAGACTGTTCTGTACATCTGTGTCTCTTTTGCTGTCTCGCATACAGGGTTATCGTTACCATCTGTCTAAATACTATATATATGCGTTAGTATACTGTTTTGGCGGAGCAGGCAATGGCACCCGACTCCAGTACTCTTGCCTGGAAAATCCCATGGACGGAGGACTCTGATGGGCTGCAGTCCATGGGGTTGCTAAGAGTCAGAAACGACTTCACTTTCACTTTTCACTTTCATGCATTGGAGAAGGAAATGGCAACCCACTCCAGTGTTCTTGCCTGGAGAATCCCAGAGACGGGGGAGCCTGGTGGGCTGCCGTCTCTGGGGTTGCACAGAGTCAGACACGACTGAAGCAACTTAGCAGCAGCAGCAGCATCATACTGTATTGGTGTTTCTCTTTCTGGCTTACTTCACTCTGTATAATAGGCTCCAGCTTCAGCACTTCTTAAAGAAGAAATACAACTGGCCACTTAATATGTGAAAAGATATCCAACTGCAGTTTTAACTGGAATTAAAGATCCAAATAAAAATACTGCCATTTCTCAACTTCAGTTTGTAAAAATTAAAGATATTCATTTATAACAACCCTTTATGAAAGGGACGCGGTAAACAGACACTGTGATAACTTAGTGGATGTACACATTAGTGCTAAGTGTCATGGGGTCTACCATGGTGGTAGAGTGGTGGAGGTGGTGGTGGTAAAGTTCTCAAAATGTGTTCTGGACTCATCCTCATGAGAAAGGTCACCTAGAAAATTATATCAAAGGTCATTTAATATGAAGAATCCTGGTGAGATGATCTCGTTCCAGTTCTTTATGGAACAAGTCCAGCCATAGAGAAACACTTTCTAAGGTCACAGAACGGTGCTTACAGCCCACATGCATGGTTGTCATTCTCAATAATTTTTCCCCTTGAGAGAAGCTCATTCTCTTTAACCCCAAAGTGTCTGGAGACCCAAGAGTATCAGGAAAGAGACCGATTTCATCTGTGTTCTTTAGACTGTCACCAGGTGCTGCACCCAGAGGCAGGGAGGCTCTTGATTTTGACGGCCCAGTGGGGTTATGGAGGATGGAGCCTTACCACACACATCTTCCCTCGCTCTTCTCCATCTGTCAGTCCTGCCCCCTGTCTTTCTAGGATCATCTCCTAGCCAGAGGAAGCAGAAGAGGAATACCTAAACTGCCTTGTATCATTACACCTTCATCAAAACTTAAACTTTTCTTTTCCTGGTTGGACGGGTGGGGCCCAACAGTAACATCAAAGGTGCTAGTTATTCCATGGCCATATGCTAATAGGAAGTGATTCTATAGATGAATTGTATTCTCATCTCCCCTCCTATTCATTCTTCATTTTCTCGACACCCATCCTTGACCTCATCAGCATTCCTTAGGCGTCTAGTTTGTTACCCTTAATTCTCTCATCCTTTCTCACCTCCCATCCTCTCATGTCCTTTTCCTAATTTCCATTTTTCTTTCTTACTACTTTTGTTCACCATGCTGTCCCATCCCTCCACATATCCTCATTTTCATCTTCAGTCCTCCACTCCTAAGTCTTTCCTACTTCTCACCCTCATACCTTTCCTTCCTATCTTTATCTCAGCCTATCCTTCCAGTTCTCGACTGCAAGAAGAGATTACAAAGAAGACAAGCTCCAGGTGTAGCCATGGACAGTTTTGGGAATGACAGAGTAGAGAAACTATATTTCCAGGTTACTGCCCTCATGGGAAATTTCCTTCAACCCAGAAAAGGCAGAAAAGGAGGGACCCTATCACCCCTCATGCCAGTGACCGCCTCCCTACAAGTACCCGCCACAGGGCACCCTGAACGTCAGAGTTTCTAAGGCTGTAGATAAGTGGGTTCAGCATGGGATTGATAACTGTGTTGAAAACTCCAACTCCCTTATCCTTGTCTGAAGCCTCCTCTGAACCCAGGCGCATGTAGTTGAACATACCGGTTCCATAGAAGAGGGAGACCACAGTGAGATGGGAGCCACACGTGGAGAAGGCTTTCTTCCTGCCCTCCGCTGAGCGGATTCGTAGAACTGCAGCTGCCACGTGGATGTAGGAGCTGATGATGAGAACCATAGGTGTACCTGCCATTATGAAACTCATGCCAAAGAGCAGCAGCTCATTGAGCTGAGTGCTGGAGCAGGAGAGCTGGAAGAGCTGTGGGAGGTCACAGTAGAAGTGATTGACCTCGTTGGGACCACAGAAGTTAAGGGTGGTTAGGGCAATAGTGTGGGTCAGTGCATTGGTGAAGGCACAAGCCCAGGACACAACCACTAGTATCCTCTGGACCATCTGGCTCATGCGAGTGCTGTAGGTGAGAGGTCGGCAGATGGCCAAGAATCGATCATAGGCCATGGCTGTCAACAGGAAGCAGTCCATCCCAGCCAGAAGGTGGAAGAAGAAGAGCTGGGAGAGGCAGGCTGCATAGGGAACTGTGCGCTTGTGGGACAGGAGATGGCCCAACATGGCAGGAACAGTGACGGTGATGCACCCAATGTCCAGCACCGATAGATTCCCCAGGAAGAAGTACATGGGGGTGTGGAGTTTAGGTTCCACCAAGATGGCTGCCAGGATGCTGAGGTTGCCCCCGACAGTGACCAGGTAGGCAAAGAGGAAGAGTACGAAGACCATAGGCTGTAGATTTTCTGTTTCCACTAAGCCCAGTAAAATAAATTCAGTTACAGCTGTCCTGTTGGTTGTAGCTTCTGGCTGCATGAGTCTCTGTAAGGAATTGTCACAGGAGTGGAAGTTTCGATCTACTTAATGTACTTATTCAACATAAATATGTTAAACCATATATGTTCAGAGCCTCATGGTAAGTTCCTAGCTGTCTGGGTGATGGTTTTCCCACTCCCTGGGGTCACTTACACCTCACTCACTGACTTCCTTCATCCCTCCATGTCTTTACCCTGCTCTTGGCTGAGATGCCCCAAACCACCAGAACTTTGTCCCTCCCATCTTCTCCCAGTTGAAAAATGGTAGAATAATTGGCGAAATAAATTCAGATAAAAGCAAACTTCCTCTTTGAATACAGTGAGACTAAAATGTAAATACCCTAACTTACTCTGAGGGATCAGCCCAAACCAACAAACAGATTTCAAAATAGAAAAATTAATGGTATTTGGAGAGAAATATCTAGAAAGCATTTGAAAACACAACCCAGGCCCAAGACTTCTAGACATAATGACGATGAAGCCAAGATATGGCAAGAGTCAGAAAGAAGATACCCATGACTGTCAGGGTATCCTATCAGGATACTCCAGCTATCAGGAACTGCAGCCCTTTCTCCAAGGTGGGCGACATAGTCTGAAGAATAAAATAAAAAGTCTTTATGTCAATAAATTTCTAGTATTATTTGCTAGTATTGTTGCTCTTTAAGCCCTTACATGAAACTTTGAATAGTGGCTTATTTTAAAATAATTTATTCTTTTCATACTATCGGCTACTTGCTTCTGGAATCAAAACTTTAAGCATGAACTGTGGATTGGTTGCTACTAGATGCCATTAATTTTCTGCACAGCAAAATCACCCATCTTGCACTTGGCCTTGTTTCAGGCATGGTGGACTGACCAGTAGCTCTAACGGCATATGTGCATGCTGTATAGTGCCCAACTCTTTGTGACCTCTTGAATTGTAGCCACCAGGCTCCTCTGTCCATGGGATTTCCCAAGCAAGAATACTGTACCTATTATGCACCTGCATAATAGAGAACCAGATTGAGCTAAGTCTTTCAGATCTTATAATAAACTCTTGATTAAAAAAAAAATCCATGTCTATCTATTGCCCATGGAATAAGCAGAACCAGGGCTTCACTAAGAGTAACATTGTTTCCCTGCATAGAATGCACTGGATCAGAGGCTGGGAAGTCAGAACAGAAGGAAAAGTGTGATGAGAGCCTGAGCTTGGGTGAAAATTGGATATGGTGATCTCTAATATATAGCCTTAAAATTCTGAGATCATGTGATCAGTGAGATATGGGGATCATCTTCAGGCCTGATCATCACTGATGAAGTTGATCATTGATAAATACAGATAGGCAAATCCCTGGATGGAGAGTAGTTTTTTTCATATATTATACTAAAGAGCAATGACCTGCTGTCTGTTTTTGCTTTGGAGTCCATTTTGACCCAAACATTGATTGTAACCCGGTGGTTTTCTAACCTCCTTTCTCATCCTGTTTTCTGTACCAGCAATGACTTCCTTCCAACTCCACATGCCCAGGTATTTCAAGAGTTGACTGCAATGCTGATTCAGAATGAATCCTTCGTGGAAACTTCTCCATTTCAAAAGGAGCTCTGTCTCCTCTAAACTTCCACTACACATTATTTTATTGAACTTATTACAGTGTCCCTTCTAGCTAAGTTATTTTTCTGTAGAGTATATCTCCCCTACTTCTCTGTAAGCTACTTGAGGACAAAAATATTAATACATGTTTGACTCAGTTTTGCAGTAACAGTACTTAGCACAATACTTCCCTTATGGTATATACTCAATACTTTAAATAAATCAATGGATGAGTCAAGTGTTCATAGGATTTCAGAGAAAGAAAACATCAGTATGAGCTGGAGTTGTCATGGAAGAGTCTGATTGTATTGGAATCTGGGACAGAATTTTATGTGTGTGCATGCTAAGTCGCTCAGTTGTATCCGGCTCTTTGCAACCCCATGGAGTGCAGCCCTCCAGGCTCCTCTGTCCATGGGATTTTCCAGGCAAGAATTTTATGGATTAGTATAGTTTAAGGAAGTTCCAGGGGCAGGTGCATCTGCAAGGTTGCTGTAAGGACTACTGACTTCTTTGGTTTTGATGGGACAAGCAGATAGAAATCTACCCTGACATGTTCCTTGTCATGTAAACCACTCATAATAATAAGGCCCTTAGGAGAGGTGTACCTTACAGACAAGCAAGTTATGGCCAGGGATAGAAGAGCAATAGAACAGCTGCTGACAACCCTCTTGGCTGGAGATGCAGCTTGTTTGAAATCAGTGGGATTCTGGGATGAACTCAGATCTTCCAGAGACATCCAGAGTGCTTTATGGGTATCATGCACATCACTGAGGATTACCACTCTCAGGGCTTCATAATGAGCCTCGATTTCTCCCTACTGAGCCATGACAAACTCCTACTCTGGAATTCCACCCAACTCCTCCAAGATTCCAGTGATGAAACAGTTCAGCAAGGCCTCTGACTGGAGTCAAGTTTCTAACTACCTGATGAAGTGGGTCCTGTGCAGCAAACTGGACTCAGTGCATCCCCCTAATACTTAATCCTAAGAATTGCAGGGGCTTCTGTGGTAGCTCAGCTGGTAAAGAATCTGCCTGCAATGCGGGAGACCCCAATTGGATTTCTGGGTTGGGAAGATCCCGTAGAGAAGGGATAGGCTACCTATTTCAGTATGCTTGGCTTTCCCTGGTGGCTCAGATAGTAAAGAATCTGCCCGCAATGCGGGAGACCTGGGTTTAATCCCTGGGTTGGGAAGATCCCCTGGAGGAGGGAACGGAAACCCACTCCAGTATTCTTGCCTGGAGAATCCCCATGGACAGAGGAGCCTGGCGGGCTAGAGTCTGTGTCGTCGCAAAGAACAGGATGAGCGACTAAGCACAGCACAAGCGTTGCAGAGAGCAGGCTTCATCCAAGAGAAGGAGACATGGACAAAAGGGCCCAGAAAAGGAGCCAAGATCTTTGGGTTACAGTCCCAGATCTCCTAAAAAGGCTCCCCGCTTCAGGGGCATCAGTTGCACCAAGTATAAAAGCAGTTTGAGCCGATGGCAGCAGAAGCCCCATTTCTGTTTTGTAAGAGCAGAGGAAGAACCTGCTGTTACAAAGTGAGGACTCTTACAGAGTGAGGCCTATGAGTACTCACCCTGGCACAGGCATAGACACCAGAGAGTGTTTGCAGGAGAAGATGAGGAGCTCTGCAGACCTATCCACACAGAAATCCAGGAAGAGGCTTTGTATAAGGAAATGAAAGATATTATAGGACTTTCTTCTCAATGGTATCCCCTGGGGGCCTCAGAAATTAGCCCTCCCAGGAAAGCAGAGACAAATGGGGGAGAGAGACAAGTTGTTTTATAAACAACTCAAGCTCTTCATAAATATAGCAGCAGTGCCTCATACCTTCTCGTATTTAGACTTTCCTTGGAAAAAAAAAAAGGTTATCTCTAGCCTTGGCTTTATGGCAGGTCATTAAGTCAAGTGATACATAGCCCACTAATGGTGGGGTTGCTGAGGTCTGCAGGACTTGTCCGTATTCTCCAAGTCACCCAGGAAGTTAGAGTGTAATTGAGACTAGATATGGGTTTCCTGAGGGAGCAGTTTTCTTTCTCAGATGTCAGTCCCAAGCAGGGCCTATGAGCAGAGAGCAGCTAATTTCCAGACTTGCTGTGGACCTGGGGATGTGGAGGAAGCCCCAGCAGAGAGGAAGAGGGAGAAGTTTGCTTCAAATCTAGTTTCCTAATGAGCCCTCAAGAATGTGGGGCTTCCTGCCTCAGAGCCTCATTAATGGGGCCCCTGGGACTGTGTCTTGGGGATCCTGTAATGATTCTGGAAGTGCTGGTAAAAGAGGGATGTTGAGGGACTTCCCTGGCAGTTCTGACGTAAAGAATTCGCTTGCCAATACAGGGGACATGGGTTCAATCCCTGGTTGGGGAAGATCCCACATGCTGAGAAGCAACAGAGCCTGTGTGCCACAACTATTGCACCTGTGCTCTAGAGCCCTGGACCCACAACTACTGAGGCCATGCATTGCAGCTACTGAAAACTTCATGCCCTAGAGCCGCTGCTCCATAAGGTAAGCCACAGCAAGGAGAAGCCCGCTCACTTCAGTAAGAGAGTAGCTCCCATTCACCGCAATTAGAGAAAGCCTGTGCACAGTAATGAAGACCAAGCACAGTCAAAAATAAAAAAATTATTTTTTTAAGTTTGACTCACTTAAAAAAAAAAAAAGACATATGTTGAGCTTGAAGGACTCCTGGTTAGGTCTCAGCATACTCTAAGAAAGGAAATACCATTTATGTCCCAAAAGAAATAACTTGCTCATTAACAATAATTCCCATACCTGGCTGTGGTAGGGCCCCAGAGATATGCAGGTACTAATCCCTGAAATCAACTTTTTAATTTTTTCTTTGTATTTTATTTTATTTTTAAACTTTACAAATTGTATTAGTTTTGCCAAATATCAAAATGAATCCACCACAGGTATACATGTGTTCCCCATCCTGAACCCTCCACCCTCCTCCCTCCCCATACCATTCCTCTGGGTCGTCTCAGTGCACTAGCCCCAAGCATTCAGTATCGTGCATCAAACCTGGACTGGCAACTCGTTTCATACTTGATATTATACATGTTTCAATGCCATTCTCCCAAATCTTCCCACCCTCTCCCTCTCCCACAGAGTCCATAAGACTGTTCTATACATCAGTGTCTCTTTTGCTGTCTCGTACACCGGGTTATTGTTACCATCTTTCTAAATTCCATATATATCCGTTAGTATACTGTATTGGTGTTTTTCTTTCTGGCTTACTTCACTCTGTATAATAGGCTCCAGTTTCATCCATCTTATTAGAACTGATTCAAATGTATTCTTTTTAATGGCTGAGTAATACTCCATTGTGTATATGTACCACAGCTTTCTTATCCATTCATCTGCTGATGGACATCTAGGTTGCTTCCATGTCCTGGCTATTATAAACAGTGCTGTGATGAACATTGGGGTACACGTGTCTCTTTCCCTTCTGGTTTCCTCAGTGTGTATGCCCAGCAGTGGAATTGCTGGATCATAAGGCAGTTCTATTTCCAGTTTTTTAAGGAATCTCCACACTGTTCTCCATAGTGGCTGTACTAGTTTGCATTCCCACCAACAGTGTAAGAGGATTCCCTTTTCTCCACACCCTCTCCAAAAAGCAGGAATAGAAGGAACATACCTCAACATAATAAAAGCTATATATGACAAACCCACAGCAAACATTATCCTCAATGGTGAAAAATTGAAAGCATTCCCTCTGAAGTCAGGAATAAGACAAGGGTGCCCACTTTCACCATTACTATTCAACATAGTTTTGGAAGTTTTGGCCACAGCAATCAGAACAGAATAAGAAATAAAAGGAATCCAAATTGGAAAAGAAGAAGTAAAACTCTCGCTATTTGCAGATGACATGATCCTTTACATAGAAAACCCTAAAGACTCCACCAGAAAATTACCAGAACTAATAAATGATTATAGTAAAGTTGCAAGATATAAAATCAACACACAGAAATCCTTTGCATTCCTATACACTAATAATGAGAAAACAGAAAGAGAAATTAAGGAAACAATTCCATTCACCATTGCAACAGAAAGAATAAAATACTTAGGAATATATCTACCTAGAGAAACTAAAGACCTATATATAGAAAACTATAAAACACTGGTGAAAGAAATCAAAGAGGACACTAATAGATGGAGAAATATACCATGTTCATGGATTGGAAGAATCAATATAGTGAAAATGAGTATATTACCCAAAGCAATTTATAGATTCAATGCAATCCCTATCAAGCTACCAACGGTATTCTTCACAGAGCTAGAACAAATAATTTCACAATTTGTATGGAAATACAAAAAACCTCGAATAGCCAAAGCTATCTTGAGAAAGAAGAATGGAACTGGAGGAATCAACCTGCCTGACTTCAGGCTCTACTACAAAGCCACAGTTATCAAGACAGTATGGTACTGGCACAAAGACAGAAATATTGATCAATGGAATAAAGTAGAAAGCCCAGAGATAAATCCATGCACATATGGACACCTTATCTTTGACAAAGGAGGCAAGAATATACAATGGATTAAAGACAATCTCTTTAACAAGTGGTGCTGGGAAATCTGGTCAACCACTTGTAAAAGAATGAAAGTAGAACATTTTCTAACACCATACACAAAAATAAACTCAAAGTGGATTAAAGATCTAAACGTAACACCAGAAACTATAAAACTCCTAGAGGAGAACATAGGCAAAACACTCTCTGACATACATCACAGCAGGATCCTCTATGACCCACCTCCCAGAATATTGGAAATAAAAGCAAAAATAAACAAATGGGACCTAATTAAACTTAAAAGCTTCTGCACATCAAAGGAAACTATTAGCAAGATGAAAAGGCAGCCTTCAGAATGGGAGAAAATAATAGCAAATGAAGCAACTGACAAACAACTAATCTCAAAAATATACAAGCAACTCCTACAGCTCAACTCCAGAAAAATAAATGACCCAATCAAAAAAAGGGCCAAAGAACTAAATAGACATTTCTCCAAATAAGACATACAGATGGCTAACAAACACATGAAATCAACTTTAAATCATGTAAAAGGGACTTTGTAAGTGTGATTGTTAGGGGTCTTCATCTAGGGGGATTATCTTGAATTATCCAAGTGGGCCCTGTGTGATGTGTAATCATAAGAGTCCTTTTAAGAGAGAGGTGGACAGATATTTGACTACAGAAATGAAAAAGGCAATGTGGGACTTCCCTGGCAGTCCAGTGGTTAAGATGCCAACCTTCCATTGCAGGGGGTGCAGGTCTGAATCCTGGTCAGGGAACTAAGAGCCCACATGCCACAGGCCGTGGCCAAAAAGAAAATGTGATGATAGACATGGAGACTGGAGTGATGTGGCCACAAGCCAAGGAATGCCAGAAGCCACCTGAAACTGGAGAAGACATGGAATAGATTTCCCCTGGAGCCTCCCAGGAGAACTCTTCCTGCTGACATCGCGAAGTTAGTCCTGTAGGACTCATTTTTGACTTTTGGTCTTCAGGACCCTGAGAATATACATTTCTGTTAAAGTCACTCGATTTGTGGTGTTTTTGTTACAGCAGCAACAGGAAATGAATATACTGGCCAATATATCCTGGCAGGAACTGGAATTTCCTCCAGTTGATAGAGGAGCAGTGTGGGAGTGGATCATGAGGGCCCAACGACTCGGGTAGAACATCAGGCTGAACAGGGAGAGTTCATTGACACGGGATCACCTGTCATGATTCAGGATTTAACATCCAGCAAGGGTGCCTGGGGCTGATTGTCATAGACTGCCAATGTGTTGGTTATAGGGCCTCTTCAAGAGCTGGGAGACAGGGATTTCCCTGGTGGTCCAGTAGGTAAGGCTCCATTCACCAGTACAGGGGGGCTGGGTTTGATCCCTGGTCAGGGAATGATCTCACATGCTACAATTAAGTGTCCACATGCTGCAACTAAAGATCCTGAATGCCACAACTAGGACCTGGGGAAGCCAAATAAATAAATAACTAGCAAAAATAAATATTATTTTCTTTTTAAATAAGAGATCCATCAGACCCAGTTTGCCAGGCCTACATCTGGGAAGCTGTCTTCCTCCAGGTCCCTGGGTTGGCAGACGTGTTCCCAGCCTATGGTTTCAAGGAGTAGAAGCTGGGTTATGGGGTCACTTCAAGATCTGCAGTCAGACAGAAGTCAGTGGGCCTGCCTCTGAGAGCACAGAAGACTGTGTTTTCTGATGGGTCCCTGGACAAGCAGGTGTGTTCTTGACCTATGCCTACAAGGTGCTGGAGCCAAGTTACAAGACTGTGTCAGCGTCTGCTTTGGACCAAGTTTGGACAGTGTGTCTCAGGGGCATGGATGGGCATTACCTGCCTTGACCCTGAGTGGGCAGAACTGGCAGCTGAGAGGGCCTAGGAATGGGCCATGGGCCAGTTCAGCATCCACGGCCAGGGCTGAGGTTGATGTGCTCATTATCTAGGGCACAAGTGGGCCTGACTAATGCTAGGTTTCTTGACAGATGTTGTTGGTGACAGAATCAAGGCCAAGAGGGGCTGTAGCTGAACCCACAGGGCTTTTTCCAGGCCTGAATATAGGACTTCTGTCTGCAAGTCTGCCAGCTGGGCACAGTCTTGTCTTCTCAAAAGAGCCCTCTTTGAACTTGATTCCACTAGGGTCTCATAATCTCTTATCTAGATCTCAAACTCCCACAAAGGCACTTTTTGTCCAAATTATTGTTTCTAAGGGAGGAATATGAGTGAGGGAAACTCTTCTTCTTTTCTGCTATTATATATCTGTAATATCAGGCTAGTCAAGCCTATGGTTTTTCCAGTAGTCATGTATGGATGTGAGAGTTGGACTGTGAAGAAAGCTGAGTGCCGAAGAATTGATGCTTTTGAACTGTGGTGTTGGAGAAGACTCTTGAGAGTCCCTTGGACTGCAAGGAGATCCAACCAGTCCATTCTAAAGGAGATCAGTCCTGGGTGTTCTTTGGAAGGAATGATGCTAAAGCTGAAACTCCAGTACTTTGGCCACCTCATGCGAAGATTTGACCCATTGGAAAAGACTCTGATGCTGGGAGGGATCGGGGGCAGGAGGAGAAGGGGATGACAGAGGATGAGATGGCTGGATGGCAGCACGGACTCGATGGATATGAGTTTTAGTAAGCTCTGGAGGTTGGTGATGGACAGGAAAGGCTGGTGTGCTGCAGTCCATGGGGTCACAAAGAGTCGGACACGACTGAGTGACTGAAGTGAACTGAACTGAGAAATTGTTGCTGGAATGACTAGAAGTTACACATTGTCCATGCTATATGTTTATGCCTGTTATTACTTTGTTGAAAAGCTGTATTAAAATATTATAAATTTTTTTTTACATTTTATTTTTTATTTTTATTTTTAAACTTTACAATATTGTATTAGTTTTGCCAAATATCGAAATGAATCTGCCACAGGTTCCCCATCCTGAACCCTCCACCCTCCTCCCTGCCCTCCCCTCCCTCTGGGTCGTCCCAGTGCACCAGCCCCAAGCATCCAGTATTGTGCATCGAACCTGGACTGGCGACTCATTTCATACATGATATTATACATGTTTCAATGCTATTTTCCCAAATCTCCGCACCCTCTCCCTCTCCCACAGAGTCCATAAGACTGATCTATACATCGGTGTCTCTTTTGCTGTATCGTACACATGGTTATTGTTTCCATCTTTCTAAATTCCATATATATGTGTTAGTATATGGTATTGGTGTTTTTCTTTCTAGCTTACTTCACTCTGTATGATAGGTTCCAGTTTCATCCATCTCATTAGAACTGATTCAAATGTATTCTTTTTAATGGCTGAGTAATACTCCATTGTGTATATGTACCACAGCTTTCTTATCCATTCATCTGCTGATGGGCATCTAGGTTGCTTCCATGTCCTGGCTATTATAAACAGTGCTGTGATGAACAGTGGGGCACACGTGTCTCTTTCCCTTCTGGTTTCCTCAGTGTGTATGCCCAGCAGTGGGATTGCTGGATCATAAGGCAGTTCTATTTCCAGTTTTTTAAGGAATCTCCACACTGTTCTCCATAGTGGCTGTGCTAGTTTGCATTCCCACCAACAGTGCAAGAGAGTTCCCTTCTCTCCACACCCTCTCCAGCATTTATTGCTTGTAGACTTATGGATTGCAGCCATTCTGACTGGCGTGAAATGGTACCTCATAGTGGTTTTGATTTGCATTTCTCTGATAATGAGTGATGTTGAGCATCTTTTCATGTGTTTGTTAGCCATCTGTATGTCTTCTTTGGAGAAATGTCTATTTAGTTCTTTGGCCCATTTTTTGATTGGGTCATTTATTTTTCTGGAGTTGAGCTGTAGGAGTTGCTTGTATATTTTTGAGATTAGTTGTTTGTCCTCTGCTTCATTTGCTATTATTTTCTCCCATTCTGAAGGCTGCCTTTTCACCTTGCTAATAGTTTCCTTTGTTATGCAGAAGCTTTTAAGTTTAACTAGGTCCCATTTGTTTATTTTTGCTCTTATTCCCAATGTTCTGGGAGGTGGGTCATAGAGGATCCTGCTGTGATGTATGTCAGAGAGTGTTTTGCCTATGTTCTCCTCTAGGAGTTTTATAGTTTCTGGTCTTACACTGAGATCTTTAATCCATTTTGAGTTTATTTTTGTGTATGGTGCTAGAAGGTGGTCTAGTTTCATTCTTTTACAAGTGGTTGACCAGTTTTCCCAGCACCACTTGTTAAAGAGATTGTCTTTAATCCATTGTATCTTCTTGCCTCCTTTGTCAAAGATAAGGTGTCCATATGTGCGTGGATTTATCTCTGGGCTTTCTATTTTGTTCCATTGATCAATATTTCTGTCTTTGTGCCAGTACCATACTGTCTTGATAACTGTGGCTTTGTAGTAGAGCCTGAAGTCAGGCAGGTTGATTCCTCCAGTTCCATTCTTCTTTCTCAAGATAGCTTTGGCTATTCGAGGTTTTTTGTATTTCCATACAAATTGTGAAATTATTTGTTCTAGCTCTGTGAAGAATACCGTTGGTAGCTTGATAGGGATTGCATTGAACCTATAAATTGCTTTGGGTAATATACTCATTTTCACTATATTGATTCTTCCAATCCATGAACATGGTATATTTCTCCATCTATTAGTGTCCTCTTTGATTTCTTTCACCAGTGTTTTATAGTTTTCTATATATAGGTCTTTGGTTTCTTTAGGTAGATATATTCCTAAGTATTTTATTCTTTCTGTTGCAATGGTGAATGGAATTGTTTCCTTAATTTCTCTTTCAGTTTTCTCATTATTAGTGTATAGGAATGCAAGGGATTTCTGTGTGTTGATTTTATATCCTGCAACTTTACTATAATCATTTATTAGTTCTGGTAATTTTCTGGTGGAGTCTTTAGGGTTTTCTATGTAAAGGATCATGTCATCTGCAAATAGTGAGAGTTTTACTTCTTCTTTTCCAATTTGGATTCCTTTTATTTCTTATTCTGTTCTGATTGCTGTGGCCAAAACTTCCAAAACTATGTTGAATAGTAATGGTGAAAGTGGGCACCCTTGTCTTATTCCTGACTTCAGAGGGAATGCTTTCAATTTTTCACCATTGAGGATAATGTTTGCTGTGGGTTTGTCATATATAGCTTTTATTATGTTGAGGTATGTTCCTTCTATTCCTGCTTTCTGGAGAGTTCTTATCATAAATGGATGTTGAATTTTGTCAAAGGCTTTCTCTGAATCTATTGAGATAATCATATGGTTTTTGTTTTTCAATTTGTTAATGTGGTGTATAACATTGATTGATTTGCGGATATTGAAGAATTCTTGCATCCCTGGGATAAAGCCCACTTGGTCATGGTGTATGAAATTTTTAATGTATTGTTGGATTCTGATTGCTAGAATTTTATTAAGGATTTTTGCATCTATGTTCATCAGTGATATTGGCCTGTAGTTTTCTTTTTTTGTGGGATCCTTGTCAGGTTTTCGTATTAGGGTGATGGTAGCCTCATAGAATGAGTTTGGAAGTTTACCTTCTTCTGCAATTTTCTGGAGGAGTTTGAGCAGGATAGGTGTTAGCTCTTCTCTAAATTTTTGGTAGAATTCAGCTGTGAAGCCGTCTGGACCTGGGCTTTTGTTTGCTGAAAGATTTTTTATTACAGTTTCAATTTCCGTGCTTGTGATGGGTCTGTTAAGATTTTCGATTTCTTCCTGGTCGAGTTTTGGAAAGTTGTACTTTTCTAAGAATTTGTCCATTTCTTCCACGTTGTCCATTTTATTGGCATGTAATTGTTGATAGTAGTCTCTTATGATCCTTTGTATTTCTGTGTTGTCTGTTGTGATCTCTCCACTTTCATTTCTAATTTTATTGATTTGATTTTTCTCCCTTTGTTTCTTGATGAGTCTGGCTAATGGTTTGTCAATTTTATTTATCCTTTCAAAGAACCAGCTTTTGGCTTTGTTGATTTTTGCTATGGTCTCTTTTGTTTCTTTTGCATTTATTTCTGCCCTAATTTTTAAGATTTCTTTCCTTCTACTAACCCTGGGATTCTTCATTTCTTCCTTTTCTAGTTGCTTTAGGTGTAGGGTTAGGTTATTTATTTGAGTTTTTTCTTGTTTCTTTAGGTATGCCTGTATTGCTATGAACTTTCCCCTTAGGACTGCTTTTCAAGTGTCCCACAGGTTTTGAGTTGTTGTGTTTTCATTTTCATTAGTTTCTATGTAAATTTTGATTTCTTTTTTGATTTCTTCTGTGATTTGTTGGTTATTCAGCAGGGTGTTGTTCATCCTCCATATGTTGGAATTTTTAATAGTTTTTTTCCTGTAACTGAGATCTAATCTTACTGCACTGTGGTCAGAAAAGATGCTTGGAATGATTTCTATTTTTTTTAATTTACCAAGGCTAGATTTATGGCCCAGGATGTGATCTATCCTGGAGAAGGTTCCATGTGCGCTTGAGAAAAAGGTGAAATTCACTGTTTTGGGATGAAATGTCCTATAGATATCAATTAGGTCTAACTGGTCTATTGTATCGTTTAAAGTTTGTGTTTCCTTGTTAATTTTCTGTTTAGTTGATCTATCCATAGGTGTGAGTGGGGTATTAAAGTCTCCCACTATTATTGTGTTATTGTTAATTTCTCCTTTCATACTTGTTAGCGTTTGTCTTATATATTGTGGTGCTCCCATGTTGAGTGCATATATATTTATAATTGTTATATCTTCTTCTTGGATTGATCCTTTGATCATTATGTAGTGACCATCTTTGTCTCTTTTCACACCCTTAGTTTTAAAGTCTATTTTATCTGATATAAGTATTGCTACTCCTGCTTTCTTTTGGTCCCTATTTGCATGGAAAATCTTTTTCCAGCCCTTCACTTTCAGTCTGTATGTGTCCCCTGTTTTGAGGTGGGTCTCTTGTAGACAACATATGTAGGGGTCTTGTTTTTGTATCCATTCAGCCAGTCTTTGTCTTTTGGTTGGGGCATTCAACCCATTTACGTTTAAGGTAATTACTGATAAGTATGATCCCGTTGCCATTTACTTAATTCTTTTGGGTTCGATTTATACACCGTTTCTGTGTTTCCTGTCTAGAGAATATCCTTTAGTATTTGTTGGAGAGCTGGTTTGGTGGTGCTGAATTCTCTCAGCTTTTGCTTGTCTGTAAAGCTTTTGATTTCTCCTTCATATTTGAATGAGATCCTTGCTGGGTACAATAATCTGGGCTGTAGGTTATTTTCTTTCATCACTTTAAGTATGTCTTGCCATTCCCTCCTGGCTTGAAGAGTTTCTATTGAAAGACCAGCTGTTATCCTTATGGGAATTCCCTTGTGTGTTATTTGTTGTTTTTCCCTTGCTGCTTTTAATATTTGTTCTTTGTGTTTGATCTTTGTTAATTTGATTAATATGTGTCTTGGGGTGTTTCGCCTTGGGTTTATCCTGTTTGGGACTCTCTGGGTTTCTTGGACTTGGGTGATTATTTCCTTCCCCATTTTAGGGAAGTTTTCAACTATTATCTCCTCAAGTATTTTCTCATGGTCTTTCTTTTTGTCTTCTTCTTCTGGGACCCCTATGATTCGAATGTTGTAGCGTTTCATATTGTCCTGGAGGTCTCTGAGATTGTCCTCATTTCTTTTAATTTGTTTTTCTTTTATCCTCTCTGATTCATTTATTTCTACCATTCTATCTTCTAATTCACTATCCTATCTTCTGCCTTTGTTATTCTACTATTTGTTGCCTCCAGAGTGTTTTTAATTTCATTTATTGCATTATTGATTTTATATTGACTTTCTTTTATTTCTTCTAGGTCCTTGTTAAACCTTTCTTGCATCTTCTCAATCTTTGTCTCCAAGCTATTTATCTGTGATTCCATTTTGATTTCAAGATTTTGGATCAATTTCACTATCATTATTCGGAATTCTTTATCAGGTAGATTCCCTATCTCTTCCTCTTTTGTTTGGTTTGGTGGGCATTTATCCTGTTCCTTTATCTGCTGGGTATTCCTCTGTCTCTTCATCTTGTTTAAATTGCTGAGTTTGGGGTGTCCTTTCTGTATTCTGGCAGTTTGTGGAGTTCTATTTATTGTGGCGTTTCCTCGCTCTGTGTGGGTTTGTACAGGTGGCTTGTCAAGGTTTCTTGGTTAGGGAAGCTTGTGTCGGTGTTCTGGTGAGTGGAGCTGTATTTCTTCTCTCTTCTTTCGAAGACTTGGGTTGCTTTTCTGGGTGCCTGATGTCCTCTGCCAGGTTTCAGAAGTTGTTTTGTGGAATTTACACGGCGTTTAAATGTTTTTTTGATGAATTTGTGGGGAGAAAGTGTTCTCCCCGTCCTACTCTTCCGCCATCTTAGATCCTCAGCCTCTAAAATATTATAAAATTTAGTTCAAGATATTTTAATGCCAAGAGAATAGTTGATCTTGTGTATGTGAATGTCCTTGTTTAATAAAAGTAACTTAGTTAACAAACGTTTGTTGGTGCTGATGTTGCAGACAGTTGGAGAAATGCATGGAGACAACCAGAGTGGAGTCTCAGAGTTCCTCCTCCTGGGGATCTCACAGAATCCTGAGCAGCAGCGGGTCCTGTTTTGGATGTTCCTGTTCATGTACCTGGTCACAGTGGTGGGAAATGTGCTCATCATTCTGGCCATCTGCTCTGACTTCCTCCTACACACTCCCATGTACTTCTTCCTGGCCAACCTCTGCTTCACAGACCTCTTCTTCATCACCAAGAGAATCCCCAAGATGGTGGTAAACCTTCAGTCTCAGAACAAAGCCATCTCATAAGGAGGGTGTGTGACTCAGCTCTATTTCCTGGTCTCCTTGGTGGCTCTGGACAACCTCATCCTGGCCACGATGGCATATGACCGCCGTGTGGCCATCTGCCGTCCCCTCCACTACACCACAGCCATGAGCCCTGGGCTCTCATTTCACTCGTCACCTTGTGTTGGGCCCTCTCTGTCCTCTGTGGCCTCATTCACACCCTCCTCATGACCAAGGTGACCTTCTGAGGTCCTGGAGGATCCGCTACATCTTCTGTGAGATGGACGTCCTACTGAGGCTCGCTTGTTCTAACATTCACATCACTCACACAGTGTTGATTGTCACAGGCTGCTTCATCTTCCTCACCCCTTTAGGGTTCATGACCACGTCCTATGTCTGGATTGTCAGAGCCATCCTCCAGATACCTTCAGCATCTGGGAAACAAAGCTTTTTCCACCCATGCCTCCCACTTGGCTGTGGTCTCCCTCTTCTGTGGGACACTTGGTATGGTATATCTGCAGCCCCTCAAAACCCACTCCAAGAAGGACTCAGTAGCCCCACTGATGTATGCTGTGGTGACCCCCATGATGAACCCTTTCATCTATAGCCTGAGGATGAAGGCCATGCATGGGGCACTGGGAAGACTCCTCTTAGGGAAAGACTTCCAGAGGTTGGCATGAGGTAATCTGGGCATTGAAGTGGAGATTGCTTCAATTCATGCACGAGGTGTTATCCTATGGAGGATACAGGAGTGATGAGGGCACACTCGTTGTTTAGTCACTAAGTCATGTCTGACCCTTTTACGACCCCATGGACTGTCACCTGCTAGGGTCCTCTGTCCATGGAACTTGCCAGGCAAGAACACTGGAGCAGGTTGCCATTTCCTTCTTCAGGGAATTTTCCCGACCCAGGGACTGAACCTGAGTCTCCTGCACTGGCAGCTGGATTCTTTATCACTGAGCCGCCTGGGAAGCCCCATGAGAGCATAGATCTTGCTCAAAATGAGCTCATACTTCTGTGATGAAGAAAATACACCTATGTGTAACCAGTGTCCCCAGACCTCATCAACCTTGGCAATAAATAAGGTCATGTTAACACTAATACTAAAATTTTGCAGGATCAAAGTCTTCAACTTGTCTGACCATAGGGCCACAGTGCCACCATCCCAGTCTTTCATAATATACCCAGTTGTGGCCTGGAGAGGGGACCCTCTAGCACACTCTTGGTCTTGAGCTCTGACATGCTCTTGGGGACCTGCTCCTGTGAGCCAATTGGAGACAACTGCATTACCCCCACTGAAGATGTCCTGGGTGAGGATATCCATTCCGCAGGCTCTGTGTTTCACTCCTCATCTTGTGTTGGGTGCTCTCTGTCCTCTATGGTCTCACCCACACCCTCCTCAGCCACATCAGCGTTGCTCTCTCAGACCTCAAAGCAATACTGACTGTGGCTTTCTCCTATTTTCCTTTTCCCTGTGGAGAGACCTCATCTCTGAACACCCCACCCTATCCTGTGTTATGCCAGCTCCTCACTCCATGGTCCCACCTCTCCTTGCAACCACTCTACCCTGCACTCCAAGCAAAATGTTCAAGCGTGATCAGCACATGCTCATGGACAGGATTCGTGGTGGAAGCAGAAGTGGGGGAGGTAATTGTGAGACCCTATCTCTACTTGGTTCTACAAGCCTAGTGTCAAGTGGAATGGATAGAAAAGGAGAAGTTACTGATAAGAAGATGAGTCCCCTGGACTCTGGGAGTGTGAAAGAGGGAGCAGTCCTTTACAGATGAATCAGCAGAGCCAGCACTGACTTAGACTTGGAGAGACAGGGAGAGTTGACTTGATCTGAGGTTCAGTTCGTTCCACTGATAATGACTGAATGCCTATTAGTGGCTTAGACTGTTTTACAAACATGAATCAGGAGTTAATAAAGGACCAAGGAGGGAGGCTACCTTATTTCTGTGTATGAAGGCAGTGGTCATGCTCTGAGCATGTGGGTTGGGGAGAAGGAGGAGGAAGACTCGCCTGGCTTGTTAGTGCTGGGGAATTCAGGGAGGGCCTCCTTGAGATGGTAAAAGCTGAGCCAAGAATTAAGGATGCTGATGAGTACATCAAGGCTGTATATTGTCACCCTGCTTCTTTAACTTATATGCAGAGTACATCATGAGAAACGCTGGACTGGAAAAAGCACAAGCTGGAATCAAGATTGCCAGGAGAAATATCAATAACCTCAGATATGCAGATCACACCACCCTTATGGCAGAAAGTGAAGAGGAACTAAATGGCCTCTTGATGAAAGCGAAAGAGGAGAGTGAAAAAGTTGGCTTAAAGCTCAACATTCAGAAAACGAAGATCATGGCATCCAGTCCCATCACTTCATGGGAAATAGGTGGGAAAACAGTGGAAACAGTGTCAGACTTTATTTTTCTGGGCTCCAAAATCACTGCAGATGGTGACTGCAGCCATGAAATTAAAAGACGCTTACTCCTTGGAAGGAAAGTTATGACCAACCTAGATAGCATATTCAAAAGCAGAGACATTACTTTGCCAACAAAGGTCCATCTAGTCAAGGTTATGGTTTTTCCTGTGGTCATGTATGGATGTGCGAGTTGGACTGTGAAGAAGACTGAGTGCCAAAGAATTGATGCTTTTGAACTGTGGTGTTGGAGAAGGCTCTTGAGAGTTCCTTGGACTGCAGGGAGATCCAACCAGCCCATTCTGAAGGAGATCAGCCCTGGGATTTCTTTGGAAGGAATGATGCTAAAGCTGAAACTCCAATACTTTGGCCACTCATGCGAAGAGTTGACTCCTTGGAAAAGACTCTGATGCTGGGAAGATTGGGGGCAGGAGGAGAAGGTGACGACAGAGGATGAGATGGCAGGATGGCATCACTGACTCGATGGATGTGAGTCTGAGTGAACTCCGGGAGTTGGTGATGGACAGGGAGGCCTGGCATGCTGCGATTCATGGGTTGCAAAGATCGGACACGACTGAGCGACTGAACTGAACTGATGAGTCGAAGAGTGAGTAGAGCAAGGCAAGGTAAGATCACTGGGTAAATGGTATAGGGGGGAGTATCTGTATTTGGAGTAGATAGCCAAGCTCTCACACCCTGTGACTGTAGCAGAGCCAGTCTGGAGGAAGAAAGACTACTCTTCTTTCCTGGCAAGGACTCATCCAATGAAAAGCCATAGATTCTTTGTTGACCACAGCCCTCTTAACTTCCCTTTTCCCTCTATGAAAGTTGCGATGTCTTTTCTCTAGTTACAGCAAGGGAGAGCTACTCTTTATTTCAGTGCCTGGGCTTCTAATTGTGGTGGCTTCACTTGTGGGACACAGACTCTAGGGCATGTGGACTTCAGTAGTTGGGGCACATGGGCTCAGTAATGGCAGTTCCTGGGCTTAGTTGCTCCAAGGCATATGGGATCTTCCCGGACCAGGGATCAAACTGTTGGTTCCTGCATTGGCAGGCATGTTCTTTAGCACTGAGCCACCAGGGAAGCCCCCCTCCTTGGTCGTGAGCTCCACCAAGTTTCCAGTCTCCTACCTGGATCCCAAATCCCCACAAAGTCACTTTTGTCGGCATATGTGTGTGTGTGTGATTGTACTCAATCAAGTCCAACTCTTTGTAGCCCCATAGACCATAGCCCACCGGGCTCTTCTGTCCATGGAATTCTGCAGGCAAGAATGCTAGAGTGGGTTGCCATTTCCTCCTCCAGGGGATCTTCCCGACCCAGGGATTGAACCCACATCTCTTGTGTCTCTTGTCTTGGCAGGTGGATTCTTTACCACTAGCGCCACCTGGGAAGCCCACTTTTGTCTGCATAAAGTGAAGTGAAGAGAAAGTTGCTCAGTTGTGTCCAACTCTTTGCGACCCCATGGACTATACAGTCCATGGAATTCTCTAAGCCAGAATACTGGTGTGGGTAGCCTTTCCCATCTCCAGGGGATCTTCCCAAGCCAGGGATCGAAGCCAGGACTTCCGCATTGCAGGCAGATTCTTTACCAGCTGAGCCACAAAGGAAGCCCAAGAATTCTGGAGTGGGTAGCCTATCCCTTCTCCAGCGGATCTTCCTGACCCAGGAATTGAACCAGAGCTTCCTGCATTGGTATTCGTTACCAACTGAGCTATCAGGGAAGCAGTACGTGTGTCTGCTTATGGCTGCTAAATGGTTGTTACTGAGGGCACACAAGCAGAGGACCTCCTATTTGCTTTCTCTCTCAGTCTTTCTTTATGGTTCTTTTCTAGCTCTGAGGAAGGAAGGCACCACATTTTAAGATGCCTTGGGTCAAGGAACTGAGGCAGCCTCCAACCTCAGGCCAGTGAAGTCCTGAGGTCCTCAGTCCCCTAACCTGCAAGGAACTGAGTCCTACCAATGACCATGTGAATGAATGTGGAAGCTTTCCTTTCCTCAGTCAGGCCTGGAGACAGTTACACCACTGGCTGATGGCTTGATCGTAGCCTTGCGAGAGGACTCAGGTCAAATATTTTTGATGAAATTTAGCATCCATATTGAGAGGTTCTGTAAGTTTAAAATATACATGATTCTAAGGACAGTATGAAAAATAAGAATGTAAAATATCTCAGTTATAATTTCATAATATTGATTATATGTTGAGATTATAATGTTTTAGATATATGAATAAAAGAAAATGAATCATTGAAATTCATTTCACTTGCTTACTTTAGCTTTAAAATGGTCCCTGCTACAGACTCAGAAACAGTCTTGTCCCATGAGGCTTCTAGAAAATTTTAAATTATGTATATGGCTCAGATTAAGTTTCCTTTGCGTGGCTCTGGATGATATCTTCTTCCTCCAAAAATTATTTATTTTTGCATCTATTAGGCACTAAGATTAGATCATTTTTGTTCAATCTGGACCTGAGCTGATTCAAAGCTGAGTTTCATTGTTTGTGAAGATTGGCCAATTACGATTTCCTAACAAAATGGAAAAGAGGGCTGCTGCTGCTGTAAATCCCTTCAGTCGTGTCCGACTCTGTGCAACCCCATAGACGGCAACCCACCAGGCTCCCCCGTCCCTGGGATTCTCCAGGCAACAACACTGGAATGGGTTGCCATTTCCTTCTCCAATGCATGAAAGTGAAAAGTGAAAGTGAAGTCTCTCAGTCGCGTCTGACTCTCAGCGATCCCATGGACTGCAGCCCACCAGGCTCCTCCATCCATGGGATTTTCCAGGCAAGAATACTGGAGTTGGTTGTCATTGCCTTCTCCAATGCATGAAAGTGAAAAGTGGAAGTGAAGTCTCTCAGTCACGTCTGACTCTCAGCGATCCCATGGACTGCAGCCGACCAGGCTCCTCCATTCATGGGAGTTTCCAGGCAAGAGTACTGGATTGGGTTGCCATTGCCTTCTCCAGAAAAGAGGGCACAAGCTGTCAAAAAGCACTTCTTTTTTTTTTGAGCAGAGAGAGTGTAATTTTATTTTTTTAATTTAAATTTATTTATTTTAATTGGAGGCTAATTACTTTACAATATTGTATTGGTTTGCCATACATCAACATGAATCCGCCACGGGTGTACATGTGTTCTCCATCATGAACCCCCCTCCCTCCTCCCTCCCCGTACCATCGCTCTGGGTCATCCCAGTGCACCAGCCCCAAGAATCCTGTATCCTGCATTAAACCTGGACTGGCGATTCATTTCTTATATGATATTATACATGCTTCAATGCCATTCTCCCAGATCATCCCACCCTCTCTCTCTCCCACAGAATCCAAAAGACTGTTCTATACATCTGTGTCTCTTTTGCTGTCTCGCATACAGGGTTATCGTTACCATCTTTCTAAATTCCATATATATGCGTTAGTATACTGTATTGGTGTTTCTCTTTCTGGCTTACTTCACTCTGTATAATAGGCTCCAGTTTCAGCACTTCTTAAAGAAGAAATACAACTGGCCACTTAATATGTGAAAAGATATCCAACTGCAGTTTTAACTGGAATTAAAGATCCAAATAAAAATACTGCCACTTCTCAACCTTCAGTTTGTAAAAATTAAAGATATTTATTTATAACAACCCCTTATGAAAGGGACGTGGTAAACAGACACTGTGATAACTTAGTGGATGTACACATTAGTGCTAAGTGTCATGGGGTAGATAGAGTGGTGGAGGTGGTGGTGGTAAAGCTCTCAAAATCTTTTCTGGACTCATCCTCATGAAAAAGGTCACCTAGAAAATTATATCAAAAGTCATTTAATGTGAAGAACCCTGGAGAGATGATCTCGTCCCAGTTCTTTATGGAACAAGTCCAGCCATAGAGAAGCACTTTCTAAGGTCACAGAGCGGTGGTTACAGCCCACACTCAGGGTTGTCATTCTCAAGAATGTTTCCCCTTGAGAGAAGCTCATTCTCTTTAACCCCAAAGTGTCTGGAGACCCAAGAGTATCAGGAAAGAGACTGATTTCATCTGTGTTCTTTAGACTGTCATCAGGCGCTGCACCCAGAGGCAGGGAGGCTCTTGATTTTGACGGCCCAGTGGGGTTATGGAGGATGAAGCCTCAGCACACACATCTTCCCTCGCTCTTCTCATCTGTCAGTCCTGCCCCCTGTCTTTCTAGGATCATCTCCTAGCCAGAGGAAGCAGAAGAGGAATACCTAAACTGCCTTGTATCATTACACCTTCATCAAAACTTAAACTATTCTTTTCCTGGTTGGACGGGTGGGGCCCAACAGTAACATCAAAGGTGCTAGTTATTCCATGGCCATATGCTAATAGGAAGTGATTCTATAGATGAATTGTATTCTCATCTCCCCTCCTATTCATTCTTCATTTTCTCGACACCCATCCTTGAACTCATCAGCATTCCTTAGGCGTCTAGTGTGTTACCCTTAATTCTCTCATCCTTTCTCACCTCCCATCCTCTCATGTCCTTTTCCTAATTTCCATTTTTCTTTCTTACTACTTTTGTTCACCATGCTGTCCCATCCCTCCACATATCCTCATTTTCATCTTCAGTCCTCCACTCCCAAGCCTTTCTTACTTCTCACTCTCGTGCCTTTTCTTCTTGTTTTTATCTCAGCCTATCCTTCCAGTTACTTGACTCCAGAAGAGATTACAAAGAAGACAAGCTCCAGGTGTAGCCATGGACAGTTATGGGAATGATAAAGTAGAGAAACATCAGAATTACCAGGACAGGGTAAGCAGTCTTTCCAAGGGAGGATGAAAAAAAAGTTACTAATCAATAATGGATGAATGCTGCATGAACATCAAGGTGAGGAAATTCTCTGTGTTGGAGCTGTACTGATATGTTAAGATAAAGTTAGAAGTGTCACTCCTAGGGACTACATTTATGGATATTTTTTGAGCTAGGAGGTTTGGGAGAGAAAAGCAAGATGTTTGAGAAGGTTACTTTGGATATTCTACATCGCAAATTCTAAGGAAATTATAGTACAAATGCCTCTTTCAAAGACTTTATCATTTATATGAGGAAGGAGACATCAAATAAGAAAGACAGTAGAGGATGGAGACAGAATATTCCTTTTCTTGATCTTAAGATATATCACAAATGCTTTAATTTCATTTTTATTTAGTGGGCTCTTTCTTTCTGTAGACTCAACCTGTGCTCTAAACATACTCTGGGATTCTTGTGTGGTTGTGAAAAAAAGGAAGTAATTTTCTGGGAGGCAAAAGGCAAATAATAAAGTAGAATAATCCTTGGCACTGAGCCCACAATTTAGGACAGCATTCTGCACCCTGATCTAGAGGGAATCTCACATACCCACCAGAAGAAAACTTGGTATTATTGGTTACTTAGACTGTGGTTAACCAAATACCCTTCCCTGTTAGGACATTGCTACGCAAGACCTACCAGACCTCCAAGTCCTCAACTCTACCTGGAAAGTGAGCACAGCCAAAAGCAAAGTCACAACTTGCCCTGGGAACTTTCTCGGCAGAACCTAACTTCATATCCCACTATTGTGCTTGTTTCTTCTCTACTGCACATATCACTATGTGATCTACCATGTAGGATGCTTGTTTATACTTGATGATGTTGTCTCCCTTCATTAGAATGTGAGTTGTGTGAGTGCTCAGACTCCTATTTTGTTCATCAGTGCCCTGGAAGAATGTCTAAGTCACAGAAGAATTGAATAAATACCTATTGTATAAATAAATGAATGAATTCTGTAGGGTTTCTTTGCAGAACAAGCACACAACACAAATTTTCAGGCACCAGAGCTAGGAAAATAGTTAGGAACCATTTTTCCAGGTTACTGCCCTCATTAAAAATTTCCCCCAACCCAGAAAAGGCAAGAAAGGACGGACCCTACCACCCCTCATATCAGTGACCGCCTCCCTACAAGTACCCGCCACAGGGCACCCTGAACGTCAGGGTTTCTAAGGCTGTAGATAAGTGGGTTCAGCATGGGATTGATAACTGTGTTGAAAACTCCAACTCCCTTATCCTTGTCTGAAGCCTCCTCTGAACCCAGGCGCATGTAGTTGAATACACCGGTCCCAAAGAAGAGGCAGACCACAGTGAGGTGGGAGCCACACGTGGAGAAGGCTTTCTTCCTGCCCTCCGCTGAGCGGATTCGTAGAACCGCAGCTGCCACGTGGATGTAGGAGCTGATGATGAGAACCACAGGTGTACCTGCCATTATGAAACCCACGCCAAAGAGCAGCAGCTCATTGAGCCTAGTGCTGGAGCAGGAGAGCTGGAAGAGCTGTGGGAGGTCACAGTAGAAGTGATTGACCTCACAGGGACCACAGAAGTTAAGGGTGGTTAGGGCAATAGTGTGGGTCAGTGCATTGGTGAAGGCACAAGCCCAGGACACAACCACTAGTATCCTCTGGACCGTCTGGCTCATGTGAGTGCTGTAGGTGAGAGGTCGGCAGATGGCCAAGAATCGATCATAGGCCATGGCTGTCAACAGGAAGCAGTCCATCCCAGCCAGAAGGTGGAAGAAGAAGAGCTGGGAGAGGCAGCCTGCATAGGGAACTGTGCGCTTGTGGGACAGGAGACGGCCCAACATGGCAGGAACAGTGACGGTGATGCACCCAATGTCCAGCGCCGATAGATTCCCCAAGAAGAAGTACATGGGGGTGTGGAGTTTAGGTTCCACCAAGATGGCTGCCAGGATGCTGAGGTTGCCCCCGACAGTGACCAGGTAGGCAAAGAGGAAGAGTACGAAGACCATAGGCTGTAGATTTTCTGTTTCCACTAAGCCCAGTAAAATAAATTCAGTTACAGCTGTCCTGTTGGTTCTAGCTTCTGGCTGCATGAGTCTCTGTAAGGAAATGTCGCAGGAGTGGAAGTTTCAATCTACCTAATCTACTTATTCAACATAAATATGTTAAACCATATATGTTCAGAGCCCCATGGTAAGTTCCTAGCTGTCTGGGTGATGGTTTTCCCACTCCCCGGGGTCACTTACACCTCACCCACTGACCTCCTTCATCCCTCCATGTCTTTACCCTGCTCTTGGCTGAGATGCCCAAACCACCAGAACTTTGTCCCTCCCATCTTCTCCCAGTTGAAAAATGTTAGAATACTTGGGGAAATAAATTCACATAAAAGCAAACTTCCTCTTTGAATACAGTGAGACTAAAATGTAAATCCCCCAGTTTACTCTGAGGGATCCGCCCAAACCAACAAACAGATTTCAAAATAGAAAAATTATTGGTATTTGGAGAGAAATATCCAGAAAGCATTTAAAAACACCACCCAGGTTCCAAGACTTCTAGACATAATGACAATCAAGCCAAGGTATTGCAAGAGTCAGAAAGAAGATAGCCATGACTTGGGTATCAGGAACTCCATCCCTTTCTCCAAGGTGGGGGACATAGTCCAAAGAATAAAATTAAAAATCTTTATGTCAATAAATTGCTAGTATTATTTGCTAGTATTGTTGCCCTTTGGAGAAGGCAATGGCAACCCACTCCAGTACTCTTGCCTGGAAAATCCCATGGATGGAGGAGCCTGGTAGGCTGCAGTCCGTGGGGTCTCTGAGTCAGATATGACTGAGTGACTTCACTTTCACTTTTCACTTTCATGCATTGGAGAAGGAAATGGCAACCCACTCCAGTGTTCTTGCCTGGAGAATCCCAGGGACAGAGGAGCCTAGTGGGCTGCCGTCTATGGGGTCGCACAGAGTCGGACACGACTGAGGTGGCTTAGCAGCATTGTTGCTCTTTAAGCCCTTACATGAGACTTTGAATAGTGGCTTATTTTAAAATAATGTATTCTTTTCATAGTATCGGCTACTTGCTTCTGGAATGAAAATTTTGAGCATGACCTGTGGATTGGTTGCTAGTAGATGCCATTAGTTTTCTTTACAGCAAAATCACCCATCTTGCACTTGCCCTTGTTTTGGGCATGGTGGACTGACCAGTAGCTCTAACGGCATGTGTGCATGCTCTGTAGCATCCAACTCTTTGTGACCTCTTGAACTGTAGCTGCCAGGCTCCTCCGTCCATGGGGTTTCCCAAGCAAGAATACTGTACCTCTTATGTACGTGCATAATAGAGAACCAGATTGAGCTAAGTGTTTCAGATCTTATAATAAACTGTTGATTAAAAAAAAATCCATGTCTCTCTATTGCCCATGGAAAAAGCAGAGCCAGGGCTTCACTAAGAGTAACATTGTTTCCCTGCATAGAATGCACTGGATCAGAGGCTGGGAAGTCAGAACAGAAGGGAAAGGGTGATGAGAGCCTGAGCTTGGGTGAAAATTGGATATGGTGATCTCTAAGATAGCCTTAAAATTCTGAGATCACGTGATCAGTGAGATTTGGGGATCATCTTCAGGCTGCTGAACATTGATGAAATTTATAATTGATAAATACAGATAGGCAAATCCGTGGATGGAGACTAGTTCTTTTCATGTATTGTATTAAGGAGCAATGACCTGCTCTCTGTTTTTGCTTTGAAGTCCATTTTGACCCAAACATTGATTGTAACCCGGTGGTTTTCTAACCTCCTTTCTCATGCTGTTTTCTGTACTGGCGATGACTTCCTTCCAACTCCACACGCCCAGGTATTTCAAGAGTTGACTGCAATGCTCACTTATGAATGTATCCTCCCTGGAAACTTCTCCATCTCAAAAAGAGCTCTGTCTCTCCTAAACTTCCACTACACATTATTTTATTGAACTTATTAGTTTCCCTTCTAGCTAAGTTATTTTTCTATAGAGTATATCTCCCCTACTTCTCTGTAAGCTGCTTGAGGACAAAAATATTAATACATGTTTGACTCAGTTTTGCGGTAACAGTACTTAGCACAATACTTCCCTTATGGTATATACTCAATATTTTTAAATAAATCAATGGATGAGTCAAGTGTTCATAGGATTTCAGAGAAAGAAAACATCAGTATGAGCTAGAGTTGTCATGGAAGGGTCTCTGGTTGTATTGGAATCTGGGGCAGAATTTTATGTCTGTGCATGCTTAGCCGCTCAGTTGTAGTGGGCTGTTTGCAACCCCATGGACTGCAGCCCTCCAGGCTCCTCTGTCCATGGGATTTTCCAGGCAAGAATTTTATGGATTAGTATAGTTTAAGGAAGTTCCAGGGGCAGGTGCATGTACAAGACTTCTGCAAGGACTACTGATTTCTTTGGTTTTGATGGGACAAGCAGATAGAAATCTACCCTGACATGTTCCTTGTCATGTAAACCACTCATAATAATAAGGCCCTTAGGAGAGCTGTACCTTACAGACAAGCAAGTTATGGCCAGGCATAGAAGAGCAATAGAACAGCTGCTGACAACTCTCAGTTGGCTGGAGATGCAGCTTGTTTGAAATCAGAGGGATTCTGGGATGAACTCAGATCTTACAGAGACGTCTAGAGTGCCTTATGGGTATCATGCCCATCACTGAGGATTACCACTCTCAGGGCTTCATAATGAGCCTCGATTTCTCCCTACTGAGCCATGACAAACTCCTACTCTGGAATTCCACCCAACTCCTCCAAGATTCCAGTGATGAAACAGTTCAGCAAGGCCTCTGACTGGAGTCAAGTTTCTGACTACCTGATGAAGTGGGTCCTGGGCAGCAAACTGGACTCAGTGCATCCCCCTAATACTTACTCCTAAGAGTTGCAGGGGCTTCTGTGGTAGCTCAGCTGGTAAAGAATCTGCCTGCAATTCAGGATACCCCAACTGGATACTCGGGTTGGGAAGATCCCGTAGAGAAGGGATAGGCTACCTATTCCAGTGTGCTTGGGCTTCCCTGGTGGCTCAGATAATAAAGAATCTGCCTGCAATACTGGAGACCTGGGTTTAACCCCTGGGTTGGGAAGATCCCCGGGAGGAGGGAACGGGAACCCACTCCAGTATTCTTGCCTGGAGAAACCCCTTGGACACAGGAGCCTGGCGGGCTATACTCTATGGGGTCGCAAAGAGCAGAATGAGCGACTAAGCACAGCACAAGCGTTGCAGAGAGCAGGCTTCATCCAAGAGAAGGAGACATGGACAAAAGGGCCCAGAAAAGGAGCCAAGATCTTTGGGTTACAGTCCCAGATCTCCTAAAAAGGCTCCCCGCTTCAGGGGCATCAGTTGCACCAAGTATAAAAGCAGTTTGAGCTGATGGCAGCAGAAGCCCCATTTCTGTTTTGTAAGAGCAGAGGAAGAACCTGCTCTTACAAAGTGAGGACTCTTACAGAGTGAGGCCTATGAGTACTCACCCTGGCACAGGCATAGACACCAGAGAGTGTTTGCAGGAGAAGATGAGGAGCCCTTCAGACCTATCCACACAGAAATCCAGGAAGGGGCTTTGTATAGGAAAATGAAAGAAATTATAGTACTGTCTTCTCAATGGTATCCCCTGGGGGCCTCAGAAATTAGCCCTACCAGGAAAGCAGAGACAAAGTGGGGAGAGAGACAAGTTGTTTTATAACCAATTCAAGATCTTCATAAATATAGCAGCAGTGCCTCATACCTCTTGTATTTAGACTTTCCTTGGGAAAAAAAAATAAAGGTTATCTCTAGCCTTGGCTTTATGGCAGGTCATTAAGTCAAGTGATACGTAGCCCACTAATGGTGGGGTTGCTGAGGTCTGCAGGACTTGCCCATATTCTCCGAGTCACCCAGGAAGTTAGAGGTGTAATTGAGACTAGGTATGGGTTTCCTGAGGGAGCAGTTTTCTTTCTCAGATGTCAGCCCCAAGCAGGGCCTATGAGCAGAGAGCAGCTAATTTCCAGACTTGCTGTGGACCTGGGGATGTGGAGGAAGCCCCAGCAGAGAGGAAGAGGGAGAAGCTTGCTTCAAATCTAGTTTCCTAATGAGCCCTCAAGAATGTGGGGCTTCCTCCCTCAGAGCCTCATTAGTGGGGCCCCTGGGACTGTATCTTGGGGATCCTGTAATGATTCTGGAAGTGCTGGTAAAAGAGGGATGTTGAGGGACTTCCCTGGTAGTTCAGAGGTCAAGAATCTGCTTGCCAATGCAGGGGACATGGGTTCAATCCCTGGTTGGGGAAGATCCCACATGCCAAGGAGCAACTGAGCCTGTGTGCCACAACTATTGCACCTGTGCTCTAGAGCCCTGGACCCACAGCTACTAAGGCCATGCGTTGCAGCTACTGAAGACTTCATGCCCTAGAGCCCCTGCTCCATAAGATAAGCCACAGCAAGGAGAAGCCCACTCACTGCAGTAAGAGAGTAGCTCCCATTCACCGCAACTAGAGAAAGCCGGTGCACAGTAATGAAGACCCAGCACAGTCAAAAATAAATAAATAAATAAAATTAATTTTTTTTAGTTTGACTCACTTAAAAAAAAAAAAAAGACATATGTTGAGCTCGAAGGACTCCTGGTTAGGTCTCAGCATACTCTAAGAAAGGAAATACCATTTATGTCCAAAAAGAAACAACTTATTCATAACAATAATTCCCATATCTGGCTGTGGTAGGGCCCCAAAGATATGCAGGTACTAATCCCTGAAATCAACTTTAAATCCTGTAAAAGGGACTTTGTAAGTGTGATTGTTAGGGGTCTTCATCTGGGGAGATTATCCTGGATTATCCAAGTGGGCCTATGTGATGTGTAATCATAAGAGTCCTTTTAAGAGAGAGGTGGAGAGATATTTGACTACAGAAATGAAAAAGGCAATGTGGGGACTTCCTGGCAGTCCAGTGATTAAGATGCTGAGCTTCCATTGCAGGGGGTGCAGGTTTGAATCCTGGTCAGGGAACTAAGAGCCCACATGCCACAGGCCGTGGCCAAAAAGACAATGTGATGATAGACATGGAGACGGGAGTGATGTGGCCACAAGCCAAGGAATGCCAGAAGCCACCTGAAACTGGAGAACACATGGAATAGATTTCCCCTGGAGCCTCCCAGGAGAACTCTTCCTGCTGACATCGCGAAGTTAGCCCTGTAGGACTCATTTTTTACTTTTGGTCTTCAGGACCCTGAGAAGATACATTTGTGTTAAAGTCACTGGATTTGTGGTACTTTGTTACAGCAGCAACAGGAAATAAATATACTGGCCAATATATCCTGGCAGGAACTGGAATTTCCTGCAGTTCATAGAGGAGCAGTGTGGGAGTGGATCATGAGGGCCCAAGGACTGGGGTAGAACATAAGGCTGAACAGGGAGAGTTCATTGACATGGCATCACCTGTCATGATTCAGGATTTAACATCCAGGCAAGGGTGCCTGGGGCTGGTTGTAATAGACTGCCAAGATGTTGATTATAGGGCCTCTTCAAGATCTGGCAGACAGGGATTTCCCTGGTGGTCCAGTAGGTAAGGCTCCATGCACCCAGGGCAGGGGGGCTGGGTTTGATCCCTGGTCAGGGAATGATCTCACATACTACAATTAAGTGTCCACATGCCCAACTAAAGACCCTGAATGCCACAACTAAGACCTGGGGAAGCCAAATAAATAACTAGCAAAAATAAATATTAAAAAAATATATATCCATCAGACCCAGTTTGCCAGGCCTACATCTGGGAAGCTGTCTTCCTCCAGGTCCCTGGGTTGGCAGACGTGTTCCCAGCCTATGGTTTCAAGGAGTAGAAGCTGGGTTATGGGGTCACTTCAAGATCTGCAGTCAGACAGAAGTCAGTGGGCCTGCCTCTGAGAGCACAGAAGACTGTGTTTTCTGATGGGTCCCTGGACAAGCAGGTGTGTTCTTGACCTATGCCTACAAGGTGCTGGAGCCAAGTTACAAGACTGTGTCAGCGTCTGCAGTTGGACCAAGGTTGGACAGTGTGTCTTAGGGGAATGGATGGGCATGACCTGCCTTGTCCCTGGGTGGGCAGAACTGGCAGCTGAGAGGGCCTAGGAATGGGCCATGGGCCAGTTCAGCATCCACAGCCAGGGCTGAGGTTGATGTGCTCATTATCTAGGGCACAGGTGGGCCTGACTAATGCTAGGTTTCTTGACAGATGTTGTTGGTGACAGAATCAGGGCCAAGAGGGGCTGTAGTTGAATCCATAGGGCTGTTTCCAGGCCTGTATCCAGGACTCCTGTCTGTAAGTCTGCCAGCTGGGCACAGTCTTGTCTTCTCAAAAGAGCCCTCTTTGGACTTGACTCCACTGGGGTCTCATAATCTCTTACCTAGATCTCAAAGCTCCCACAAAGACACTTTTTGTCCAAATTATTGTTTCTAAGGGAGGAATATGAGTGAGCGAAACTCTTCTTCTTTTCTGCTATTATATATCTGTAATATCAGGCTAGTCAAGGCTATGGTTTTTCCAGTAGTCATGTATGGATGTGAGAGTTGGACTGTGAAGAAAGCTGAGTGCCGAAGAATTGATGCTTTTGAACTGTGGTGTTGGAGAAGACTCTTGAGAGTCCCTTGGACTGCAAGGAGATCCAACCAGTCCATTCTAAAGGAGATCAGTCCTGGGTGTTCTTTGGAAGGAATGATGCTAAAGCTGAAACTCCAATACTTTGGCCACCTCATGCGAAGATTTGACCCACTGGAAAAGACACTGAAGCTGGGAGGGATTGGGGGCAGGAGAAGAAGAGGACCACAGAGGATGAGATGCTGGATGGCATCATGGACTCAATGGACATGAGTTTGAGTAAGCTCTGAGAGTTGGTGATGGACAGGGAAGCCTGGCGTGCTGCAGTCCATGGGGTCACAAAGAGTGGGACACGACTGAGTGACTGAAGTGAACTGAACTGAGAAATTGTTGCTGGAATGACTAGAAGTTACACATTGTCCATACTATATGTTTATGCCTGTATTACCTTGATGAAAATCTGTATTAAAATATTATAAAATTTAGTTCAAGATATTTTAATTCCAAGAGAATAGTTGATTTTGTGTATGTGAATGCCCTTGTTTAATAGAAGTAACTTAGTTAACAAACGTTTGTTGGTGCTGATGTTGCAGACAGTTGGAGAAATGCATGGAGACAACCGGAGTGGAGTCTCAGAGTTCCTCCTGCTGGGGATCTCACAGAATCCTGAGCAGCAGCGGGTCCTGTTTTGGATGTTCCTGTCCATGTACCTGGTCACAGTGGTGGGAAATGTGCTCATCATTCTGGCCATCTGCTCTGACTCCCGCCTACACTCTCCCATGTACTTCTTCCTGGCCAACCTCTGCTTCACAGACCTCTTCTTCATCACCAACAAGAGCCCCAAGATGGTGGTAAACCTTCAGTCTCAGAATAAAGCCATCTCATATGGAGGGTGTGTGACTCAGCTCTATTTCCTGGTCTCCTTGGTGGCTCTGGACAACCTCATCCTTGACACGATGGCATTTGACCGCTGTGTGGTCATCTGCCACCCCCTCCACTACACCACAGCCATGAGCCCTGAGCTCTGCATTTCACTCTTCACCTTGAGTTGGGCCCTCTCTGTCCTCTGTGGCCTCATCACACCCTCCTCATGACCATGGTGACCTTCTGAGAGTCCTGGAAGATCCGCTACATCTTCTGTGAGATGGACGTCCTACTGAGGCTCGCCTGTTCTAACATTCACTTCAGTCACACAATGTTGATTGTCACAGGCTGCTTCATCTTCCTCACCCCTTGAGGGTTCATGATCACGTCCTATGTCTGGATTGTCAGCGCCATCCTCCAGATACCTTCAGTGTCTGGGAAACACAAAGTTTTCTCCACCCGTGCCTCCCACTTGACTGTGGTCTCCCTCTTCTGTGGGACACTTGGTATGGTATATCTGCAGCTTCTTGAAACCTACACCATGAAGGACTCAGTAGCCCCACTGATGTATGCTGTGGTGACCCCCATGATGAATCCTTTCACCTACAGCCTGAGGATCAAGGCCATGCATGGGGCACTGGGAAGACTCCTCTTAGAGAAAGCCTTCCAGAGGTTGGCATGAGGTAATCTGGGCATTGAAGTGGTGATTGCTTCAACTTGTGTCAGAGGCCTTATCCTATGGAGGACGCAGGAGTGATAAAGGCACACTCGTTGTTTAGTCACTATGTCGTGTCTGATCCTTTTACCACCCCATGGACTGTAGCCCACCAGGCTCCTCTGTCCATGGGATTTGCCAGGCAAGAACACTGGAGCAGGTTGCCATTTCCTTTTCTAGGGAATATTCCCGACCCAGGGACTGAACCTGAGTCTCCTGCACTGGCAGCTGGATTCTTTATCACTGAGCTGCCTGGGAAGCCCCATGAGAGCATAGATCCTGCTCAAAATGAGCTTATATCTCTGTGATGAGGAAAAGACACCTATGTGTAACCAGTGTCCCCAGACCTCATCAACCTTGGCAATAAATAAGGTCATGTTAACTCTAATACTAAAATTTTGCAGGATCAAAGTCTTCCACTTGTCTGACCATAGGGCCACAGTGCCACCATCCCAGTCTTTCATAATATACTCAGTTGTGGCCTGGAGAGGGGACTCTCTAGCACACTCTTGGTCTTGAGCTCTGACATGGTCTTGGGACCTGCTTCCTGTGAGCCATTTGGAGACACCTGCATTACCCCCACTACAGGTGCCATGGGTGAGGCTATTCGTTGCCCAAGCTCTGCGTTTCACTCCTCATCTTGTGTTGGGTGCTCTCTGTCCTCTATGGTCTCATCCACACCCTCCTCAGCCACATCAGCGTTGCTCTCTCAGACCTAAAAGCAATACTGACTGTGGCTTTCTCCTATTTTCCTTTTCCCTGTGGAGAGACCTCATCCCTGAGCACCCCACCCTATCCTGTTATGCCAGCTCCTCACTCCATGGTCCCACCTCTCCTTGCAACCACTGTACCCTTCACTCAAAGCAGAATGTTCAAGTGTGATCAGCACATGCTCATGGACAGGATTGGTGGTGGAAGCAGAAGTGGGGGAGGTAACTGTGAGACCCTATCTCTACTTGGTTCCACCAGCCTAGTGTCAAGTGCAATGGATAGAAAAGGAGAAGTTACTGATGAAAAGATGAGTCCCTGGGTTCTGGCAGTGTGAAAGAGGGAGCAGTCCTTTACAGATGAATCAGCAGAGCCAGCACTGACCTAGACGTTGAGAGACAGGGAGAGTAAACTTTATCTGAGGTTCAGTTCATTCCACTGATAATGACTGAATGCCTATTAGTGGCTTAGACTGTTTTACAAACATTAATCAGGAGCTCATGATGGACCAAGGAGGGAGGCTACCTTATTTCTGTGTCTGAAGGCAGTGGTTATGCTCTGAGCATGTGGGTTGGGGAGAAGGAGGGGGAAGACTCGCCTGGCTTGTTAGTGATGGGGAATTCAGGGAGGGCCTCCTTGAGATGGTAAAAGCTGAGCTAAGAATTAAGGCATGCTGATGAGTCGAAAAGTGAGTAGAGCAAGGCAAGGTAAGATCACCGGGTGAATGGTATGGGGGGAAGTATTTGTCTTTGGAGCAGATAGCCAAGCTCTCACACCCTGTGAGTGTAGCAGAGCTAGTCTGGAGGAAGAAAGACTCCTCTTCTTTCCTGGCAAGGACTCAGCCAATGAAAAGCCATAGACCCTTTGTTGACCACAGCTCTCTTAACTTCCCTTTTCCCTCTATGAAAGTTGCGAGGTCTTTTCTCTAGTTACAGCAAGGGAGAGCGACTCTTTGTTTCAGTGCCTGGGCTTCTCATTGTGGTCACTTCACTTGTGGGGCACAGACTTTAGGGCATGTGGACTTCAGTAGTTGGGGCACATAGGCTCAGTCGTGGCAGTTCCTGGGCTTAGTTGTTCCATGGCATATGGGATCTTCCCAGACCAGGGATTGAACTGGTGTTTCCTGCATTGGCAGGCAGGTTCTTTAGCACTGAGCCACCAGGGAAGCCCCCCTCTTTGGTCGTGAGCCCCACCAAGTTTCCAGTCTCCTACCTGGATCCCAAATCCCCACAAAGTCACTTTTGTCTGCAAGTGTGTGTGTGTGTGTGTGTGTGTGTGCACTCAATCAAGTCTATTTGTAGCTCCATAGACCATAGCCTGCCAGGCTCTTCTGTCCAGGAATTCTCCAGGCAAGAATGCTACAGTGGGTTGCCATTTCCTCCTCCAGGGGATCTTACAGACCCAGGGATTGAACCCACATCTCTTCTGTCTCTTGCATTGCAGGGGGATTCTTTACCACTAGCGCCACTTGGGAAGCCCACTTTTGTCTGCATAAAGTGAAGTGAAGTGAAAGTTGCTCAGTTGTGTCCAACTCTTTGCGACCCCATGGACTATACAGTCCATGGAATTCTCTAAGCCAGAATACTGGCGTGGGTAGCCTTTCCCATCTCCAGGGGATCTTCCCAACCCAGGGATCGAAGCCAGGTCTCCCGCATTGCTGGCGGATTCTTTACCAACTCAGCCACAAGGGAAGCCAAAGAACACTGGAGTGGGTAGCCTATCCCTTCTCCAGCAATCTTCCCGACCCAGGAATTGAACCAGAGCTTCCTGCCTTGCAGGTGGATCCGTTACCAACTGAGCTATCAGGGAAGCAGTACGTTTGTCTGCTTATGGCTGCTAAATGGATGTTGCTGAGGGCACACAAGCAGAGGACCTCCTATTTGCTTTCTTTCTCAGTCTTTCTTTATGGTTCTTTTCTAGCTCTGAGGAAGGAAGTCACCACATTTTAAGAGGCCCTAGGGTCAAGGAGCTGAGGCAGCCTCCAACCTCAGGCCAGTGAGGTCCTGAGGTCCTCAGTCCCCTAACCTGCAAGGAACTGAGTCCTACCAATGACCATGTGAATGAATGTGGAAGCTTTCCTTTCCTCAGTCAGGCCTGGAGACAGTTACACCACTGGCTGATGGCTTGATCGTAGCCTTGCGAGAGGACTCAGGTCAAATATTTTTGATGAAATTTAGCATCCATATTGAGAGTTTCTATAAGTTTAAAATATACATGATTCTAAGGACAGTATGAAAAATAAGAATGTAAAATATCTCAGTTATAATTTCATAATATTGATTATATGTTGAGATTATAATGTTTTAGATATATGAATAAAAGAAAATGAATCATTTAAATTAATTTACTTGCTTCAGTCCAATTCAGTTCAGTCACTCAGTTGTGTCCGACTCTTTGGGACCCCATGAATTGCAGCATGCCAGGCCTCCCTGTCTATCACTAACTCCTGGAGTTCACCCAGACTCACGTCCATCGAGTCAGTGATGCCATTCAGCCATCCTATCCCCTGTCATCCTCTTCTCCTCCTGCCCCCAACCCCTCCCACCATGGGGTTCTTTCCAATGGGTCAACTCTTCGCATGAGGTGGCCAAAGTACTGGAGTTTCAGCTTTAGCATCATTCCTTCCAAAGAAATCCCAGGACTGATCTCCTTCAGAATGGGCTGGTTGGATCTCCCTGCAGTCCAAGGAACTCTCAAGAGTCTTCTCCAACACCACAGTTCAAAAGCATCAATTCTTCGGCGCTCAGCTTTCTTCACAGTCCAACTCTCACATCCATACATGACCACAGGAAAAACCATAACCTTGACTAGATGGACCTTTGTTGGCAAAGTAATGTCTCTGCTTTTGAATATGCTATCTAGGTTGGTCATGACTTTCCTTCCAAGGAGTAAGCGTCTTTTAATTTCATGGCTGCAGTCATCATCTGCAGTGATTTTGGACCCCAAAAATAAAGTCTGACACTGTTTCCACTGTTTCCCCATCTATTTCCCATGAAGTGTTGGGACGAGATGCCATGATCTTCGTTTTCTGAATGTTGAGCTTTAAGCCAACTTTTTTACTCTCCACTTTCACTTTCATCAAGAGGCTTTTGAGTTCCTCTTCACTTTCTGCCATAAGGGTGGTGTCATCTGCATATCTAAGGTTATTGATATTTCTCCCGGCAATCTTGATTCCAGTTTGTGTTTCTTCCAGTCCAGCGTTTCTCATGATGTACTCTACATATAAGTTAAATAAGCAGGGTGACAATATACAGCCTTGACCTACTCCTTTTCCTATTTGGAACCAGTCTGTTGTTCCATGTCCAGTTCTAACTGTTGCTTCCCGACCTGCATACAGATTTCTCAAGAGGCAGGTCAGGTGGTCTGGTATTCCCATCTCTTTCAGAATTTTCCACAGTTTATTTTGATCCACACAGTCAAAGTCTTTGGCATAGTCAATAAAGCAGAAATAGATGTTTACTTTGGCTTTTAAATGGTCCCTGCTACAGACTCAGAAACAGTCTTATCCCCATGAGGCTTCTAGAAAATTTTAAATTATGTATATGGCTCAGATTAAGTTTCTATTGCATGGCTCTGGATATCTTCTTCCTCCAAAAATTATTTATTTTTGCATCTATTAGGCACTAAGATTAGATCACTTTTGTTCGATCTGGACCGGAGCTGATTCAAAGCTGAGTTTCATTGTTTGTGAAGGTTGGCCAGTTATGATTTCCTGACAAACTATCCAGTGGAAAAGAGGGCTGCTGCTGTTGCTGCTAAGTTGCTTCAGTCGTGTCCGACTCTGTGCAACCCCATAGATGGCAGCCCACCAGACTCCCCTGTCCCTGGGATTCTCCAGGCAAGAACACTGGAGTGGGTTGCCATTTCCTTCTCCAATGCATGAAAGTGAAAAGTGAAAGTGAAGTCTCTCAGTCATGTCCAACTCTCAGCGACCCCATGGACTGCAGCCTACCAGCCTCCTCTGCCCATGGGATTTTCCAGGCAAGAGTACTGGAATGGGGTGCCATTGCCTTCTCCAGAAAAGAGGGCAAAAGCTGTCAAAAAGCACTTCTTTTTTTTTTTTTTTTTTTGATCAGAGAGAGTGTAATTTTATTTTTTTTTAATTTAGCTTTATTTATTTTAATTGGAGGATAATTACAATATTGTTGGGGGCCAGAGTGAGGTACTCTGCCCGTGACAACGGTCATGAGGAAGGAGGCTCGACATATGCAAAGGTGGGATCGAGCTTCAGGAGTCCCCCTGGAAAACCTGGAGCATCTACCCCCATAACCAGACCCTGCCTACTTTACTACTTTGTGCTCATCTACACCCCTGACTTTACGGGGGGCAGTCCCCCACCACCTCTTTGGGAGAAGGAGTTAACTTAGAGCTCCAGTTAATAATAATTCCTGGGTGTGAGAGGGGTGTTTCAACCTACAAACTCCTCTGAAGGTTCTCTAGCCTGCCTGACAGGCTTGTCTGGCCACATGTGATTGCTCACAGCCTCCCAACCGTGAGAGGCATGAGATGCTTTAAACCTTCTAAAAACAGGTTCCTTAGAAAAGTTAGAAAACTATTAGTATAAGTACAATGGGCTGATTAGAAATTGTATTGGTGAAGGGTTTTTCATTTGTTGAGCCAATGTTTGTTGCTAAGTCTCCACGTCCCCTGCCCTTACACACATTAATGAATATATAGAAGAAATAAGTATTAACCTTTGATATAAATCATGTTACACCTTAGGCTAAGAAAATTCTTTCCTTAACTAAAACCCACTACACCCTCACCCTATAGGAATGTAACTTTATTTGGGTGGCGTCTGTTTTAAGAATACTCACCCTTGGAGAAAAAAGTGTTCTGGTTGACTGACCGCTGTCACAAGGAGAGGGTCATAAATTGTCAGCAGGCCCCCTGACCAGAAGATGATGTAACACCCCTAAGACCTCTGTATACATTTGTATGAAGCACCTGACTTTGATAAAAGTCAGGACTGCTGACCCCGCGTGACTTTTGCATAACATCTCAGTGTATAAAAGTAGACCATGGAAAATAAAGAATGGGGATCAGTTTCTCGAAATACTGGTCTCCCCATGTCTCTCTCTCTTTCACTCTGGCTGAGTCTCCATCTGGCGCGCGGAACCCACCATGCTTACTAATTATGCCTGGGCTTCTAAGATCCGACCAGGGAGGCCTCAGTGTCTCCTCTCCTTCGGGAGAATGGAAGGACGCCTGTGGCCTACGTAAGTGGTGCAAACTTCTTGTCTTGAAGCTTAATTGATCTCCCGCGTAAACCAAGCTACTCAGCCTCTTTTCTCCACTGAATTTTCCTACTGAGCTAACCTTATTCTATTACTCTTTATATCTTTAATTAATATCTAATTGAAGCTATTGTATCCTGACCCTCGCCGACGCCGTCCCCGCTTCGAATACCCTGGATCAGCCGGGGCTGGACCCCGGCACAATATTGTATTGGTTTTGCCATACATCAACATGAATCCGCCACGGGTGTACACGTGTTCCCCATCCTGAACCCCCTCCCTCCTCCCTCCCCGTACCATCGCTCTGGGTCATCCCAGTGCACCAGCCTCAAGAATCCTGTATCCTGCATCAAACCTGGACTGGCGATCATTTCTTATATGATATTATACATGTTTCAATGCCATTCTCCCAGATCATCCCACCCTCTCCCTCTCCCACAGAGTCTGAAAGACTGTTCTAAACATCTGTGTCTCTTTTGCTGTCTCGCATACAGGGTTATCGTTACCATCTTTCTAAATTCCATATGCATGTGTTAGTATACTGTATTGGTGTTTTTCTTTCTGGCTTACTTCACTCTGTATAATATGCTCCAGTTTCAGCACTTCTTAAAGACGAAATACAACTGGCCACTTAATATGTGAAAAGATATCCAACTGCAGTTTTAACTGGAATTAAAGAACCAAGTAAAAATATTGCCATTTCTCAAACTTCAGTTTGTAAAAGTTAAAGATATTTATTTATAACAACCCTTTATGAAAGGGACGTGGTAAACAGACACTGTGATAACTTAGTGGATGTACACATTAGTGCTAAGTGTCATGGGGTAGATAGAGTGGTGGAGGTGGTGGTGGTAAAGCTCTCAAAATCTTTTCTGGACTCATCCTCATGAAAAAGGTCACCTAGAAAATTATATCAAAGGTCATTTAATGTGAAGAACCCTGGAGAGATGATCTCGTCCCAGTTCTTTATGGAACAAGTCCAGCCATAGAGAAGCATTTTCTAAGGTCACAGAGCGGTGGTTACAGCCCACACTCAGGGTTGTCATTCTCAAGAATGTTTCCCCTTGAAAACATTCTCTTTAACCCAAAGTGTCTGGAGACCCAAGAGTATCAGGAAAGAGACCAATTTCATCTGTGTTCTTTAGACTGTCACCAGGCACTGCACCCAGAGGCAGGGAGGCTGTTGATTTTGACGGCCCAGTGGGGTTATGGAGGATGAAGCCTCAGCACACACATCTTCCCTTGCTCTTCTCCATTTCTCAGTCCTGCCCCCTGTCTTTCTAGGATCATCTCCTAGCCAGAGGAAGCAGAAGAGGAATACCTAACTGCCTTGTATCATTACACCTTCATCAAAACTTAAACTTTTCTTTTCCTGGTTGGACGGGTGGGGCCCAACAGTAACATCAAAGGTGCTAGTTATTCCATGGCCATATGCCAATAGGAAGTGATTCTATAGATGAATTGTATTCTCATCTCCCCTCCTATTCATTCTTCATTTTCTCGACACCCATCCTTGACCTCATCAGCATTCCTTAGGCATCTAGTTTGATACCCTTAATTCTCTCATCCTTTCTCACCTCCCATCCTCTCATGTCCTTTTCCTAATTTCCATTTTTCCTGCTTATTTCTTTTGCTCACCATCCTGTCCCATCCCTCCACATATCCTCATTTTCATCTTCGGTCCTCCACTCCCAAGTCTTTCCTACTTCTCACTCTCATATCTTTCCTTCCTATCTTTATCTGAGCCTACGCTTCCAGTTTCTCGACTCCAAGAGGAGATTACAAAGAAGACATGCTCCAGGTGTAGCCATGGACAGGAGTAGAGAAACTATTTTTCCAGGTTAATGCCTTTGTGGGAAATTTCCTTCAACCCAGAAAGGGCAGAAAAGGAAGGAACCTATCACCCCTCATGTCAGTGACTGCCTTTCTACAAGTACCTGCCACAGGGCACCCTGAACGTCAGAGTTTCTAAGGCTGTAGATAAGTGGGTTCAGCATGGGATTGATAACTGTGTTGAAAACTCCAACTCCCTTATCCTTGTCTGAAGCCTCCTCTGAACCCAGGCGCATGTAGTTGAACATACCAGTCCCATAGAAGAGGCAGACCACAGTGAGATGGGAGCCACACGTGGAGAAGGCTTTCTTCCTGCTCTCTGCTGAGCGGATTCGTACAACTGCAGCTGCCACGTGGATGTAGGAGCTGATGATGAGAACCGCAGTTGTACCTACCATTATGAAACTCATGCCAAAGAGCAGCAGCTCATTGAGGAGAGTGCTGGAGCAGGAGAGCTGGAAGAGCTGTGGGAGGTCACAGTAGAAGTGATTGACCTCACAGGGACCACAGAAGTTAAGGGTGGTTAGGGCAATAGTGTGGGTCAGTGCATTGGTGAAGGCACAAGCCCAGGACACAACCACTAGTATCCTCTGGACCATCTGGCTCATGCGAGTGCTGTAGGTGAGAGGTCGGCAGATGGCCAAGAATCGATCATAGGCCATGGCTGTCAACAGGAAGCAGTCCATCCCAGCCAGAAGGTGGAAGAAGAAGAGCTGGGAGAGGCAGCCTGCATAGGGAACTGTGCGCTTGTGGGACAGGGGATGACCCAACATGGCAGGAACAGTGACGGTGATGCACCCAATGTCCAGCGCCGATAGATTCCCCAAGAAGAAGTACATGGGGGTGTGGAGTTTGGGTTCCACCAAGATGGCTGCCAGGATGCTGAGGTTGCCCCCGACAGTGACCAGGTAGGCAAAGAGGAAGAGTACGAAGACCATAGGCTGTAGATTTTCTGTTTCCACTAAGCCCAGTAAAATAAATTCAGTTACAGCTGTCCTGTTGGTTCTAGCTTCTGGCTGCATGAGTCTCTGTAAGGAAATGTCGCAGGAGTGGAAGTTTCAATCTACCTAATCTACTTATTCAACATAAATATGTTAAACCATATATGTTCAGAGCCCCATGGTAAGTTCCTAGCTGTCTGGGTGATGGTTTTCCCACTCCCTGGGGTCACTTACACCTCACCCATTGACCTCCTTCATCCCTCCATGTCTTTACCCTGCTCTTGGCTGAGATGCCCAAACCACCAGAACTTTGTCCCTCCCATCTTCTCCCAGTTGAAAAATGTTAGAATACTTGGGGAAATAAATTCACATAAAAGCAAACTTCCTCTTTGAATACAGTGAGACTAAAATGTAAATACCCTAACTTACTCTGAGGGATCAGCCCAAACCAACAAACAGATTTCAAAATAGAAGAATTAATGGTATTTGGAGAGAAATATCCAGAAAGCATTTGAAAACACCACCCAGGTTCCAAGACTTCTAGACATAATGACGATCAAGCCAAGGTATTGCAAGAGTCAGAAAGAAGATAGCCATGACTGGGGGTATCAGGAACTCCAGCCCTTTCTCCAAGGTGGGGGACTAGTCCGAAGAATAAAATTAAAAATCTTTATGTCAATAAATTGCTAGTATTATTTGCTAGTATTGTTGCCCTTCGGAGAAGGCAATGGCAACCCACTCCAGTACTCTTGCTTGGAAAATCCCATGGATGGAGGAGCCTGGTAGGCTGCAGTACATGGGGTCACTGAGTCAGACATTGCTGGGAGCCGGTGAGGCATTCCGCTCATGACAAAGGTCATGAGGAAAGAGGCTCGGCATACGCAAAGGCAGGATCGAGCCTCAGGAGTCCGCCCGTATATTCTCGAGCATTTTCCCCCAAAAAACCAGAGTCTGCCTACTTTATTGCTTTGTGCTCTCACCTCTGACTTTACTGGGGGCTGTCCCCTACCACCATCTCTCTCTCTCTGTCAAAGAGTTAACTTACAGCTCCAATTAATAAAGTTCCTGGGCAATTAGGAGTGTTTAAATCCAAACCCCTCAGATGGCTCTCTAACTCGCCTGACAAGTTTACCCGGACTCCTGCAGCTATGCATATGATTGTTTACAGTCTCCTAGCCTCCAGAGGCACGGGAAGCTTAAGATATTCAAATAGCTTAGAGCCTCTCAGAGAGTTAAAAACTGTCAGAATAAACTAGTAAAGGATTTCATTGATGAGTCAATGCTTGTTGCCAAGTTTTCACATCCCCTGAATTGTATCCTTGAATGTGTATTAATTAATAGTTGGTATATAGAAAAAAATAAGTAGTGGCCTTGGTGTTAGTAACTTTAGACCCTTAAGGTAATAAATTATTTTCTTTGTTGTAAACCCATTACACATCCGCCCTATAGGAATGAAATTTTATCTTTGGAAGATGGCGCCAAACCTTAAAATAATTACTCTTAGAGAAAATAAGTCTTTGTTGATAAGTTCTTGTCAAGAGTCATAAAATGTTAGTAGGCCTTCTGGCCAGAAGATGATGTAAATCACCTAAACCATTTGTATACGATAAATTTGCAGGAAAGAAACCTTGGTTTTTGATAAGAATCAAAGACTGCTGACTTTGCATCCCCTATTATCCTCTATGTGTAACTTAGGGTATAAAAGCCCCTGTTAAAAATAAAGCTACGGGCCTTGTTCACCAATGCTTGGTCTCCCCATGTCATTCTTCCCTTTAACTTCCAGCTGAGTCTCCATCTGGAGCGCGGAACCCACCACGCTTACTAATTATGCCTGGGCTTCTAAGACCCACTCGAGAAGGTGTCTAGGGTGAGGCACCTTCCGCTATTCGAGAGGGCGCCTGCGGCCTACGTAAGTGGTGCAAACTTCTTGTCTTGAAGTTTTATTGGTCTCCCGCGTAAACCAAGCTACTCAGCCTCTTTTCTCCACTGAATTTTCCTACTGAGCTATCCTCATACTATTATTCTTTATATCTCTAATTAGCATATAAATAGTCGCCTAGGCCGTCTCTCCTTCGAATACCCTGGATCAGCTGGGGCTGGTCCCCAGCAAGACATGACTGAGTGACTTCACTTTCACTCATTGGAGAAGGAAATGGCAACCCACTCCAGTGTTCTTGCCTGGAGAATCCCAGGGACAGAGGAGCCTAGTGGGCTGCCGTCTATGGGGTCGCACAGAGTCGGACACGACTGAGGTGGCTTAGCAGCATTGTTGCTCTTTAAGCCCTTACATGAGACTTTGAATAGTGGCTTATTTTAAAATAATGTATTCTTTTCATAGTATCGGCTACTTGCTTCTGGAATCAAAATTTTGAGCATGACCTGTGGGTTGGTTGCTACTAGATGCCGTTAGTTTTCTTTACAGCAAAATCACCCATCTTGCACTTGGCCTTGTTTCGGGCATGGTGGACTGACCAGTAGCTCTAACGGCATGTGTGCATGCTCTGTAGCATCCAACTCTTTGTGACTTCTGTCCATGGGATTTCCCAAGCAACAATACTGTACCTCTTATGTACGTGCATAATAGAGAACCAGATTGAGCTAAGTCTTTCAGATCTTATAATAAATTCTTGATAAAAAAAAAAAAATCCGTGTCTCTCTATTGCCCATGGAATAGGCAGAGCCAGGGCTTCACTAAGAGTAACATTGTTTCCCTGCATAGAATGCACTGGATCAGAGGCTGGAAAGTCAGAACAGAAGGGAAAGGGTGATGAGAGCCTGAGCTTGGGTGAAAATTGGATATGGTGATCTCTAAGATAGCCTTAAAATTCTGAGATCACATGATCAGTGAGATATGGGGATCATCTTCAGGCTGATGATCATTGATGAAATTGATAATTGATAAATACAGATAGGCAAATCCGTGGATGGAGACTAGTTCTTTTCATATATTATATTAAGGAGCAATGACCTGCTCTCTGTTTTTGCTTTGAAGTCCATTTTGACCCAAACATTGATTGTAACCCGGTAGTTTTCTAACCTCCTTTCTCATGCTGTTTTCTGTACTGGCGATGACTTCCTTCCAACTCCACATGCCCAGGTATTTCAAGAGTTGACACCAATACTCACTTATGAATGAAACCTCCCTGGAAACTTCTCCATTTCAAAAGGAGCTCTGTCTCTCCTAAACTTCCACTACACATTATTTTATTGAACTTATTACAGTTTCCCTTCTAGCTAAGTTATTTTTCTGTAGAGTATATCTCCCCTACTTCTCTGTAAGCTACTTGAGGACAAAAATATTAATACATGTTTGACTCAGTTTTGCAGTAACAGTACTTAGCACAATACTTCCCTTATGGTATATTCTCAATATTTTTAAATAAATCAATGGATGAGTCAAGTGTTCATAGGAATCAGAGAAAGAAAACATCAGTATGAGCTAGAGTTCTCATGGAAGAGTCTCTGGTTGTATTGGAATCTGGGATAGAATTTTATGTGTGTGCATGCTTAGGCACTCAGTTGTATCCAGCTCTTTGCAACCCCATGGACTGCAGCCCTCCAGACTCCTCTGTCCATGGGATTTTCCAGGCAAGAATTTTATGGATTAGTATAGTTTAAGGAAGTTTCAGAGGCAGGTGCATGTGCAAGGCTGCTTCAAGGACTACTGATTTCTTTGGTTTTGATGGGACAAGCAGATAGAAATCTACCCTGACATGTTCCTTGTCACGTAAACCACTCATAATAATAAGGCCCTTAGGAGAGCTGTACCTTACAGACAAGCAAGTTATGGCCAGGCATAGAAGAGCAACAGAACAGCTGCTGACAACTCTCAGTTGGCTGGAGATGCAGCTTGTTTGAAATCAGTGGGATACTGGAACGAACTCAGATCTTCCAAGAAGTCTAGAGTGCCTTATGGGTATCATGCCCATCACTGAGGATTACCACTCTCAGGGCTTCATAATGAGCCTCGATTTCTCCCTACTGAGCCATGACAAACTCCTACTCTGGAATTCCACCCAACTCCTCCAAGATTCCAGTGATGAAACAGTTTAGCAAAGCCTCTGACTGGAGTCAAGTTTCTAACTACCTGATGAAGTGGGTCCTGTGCAGCAAACTGGACTCAGTGAATCCCCCTAATACTTACTCCTAAGAGTTGCAGGGGCTTCTGTGGTAGCTCAGCTGGTAAAGAATCTGCCTGCAATTCAGGATACCCCAACTGGATACTCGGGTTGGGAAGATCCCGTAGAGAAGGGATAGGCTACCTATTCCAATATGCTTGGGCTTCCCTGGTGGCTCAGATAGTAAAGAATCTGCCCCCAATGCGGGAGACCTGGGTTTAATCCCTAGGTTGGGAAGATCCCCTGGAGGAGGGAATGGCAACCCACTCCAGTATTCTTGCCTGGAGAATCCCCATGGACAGAGGAGCCTGGCGGGCTAGAGTCTGTGTGGTCGTAAAGAGCAGGATGAGAGACTAAGCACAGCACAAGCGTTGCAGAGAGCAGGCTTCATCCAAGAGAAGGAGACATGGACAAAGGGGCCCAGAAAAGGAGCCAAGATCTTTGGGTTACAGTCCCAGATCTTCTAAAAAGGCTCCCCACTTCAGGGGCATCAGTTGCACCAAGTATAAAAGCAGTTTGAGCCGATGGCAGCAGAAGCCCCATTTCTGTTTTGTAAGAGCAGAGGAAGAACCTGCTGTTACAAAGTGAGGACTCTTACAGAGTGAGGCCTATGAGTACTCACCCTGGCACAGGCATAGACACCAGAGAGTGTTTGCAGGAGAAGATGAGGAGCTCTGCAGACCTATCCACCTAGAAATCTGGGAAGAGGCTTTGTATAAGAAAATGAAAGACATTTCAGGACGGTCTTCTCAATGGTATCCCCCGGTGGCCTCAGAAATTAGCCCTCCCAGGAAAGCAGAGACAAAGTGGGGAGAGAGACAAGTTGTTTTATAAACAACTCAAGCTCTTCATAAATATAGCAGCAGTGCCTCATACCTTCTCATATTTAGACTTTCCTTGAGGAAAAAAAAAAGGTTATCTCTAGCCTTGGCTTTATGGCAGGTCATTAAGTCAAGTGATACATAGCCCACTAATGGTAGGGTTGCTGAGGTCTGCAGGACTTGCCCATATTCTCCAAGTCACCCAGGAAGTTAGAGGTGTAATTGAGACTAGATATGGGTTTCCTGAGGGAGCAGTTTTCTTTCTCAGATGTCAGCCCCAAGCAGGGCCTATGAGCAGACAGCAGCTAATTTCCAGACTTGCTGTGGACCTGGGGATGTGGAGGAAGCCCCAGCAGAGAGGAAGAGGGAGAAGCTTGCTTCAAATCCAGTTTCCTAATGAGTCCTCAAGAATGTGGGGCTTCCTCCCTCAGAGCCTCATTAGTGGGGCCCCTGGGACTGTATCTTGGGGATCCTGTAATGATTGTGGAAGTGCTGGTAAAAGAGGGATGTTGAGGGACTTCCCTGGCAGTTCAGACATAAAGAATTCACTTGCCAACACAGGGGACATGGGTTCAATCCCTGGTTGGGGAAGATCCCACATGCCAAGGAGCAACAGAGCCTGTGTGCCACAACTATTGCACCTGTGCTCTAGAGCCCTGGACCCACAACTACTGAGCCCATGCATTGCAGCTACTGAAGACTTCATGCCCTAGAGCTGCTGCTCCATAAGGTAAGCCACAGTAAGGAGAAGCCCACTCACTGCAGTAAGAGAGTAGCTCCCATTCACTGCAACTAGAGAAAGCCTGTGCACAGTAATGAAGACCCAGCACACTCAAAAATAAATAAATAAAATTATTTTTTTAAGTTTCACTCACTTAAAAAAAAAATAAAAAGACTTATGTTGAGCTCGAAGGACTCCTGGTTAGGTCTCAGCATACTCTAAGAAAGGAAATACCATTTATGTCCAAAAAGAAACAACTTACTCATTAACAATAATTCCCATACCTGGCTGTGGTAGGGCCCCAAAGATATGCAGGTACTAATCCCTGAAATCAACTTTAAATCCTGTAAAAGGGACTTTGTAAGTGTGATTGTTAGGGGTCTTCATCTGGGGAGATTATCCTGGATTATCCAAGTGGGCCCTGTGTGATGTGTAATCATAAGAGTCCTTTTAAGAGAGAGGTGGAGAGATATTTGACTACAGAAATGAAAAAGGCAACGTGGGGACTTCCCTGGCAGTCCAGTGGTTAAGATGCCGAGCTTCCATTGCAGGGGGTGCAGGTTTGAATCCTGGTCAGGGAACTAAGAGCCCACATGCCACAGGTGGTGGCCAAGAAGACAATGTGATGATAGACATGAGACTGAAGTGATGTGGCCACAAGCCAAGGAATGCCAGAAGCCACCTGAAACTGGAGAACACATGGAATAGATTTCCCCTGGAGCCTCCCAGGAGAACTCTTCCTGCTGATATCATGATGTTAGCCTTGTAGGACTCATTTTTGACTTTTGGTCTCCAGGACCTTGAGAAGATACATTTCTGTTAAAGTCACTAGATTTGTGGTACTTTGTTACAGCAGCAACAGGAAATAAATATACTGGCCAATATATCCTGGCAGGAACTGGAATTTCCTCCGTTTTATAGAGGAGCAGTGTGGGAGTGGATCATGAGGGCCCAAGGAGTGGAGTAGAACATAAGGCTGAACAGGGAGAGTTCATTGACATGGGATCACCTGTCATGATTCAGGATTTAACATCCAGGCAAGGGTGCCTGGGGCTGGTTGTAATAGACTGCCAAAGCGTTGGTTATAGGACCTCTTCAAGATCTGGCAGACAGGGATTTCCCTGGTGGTCCAGTAGTTAAGGCTCCATGCACCCAGGGCAGGGGCGCTGGGTTTGATCGCTGGTCAGGGAACGATCTCACATGCTACAATCAAGTGCCGCATGCCGCAACTAAAGATCCTGAATGCCACAACTAAGACCTGGGGAAGCCAAATAAATCAATAACTAGTAAAAATAAATATTATATTTTTTTAAAAAAAGATCCATCAGATCCAGTTTGGCTGGCCTATATCTGGGAAGGTGTCTTTCTCCAGGTCCCTGGGTTGGCAGACGTGTTCCCAGCCTATGGTTTCAAGGAGTAGAAGCTGGGTTATGGGGTCACTTCAAGATCTGCAGTCAGACAGAAGTCAGTGGGCCTGCCTCTGAGAGCACAGAAGACTGTGTTTTCTGATGGGTCCCTGGACGAGCAGGTGTGTTCTTGACCTATGCCTACAAGGTGCTGGAGCCAAGTTACAAGACTGTGTCAGCGTCTGCTTTGGACCAAGGTTGGACAGTGTGTCTTAGGGGAATGGATGGGCATCACCTGCCTTGTCCCTGGGTGGGCAGAACTGGCCGCTGAGGGGGCCTAGGGATGGGCCACGGGCCAGTTCAGCATCCACAGCCAGGGCTGAGGTTGATGTGCTCATTATCTAGGACACAAGTGGGCCTGACTAATGCTAGGTTTCTTGACAGATGTTGTTGGTGACAGAATCAAGGCCAAGAGGGGCTGTAGCTGAATCCATAGGGCTGTTTCCAGGCCTGTATCCAGGACTCCTGTCTGCAAGTCTGCCAGCTGGGCACAGTCTTGTCTTCTCAAAAGAGCCCTCTTTGGACTTGACTCCACTGGGGTCTCATAATCTCTTACCTAGGTCTCAAAGCTCCCACAAAGGCAGTTTTTGTCCAAATTATTGTTTCTAAGGGAGGAATATGAGTGAGGCAAACTCTTCTTCTTTTCTGCTATTATATATCTGTAATATCAGGCTAGTCAAGGCTATGGTTTTTCCAGTGGTCATGTATGGATGTGAGCGTTGGACTGTGAAGAAAGCTGAGCGCTGAAGAATTGATGCTTTTGAACTGTGGTGTTGGAGAAGACTCTTTAGAGTCGCTTGGACTGCAAGGAGAGCCAACCAGTCCGTTATAAAGGAGATCAGTCCTGGGTGTTCTTTGGAAGGAATGATGTTGAAGCTGAAACTCCAATACTTTGGCCACCTCATGCGAAGATTTGACCCATTGGAAAAGACTCTAATGCCTGGAGGGATTGGGGGCAGGAGGAAAAGAGGACGACAGAGGATGAGATGGCTGGTTGGCATCACTGACTCGATGGACGTGAGTTTGAGTGAACTCTGGGAGTTGGTGATGGACAGGGAGGCCTGGCGCGGTGCAATTCATTGGGTCGCAAAGAGTCGGACACGACTGAGTGACTGAACTGAACTGAATATCAGGCTTCCCTAGTGGCATAGTGGTAAAGAATCCACCTGCCAGTGCAGGAGATGTGAGTTCAATCCTTGGGTCGATGAGATTTCCTGGAAAAGGAAATGGCAACCCACTCCAGTATTCTTGCCTAGGAAATCCCATGAACAGAGGAGCCCGGACCAGGGATCGAACCTGTGTCTCCTCCAATGGCAGGTGGATTCTTTACTTCTGAGACACCAGGGAAGCCCTGTTCCTTTTAAAGAATAGGATTGTTGTGGGAATGATGTCAAAGAGTGATAATGACATTCTGTATTGTTTAAACCTTTACAACATGATATATTATATATATTGGGTTGGTCAAATGTTCATTTGAGTTTTTCCTTAACAGCATATGGAAACAAACAAACTTTTTGGCTAACCCAGTGTGATACATTTTTAAGTAGCAAAGAGATTCCCAGGTTGGAATAAAAAAGAACAGACAGATTCCAAAGGAAAGGAAATCTCCCAGTTGTTAAAGAAACATTATGTTCCTGAGTTCTGGGAACCTGTGGCCTTGGTCATCTTTTATGATGCTGAACCAGCTGATGCATTCCACCCAGGGATACATCACAGAATTACCCCTCAGAATTATCCCTTGAAGTGACTTGGGATGAGTGTTCAAATGGGAAAAAGGCCAGAGGCACAGGAATTCCAGGGAGTAAACAACTAGCTCTGTTACTTGCTATAGGTAGAAGAAATGATGGTGGAATTTGTTGTGTTTCTTCAAGGTCAACAGTGAAACAGTCTTTCTGCTCATTCCAAATCAGAGAACATTAGAGGTGAAAGAATATCGACCATTATCTTAGGCCTCTGTCAAGTTCAGGCCCAGGGAAAGTAAAGGACCCGATCAAGGTCAGGAACACTGCAGATGAGAGGAGCCTGTTGGGCTACAGTCCATGGGGTCACAGTCGGACACAATTGAGCATACATGCAATATCTCCATCTTTGCTTCTCAAATCCTTTTGCTTGCAATTATGTTTCTCCCTGTTCCTCATTTTTCTTTTTTTTTTTTTTTATTACCGACTTGTTCCTCGGCGAGAGCGAACAGCAGTGAGTCAGGAGCAGGAGCTGGCGGCACACAAGTCCGCTGCAGCCGCGACCACGTCTTCCTCAAAGAGCCCTCATTTTTCATCTTCATTTCCCACAAACCCTCTGCCTCCATCCAATCTTGTTTTGCTCCTTCCCTCCTGTCCTTTCAGTCCCTTCATCCCCATAAAGTATCATGAAAAACCAATCCTGCAGGTGCAGGTCAAGGGGAAGTTTTAGGGAAATCAGTCAGAAAACACCAGTAGCACAGTAGAGATGCCAGGAATGGGCAATTAATCTAAAAGAGACCCTAGTGGTCTCGCATACAGGGTTGTCGTTACCGTCTTTCTAAATTCCATATATATGCATTAGTATACTGTATTGGTGTTTTTCTTTCTGGCTTACTTCACTCTGTATAATAGGCTCCAGTTTCATCCACCTCATTAGAACTGATTCAAATGTATTCTTTTTAATGGCTGACCCAGAGGGAGGGTATGGGGAGGGAGGTGGGAGAGGGGTTCAGGATGGGGAACACATGTACATCTGTGGTGGATGCATATTGATGTATGGCAAAACCAATACACTATTGTAAAGTAAAAAAAAAAAGAGAGAGAGAGAGAGAGACCCTAATGTACTTCTCTGGTGGTCCAGTGGTTAAGACTGCAAACTTCAAATGCAGGGGGTGTGGGTTCCATCCCTGGTCAGGGAATTAAGATCCCACATGCCATGTGGTGTGGCCAAAAAATAAAAGGGGCTCTAGCAGGAAAATATAGCTAGATAATGACAGGACTAAAGGCTAGTAGCACATGTCACCATGTGACTTGTGTTTACAGAAACATTGTCTTAGCTAGGAGGTTTGGAGACTGAGAGGGAGAATTCAGAAGAGAATTTCATGTTGATTATTCTGTTTTTTTTTTTAATATTTAAATAGTATTTAGGGTATAATCTTTTCAAAAGATTTGAAACATATATGGATACATGAGGAAATTTCATTCTTGTATTTTGAGAGTGATCATATTTGTTAAAGTTTTGAAATTTAAAAAAAAAAATTTAAGTTTTAAAAATCTTCACAGAAGTGTCATGCTTTCCCAAGTTAGTCAAGAATACATGACCATACAGTTTCCCATCTGTTCCCTCCATACCCCGTGCTGTTGACATCTTGTGTGATGGGAGAGGAATGAGCTGCTTTTTTTGGCTTGTAGAAGCCTGACGGGAGAAATAGAATCATCCTGATCTCTAGGCCTATATTTTGTAAAAGATTAACCATTCCTGAACTTGAAGAAGTCACATGATCACCTGGGAAGTTCCTGGGACATTCTTGCTATAAGCAACGGAAGAGTCATTCCCTATGAGACATGCACCTGAAGGCGTTCAAGGCTTCCTGGGTTTCACTTCCACCCAGAAAAGGAGCATACAGTGACTTAAGTTGTAATTTGTCAAGGAGACAGACCAGGCAGAACCTACCTGTCCATTGCCTATATTGGGTAGGGCTCCTATGCACACCCCCAACCCCCCCCCCAAAAAAATCCAAAAGCTCAGGAAGATAGAGAAGGTTCTGAACCATTTGTCCCAATTACTGGCCCCAGAGAATTTTTCCTTTAGTCCAAAAAGAGAAAGGGAGAAATTGACACAAGACCTCATCACTCCAGTGACCACCTCCCCTTGATCACCCGCCGGAGGGCACCCTGAACATCAGGGTTCCTGAGGCTGTAGATGTTTGGATTCAGCATGGGGTTGGCTACAGTGTTAAAAATTCCAACAGCTTTATCCTTAACTGAAAGCTTGGCTGAACCTAGTCGCATGTAGTTAAAGATACCTGAACCATAGAATATGGCAACCACAGTGAGATGGGAGCCACACGTGGAGAAGGCTTTCTTCCTGCCCTCCACTGAGCGAATTCCTAGAACCGCAGCTGCCACGTGGATGTAGGAGGTGACAACAAGAGCCAGGGGGGTACCTGCCATTATGAAACCCACGCCAAAGAGCAGCAGCTCGTTGAGCTGGGTGCTGGAGCAGGAGAGCTGGAAGAGCTGTGGGAGGTCACAGTAGAAGTGGTTGATCACATTGGGACCACAGAAGTTGAGTGTGGATATGGCTACAGTGTGGGTCAGTGCATTTGAGAAGGCACAAGCCCAGGACACAGCCACCAGTATCCTCTGGACTGTCTGGCTCATGCGGGTGCTGTAAGTGAGGGGTCGGCAGATGGCCAGGAATCGGTCATAGGCCATGGCTGTCAACAAGAAGCAGTCCACCCCAACGAGAAGATGGAAGAAGAAAAGCTGTGTGAGGCAGGCTGCATAGGGAACTGTGCGCTTGTGGGACAAGAGACGACCCAGCATCGAGGGAACAGTAACGGTGATGCACCCAATGTCCAGCACTGATAGGTTCCCCAGGAAGAAGTACATGGGGGTGTGGAGTTTGGGCTCCACCAAGATGGCTGCCAGGATGCTGAGGTTGCCCCCGACAGTGACCAGGTAGGCAAAGAGAAAGAGTACAAAGACAGCTGGCCACAGCCCTGGCGTCTCCACCAAACCCCGCAGGATGAACTCAGTAACAGCTGTTCCATTGGCCCTGGGTTTTGGCTGCATTAGTTCCTGCAAGGAAATATCCAAGAATATAAGGAATAATTATTCTTGATATATTCAAAAAGAAGAAATAGACTTCCTATGTCCTGAGCCCTCTACTAAGTTCTCCCTTTCCAAGTAAGGACTTTCCCAGCACCCAGTCCACACCATACTCATTAACTCACAACATTTGCTACAACATTCTCAGCTACATGGAATCCTTTCACCATGTAAACATACATCAGATGATCTTATTATACTTTGACAGTTTTACTTGTTGGTTATACCTATATTAGGCTAAAAAAGTAACATTTTATAAGCTTAAAAAAACTGAAAAGTCAAGGAATAGACCTAAACTAATATAGGAATTTAGTATATAATACAAGCAGCATCTTAAAGGAGTGGGAACAAGTATTATTCAATAAGTGCTTATGAGGGCAATAATATAGCTATGCTGGAAAACTATAAGTCATATACATACCTCATATATTTTCCAAAAATAAATTCTAAATGGATCAAAGTTTTAAATGAAGTGTTAAGCCATTAAAAAGAATACATCTGAATCAGTTCTAATGAGGTGGATGAAACTGGAGCGTATTATACAGAGTGAAGTAAGCCAGAAGGAAAAACACCATTACAGTATACTAACACATATATATGGAATTTAGAAAGATGGTAACAATAACCCTGTGTACGAGACAGCAAAAGAGACACTGATGTATAGAACAGTCTTATGGACTCTGTGGGAGAGGGAGAGGGTGGGAAGAGTTGGGAGAATGGCATTGAAACATGTAAAGTATCATGTATGAAACGAGATGCCAGTCCAGGTTCGCTTGGGTGCTAGAGCACTGGGACGACCCAGAGGGATGGTATGGGGAGGGAGGAGGGAGGAGGGTTCAGGATGGGGAACACATGTATACCTGTGGCGGATTCATTTTGATATTTGGCAAAACTAATACAATTATGTAAAGTTTAAAAATAAAATAAAATTTTTAAAAATGCAATAAATAAATAAATGAAGTGTTAAACCACAGAGTTATTGGGGAAACGGAGAATTTAATAGTAGAGTGCAAGGACTGAACTGAACTGAAGTGCAAGGATAACTCAAAATATAGAAAAACTTTTAATAATCAAGAGTAATGTCTCAATTATTTTAAAATTCTGGCCAACTGGCTAAATGCACCCACTTCTTCCCAAAGCTCATTCTCTACATGCTTCTAGATTAGTGTTGGGCACAAGGGGAATTTGCATAATATCTGTAAGGCAGAAGTGAAAAGGAGAAAGGACAATTTGGCAACATCTTTCAAATTATAAATGTATTTTTCTTTTTACCTGACAATTCCATGTCTGGAAATTTATCCAACAGATATATGGTCACAGAAATGATGCCTGTGTGAGCTTATTTGTTGCAGCATTTTTCATAATAGCAAATAACTAGAAATAATCTATCTGTTCATTATTAAAGGGGTTACTAAGTTAATTATGGAATATTTTTCCAAAGGAATATTATGCAGCTGTAGGAAATAGCTCTATCTGTGCCGATTGGAAAGATATCAAAGCAGTATTATTAAATGTAAAGTACAGCTTGTAGAATACATATACCATATACCTTGCTGCCAGCTCTTCATTTTGAAAAAGTGGTTTGTTCAACGTTAAAAAAAAATTGTAAACGAAATCCTAAAATAGATTGGGAGAAGCTGAAGGAATTTATATCCAGTGGAAATTTTAGACTACAGAATATAAGTGGTAGGAAAATGGGCCTCAAATGTGTAGATATTCTCAGTGAACTCTTTCGAAGAGGACTCAAACATCTCTTCGCAAATATTTTAACACAACTCAGTGAGATGGACTTAATCAAGTAAGTATTGTTGCTCTGAGTGTATATATTAGGATAATCCATGAACATTTTTGTTAGATAGCTCAGCACTACCAGCTCATGCAAAGATAGTAGTGTAGTCTTGCACTGTAGTTTTAATTGAGGTGATGAAAGTATGCTTTTAATCCAGTTACTTAAAATTTCATATTATGCTAGTGAAAGCTATTTCTGTTAGGTTAGGATCTTTGTTTCTTTTGGTTCTGAAATTGTTCATATCTAAGCTACATCTTCTGGTCATAACGATAAAAACAACAGCTTAGGGGTCTGCTGTACAGGTCCAATGGGAATTTGATTTTTGTCACACTTGAAAGTATGAAGTAATTATTTTTGTTCTTTTTAGACCATTTTCAAGTTTAAAAGTGATAAAAATGCAGAAACATACAAATGGGTCTGATTATGACTATTTCTTAGAAACCTTTTACTGACTGCCCTTTCTTCCTTATCCAACCAGAGAAAACCTTTTAGGATGAGATAACAGAGAATTGCCATTGGAGAAGGCAATGGCAACCCGCTCCAATACTCTTGCCTGGAAAATCCCATGGACGGGGGAGCCTGGTGGGCTGCCATCTATGGGGTTGCATAGAGTCAGACACAACTGAAGCAACTTAGCAGCAACAGAGAATTAGGGCTTCCTTGGTGGACAGAGGAGCCTGGTAAGCTGCAGTCCATGGGGTTACTAGGAGTCGGGCATGTCTGAGCAACTTCACTTTCACTTTTCACTTTCATGCACTGGAGAAGGAAATGGCAACCCACTCCAGTGTTCTTGCCTGGAGAATCCCAGGGACGGCAGAGCCTGGTGGGCTGCCGTCTATGGGGTCACACAGAGTCGGACACGACTGAAGCGACTTAGCAGTAGCAGCAGCATGCTTTGTTTGTTGTACGGCAGAAACCAACACAACATTGTAAACCAATTATCCTTCAACTAAAAATAAAAATTAAAAAACCCCCACAACTCTGTGAATATGAATTGAATTGTATGCTTTAACTTGGTGAAGTGTGTGCTCAATCACTCAGTCGTGCCCAACTCTTTGCGATCTCATGGCCTGTAGCCTGCCTGGATCCTCAGTTCATGGAATTTCCCAGGCAAGAATACAGGAGTAGGTTGCCATTTCCTTCTCCAGGGGATCTTCCCGACCCAGGGATTGAACTGACAGAATTCCCTTGGAAGCTTTCCCTGCTAATAATTACAAGGAGACTTACCCTGGGCTACAACAGTGTGTAGTTTTAAATACTTTGCGTGTGGTTAACTCATTTATTCCTCACAACCTCCCTATGAAACAGATACCATTTTAATCTGCGTTTTACAGAAAGAACATGAGTCACATATAGCAAGTGGCTGAAGGCAAGGTCTTAACTAGGATATGCTGACTTTTAACCTGTTCTTAACATTTACACATACCATTAGGACACCTCAAGGATCATAAAGCCATGTCCTTCTCCAGCAACTCTCTCTCAATGTATTTCTTTTTTTTTTTTCTCTCAATGTATTTCTGACCCATTCTCATGACTCAAAGACTTACTCTCATACTCATGATAGCTGTGCCCTTGTAAATCCCAGTCTTGCCTTGTAGGCTGCAGTAGCTCAAGTCCAAATCAGTGCCTTGGATGGATCATGACCGTGATCAGCAGCTGCCCCCTGATTTTCCTTTTTATTTTAAACCATGTCTTGAGATTGCAAACTCTGTGAGTTCCTAGATTCCCACCTTTGCTTATGCTATTTTCTCTGTATTGAATGTCTTTCTTCCATGTCACGTGTTCAAAATCTTCATGATTCAGCTCAAATGCTGTCTTCCTCCAGAAACACTGCCCTGATCTGTGCCCATTTTAAAGTGATATTTACATCTTCAACATTACCATTACCCTTTAATTGTAGTCTACGTGGCACTAAGCACTCTGCCTTCAGCACAGTCATTTAGTGATTTAGTCATTTAGTAATTTAAGGATGAGATTCATGGCTGACTCAACCTTAGGAACTACATGCATAAACTCATTGTAATTGTGCATCATTTTGTAAATAAATGAATAGCCGCACTGGTTGACAAAGAGGTTTTCTGGCCAAAAGGGCCTCATTGTGGGCTAAGGTGGTAAGGAAAGGATTTGTGGACAAGTGTGAATTGTGCTAGACTTTGAAGGATTGACATGATTTGGAGGAAGTCGAGTCGAGTGAAAGGCACAGGGAGACTGCTGTAGGGATAGGGTTGATTCCTCCATTTGTCTCGATAGGCATGCAGTGGTTGTAGCATCCATGCACTGACATATAGCTCTTTGTATGAACACATATTTTCTACAATCAGAAGAGGGACTCTTCAAAAACAAGTAAGTTGTGAGCCAGAATACTATGCTCTCCTAGTAGCTTCTGTCCAGCCCTCAATTAACAAGGAACGAAACTTACATACAGTCTCCTAAATTCTGGTTGTTCACCAGACTAGCTGTCCAGGGCTTCAGTGGCTGATGGAATCACAGGTATAATCCATTAATGAGGTGAACCTTCTAGATCACCATTCTTGGGGATCTGTATGAGTCCTGGGCTTCCCTCATTGTGACCACTTCCTGCTCTGAAATTCCAATAGGTCCTTCATGCTATAGGGTTGGTCTCAGGGATCTGGTCAAGTTGCCCAGTAGGAATTGAGTTCTGGGCATGGACATTGAACACTGAATAAAATCAGAAAAGAAGCTTTATCTTAAAAAGAAGGAAGAATTGGTAACGGTGCCTGGAAGTGAAACCTCAAGCTTTGGATCATAGTCCCAGCTTTTCCACTCACCTGATATGTCATCCTGTGCAGGTCTCTTTATTTTTGCTTTTGAGACCTTGGTTGCTGCATCTGTAAAACCAGGAAGCTTGACTTAGTGACCACTGAAGTCCCTTCTCTGTTACATGGGAGCAGACGGAGGGTCATGTAAGAAGTCACTTTGCTATGGCACAGAGGCCAGCGAGGTTTCATGGAAAGGGCTGTAAAAAGGGGATGAGAATCTGTACAAACTCAGTCTTCCGCTACTCTGGGGGAAAGAAAGGGGCCATATGTACAGAAATGAGATAAAGAGAGGCTGAGGCCATCTCTGTCATGGGACTTCTCCACCATGGTGTTGTCCCCTTGAGACCTCGAAATTAGCCCAAGAAGGGGAAGGAGGCAATAGGGAGAGCTAAGGACAGGTACACAATACAAGCCCTAATAAATACTGCAGGGGCAAATCAGTGGTGCCTCATGACTCTGTTGACTTAGAATTTTTTTCAAACATCTTCATTGCCATCCCTCATATTAATTTATGTAGCTGATTAGGGCAGCTGTCTTTATAACTCTGTTTAACAGATGGGGACGAAGGGAGCTATTGCTTTCCCAAATTCATGAGGGAACTAGAGGCAGAGCCAGGATTGAATCTGGGGTCCCAGGTTGCAAGTTTTGCTTTCCCAGATGTCTGGTCGAAACAGAAGCTTGGGGGTATAGACCAGCTGACTCCTGAACCCCACGATGGAAACCCAAGAAAGGAGCCAAAGGCTCCTTTTTCTGCTTCAAATTTGTAACAAATCTTAAGAAAGAAAATACATTCCCACCTGGGGCTTATTAGCAAAGGCTACACACTCTTGGGGATCCTATAATGATCCTGAGGGTGGTAGAAGCTGAGGATCCCCCTGGGAAGTTGCCCCATACCGTAATTTTCTGGGCCAAGTCTTTAGAAAATGAGAGTCTACTGTTAGAGATGACAGAGATTGAAAATTGGAGAGGCTGTGTAATGCAATCCCTGGATTCTCATGTCCTCCTCAATTAATTACACCAGAGCCCATATGACAGCACACTCTCTGTAGGAGCCTGCTGGACTTTGTAAAGGAATAGACCTGCTCATTCAGTTACGAACAGCTACTGAACCCCATTGAACCCCAGTTTCCCTATTTGGAAAATGGGTAATATTCTCTCTCAAGGTTGCTGGGAGAATTAAATAAAGTAACGCACATAAAGTTCCTATTAGGAGACCACCGATGATGTTAGTAGCATGATAATAACATTTATTATGGTGTGTACATGACACTACACCATGAGCTTTATATATATGGAATCTCAACCAACCCTTACAACAATCCTATGAGGTAAAAATTGCAAAACTTTTTGTTCTGGTTCTGTGAAAAGTGCCATTGGTGATTTGATAGGGATTGCATTGAATCTGTAGACTGCCTTGGGTAGTACAGTCGCTTTTACAATATCGATATTCTTCCAATCCAAGAACATCAAGTGCACCTTATCCCAGGGCCCCGGCTCCTCTCCCACTCCAAGTGTCAGCCCACCAGACCTGGCGCCAAGAGGGATCCCCTCAGATGCAGCTTCCCCCCACGGGCAAAACGGAACAGGAGGATACCTGCAGCCTTTGCACCCAGGACCCGGATAGACTACTATGGTCACCTACAGGGCTCCTGCGGTTTTGGCTACCAAAGACCCCCACAGTTTTTGCCAACACTAACTTCAGTAGGAAAAGCTACACCAACCAATGTGCTTCTGCACAGCAAAGGAAGTAATCAATCAAAGGCAACCTACAGAATGGGAGAAAATATATGCAAACCCATATTTGGTGGCTTCCTGGATGGCTCAGTGGGTAAAGAATCCATCTGCAATGCAGGAGACACAGGAGAAGAGGGCTCGCTTCTTGGGTCAGGAAGATCCCCTGGAGATGGAAATGGCAACCCACTCCAGTATTATTGCCTGGAGAATTCCACGGACAGAGGAGCTTGGTGGGCTATAGTCCATGGGGTCACAAATAGTCAGACACGACTGAGCAACTAAGCCCATGTATCTGATAAAAGGTTAATACCCCAAATCTGTAAAGATCGCATACAACACAATACCAAGTAAAAGCAAAAAGTCCAGTTTTGAAAATGAGCAACAGAGCGGAATAGAAACATTTTTCCAGAAAAGACATCCAGATGATCAACAAGTACATGAAGAGGTGTTCAACATCACTAGTAATCAGGGAACTGCAAGTCAAAACCACAGTGGTATCACTTCATATCTGTTAGTATGGCTACTGTCAAAAAGACAAGAAATAACAAATGTTGGTGAGGATGTGAAGAGAAGGGAGCCCTCACACACTGTTGGTGAGAATTTAAATTGGTATAGCCATATGGAAAACAGTATGGAGTTTCCTCAAAAAATTAAAAATAAAACTGCCATATGGTCTAGATCCTCTGTCCATGGGATTCTCCAGGCAAGAATACCGGAGTGGGTTGCCATTTCCTTCTTCAGGGGATCTTCCCCAGCCAGGAATCGAACCTGAGTCTCTTATGTCTCCTGCATTGGCAGGCAGGTTCTTTACCACTAGCACCACCTGGGAATCCCAGTTACACACCCAAAGGAAATGAAATCATTAGTAAAGAGATATCTATGCTCCCATGTTCACTGCAGCATTATTCGTAATAGTCAAGATATGGAGACAACCTAAATGTTCTTCAGCACATAATTGGATAAAGAAGATGTACACAGAGGAGTAGCATTCCACCATGAAAACAAAGGAATGCCTGTCACTTGTAACAAAATGGGTGGAATTTGAGGGCAAGCTCAGCTGTCCATGGACTTCTCCAGGCAAGAATACTGGAGTGGGTCGCCATTCCCTTCTCCAGGGGATCTTCCCAACCCAGGGATCAAACCTGCATCTCCTGCACTGACAGGCAGGTTCTTTGCCACCAGTGCTACCTGGGAAGCCCTAATTAATCTCATTTAACCTTAGTTACTTTCTAAAGACCTTATCACCAGATACAGTCACATTGGGAGTTTTAGGGCTTCAACAGATGAATTTTGGTGAGACATAATTCAGGCCACATCATGGATATTAAACATTTGAAAATATATTCAATTTAATGTGAACATCAAAGAGATGCATATTGAAACACTCATTGGTAATTTTCAACCTTTATATTGTGAAAAATTAGAAGCATTTATTTATAGCAGTTGACAAAGTTATGAGGATGAAGTGATTTCACTCACTATTGGAATAACAGAATAGTGCAAATATTTTGTAGAATAAGAGTGAAATACATAGAAAAAAATCTAAATTTTTATTTTACTCAACTCAGGAATTTTATTAATTAGAACTTATGGAAATGTTTCCAGGATAATAGAAACTCATCTCTGAAGAATAGTTTTTACATCATTGGTTGTAATTGCAGTAAATCTAGAAACAATCTAAACTCCATCAAAAGGAATAGGGTTGTATATTTTTGAGATTAGCTGTTTGTCAGTTGCTTCATTTGCTATTATTTTCTCCCATTCTGAAGGCTGTCTTTTCACCTTGCTAATAGTTTCCTTTGATGTGCAGAAGCTTTTAAGGTTAATTAGGTCCCATTTGTTTATTTTTGCTTTTATTTCCAATATTCTGGGAGGTGGGTCATAGAGGATCCTGCTGTGATGTATGTCAGAGAGTGTTTTGTCTATGTTCTCCTCTAGGAGTTTTATAATTTCTGATCTTACGTTTAGATCTTTAATCCACTTTGAGTTTATTTTTGTGTATGGTGTTAGAAAGTGTTCTAGTTTCATTCTTTTACAAGTGGTTGGCCAGATTTCCCAACACCACTTGTTAAAGAGGTTGTCTTTAATCCATTGTATATTCTTGCCTCCTTTGTCAAAGATAAGGTGTCCATATGTGTGTGGATTTATCTCTGGGCTTTCTATTTTGTTCCATTGATCTATATTTCTGTCTTTGTGCCAGTACCATACTGTCTTGATAACTGTGGCTTTGTAATAGAGCCTGAAGTCAGGTAGGTTGATTCCTCCAGTTCCATTCTTCTTTCTCAAGATAGCTTTGGCTAATTGAGGGTTTTTGTATTTCCATACAAATTGTGAAATTATTTGTTCTAGCTCTGTGAAGAATACTGTTGGTAGCTTGATAGGGATTGCATTGAATCTATAAATTGCTTTGGGTAGTATACTCATTTTCACTATATTGATTCTTCCGACCCATGAACATGGTATATTTCTCCATCTATTAGTGTCCTCTTTGATTTCTTTCACTAGTGTTTTATAGTTTTCTATATATAGGTCTTTAGTTTCTCTAGGTAGATATATTCCTAAGTATTTTATTCTTTCCGTTGCAATGGTGAATGGAATTGTTTCCTTAGTTTCTCTTTCTGTTTTCTCATTATTAGTGTATAGGAATGCAAGGGATTTCTGTGTGTTGATTTTATATCCTGCAACTTTACTATAGTCATTGATTAGTTCTAGTAATTTTCTGGTGGAGTCTTTAGGGTTTTCTATGTAGAGGATCGTGTCATCTGCAAATAGTGAGAGTTTTACTTCTTCTTTTCCAATTTGGATTCCTTTTATTTCTTTTTCTGCTCTGATTGCTGTGGCCAAAACTTCCAAAACTATGTTGAATAGTAATGGTGAAAGTGGGCACCCTTGTCTTGTTCCTGACCAACTCCTACAGCTCAACTCCAGAAAAATAAATGACCCAATCAAAAAATGGGCCAGAGAACTAAATAGACATTTCTCCAAAGAAGACATACAGATGGCTAACAAACACATGAAAAGATGCTCAACATCACTCATTATCAGAGAAATGCAAATCAAAACCACTATGAGGTACCATTTCACACCAGTCAGAATGGCTGCGATCCAAAAGTCTACAAGTAATAAATGCTGGAGAGGGTGTGGAGAAAAGGGAACCCTCTTACACTGTTGGTGGGAATGCAAACTAGTACAGCCACTATGGAGAACAGTGTGGAGATTCCTTAAAAAACTGTAAATAGAACTGCCTTATGATCCAGCAATTCCACTGCTGGGCATACACACTGAGGAAACCAGAAGGGAAAGAGACATGTGTACCCCAATGTTCATCGCAGCACTGTTTATAATAGCCAGGACATGGAAGCAACCTAGATGCCCATCAGCAGATGAATGGATAAGAAAGCTGTGGTACATATACACAATGGAGTATTACTCAGCCATTAAAAAGAATACATTTGAATCGCTTCTAATAAGGTGGATGAAACTGGAGCCTATTATACAGAGTGAAGTAAGCCAGAAAGAAAAACACCAATACAGTATACTAACGCATATATATGGAATTTAGAAAGATGGTAACAATAACCCTGTGTACGAGACAGCAAAAGAGACACTGATGTATAGAACAGTCTTATGGACTCTGTGAGAGAAGGAGAGGGTGGGAAGATTTGGGAGAATGGCATTGAAACATGTAAAATATCATGTATGAAACGAGTTGCCAGTCCAGGTTCAATGCATGATACTGGATGCTTGGGGCTAGGGCACTGGGACGACCCAGAGGGATGGTATGGGGAGGGAGGAGGGAGGAGGGTTCAGGATGGGGAACACATGTATACCTGTGGCAGATTCGTTTTGATATTTGGCAAAACTAATACAATTTTGTAAAGTTTAAAAAAAAAAAGAAAGAGGAAGTCAAAAAAAAAAAAAGAGAGAAAAAAAAGAAATGTTCTTAGTCCAAACTGAGATGTTATGTAAGTAATATGCCTAGTTTCAAAAGACTTAGTATGAAAAAAGAGATGTAAAATACTTTGATAATTATTTGATATCATTTGATAATAATTTTATATTAATGAAATAATGTTTTGGATATATTGGATTAAATAAAATATGTATTAAAGATTTTTTTAAGAAAAGTCCATTAAAAAATCATAAAAGATAAAAAAAGGAATAGGGTTAATCAAATTATGATTAGCTCATAAAGTAACATTAGGCAGTCATTAAAATGGATTAAGTAAGTTTTCAGATATTTAGCATGTAGAAAATCCACCGTGTAATGTGTAAACATAAAACATGGCATATATGCCTCTATTGATATGAATATACATAAATATGTTTATGTTGATATAAAAATACCTAAATATATTTACAAATGTATAAAAAAACTAAAAAGGTAAGTACCAAATTCTTAACAGTAGTTTCTTCTGGAAAATTGCATTATGAAGAGTGAGGACAGAGAGGATAAAGGTTTTGATTTTACACGCATAAAATTTTGTTTTTATTTCTATAAACATGATTTTTAAGAAAATTTTTAAATCAATGGATATTTCTATTTTAGAAAAATAGAAAGAAATGCCAAAGGAAATATAAATTCTCCACTGTTAAAAACCGTAGAATCTTGAACTATAGGCAGGATACTGGAAATCAGGGTGTCAAATTATACTGTACTAGGTCTGGGTCCTTGTGTAAAAGCAGGTTGGGAATGCTGCTTTCAGAGCAAACCTGACAGGAGGATGTGCTAATACTTGGCACCAGGCTGTGGCTTTCCATATTCCAGTCTAGATAGAATCTCTGTTGGTGTATTTTGGGGAACCCCAGCAGGAAAAAACTAAAGGTTCTTCCTGTAGGGTCATGAGTCTTCCAGAATATAGAACTACCTGGGTTCCATCTCCATCTGGAGTGTGATGGTAGCTAGGACCAAATGGCAACGAGTCAAGAGCTCTGGTCTACAGAACCTACACATCTATTATCAGCTCAAACCTCCTTGAGGAACAAGAAGACTCACTTCCTAACAAAAGTCAACTTGCTCAAGATCTAGGAAGGACAGGGACACTTGCTATGGTTTCACCCTCTCGAGACATCCCTCATGCAAAAGCTCGCTTCCCCATGAGCACCCTCCTTAGGGCGCCCTGCACATCAGGGTTCCGGAGGCTGTAGATGAGTGGGTTCAGCATGGGGCTGATGATGGTGTTGAGGATGCCAATCCCCTTGTCCTTGTCTGAAGCCTCCACTGAGCCTAGCCGCATGTAGCTGAAGATGCCTGTGCCATAGAAGATGCCCACTACGGTGAGGTGGGAGCCACACGTGGAGAAGGCTTTCTTCCTGCCCTCTGCTGAGCGGATCCGCAGGACAGCAGCTGCCACATGGATGTAGGAGGTGACAATGAGAATCATAGGTGCACCTGCCATGAGGACACCCAGACCAAAGAGCAGCAGCTCATTAAGCTGGGTGCTGGAGCAGGAGAGCTGGAAGAGCTGTGGGAGGTCACAGTAGAAGTGGTTGATCACATTGGGACCACAGAAGTTGAGTGTGGATATGGCTACAGTGTGGGTCAGTGCATTTGAGAAGGCACAAGCCCAGGACACAGCCACCAGTATCCTCTGGACTGTCTGGCTCATGCGGGTGCTGTAAGTGAGGGGTCGGCAGATGGCCAGAAATCGGTCATAGGCCATGGCTGTCAACAAGAAGCAGTCCACACCAGCCAGGAGGTGGAAGAAGAAAAGCTGTGTGAGGCAGGCTGCATAGGGAACTGTGCGTTTGTGGGACAAGAGACGACCCAGCATCGAGGGAACTGTGACGGTGATGCACCCCATGTCCAGCACTGATAGGTTCCCCAGGAAGAAGTACATGGGGGTGTGGAGTTTGGGCTCCACCAAGATGGCTGCCAGGATGCTGAGGTTGCCCCCGACAGTGACCAGGTAGGCAAAGAGAAAGAGTACAAAGACAGCTGGCCACAGCCCTGGCGTCTCCACCAAACCCAGCAGGATGAACTCAGCAACAGCTGTTCCATTGGCTCCAGATTCTGGCTCCATGGGTCCCTATAAGAAGATATCCCATAGGGGAAGGGATCAGTCTTTCCAAGTTAGTTGATCAGTAGAAATATATTGACTCGCTTTCAGATGTCAAGCCTCAGAGTAAATTCCCAAGTGTCCTAGTGGGTATTTTCTCTTTCAGGCCACACCTCACTCATTAACCTTCTCTGTCTTCAACTCAGTGTCCTTACCCAGCGTCCAGGTGAGTTACCTGCTACCATAGCTACATTGGACTTCCCCCCTTCCTCGTGAAAGATAAAAGTCCCTTTCTTCCTTGGATCCCTAGAACCAAGGAAGGAGGCCCTCCCACCACCAACAACCCATATAAGAAGATTTGGGGAAAACTTAATGCTGAAGTAAAATTGAACAGATAGTAAAATAGAAAGGACTAGAACTGATCGTGGTGTTGTTGTTTAGTCACTAAGGCACATCTGACTAAGACACAGACCCATGGACTGTGCCTGACAGCCTCCTCTGTCCGTGGGATTTCCCAGGCAAGAATACTGGAGTGGGTTGACATTTCCTTCTCTAGAGGATCTTCCCAACCCAGGGACTGAACCCTCATCCCTGGGGGGATCTTTACCATTGAGTCACCAGGGAAGCCAGAATTGACCATATTTATAAGGACTTTATAATTTATAATTGCCCTTATAAATATATTACAAAGAGATAAATATCTGGCCAACATCTAGGCAAGGAAAATATAAAGGTACATAAAATTAGGAATTAAAAGGGCCAAAAATAAATAAAATAGAAATGGAACACTATTTGTTCCTAAGTTTGAACAATCAATTCAAGAGTAGTCCCTAAACCAAATAAACCAACTGAAAAATGGAAAAAATGATTGATAATGTACTTCCATGTGTAGTCTCCAGGCTCATATGCTTCTTTGACCGATTATTTTTTTAATAATTATAATATAAATTGTTTTAAAATGACAAAATATTAAAGCCTCCCAAATTTATATTTTTAAAGTTAGCAAATCCTGATATTAAAATGTAACAATGGCACCAAAAAAGAAATTATTCTACACTACCCTTGTTTGATACTATGTATGTAAAAATCTTAAGTACAATACATGAATCTGCCATTATCTAGGAGATTTTATAGCAGAGGATGGTTTAATATTGGTAAATCTATTAATATTTTGTAGGATATTAATTTGGAGAAGGCGATGGCACCCCAGTCTAGTACTTTTGTCTGGAGAATCCCATGGACAGAGAAGCCTGGTGGGCTGCAGTCCATAGGGTCGCTAAGAGTCGGACACCACTGAGTGACTTCACTTTCACTTTTCACTTTTATGCACTGGAGAAGGAAATGGCAACCCACTCCATTGGGTTCTTGCCTGGAGAATCCCAGGGACAGGGGAGCCTGGTGGGCTGCCGTCCATGGGGTCGCACAGAGTCGGACACGACTGAAGCAACTTAGCAGCAGCAGCAGCATATTAATTGGCTTTAAAAGAGGAAAATTTTATAGAGGCAATTCTTAAACATTTGCACATATACTGGATGTAGAGAGAAAAGAAAAAAAAGAGAAAAACACACTTGTAGTTACTTGAAATGAAAATATATCACTTTATGTTATGGAGCATATCCATTGCAAATCTGAATCATTCATAATGGCAGAATAGTAGTGACATTTGTATTAAGATCAGGAGCAAGTAAAGCTATGGCTTTTGCTACTTCAAATATTTCTCATTCTAAAAGTTTTGGGCAAAGGAAAATAAAATGCTTAGGTAAAAAAACAAGAAAGAAAAGAGTAAGTTGAGAACAATAACATTGCCTCAATAGAAGAAAGAAAAAACTTGGAGACTTGTGGATTTATTAAGATATTAGCAAGTTAAAAAATAATTATACACAAGTCAATAGATTCCTTACACACCAACAAAAGTCAGTCAGGGTTAGTTGCTCAGTCATGTCCGATTCTTTGTGACCCCATGGACTGCAGCCTGCCAGGCTCCTCTGTCCATGGAATTCTCCTGGCAAGAATACTGGGATTCCCTTCTCCAGGGGATCTTCCTGACCCCAGGGATTGAACCTGGGTCTCCTACATTGCAGGCAGATTCTTTACCATCTGAGCCACCAGAGAAGCCAATATGCCAACAATGCTGCTGCTGCTGCTAAGTTGCTTCAGTCGTGTCCGACTCTATGTGACCCCATAGACGGCAGCCCACCAGGCTCCCCCGTCCCTGGGATTCTCCAGGCAAGAACACTGGAGTGGGTTGCCATTTCCTTCTCCAATGCATGAAAGTGAAAAGTGAAAGTGAAGTTGCTCAGTCATGTCTGACTCTTAGCAACCCCATGGACTGCAACCCATCAGGCTCCTCCATCCATGGGATTTTCCAGGCAAGAGTACTGGAGTGGAGTGCCATTGCCTTCTCCGAATGCAATTGTAGGGTGAAATCTTACAAAATGAATCAGATTACTTTCATAATAATATATCTTTCAATGTTCTATTTTCTCTAAATTCCAGAGATCTTTAAAGGCCAGCAGTAGTAGCTCAGTAGTTCCTCCCATCATATTTCCACCAGATTCAAGGTGCTCAAGTCCCTTATATAAAATGGCTTAGCACAGTCAGCCCTCTGTGTCCATGGGTTTTGCATCCATGGATACTGAGAGGCAAATGTTTACAACTTTTTAAACTGTACTAAGGTAATCTTACCAGGAGGAAATTTTTAGTTAAAAGGGCCAGCTTCTCTTTGTCAAATGAAAATATATAGCTATAATGTAACAGAAGCACAAGATGTTAAGAAGAGGTGGCAAGAATACACAGAAGAACTATACAAAAAAGATCTTTATGACTCACATAATCATGATGGTGTGATCACTCACCTAGAGCCAGACATCCTGGAATGTGACATCAAGTGGGCCTTAGGAAGCATCATTGTGAACAAAGTTAGTGGAGGTGATGGAATTCCAGTTAAGCTATTTCAAACCCTAAAAGGTGATGCTGTGAAAGTGCTGCACTCAATATGCCAGCAAATTTGGAAAACTCAGCAGTGGCCACAGGACTGGAAAAGGTCAGTTTTCATTCCAATCCCAAAGAAAGGCAATGCCAAAGAATGTTCAAACTACCACACAATTGCACTCATCTCATACGCTAGTAAAGTAATGCTCAAAATTCTGCAAGCCAGGCTTCAACAGAAGGTGAACTGTGAATTACCAGATGTTCAAATTGGATTTAGAAAAGGCAGAGGAACAAGAGATCAAATTGCCAACATCCGCTGGATCATGGAGAAAGCAAGAGAGTTCCAGAAAAACATCTACTCCTGCTTTATTGACTATGCCAAAGCTTTTGACTGTGTGGATCACAACAAACTGGAAAATTCTTAGAGATGGGAATACCAGGCCACCTGACCTGCCTCCTGAGAAATCTGTATGCAAGTCAAGAAGCAACAGTTAGAACTGGACATGGAACAACAGACTGGTTCCAAATCGGGAAAGGAGTACGTCAAGGCTGTATATTGCTTATTTATCTTATATGCAGAGTATATCATGCAAAATGCCTGGTTGGATGAAGCTGGAATCAAGATTGCCGGGAGAAATATCAATAACCTCAGATGTGCAGATGACACCACCCTTATGGAAGAAAGTGAAGAAGAACTAAAGCACCTCTTGATGAAAGTGAAAGAGGAGAGTGAAAAAGTTGGCTTAAAACTCAACATTCAGAAAAGTAAGATCATGGCATCCGGTCCCATCACTTCATGGCAAATAGATGGGGAAACTATGGAAACAGTGACAGACTTTATTTTCCTGGGCTCCAAAATCACTGCAGATGGTGACTACAGTCATAAAATTAAAAGATGCTTGCTCCTTGGAAGAAAAGCTATGAAAAGCTACACAGCATATTAAAAGGCAGAGACATTAATTTTCCAACAAAGGTCCGTCTAGTCAAAGCTATGGTTTTTCCAGTAGTCATTTATAGATGTGAGAGTTGTACTGTAAAGAAAGCTGAGTGCCAAAAAATTGATGCTTTTGAACTGTGGTATTTATGCCTGGAAAATCCCATGGACTGAGGAGTCTGGTGGGCTACAGTTCGGATCGTAAAGAGTCGGACACGACTGAGCGACTTCATTTGATTTTTGCATTGGAGGTTAACTCTGTTATCCTCCTGCATGGTCATTTCTCTACAGAGCGTTCCACTATTCTTCTATTCACTATAAATGGCTTCAGGACAGATTCAGGCCTGACTCAGCTTTGTATTTTCAGTGCCTATCATCACACTTTGCATACAGTAGGTACTTAACATTTCTGAAATAAGTAAATAAATGAATTCGGCAACCAAGAACAAGGAGTTGGGAAAGGATTTCTGAATGAGCTGGAATTTATGCAAGAAAATGAAAGGTTGATATGATTTGAAAGAGATATGGATTTTAGTGAAAGGCAGAGCAATACTGCTGTGGGAATTGCCGATTCTTTAGCTAGATTGGACATCAGGAACAATTAAAGTGAAAGTAAAATCGCTCAGTCACGTCAGACCTTCTCCAGAGGATCTTCCTAACCCAGGGATCGAATCTGGGTTTCCTGCATGGTAGGCAGACACTTTACCATCTGAGCCACCAGGGAAGTCAGTTAAGCAGTAGTTAAAACAATCCTGGTCACTGACACATTTTTTTTCTTGAAATAGCCCCAAAATCAGGAGGGTCAGACCCTGTGAATAAATAAGGCTAGGCAAAAAGCGTGCTCCCCAGGTGGCGCTAGTGATAAAGAACCTGCCTGCCAGTGCAGGAGATGTAAGATACGCAGGTTCGATCCCTGGGTCAGGAAGATCCCCTGGAGGAGGAGTACAGTACACCTCACAGAGATGCCACGGAATCCTCACTCTTAGTGGTGAAGCTTACTTACTGCTACCAAGATTCCAGGATGATCACTGGGCTGTTCATCTAAGAAGTCCATCTTAAACAAGATCACCATGATAACCTTAACTGAAGAGGTTCTCCTAGATTATGACTCTTGGGTGTTCAAAGTGAGCCCCAGGCTGTCCATACTGAGTATTTACGGCTCCCTGCTATGATGTTCCAACTAAACCCTTTATGCATCTGATAAGGAAGGCTCAATCAGGCCCTCTGATGGAGGGGTGTGGTCCATGGTTGCCTGAGGAATGGGTCCAGGAAAACTAGATTTGATGAATGCCCTCCTGCTCACTCCAATGAAAGCAGAAAGCTGGCTTCATCCAAGAATGACAAGCATTGGTAAAGTGGCCTGGAATGGGACGTGTCAGCTCTTCCCTTCACTTGATGTGTTACCCAGAGTTAAGACTCTTTCTCTACTGAATCCTCTGTGAAAGAGATCTGACTTGCTTGATAACAACTCAAGTGCCTTCTCCATTACTAGGGAGCAGAGGGGAACCCTGCAGAACACTTACCCTGTTACAGGTACAGAAGCCAGGGAGGTTCCTGGTGAAGAGGGTGCAGCACTGTGCAGGCCCTGGCCCCGGAGAGCAAGGAAGAGGCCATATATAAGAAAACAGGTGAAGGAGAGATGAGATCACCTGTGTTGTGAGGCACTACCCACTGCAGTGTCACCCCTGGGGCCCTCAGAAATTAGCCCTCCCAGGAAGGGTTGGGGTTTGGGGTGTTGTGAGGCACTACCCACTGCAGTGTCACCCCTGGGGCCCTCAGAAATTAGCCCTCCCAAGAAGGGTTGGGGTTTGGGGAGCCACAGACCAAAAAGCAACCCAAGTCTCTGCTGAGCCCAGTAATGATGCTTCACAACTTTGTGATGCTTCTGATTTCCTCAAAATGATCTCCCATCTGACTCCTTGCTCCACCTCTCATGTGGCTTCCATGGGGTGATTGGGGAATGTTATTAATCCCATTTATCACTCAAGGGCAGTGAAGTCCAAAGAGGTTTCCAAAGTCACCCATGGAGCTAACGGTAGAGCTGGGATGAAACCAGAGTCCAGACTGAGAGATTTGCTCTCCTAGAAGGACAGCTTTGAGCAGAGTGCAGCCGACTTCCTAGGCTTGCCTTGACTTGGGGAAGAGAAGAAGCACAAGAAAGGAGGCAAAGGGGAGAAGCCTTCTGCAAACTCAGTTTCCTAAGGAGTCCTCAGGAATACAGTGCCTTCTCCCTCGAGACTTGTTAGTGGAGGCCACTGGGATTGCATTTTGGAGGGTCCTATAATGATTCTGGAAGTAGCAATAGAAAAACTGAGTTGTATTATGCCCACCCTTGACTCAGACAGTAAAGAATCTCCCTGCAATGTGGGAGACCCAGGCTTGATCCCTGGGCTGGGAAGATCCACCAGAGAAGGGAAATCCCATGGACAGAGGAGCCTCGTGGGCTACAGTCTATGGGGTTACAAAGAGTCAGACATGACTGAGCAACTAACACTTTCACTTTTTTTCCTTCATGCCCACCATAATGGAGAACTTGCACTGGCTTAACTGTAGAACCCCTGGTCCTCATGCTTTCCCAGGGCAACCTGATGCAGCATGAAAAGCATGGATGTGGTCTGCTGCTGCTGCTAAGTCACTTCAGTCGTGTCCGACTCTGTGCGACCCCATAGACAGCAGCCCACCAGGTTCCCCCATCCCTGGGATTCTCCAGGCAAGAACACTGGAGTGGGTTGCCATTTCCTTCTCCAAGTCATGAAAGTGAAAAGTGAAAGTGAAGTCGCTCAGTCGTGTCCAACTCTTAGCGACCCCATGGAGTGCAGCCTACCAGGCTCCTCCATCCATGGGATTTTCCAGGCAGGAGTACTGGAGTGGGGTGCCATTGCCTTCTCCGTGGATGTGATCTATGGACTCGCTTCTCCAGTTCTTAATGGTATGACTTAGGACTAGCTGCTGAAGAACTCTGAAGTTTCCTCATCTGTAAAATGAGAACAATATCTTGACCACTGAGGGAGGGCTGGTCTGAGAATTAAATGAAATTTAACATACTTAAAGTCCCTGGGGAATCTGGGGATCAACAAGTAATAATAATAATAGCAATCACTAATATTTTCTACATTTTAATGTGTTATCTTCCTTAATCCTCCCAATAACTCTGATGTAGCTTTGTTGTTTGCCTCACAGTGCAGAGGAGGAAACTGAGGCTCAATGAGGTTTAGTAATTTGCTTGATGCTGCACAACTAGGATGTAACAGAGCTGGATCTCAAACCCCATAATATGGCTTTAACAACTTTCTAGAAAACTTTCCATCCTTACTGGAGTGGGTTGCCATTTCCTCCTTCAGGGGATCTTCCTGACCCAGGGATCGAACCATGTCTCTGCATTGCCTGCATTGGCAGGAAGGTTCTTTACCAGCTGAGCAACCAGGGAAGCCCTCTCTTCTTCCAACTTCTTCAAAAAGCACCTACTGCCATGTCATATGCCCCGTTGACTCTGTCTCTGCTGCCTAGATGGACTCCTATATTGGTGCCAACCTTTTTCAGCTCCTTCATGTTCAACTGTACATGATGCCTCTGCTTACAGGATATTAGCCATTTGCAAAAGTGTTCGTGGGTGTGTTTCATTTTCCGATGCTTACTGTCCATCTCATAATTGCCTGGTACTTGTCATGCCATGGATGAGCTTGAGGCTTTCTGTCCAAGCTGTGCTCATTTTATCCAAGCCCAGTTCTCAACTCTGGGCTCTAATTCTAGCTAAAAGCTGCGGCCAGCCATGGTATGACTCTCTTACTGTCGCACTAAACTGCTCATGCCTGCCCTACGAGGCATCACAACATGTTTTTTAAGGTATAGTAATTAAGATTGTGCTGTATCTGAGCAAAACAAGAGAACTGGCTTCCCTGATGGCTCAGTAGGCAAAGAATCTGCCTACAAGGCAGGAGACGAACACAGATTTGTTCCTTGGGTTGGGAAGATCTCCTGGAGAAGGAAATGGTAACCCACTCCAATATTCTTGTTTGGGAAATTCCATGGACAGAGGACCCTGGCGGGCTATGGTCCAAAGGATCACAAAAGAGTCAGACATGACTGAGCCAACTGAGCACATCAGAGAAATGAAGCAAAAGAACAAATTAGAGAGTCTGAAAATAATATGCGGGAATTTGGTATGTGACATGGGCATCCAGCAGAGCAGTAGGAAGAGGACATGCCTTTCAATAAATGATTCTGGGGTAATAAGATAGCCATAGGAAATATGACATTACTGTCTTTCTGCATGCACAAAAATTAGTTTCAGGAGGATGAGATACTTATATTGAAAATTAAAGATGTTCAAACTGTAAAAATAGTCAATGGAATACCTTCATGCTCTTCTAGGAGTTCAGTCATTCTTAAAGAAGTTCAAAAAGGGACTCCCATGGCAGTCTAGTGGTTAAGACTCCACACTTCCAATGCAGGGGATGCAAGTTCAATCCCTGGTCTGGGAACTAAGATCCCAAATGCTGCATGGTATGGCCAAAAAATAATTTTAAAAAAGAAGATTAAAAAAAGAGAAGTCCAAAAAACGTTAGTCATTTTTAAAAGACTGAGAGATTTGCCTGCATTAAAATGTCAAAATCCCTACACATCACAGGATAATGTTTAAATACAGTTGCAAATTAAAAGAGACTTGTGGACTTCCCTGGTGGCCCAGAGGTTAAGAATTCGCCTGCCAATTCAGGGGACGTGGGTTCGATCCCTGGTCTGGGAATATTCCACATGCCTCAGGGCAACTAAGCCCATATACACCAACTACTAAAGCCCAGGTGCCCTAGAGCCCAAGCTCTGCAGCAAGAGAAGCCACCACAATGAGAAGCTACTGAGAGGAGCCCCACTAGCTGAAACCAAAGAAAAGCCCACACAACAACAAAGACCCAGCACAGCCAAATATAAATACGTACATAAAAATGTTTTAAAAAGTAAAAGACTTACAATATGTATATAGCTCTCCTAGAGTATCCAACATATTTCCAGACTTCTACACTCAATAAAAAAAAAAATATAATAGATCCAATAGAAAACAAAGGATATGAACAAAAGAGGAAACACAAATGGCCAGTGAAAGGAAGTTCAGCCTTATTTGTGATCTACCAAATGCAAATTAAAATCACAGTTGAGACACCATTTCACACTGTATCTGTCTAAATAAGAAATTAGATAAATGGCAAGTTTTAATGAGAATATAGAATTTTAAAAAATCTTATACACAACTGCTAAGACCCTAACGTGGTATAAGTCCTTTGGGAAACAATTTGAATTTATCCTTTAAATCTGAAGACACACAAACTCTATTTCTAATTAGCAATCATAGAGAAGTTCTTGCATGTGTACCGAGAAATATATACAACAGTGTTCACAGAAGCAAAATATCTTGAAATAGGAAAGAAATGATAAACTTTGGTGTATTAATAGCCTGCAATGCTATACAGCCTTAAAAAAATAAATGAACAATAGTTGTAGACACTAATATGAGAATCATACAAACATAATAATGAAATAAACAAGTCAAAGAAGAATAACTATTGAAAGACCCCATTTATATAAAGACCAAATATAACGGTAAAGTCTAGATGATAGGTATATGGGTGTTCACTGCACAAGTTTTAAACTTTACAATGTGCTCTAAAATTTTTACAATAAAATATTAGGGGAAAACAGTCTTTCATTTTTTAAAGATTTTTTTTTAATGTGGACCATTTTCAAAGTCTTAATTGCATTTGTTACAAAATGGCTTCTGTTTTTGTTCTGGCTTTTTGGCCGAAAGGCATGTGGGATCTTAGCTCCCCAATCAGGGACTGAATACTCACCCCCTGCACTGGAAGGTGGAGTTTTAACCCCTGGACCACGAGGGAAGTCCCAATCTGTCATTAAAGAGAAGACCTGGCTAAATATCTTGCTATCAAATATACCAGTTTTTATTACCTTTCAAACTACTTCTAGGAATCTGTTCTAAATGTAGAAGAGGCATAATAAGGGGACATTTTAACTTATCTACCAATAAGGGAATAATCAAGAAAGTTTTATATTCACCATCCCTTTATTGAAACACTCTTCCTTGACTCTGTGAATCTGGAGGTGACACTAGGGAGGAAATGGCATCAGGAGATGAGGTTCCCTCTGATATTCTAAGGGGCTTCCCAAGTGGCACGTAAAGAATACACCTGCCAAAGCAGTAGACATAGGAGATGAGGGTTCGATCTTAGTCAGGAAGATGCCCTGGAGTAAGAAATGACTACTCACTGCAGTATTTTTGCCTGGAAACTTCTAGGCACAGAAGAGCCTGGTGGGGTACAGCGCATGGGGTCGCAGAGTTGGACACAACTGAGTACACACAGACTTGCATTGATATCCTCCCCATTATGCTTGGACTTGGGCATGTCAATGCCCTGCACCCTCTTCTGGGAGGCTTTTCCACCCTTCATGCAAACTGACCTCAGTAAGACCTTCCGTCACTGCCATAATTGTCTAACTTCTAAGGTGAAGTAACTCATTCTAAAACTGAGAATACCACTGCTTATGCAACATTGTTATATAAGTGTTTTATTTATGAAACATGTTCAAAATAAAAATGAATGCCCAAAGCATTATTAATGAAATAAAAAATAATCAGAAAGAGAGACATTTAGCATTTTTTATCTAGTTGGGACTTGTAGCAAGGTAGTAATGGGTAGTAAAAGGTTCAGTTTGGGTCCTGGAACCTAGAAGTTCCCTTCTGTGGACAGCTGTCAGTAGAGATGTCAACTCATTCTAATTCCCTGTCAATGTCTCCTTGGCCTCTGGCAGTCCTGAGTCACTGTGAGGCTCTTCCACTGATCCTGCAAAGAACTTCTCTCAAACTCGCTAATGAGAGCCAGTGGGAAAGCATTCTCTTTTTTTTCTTTCTTTTTTTTTTTTTGGAGTCAAAATTGAGATCCGGATCACTTTATTTCATCACCAAAGTGGCCTAGTGAAGTCAGACTCAACAGCCAGCTGGGATTAGAAGTAACTGAAGTGAAAACGATATCCTAAACTGCTGAGACATAGCAAGAAGAGGGCTGGTCCACCACACCAGAGTGCTTCTCGGGAAGTTAAATATCTCCAATAGCTCACCAAGAAAGAGGTGACTCTGACACTAACTAGGAGTCATTAATATTTTTTTAAATGCCTCAAGCCACTTTAGGAGCAAAAGTAGAGTGGTCCTGGTCTAGAAGATACTCCAAACCTTTATCTTCACTCATGAAGTTGAGAGTACAAAGCTAGAAAACATTTAGGGTCAGGACAGTGGAGGGTCTGGAGTAAGGTACAGGATGGAGGAAGGGCAAGATATTTGTTTGAGACTAGAGGAAGAGCTGGGTTTGAGGATGGCAGTAGTGACAGGCTGTGTGAGGCGACCTTGTGAAGTGATGGAGGGGGTGAGATAGGAGCAAATCCCCCGGCCCCCAGCCCCACAAGGCTAGGATGTCACAAGTCACTGCTGCTCCTCTCCCAAGATGGTAGGCTGGACTAAATCAGAAATCCAAAGTCCCAACTCCACCTCCAACGCAGTGTAAGCTTAACTGCCTTTTAAGACTCGCTGAGATTTATTTTAACTCCATGAAGTGCTGAGATGGTTACGAGGGGGAGAAGGATGGGGGGAAGGGATAGGCAGAAGTTTGGGATCAACACGTACCCACTACTATATTTAAAATGGTAACAAAACAAGGGTCTACTATATAGCACCGGGAACTCTGCTCAATGTCATGTGGCAAGCTGGATGGGAGGGGAGTTTGGGGGAGAATGGATATGGCTGGGTCACTTTGCTGTGAACCTGAAACTATCACAACATTGTCAATTGGCTATGCTCCAATATAAAATAAAAAGTTTAAAATTTACCAAAAAAGGGAGACTTAAAAAGAATGTCAGTTCATAGTAATTGCTCAAAAATATTTTTGTTAAATGAATGAATGTTGCCATGTCCATGAAGGTCATACTTGGAAACATTTTCAGAAAAGTTCAAAACGTTTTGAAGATACTAGAGATCATTATGTCTGTTTATCCAGCTTTGGCTCCCCCTGGAAAGTCTAATTTCTGATGCCTCCAGGGTAACAATTGGGAGGAGAAAAATCCCACTGTGAGGGTGATGTCACGTGAGTTGTTTATCTCCTTGTCTCTGTGTCCTTCATAAGCTATCCCCACTTGGAGGTCTTTGGGCCAGCATGACTGTCCCCTGCTGTTTGCCCAAGATGTGTTCAGCCCCTTGACTGGGTGGGTGCCAAGACCCCTCACTGCATGCTCCCAACTTGGATTTCATACAAGCCAAATAATGGCTTCTCCCTTCTGAAAAAAACCAGTGGGACTCAGTCCCTTGAATGTAAAGGTTAGAGACAGGGAGAAGTCAGTTTTAACCAAAGTTTAAAGCCTCATTAACTTGGAGGGGAGCAAGGCTGTTACCAGATAGTTAAGTCCAGAGCAGATTTAGAATGAAAACCAGTTCTATCCGGAGAGATGGAGCTGATGGTCAGAACACGTCCATGCAGAAAAGGTCAGACCATTAAATGGAGGTTTATCTGCTGTGGACTTGACTTTATTCTCAACATTAATCATTAGAAAACATTTTCCTCTGCTCATGCCTTATGCCTTTTGCCCACCTCCCACCCCCACCCTCCCCTCCCCACCCCCAGCCCAGGAAGCTCCAACTCCAGCCTCTTCCCATTTGAAGTAGACTCCATGTGAGTGACTTCAATATCCATCCTTCAGCCAGAGGTTGCGGTGGATCACTGTGTGTTTTATTAGTGTGACCACCCAGGGGTGGGAAAAGGAGGACATTATCTAAGTGATCAAGCATGTGGGCAGGACCCAGCACCACAAAAGTCTTTAGCCTCATGTGGCCACCAGGTCCATGATAGTGTGTGTGTTGGATGATATGCAGTTAGAACCAGGAGACAGAAGAGCAAGAAGTCAAGTGGCGGTGGAGTTGGAGAAGAGAATTCCGAGTCTTGGTGTCTGCTTCTCTGGCCTGTGAGAGAGCTCAACTGGGCATCCAGGGAGGCGGCTGAGTTGGGTATCCACTCACCCCACCTGGATCTGAAGCCTGGAAACTTGTGCTGCTCAAAAGCTCCTTGTACACTTTTCTTATTCAGTAGAAGGTCAATACTTTGGAGCCCAAACTTGGTGTTCTGTGATGACCTAGAGGGGTGGATGGTGGGTGGAGTGGGAGGGAGACTTCAGAGGGAGGGGATATATGTATACATAGAGCTGATTCACTTTGTTGTGCAGCAGAAGCTAACACAACATTGTAAAGCAATTATACTCCAGTTAAAAAAAAAAGTCTGATTCTCCATTTGTCACCATCGGCACCTTCTAGCTTTACTTGTTCTACTGCCGGTGGGAGAGAGTCATGGATCCGGGAGCCTCAGGAAATGATTCAGTTGTCACTGAGTTTGTCCTGCTGGGCCTCACGAAGACCCCAGCTCTACAGCCCATGCTCTTCGTCATCTTCCTCCTCGCTTATGTAGCTACTGTGGGGGGCAATTTCAGCATCCTGGCTGCCATCCTCGCTGAACCCAAACTCCACACCCCCATGTACTTCTTCCTGGGGAACTTGTCCCTGCTGGATGTCGGATGCATCAGTGTCACTGTCCCTGCCATGCTGGGGCATTTCATGTCCAGTAACAGAAGCATCCTCTATCGGTCCTGCCTCTCCCAGCTCTTCTTCTTCCACCTCCTGGCTGGGGTGGACTGCTTCCTGCTGACCGTCATGGCCTACGACCGCTACCTGGCCATCTGCCAGCCCCTCACCTACAGCACCCGCATGAGCTGGGGAATCCAGCGAGCCCTGGCCGGCATGTCTTGTGTCTTTTCCTTCACCAATGCGCTGACTCAAACTGTTGCTGTATCTACTCTGAACTTCTGCGGTCCCAATGTGATCAACCACTTCTACTGTGACCTCCCACAGCTCTTCCAGCTCTCCTGCTCCAGCATCCAGCTCAACGAGCAGTTGCTCTTTGTAGCAGCAGCCTTCATGGGTGTGGCCCCCTTAGTCCTCATCACTGTGTCCTATGGACACGTGGCAGCTGAAGTCCTGCGGATCCGCTCAGCGGAGGGCAGGAAGAAAGCCTTCTCCACGTGTGGCTCCCACCTCACCGTGGTGGGCATCTTCTATGGCACAGGCGTCTTCAGCTACATGCGGCTGGGCTCAGGGGAGGCTTCAGACAAGGACAAGGGCATTGGCATCCTCAACACAGTCATCAGCCCCATGCTGAACCCCGTCATCTACAGCCTCCGAAACCCCGATGTGCAGGGTGCCCTGAGACGGGTGTTCACAGGGAGACAGCCCCCCACGTGAGATTTCTTGCTCTGGCTTTGAAGAATATCAGGGCTGCACTAACTGCTTCCAAGAGGTACTGCGATTAGTGCAAATGGAATGTGAACAGAGTGAAATCAAATCAGAAACTGGCTTAGGAAGGAAAGTACAATAAAAACAACAGTAGCTGTTACTTATATCATGATTACCATGTGCCAGGCCACTCTTCTAAGTGACTGACAGCTATTAACTCATTTAACCCTCAGAACAAACCTATGAAGCAGGCACAGATTTAGAAATTACAGATTAGGAAACCCAACCTCAGAGAGGTTAAATAACTTGCCCAAAGTCACACAGCTAAAGAGTGTCAGAGCTGTGATTTAAATCTAGGTGGGCACTGTCTCTGCTGCCTCTTAAAAGTAATACATCATTCCAAAGAAGAAGGGTATCTGTAAAGTGGGATGGATGGGACAGACAAGAAAGAGGGTATAAAAGAAAAGGAAGGCCAGTGTTACAGGAAAAATATTTTTTTTAATGGAGTAAGAAGTTTTTTTAATAAATTTATTTATTTTAATTGGAGGTTAATTATTTTACAATATTGTATTGGTTTTGCCATACATCAACATGAATCCACCACGGGTATACACGTGTTCCCCATCCTGAACCCCCCCTCCCACCTCCCTCCCTGTACCATCCCTCTGGGTCATCCCAGTGCACCAGCCCCAAGCATCCTGTATCATGCATTGAACCTGGACTAGCAATTCGTTTCATATATGATATTATACATGTTTCAATGCCATTCTCCCAAATCATCCCACCCTCTCCCTCTCCCAGAGTCCAGAAGACTGTTCTGTATATCTGTGTCTCTTTTGCTGTCTTGCATACAGGGTTACCATTCTTTAATACATTTACAGCTTGTTCCAGAGCAGCTGGAAGAGGCTGATAGAGGAATTGCTGAAGACTGACTTTAGCAAATAAACCAACAAAAAGAGAACAAAGTTTAAAACCAAAATCCAAGGGGCAAGGCATTGTTTAGAAAAACCATAGAGATGAGGTAGAATATAGGGCTGACAATAACAAAAAATATGTGTAATAACAGGAATTAAAGAGTTTCAGCTCACCTGAGAAAGTCTCCCTGACTGACTGACTGGAGATCTTTGCCTTCTTGGACATAAACCTGAACCGAACTCTACTTCTGCATTGCTAAAAGGAGAAAACCACTTCATTTATTCCATTTATAGCTTTAAACATCTTTTTACATAATGCAATAAAAATGCATATTATTAAAAAATTAGTATGAAAAGAATAAAATTACTCATAATTTCATTTCAGAGATAATCATTTTGATATTTAGTCTATAATTGTTTAAAAAGCATGTACCTAACATATATTTGTAAAAATAGAAAAACCTGCTTTTTTCACTTAATAATATAGTGATAACATAGTAATAAAAGAATAACATAGATGGATATCTTTCCATGACATTCAATAGAGATCTTACTCATTTTTTTCTAGATTGCATAGCATTCCTTTGAATGGATAGAATAAAATGGATTTTACAACTTTCTCTTAGTGAATGTGCTTTGGTTGAAATAATCTCATTGGATGGAGTGCTGCAATGAACCTAGAAATAACCTTTATTTAATTTTCAAAGGAACAGATTCATTGATTCTTTCCCCACTGATATAAAATCACCCTTTCACTATCGACTAAATATCCTTCTAGTTTGGGGTCTGTTGTTGGACCCTCTTTTGCTCTTCTTAATCATTATGGTATTAAAACACAAGTTAATATGTAGTTGTTAAGGTATTTTTTATTACTTTCATTTCCCTGGCGTTGGTCTGTCTTTGCCATACTCATTCCTGCAACTACTTATAATCATCCTTCCAATTAATTTTTAAAAATCTGTAAATTTCTACTAACAGAGTGTCAATGTATAAATTTAGGAAGAACAGACACCTTTGTATTACTGATTTTCCCAATCTGGAACAAGGTATATCGCTTTAATTACTAAAGTCTTATTTTATAGCTTAAGAGTTGTTTTTTTTTTTTTTTTTTTTAAATAGAATTGTGTGAAACAGAAAGCCAATTTCCCTTGCCAGGAGGCAGATTTATCCAGAGTGATTCAGGAGGCCAAGAAGGCATGTCCCACAGATAGGGGTTAGTGAGTATACGCTCAAATTGCTGCAACTGGCTCTGGAGAGTCTCTGATACTTAAACACAGCACTTGGAACCTTGGGAAAAAGGTTCTATGTGAATTTATTATTCTGATAGTCAGGAATATTTACACTTAGAAAAGTAATGGAAAGGAAACATTTTTGTGTGCTTTATCGAGTTCACCGGTTTTTAGACCCCCAGCTGTACCTGGAGCACAGACATGTAGTTTATAAGACTTGAAAGTAATCAGGAGGCTTTCCTGGGGGCTGAGGTAGTAAAGAAGCCGCCTGCAATAAGGGAGACCTGGATTCAATCCCTGGGTTCGGAAGATCCCCTGGAGGAGGGCATGGCAACCCACTCCAGTATTCTTGCCTGGAGAATCCCCATGGACAGAGGAGCCTGGCGGGCTACAGTCCACGGGGTCACAAAGGTCGGACACGACTGAGCGACTAAGCACACTTGGTTTTCAGCTCTTATAGAATGAAATTTGTCAACCAACAGTGGGCCCACATCCTTCTTTGTCAGCAATCATCTAGGACTAAATTTCTATAGACCTCACTAGAGAGGGCCAGTACCCTCCAATTTGCCAGGCTTCCAACTCTCCACACCCTTTGCCTTGCCCTTGTGGGCACAGCAGTTTGTTGTCCCTGATCCAGACATTTGATGGTCTAGCTTTCGTCACTCTTGAAAAAAGTTTTGATCTGTAATGTATGTGTGTTTCCTAGAATTTTCTGATTCTTTCTGAATCCTCAACTTATAGGAAATTCTACTAGCACATAAGGCACTCAAGTAATATCAATAGGATGAATTATTGTCTAATTTTGGGGGTTCCCAGGTGGCTCAGTGGTAAAGAATCTGCCTGCCAATGCAGGAGACACAAGAGAAGTGGATTTGATCTCTGGGTTGGGAAGATCCCCTGAAGAAGGAAATGGCAACCCACTCCAGTATTCCTGCCTGGAAAATCCCATGGACAGAGGAGCCTGATGGGCTACACTACAGTCCATGGGGTCACAAAGAGCCAGACATGACTGAGCGACTGAGTACACACACACACACACACACACACACACACACACACACACTGTCTTATTTTAGGGAAGATGGTCTTAACAGTTAGGCACTATCTAGGGAGAAGAAAAGAGGTAAGACTTGTCACTAAATTGGACCTGACACTAAAGAAAACCTGACCTATGTCCATAAAAGTATAATTTTGTTAAAGTATTAATTGATTCCAAAAACTTTCATTCAGTTCAGTTCAGTCGCTCAGTCGTGTCTGACTCTTTGCGACCCCATGAATCACAGCACGCCAGGCCTCCCTGTCCATCACCAACTCCCGGAGTTCACTCAGACTCATGTCCATCGAGTCAGTGATGCCATCCAGCCATCTCCTCCTATGCCGTCCCCTTCTCCTCCTGCCCCCAATCCCTCCAAGCATCAGAGTCTTTTCCAATGAGTCAACTCTTCACATGAGGTGGCCAAAGTACTGGAGTTTCAGCTCCAGCATCATTCCTTCCAAAGAACACCCAGGACTGATCTCCTTCAGAATGGACTGGTTGGATTTCCTTGTAGTCCAAGGGACTCTCAAGAGTCTTCTCCAACACCACAGTTCAAAAGCATCCATTCTTCGGCGCTCAGCTTTCTTCACAGTCACCTAAAATGTAGCAGGAAAAACACTACCTGCCAATCTGGAGTGGTCTGCCTCTTTCTTTGGTCTCTCCTTGCCTTCTCTGTGTGGGGCCAGTTTGCAAACCAACACAAAAATTCCTTAGATAAGATACAAAAGTCATGAATCACAAAAGAAAAAAATGATGAATTGGATATCATCCAAAATTTAAATGTCAATTATTCAAAGGACACTGTTTATGAAAATATAAGTCACAGACTAGGGAACTATTTGCAAAACATGGATTAAAGGCTAGTATCCTTTATATTTAATAAAATATATTTTAAAAAATAACTCAATGAGAAGTAGAAAAACAACTAATTTTTATTGAGGGGTAGCAAATTATTTAAATAAATATTTGATCAATGACATACAGATGGTAAATAAGCACATGAAAAGATGCTCAATATCATTAAGGAAATACAAAGTTAAACCACAATGAGATACTATTGCACACCTAACAGTGAGGATTAATATTAAAAAGACTGATGATATTAAGTGTTGATGAACAACTGGCAATCTCATTCATTGCTGGGAGGAATTCAAAATGATATAGCCACTTTGGAAAACAGTTTGACAGTTGCTTTTAAAATTAAACATCCACTTAGATAGGTTTCAGCAGTTATACTCCAAGGTATTTTCCAAGGAGAAATGAAAACATGTCTCCACACAAAGAATTGTCTGAACATAGTTATATCTTTATTTGTAATGGCTAAAATCTGGAAACAATCCAAATGTTCATTAACTGATAAATAGCCTAGCAAATTGCAATAGATGGAATATGACTTGCTGAAATGTACTCCTATAACCAACATGCACGAATCTCTGAAGGATCATGCTAATAGAATGAATCCGATTATTTAAAAAGTCTACATAATGTGTGGTTCCATTTATGTGACACTATGAAAAAACCAACACCAGAGGGAAAGAAATCAGATCAGAGGTTGCCATCACTATGGCGTGGAGAGGGGATTGCCTGCAAAGGTGCAGAAGGGAAGTTTTGGGAGCAGTTGAAGTGTTCCATATATTGATGGAGGTGCTAGATACATGACTATATATTTTATAAAAGCTCATCAGACTTCACAATTAAAATCATACTTTAGGTAACTTTTATTTTTTTCAGCTCTGTAATTTTGTAATTGCTTTTTATGCTTGCATTATTGTTTTTACTTTTTATTTTGTATTGGAATATAGCCGATTAAAAATGTTGTGATAGTTTCAGCTGCACAGCAAAGTGGCCCAAACATGTATCCTTTCTCCCCTCAAACTCCCCTCCCATCTAGCCTGCCACAGGACATTGACCAGAGTTCCTTGTGTTGTACAGTAGGTCCTTATTGGTTATCTATTTTAAATAAGCAGTGTGTACATATTGAGCCCAAACTTTTTTTTTTTACATGTCAATATTTTACTTTTTAGTAAAAATTATTTAAGAATGCCTTGTATATCTTGGTTTTATTATTTACAAATGCAGAGACTAGTGGAGTCAAATAACATGTAAAGGTGTTTAACATACTTCTTTCTGAATTTTTTTTCTTTTTTTAATTTTATTTTTAAACTTTACAATATTGTATTAGTTTTGCTAAACATCAAAATGAATCCGCCACAGGTATACCCGTGCTCCCCATCCTGAACCCTCCTCCCTCCTCCCTCCCCATACCCTCCCTCTGGGTCGTCCCAGTGCACCAGCCCCAAGCATCCAGTATTGTGCATCGAACCTGGACTGGCAACTCGTTTCATACATGATATTATACATGTTTCAATGCCATTCTCCCAAATCTCCCCACCCTCTCCCTCTCCCTCTCCCACAGAGTCCATAAGCCCAAACTTTTAAAAGCAATGAGGTTTTTTACACCTTAAAAAACCCAGTGTAGAAAATAAATGAGAAAAACAGTATCAGAATTAGTGAGCTCCACTAGGGACATCCTCTCTGGCCTTGCCAAGTCAACTAAGCCCTCTGGTTCTTATTTTTCCCATCAGTAATATGGAAACTGTATCCTTTCTCAGGACCATTAGGAGCCTGGAATGAAGTTGTGACTCTAATGTTCCTTTAATAAAGTCCAAAATACTAGGCAGATGAGAGAAACCCTTAAGGACTGAAGGACTGAGGTTGTTTGTCTGCCTCTGGTTTCTTGTGCAATCCCTGGGGAGTGTGTCCTTTTTAGGGCCCCTAAGGGCTTGTTAGCTCCCAAATACAGAGAGAGCACCAAGACACACTCTGTCAGGCCGTGCGTCACTTCCTTTATAAGGCTTCTGGAGACGGGCCACTTTGGGTCAGCTCAGGACTCACTACCCTCTCTACGAGAACCGCCATCTGGGAACTCGGAGTAGAAAGGTAACTGTCTCTGCGCCAGGACTGCTCATTTCCTTCCTTCGTGAGTAAGTGTGGATGAAGATCCCACCTGATCTTCAGGTAGCTTTTCCCTTGGTGCTAGAGAATAAAGGACTGAGCCATCATCGGATTCAGGGGGTGGCAGTGAAATGCAACGGTGGCATTCTCTACTCTTAGTGACAAGAAGAATGAAGGTCAGAGCTGGCAAGTAGAGGAAGTCAGAAGGGAAGAGATTAGGGTCAAGAATGGGGAAATGAGAAGTCTGTGGAGAGCCAAGGTGGGTATTTACGTTGATTGGGGAAAATCAATATTTATAGTGTATTACAGCATATTAAAAAACAGAGACATCACTTTGCCGGCAAAAGTCTGTCTAGTCAAAGCTATGGTTTTTCCAGTACTTGTATGAATGTGAGAGCTGGACCATTAAGAAGGCTGTGCACCAAAGAATTGATGGTTTTAAATTATGATGCTTGAGAGGACACTTGAGAGTCCTTTGGACAGGAAGGAGATCAAACCAGTCAATCCTAACGGAAATCAATCCTGAATATTCATTGGAGGGACTGATGCTAAAGCTGAAGCTCCAATACTTTGGCGACGAGCAGACTCATTGGAAAAGACCTTGATGCTGGGAAAGATTGAAGGCAGGAGGAGAAGAGGGCAACAGAGGATGAGATGGTTAGATGGCATCACTGATTCAATGGTCATGAGTTTGACCAAACTATGGGAGATAGTGAAAGACAGAGAAGCCTGGCGTACTGCAGTTCATGAGGTCACAAAGAGTTGGACATGACTTAACAACTGAACAACAAATACCTCTAAGTAAACCTAGAGATAATACAACACAGCCTTTCATATTGCAGAAGGGAAAATGGATGGACATACAGATAGACGATAGATACTGAGATATTGGCAAAGGGGTTGGCAAAAATAAAAGCACAAAATACAAGTTCTCCAGAACAAACTCTTATTTATGTGAACTTAAAACAGGATATCTTTTTTTGGGCTTCCCTTTTCTCATTTTAAAATGATTAGCTATCTTCAAGAATTTCTGTGAAATTTCAATGGAGTAAAATATTTGACAAAAAGTTTATATTCAAGTAAATGTTGGCTTCCTATTTTTTCCTCCCTTCTTTCTCTACTTCCTCCCTTCCTTTTATCTTCTTTTCCCCTTCTGTTATCCTTTTCCAAAGTCCTGATGCTAGTTAGTAGTAGAAGCTTGTTTATAACACAAGCATCTGGACTCAACTCCACAGCTCTTTCCACTGTGCTGAGTTGTCCTTATATACCAGGAGAAAGAAAGGGAGAGAGAGAGACAGAAGGAAGGAGGGAAGGGGGGAGGAAGGGAGTGAGGGAGAAAGAGAGAGAGACTGTGAACGTCTTTGTGTAGAGAAAGAACTACTTAAGGCAAATTGGACCACAGGACCCGAGGCACATGGAACCTTGCATGACCAGGCAGAGTGGGGATGACTGGAGAAGTAGAAGTAGACAGATGCATTCAGGAGAGAGATGAACCTCTGCTCAGAGCAAGGCTGAACTCTTGTCACTGTGTCATGAGACACTGTACTGTGTCACTGCTGTCGATTCATACCCAGATTGGGCATGCCTTAATGTTAACTTAGAAAAATCCATCTGTGATGATATTTCCTAAGGTCAGTCACTCTACACTGATACAACCTTCATAGCTGTCAAAATAGTGAAATCCTTCCATCTCGTTTTGATCAACAGCCACCATCCTGGGTCCTCAGAGCAGTTTCCTCTGTCCCAGCCCCTTTCTTGGGATCCTCTGGATCTCAACCTGAGCTGGAAATTCAAGAGTTAATGTCTAGCATTGTAAGGGCCTTGGGGATCCTGCTCAAGCTCTAATCCAGTATCCATTCCATCAATAAATGTACGTGCCCTGTTATCCCCAGCATCCAGCAGACACAGATTAAGTACCTCTCTTCCCCTTTCAGCAGGTCCACATTTTCTCACTCTACATCACTCAGAAGTGGCCTATGGAGCCAGGTGCCTGGGGCAACAAGACTGTGGTCACTGAATTCATCCTTCTTGGTCTAACAGAGAACATAGAACTGCAATCCATCCTTTTTGCCATCTTCCTCTTTGCCTATGTGATCACAGTCGGGGGCAACTTGAGTATCCTGGCCGCCATCTTTGTGGAGCCCAAACTCCACACCCCCATGTACTACTTCCTGGGGAACCTTTCTCTGCTGGACATTGGGTGCATCACTGTCACCATTCCTCCCATGCTGGCCTGTCTCCTGACCCACCAATGCCGGGTTCCCTATGCAGCCTGCATCTCACAGCTCTTCTTTTTCCACCTCCTGGCTGGAGTGGACTGTCACCTCCTGACAGCCATGGCCTACGACCGCTACCTGGCCATTTGCCAGCCCCTCACCTATAGCATCCGCATGAGCCGTGACGTCCAGGGAGCCCTGGTGGCCGTCTGCTGCTCCATCTCCTTCATCAATGCTCTGACCCACACAGTGGCTATGTCTGTGCTGGACTTCTGCGGCCCTAACGTGGTCAACCACTTCTACTGTGACCTCCCGCCCCTTTTCCAGCTCTCCTGCTCCAGCATCCACCTCAACGGGCAGCTTCTTTTCGTGGGGGCCACCTTCATGGGGGTGGTCCCCATGGTCTTCATCTCGGTATCCTACGCCCACGTGGCAGCCGCAGTCCTGCGGATCCGCTCGGCGGAGGGCAGGAAGAAAGCCTTCTCCACGTGTGGCTCCCACCTCACCGTGGTCTGTATCTTTTATGGAACCGGCTTCTTCAGCTACATGCGCCTGGGCTCCGTGTCCGCCTCAGACAAGGACAAGGGCATTGGCATCCTCAACACTGTCATCAGCCCCATGCTGAACCCACTCATCTACAGCCTCCGGAACCCTGATGTGCAGGGCGCCCTGAAGAGGTTGCTGACAGGGAAGCGGCCCCCGGAGTGAGAAGGCAGGGGTGTCGAGATGCCTCTCTCTCCTTGAGCAACCCCCCGCTTTCTTGTGCTGAAGGCTTAGTTGTGGGCAGGAGGATATTCAAGGGTGGACTAAGAAGGAAAGTAGATAATTCAGGCCAGGGTAGAATGTGGTTTGCCTTGAACTGGGGAGAAAGGCTAAAGCTTAGAGAGGAGAGTATCTAAATAACTGATGAAAGATGGATTAGAGACAGATGGGAGAAGGGACTTTCCTGGTGGCCCAGTTGCTAAGACTCCATGTTCCCAGTGCAAGAGGCCTGGGTTCAATCCCTCATCAGAGAACTAGATCCCACATGCCGCAAATAAGACTTCACAAGTCCCAACTGAAGATCCTGCCTGCCGAAATGACGATCAAAGATCCTGCAAGTAAGAGCCAGCACATCCAAATAAATATATCAATATTTTTTTAAAGGACAAATGGGAGAAAATTATACTATGGGTCAGGAAGTGGGACACAAATAAATTATGTTGTATTTTTAAAATTCAATGACTGTTCAGTTGAAATACATTAAAAATATTAATTAAAATGTTTGTCCTCACCCATTAAAGATAAGATATATTTGTATCTTAGGGCTTCCCTAGTGGCTCAGATGATCAAGTGGCTCAGATGGTGGCTCTGGCTGCAATGCAAGAGACCCAGTTTCGATTCCCGGGTTGGGAAGATCCCCTGGAGAAGGGAATGGCAACCCACTCCAGTATTCTTGCCTGGAAAATCCCATGGACAGAGGAACCTGGTAGGCTACAGCCCATGGGCTCTTAAAGAGTCAGACACATTGAGCAACTAACATATTTGTATCAGAGTATTGGGTCTGGGGACTTCCCTGATGGCTCAGTGGTAAAGAATCCACCTGCAATGCAGGAGATGGAGAAGACTCGGGTTTGATCCCTGGGTTGGGAAGATCCTCTGGAGGAGGGCATGGCAACCCACTCCAGTATTCTTGCCTGGAGAATCCAACGGACAGAGGAACCTGGAGGGCTACAGTCCATGGGATCGCAAAGAGTTGGACATGACTAAAGCAACTGAGTACGCACTCATGCATGGAGTCTGTTTATTTAAAAGATTCTTCTTCAGGAAATAAGCCCATGATTGTGGAATTAAGGTTTGGCATAGCCTGGGAGCAGGGGACCTGTCAGAGTACCTTCCAGCATCTTCTTTAGAGCAACACTATCAAATACCTCTTCCTAAAACCAGGGTCCCCATCCCGACTAACCATGAGTGGGAACAACACATTTTCACTTCACTGCGTGAACTCTCTACCCCAGCTTCTCCACTGAAAACTCGAGAGTGGATCATCCTTAATTTCCTGAGACGCAGCATTCAAAATAGTTAGTTTAGTGTTTATTTTTCATGGCAAAGTACACCGATTTATAAAAGGGCATTCTATCTAATATGTATAGAAAATCAGTAAAGGTGAAAAACAAAGGGAAATAGAAGTTTGCAAGTTACCACTGAATGAGTACTGGAAACCAAGATTTTACCAAAAGAACGAAACTAAGGGAACCCATGGAAGAACAGTGACTAGAATGAGAGTTGATTTCACATGCAGTTGTGACTGTTTCTAGAATTTTTTTCCGTGAATCTTTCAGACACTTCCTGGTCCACAAGTTGGAAGTCTGAGAAGGGGGACCTTACCTAACATGCTTATTAGTTGGTGAGGAGGGCAGCTTGGTCCCCTCAAGGTGTCTGAGACTATTCCCCAGTCAAATGAAGGTTCCCACCATCACTCTCTCTATTTTTCCTGAAGACAGCTGTCTCCCACATCAGGTCCAGTGCCCCTGCCAGGGGCAGTGGTTGGTGGTGGGCCCTGCAGCCTCTGGGCCTGGGCCCCTCCGGCACTCTGGCCACCCACGATGCCTGATTAAGCCCCTGGGGCAGTGTCTATCCCACTCCATGTCATCCGATTTCTTTCTGATGACCACTGTATCACATCCAGACCTTCGCCGGGGATGTCATGTCTCTCTGTCACTCATTTCTTCCCAGCTGCTCCCCTCAGTCTTTCTCAGCCACAGCCTCTGGCTGAGCGAGGGCTTTTCTTTGTCAGGAGACTCATGCATCTCTTCACTTTTATTGCACGTTCGTAATCTCCTCCGAAAGAGTGTGCCCTGATCGGCAAGAAAGACATCATCATCATTTCTGTATTCCTTGCAGCTTTTTTTGGATCTCCCTGACTAGATTGTAAGCTCCTTAACGACAAGGACCATGCTTTCTATTACACATGTCTTCAAATTCACAGCACAGTGCTGAGCACATAAAGCCATCTCATGGATCCGTCAACTGCTATTAGGAACTGATAACCATCAACTGGTATTCCTGACCTGTGACAGGAAATGTGTGTTCTACGTGGGAGGTCAGTGAACCGACCAGATGTTTTCTAAATGCCCAAAACCCAAGATCTTAAGATATGTAAATATTAAATGCAATTCTGAATTTGCTTTCTTCATATGACTTCTTACATTTAACTAATACTTCTTTTGTTAGTTTTGTTTGAATTTCACTCTCAGGGTACAGAGGTGGTCTGAGGGACAGTGCAATCAGATTAATAGCTCTGACTCCTCCTCATTTCCTTTTTTTTTTTTTAATGTTTTTTAAATTTATTTATTTATTATTATAAATTTATTTATTTTAATTGGAGACTAATTACAATATTGTATTGGTTTTGCCATACATCAACATGAATCTGCCATTGCATTTAATATTTACATAGTCATCATGCAGGTCCAATGATATTATATGTGGTTAGCTGTGGTTAAAACATCTTGGGATTTTATTTCTGAAGTTAATTTTCATGGGTGCATTCTATTTAAAGTTCTTTTCATCCTCTCAAAATTTACATGCTATGTAAGTTGTTTTTGTGTTAGTTTAGTTCCTTTTGTTCTGTATATTGTAAAATTCAAGTTTGTTGACTTTTGAAACAGTTGTATTTTACTTAGCAGAGAAAATAAAATGTCCATTTACCCCAGAAAAAAGAAAAAAAAAAAAAACCTTAAGATATGAAGGGATAAGAAAAAAAGAAAGAGAAGCTTTCTTCTGAGGACATAGTCATTGAGCTTGCCCTAACAGGAAGAAACTTTCTGGATTTTATGTGTGAACTGCAATGTTATTTCTCTCCCAGAACTAAGAGAAACTGCCTGAAGTTAGAGCCAGAAGTGTCTCCCTCTTGCAAAGGAATGGAAGAGAACTTTTAATTAGCAAAAGCTAATTGGAGCTTGGGTTCTGAAATCCTGCAACATCCAAGACTGGGATCCATTCAACTTGGAGCACATTAAGCAGGTGGGATGATAATAATAAATGAGTGCTAATCAGTATGACAAAGTGTCTTTCTTTAAGTGATGTCCTGAAGTGAATAGTTTTTAACTCTGCTCTGCAAATATGAGCAATTCATATGTGGTATAAATAATTTTAATGAAAAGTATATTTTTGCTTAAAAAGAAGAATGAATATATTTTCATGAAAAGATGTACAGCACATACTGCTGAATTTAGAAAGTGGTGATGATGTGACATGTGCCCAAGTTTTAGGTGGTGATTTCCACTGCAGAAGAGAATTGGACTGGGCAGGGGGGTGGGAAATGCAGAAGGACTTTCAGTTTCTACTCCATTTACTCTTTTTTTTTCATATTGTTTATTATTTTACTTGCAATCCTATAGAATGACCTACTGGGATGAAAGAGGATATTTTTTTGGTGCGGGGGGAGTGTTCCAGGGATTGAACAATGCCCCCAGAAGTAGAAGCATAGAGTCTTAACCACTGGACCACCAGGGAAGTCCCTCCGCTTACTCTTATTTGAAGTTTCTCACTGAATTCTGTGGCTTGCCAGGTGGCTCAGTGGTAAAGAATCCGCTTGCCAATGGAATCACCGCAGGAGACTTGGGTTTCATCTCTGGGTCAAGACTATCTCCTGGAGGACGAAATGGCAACCCACTCCAGTATCCTTGCCAGGAAAATCCCATGGACAGAGGAGTCTGGCGGGCTGCAGTCCACAGGATCACAAAGAGTCAGACACGACTGAGAGACTGAGCACACATTCACTGAATTCTGTAATATAAAAAAAAATTTTTTTTAATAAATGCTATTGGTGGATACAGGAGTGGGAGGAGTAAAATGAATTGACTGCAACATTTTCTCTCCAGCCTTCAAAGTGTCCTCTGTCATCCTCATCTTTGAGGAAAAAAAAAACAGTAAGTTGCTTATCCATCCAATATAAGGCCACTGGCTTCACTTGATCTAGACTCACAGGCTCCAGAGAGACATAAAGTAGTTATTGGTCATCTTAGCCATGCTGCCTCTTCTGAGATGAGAGCCAAACCCAAGCATCTCTAGCCTAGGAAAATACTCCCAGGGGATCTTTCCCCTCATCCCATCTCCTGGCCCTGAAAATTCAAATTTCACCCTCCATTCCACACGAATGCTTATCTTACACCAGCACCAGCACACCTTCTCCCCCGAGACCCTGGCACCGCTGCCTAGTTTTGAATCTTTTTATGCAATTCCAGTCAAAGGTAGTGACTCATTTTGGTGGTGACTCATGTAGATTTTCGTGATTCCTTGTGCCACAGATATAGAGTCATGGCCTCTGGGAGCTTAAAGAAACCTCTAGAGATATTTTGGTCCAACCACCCTGACTTCAGAAAACTCACATCCAAAGAAACTTGTTCCAAATGTTCTTGGCCTTCAACACAAATGTGAGCTTATTGAGGACAGCCAGATCCATCTGCTAAGCTCAGCTAATGTCATTTTATAAACCATAAGCATCTATGACACATATGCCTACTTGGACAAGTTCTCAGAAACATTTTCACATTGCTTCTTTCTCCCACACCCATGTCAGTATCTAGAGGCCCACCATGTGTGTCACAAAGATAAAGGCACTGTTAGAACCCAAGAAAATTATGAAAGGAGTATGATTCCTCATTATACTTCTGGCACATGACAATATTCACAGAGCACTTTGAAATCTGTGTTCTCATTAGAATTTTGCATCTGCACAGTTGAGTCTCATCCACAATGAGGACCAGGATTAGAAAATATCAGTAAGAAGGCCAGTTTTTATTATCTTCACTTGGCAAATTAAAAAAAAAAAAAAAAAAACAGAAGCTAAGCAATTTTCCAAAGGCCATGGGGTTATAGGGCTTCCTAGGTGGTCCAGTGGTAAAGAATCTTCCTGTCAATGCAGGAGACACAAGAGACGCCAGTTCGATTCCTGGGTGGGGAAGATCCCCTGGAGAAGGAAATGGCAACCCACTCCAGTATTCTTGCCTAGGAAATACCATGGACAGAGAAGCCTGGCGGGCTACAGTCCATGGGGGTCACAAAGAGTCAGATCAACTGAGTGACTAAGCACGCATGCATATAGGGTTAGTTAGTAGGGCAGCCTGCAAGTGCTGACTCACAGCCCAGTATTTTTGCCTTCCTCCATGATTGCCTCTAATAAATCACCAAAGACTTCTGAACTAAACAGAGTGATGCTGACTCTCAGCATAATGAGTCTCGGAAATGGGAAAGGTACGACAGTTGAGAGAAGAGAGCCTTGCTTTCTAACCCAGCCTCTTCTACTTAAGGCCATGTGAGCTTTCAAAGCCATTCCTTCCTTCCACATATCTTGCACCTTTGTTCATTCATCTGTTCTATGATAAATACTCAGACCCCCTTCTCCCACAGGATACCAAAAGCTATGGGGGAAAAGGGGGCCTTAGGTAATTAAATTAAATGGACAGGTGATAAGATTGAGAGCAGGAGGATATGCCCAGGAATAACTCATGCACAGTGGAGCTCTGATGAATAACGGCTGGTTCTTGGGCTGGCAACTGGAGAGATGCCCAGACTGGAGGCGGTAGCAGTGGTCCAGGCAGAGATGTGACAGCCCGAGAGGCAGTGGTCACTGAAACTGAAAGAAGTGAGCTTGGGAAGGAATCCTGGAACATCAGCCAGAAAATATCTAGCCTTGATTTCAGAGTTTATGTTTGTAGGATCTGAAGAGATTAGGATATTAAGGCCCTAAAAGACTTCAGACCTTTATTTGGTATTTACAAATAGTTGCCCAGGCCAGGATATATGGAAAAGCAAATATGAATCAAGCTTCCTCCATGTGCCGGGCAGCAAGCTGAGCAACCCATGCTCCTTGTTGCATTAAACTAGCTGTGATCAAGCAAGGTCAGCATTGGACCCAGAAGTTGGGAGACCTGGCTTCTGGGCAGACACTGCTATTTATTAGCTATGTGACACTGGACAGATCAGTTACCCTCCATGGGCCCCAGTTTCTCATTTATGAAACAGGAATCATAGCACACAATTCAAATGATTATTCTGAGAATTAAATAAATTGAAATACAGAATCAGTGTGTTGATAAGTATAATGTTCCCTGGTGGCTCTTTCCTGGTGGCCCTTCTCTGGTGGCTTACTTAGTAAAGAATCTACTTGCAATGCAGAAGACCCAGGTTCAATCCTTGGGTTGGGAAGATCCCCTGGGGAAGGAAATGGCAACCCACTCCAGTTTTGTTGCCTAGAGAATCCCATGGATAGAGGAGCCTGGTGGGCTACAGTCCATGGGGTCACAAGAGACTTAGAGACTAAACCAGCACCACAAGTATAATGTAGAAGGTGTTAAAAATCCATGGGGTTTTGAGTTTTGTCTTTCTAGAGTTTGTGGCCTCATGCTAGAAAGCACCAGAAGAGGAACTTACTGCCCCAAACTCCAGCCTTGCCCGATCAGTGTTAATGTCCTTTGTATCACCGTGGCCCTCACTTCCCTTGAATGAACTAGTGAAAGACTCAGAACAATAGAAGCTTCTGCCCTGCCGTGGACACTTGGAAGAGGGCATGATTAATTCCCTGGGTCCCAAAACACTTTGCTGACTTCTCAAGCTCAGCGGAGCCTCAAGAGATTCACCCATCTTCATGGATGTTTACCCATCCATCCATCTTTCTCACAAAGTTTCCCACTGAGACAGCGGTGATGGGGATGGGAATGAAGTCCTCGAACATTCCACAAACAGAATCCTCTAATTAGCTCCCAAATGAGAGCTCAGGATAACTTGGCTGAGAGGTGGCTGGGGATTTGCTGATTGTCTTCTGCATCTCTGCTAACAAGGCCAGAGGGAAGGGACACCCAGAAAAGATTTTGCTTTCATTTGTGTCCTTTAGAAAGAAATCAGACCTTAGAGAGGAGGGTGGAGGAGGCCAATTAGTGATGGATGGTTTCAGTAGTGTCCTTAACAAGATTCATTAGCAAAGTTGCCGATAGAGGGAAGATGTGTTCAAAACAAGTTTGCCCGGGTGTGAGTCAGCCTCTCTGCAAACACTTGCCGCCATTTCTTCACTTTTTTCTGACTTTCGGCATTTGTGCTTCCACCCCCGTCACACCCCAAAACTCTCCTGTCCACCCACCCCTCCTCCATCACAGCCTGGTTTTCTTCAATCCCATATTAAATAAATGTGCCTACTCTGTTGTATATATTGGCTGTATCATTTTATACCTGCATCAGGATTTCCTTAATCAACCCTATCCTAACCCTTTAGACTGTTTTCAGTTTTCCATTATTAAATGCAAAGTTTTATATATCTCTGCACAGCTGTTTCCTTGATCGGACCATATGCACATATATATCTTCAAAACTTATGAATATTGACAAATTATCAACTAGATGTATTGCAACATTTGAATGTTCTGCCAATTCAATGCAAGAGGGCCCCTTTCCAGACCTTAAGCAACTTCAGGTATTATCATTTAAACCAGGGATCCCCCAACCCCCAGGAACCGGCCCACAGAACTGGAGGTGAGTGGTGGGCAGGTAAGCGAGCAAAGCTTCATCTAGCATCCCCATCACTTCCACTGCGACCTGAACTCTCCCCACCACTGCTTGCATTGCCACGTGAACCACTGCACACTCCCCTTGCCTGTGGAAAAAACTGTCTTCCATGAAATTGGTCTCTGGTGCCAAAAAGGTTGGGGAGCTGAGATCTTTACAATGTGATAATCCCTGTTTTCCATTACTGTTCTACGTTGCATTTTATTGTAAAGGTTCTTTTTCTTCTTCGAGTGCAAGTATTAACTCTTAGCTGCAACTATTTTCCTTATTTATATTTGCCTCTCATTAATGCGCATTGTGTTTTTGACATACAAACTTTTATCTTCTGTAGTCAAGTATATAAATATTTTACTTTATGACATCTTTCTTTGCTGCCATACTTGAAATTATTTTCCCCATCTCAAGTTTGTGTAAATACTCATCTGTTTTTCTACTATGTATTTTATAATTTTATTTTTTACGTTTTCCATTTTTCCATCCAAAATTTTAGTACACAATTTGACATAGGGATACAATGGTATGTTGGTTACTCTATAGCCTGTGCTCCCAAGACAGCTCCCAATAACTTGAAGAATGCTTTTGTCAAATATTAAATGTTTTTGTACACGTATCTCTGCTTCTGAACAGCTTTATACTCTGTCACACCATTCTGTGCTTGTGTCACAGTGTTTCAACCACTGTAGCCGTGGAACGGATCCGCAGGTCTGAAAATCTCATATTCACGTTGCATTCTCATACTCTTTCCTCCCAAATGTATTAATAGTTGATAAGTATCACATGTTCTCTCTTCCAGTTTAGCTATAGAATCATTTTTCCCACTGAAATCTTCTACCATTGGGGTCTTACTTAGAATTCGTTGAATTTATAATTTGGGGTTGGAAGCTTTACAGTATTGGATCTTTGCATGGTATGATCTATCCATTTTTTCTAAAGAAAAGTTTTGAAGGTTTTTTTAAAAATGAGTTTCCCTGCTTTTATTAAATTTATTTCGAGATATGTAATATTTTTACTCTCATGAAGTGGATATTTAATATGAGATATGAATATTTTAAGACTCTTAATCTGTGTTGTTAAACTATCTACTAACAGAAAGGTGATGCCTTAATTGCCATTTAGAAGTTGTCCATATCCATCGTCACAAATATTATTTTTAATCATTTCAAATTTGAGAGGCAAAAATATATTAAAAATTTACTTTGCATTTTCTGTTTCATAGTGAAGCTGAGTATTTTCTTCTACTAAACATGGTATTTTTCTCTTTTGTAAATTGTCTTTTATGTTCTTGCTTATTTATTCAGTGAGATGTCAGCATTTTCACTTCAATATTTTTATTTTTTAGTTTGCTCCAGATTTCTGTTAGATCATTACAGGTTATGGCAACCCACTCCAGTACTCTTGCCTGGCAAATACCATGGACAGAGGGGCCTGGTAGACCGCAGTCCATGGGGTCACTAGGAGTCAGACGCTACTGAGCGCCTTCACTTTCACTTTTCACTTTCATGCATTGGAGAAGGAAATGGCAACCCACTCCAGTACTCTTGCCTGGAGGATCCCAGGGACGGGGGAGCCTGGTGGGCTGCCGTCTATGGGGTCGCACAGAGTCAGACACGACTGAAGCGACTTAGCATTAGCATATTAACGTTTTCATATTTTCTGCAAATATTTCCCCAAATTTGTTGCTTGTCTTTTAATTTTGGTAATTTTTACATATATTTAAAAAATGTTTATGTAGTCAGATCTACTAATCTTTTCCTTCATGCCTTCTTCCATTGCTTACATGCCTAGAATGCCTGCTATCGATGACAGTTATATAAATAGTCACTTATTTGTTCACTTGGGTTTTTAAAATTTGGAGCTTTGTATTTAACTCTTAAATCCATCCTGCATTTATTTTGGCACATCGTGTAATATAATATATACATCCAGGAGGTCTTTGTTTTTCAAATGAGCAACCAATAGCCTCAACAGGAGGGAATAATCCATTCCCTGCCCCACCCTCACTGATTTATAGTGCTTAATTTACGATGAGAATGCAAGTTGTTGCAACATCTTTGAAGATCATTTTGCCAGTATCTAATAAAGATGAAAATGTACACACCCTATAACCCAGCAGCCTCACTCTTAGGTTTATACTCAAGACAAGAGCACCCATGGGCACGCATATAAGAATGTCCACAGAAGCATTATTCATAATAGTCCATTGAAAACCCAAATGTCCATCATCAATATAATAGAAAAATATTCTGTTGTACATTAATACAATAGGGGGAATACAGTCATGAACATGAACTTGTTAAAAATTTATGAACAGAAAACTCATCTATTGATAAAGTCAGACCAGAAGGGGGAGCTCTCCAGCCCTGTGTGGATCCAGAGCCCAACAGAAAGACAGACTCCTGTTCTAGCAGCGACTCAGCCAATGAAAAGCAATGAATTCTTTGTTTGCCACAGCCCTCCCAACTTCCTTTAGCCCCCATGATATTATTCTCCTTCCCCTGCCTTAGGGGGACTTGCACTTGGCTCTCCATGGTTGCAGACTCTGAACTGCAATTCTCTGCTGATCCTGAATTAACCCATCTTTGCTGGAGAAATGTCTAGCAGTCTATTTGTTTTAGGTCAACAAACTAAACCCATACCTGAATACTTGGAAGAATCTTGGAAGCATATTAAGGAAGAGAGAATATGTATTATATGAATTATATGTGTGTATATATATATATGCTTTCCAGGTGGTGCTAGTGGTAAAGAACCTGCTTGCCAATGCAGGAGACATGAGGCGCAAGTTCAATCCCTGGGAAGATCCCCTGGAGGAGGGCAGGGAAACCCACTCCAGTATTCTTGCTTGGAGAATCCCAGGGACAAAGGAGCCTGGTGGGCTACAGTCCATAGGGTCACAAAGAGTCAGATATGACTGAAGTGATTTAGCATGCATGCACACACATATCATATATATGCTCCAGAAAAGTGTGTCCAGCTGGTCTGTCTTGGATCATAAGCCCATTCCTTAAGCCAGGGGAGAACCTGACTGTGAGAGTCTCTTCAAAGCTATCCACATGGAAGAAAGAAAAACGACACTACAGGAAACAGGGCAGGTAATTAAGACAGAATGAGTGCTATTAGAAAAATAAATATCTATTATAGCCTTTTCCTTATCTTTTAACTCATCATTTCTAATTTTTTTTCTCTTCATTTTTCTGTAACCCTTTCTGTAAATCCTCTAGACTTTTCTACTCAAAGTGTGGTCAGCTACCCGGCAGCATCTGTGTTATGTGAAAGTTTGTTGGAAATTCAAAACCACAGGCTTTCCTCAAATCTTCTACATCAAAATCTGCATTTAAACAAGATATCCACATAATACATATGCACAGTGTGGAAGGAAAATCAGAATGGAGTTATATAGCTAAGAGAGCTCTCTCAAATGGAGCCAGGAGGCCATTGAAGAAGTGTGACGATGAATGTCGCAACCCAGATGGAGTCTGAACTTTGACCATTTACAGTAAGTCCCCTACATGCATACCTTCACGCTTTGAACTTTCAAAGATGTGAACATGTGTTCCATCCCATTGGGCGGGAGTGAAACTGCATCTTGCCTTCCGTCTCCCATTGCTGACGATCTTTCATCTCCCACCTCCTCTCCCTCCTCCAACCAGTAACTCTTCCTGCCTGTTGACTTGATTCCAGCCCCTGAAGCCAGCTGTTGTACCGTACTACCTTGCTTTTCATTGTATTGTAAGATTAAAAAGGTTTTCTTTATTTTTTGTGTTTTTTTATGTATTGTGTGAAAAGTATTATAAACTTATTACAGTACAGTCTATACAGCCTATTGTGTTAGTTGGGTCCCTAGGCTGACTTTGTTGGACTTACAAACACACTCTCAGAATGGATCTCAGACATACTCTCTTGTCTTACTGCAGACAACCAGAAGATTTGCCCAATATTTCAGAAACTCAAAGTGCTTATTGGACCTGTGCCCTAAATAACTCCTAACAAACTCTCTCTCTTACAGACAAATACTTTCTTGCATCAGTGCGTGCTTAGTCACTTCAGTCGTGTCCACCTCTTTTTGACCCCTTGGACTGTAGCCCTCCAGGTTCTTCTGTCCATGGGATTCTCCAGGCAAGAATACTGGAGTGGGTTGCCATTTCCTTCTCCAAGGGATCTTCCCTACCCAGAGATCGAACTTGGGTGTCCCGCATTGTGGGAAGATTCTTTATCAACTGAACTACATCCAAGTTAATCCTAATTCTTGCCAGACAACTTTAACAACATTGTGGCTTTTGCCTTTCTAATTCCCCTGCCCCTTTCTCTTCCCTGAAACACTCGTTTTACCCAAATCTGTGTCTCCAGAATTGCAGCTCCTAAGACCTCAAATAAACTCTTTCTTATTTGCAGCCTTCTCTATTTCTTGGTCAACAACGGTAACGTTGGTAAAGTTAAAAATGGTAAAGTTCTTGAAGTTGGTTCTAGAGTCTTAATTCAGTTTTCTGCAGTGATAACCCTAATTCTTTACTTTGAAAAATGAGAAGGATGGGTCTTCCATGGTGGTCCAGTGGTTAAAAATCTGTTTTCCAATGCAGGAGACATGGGTTCAATCCCTGGTCGGGGAACTAAGATCCCACATGCCATGGCGCAACTAAGCCCATGCTCAACTAGAGAGCCTGCCCGCCATAAATACTGAGCCCACATGCTCTAGAGTCCATGCTCTGCAAAAAGAGGAGCCATAAGCTGCCACAAAACAAAGCCCACACACTGCAATGAAGATCCAGCATGGCCCTCCCCAAATTTTTTTTGAGGAGATGATTTTCCCAAGAACTTTTCTGCTGAACCCCTTTGCAAGCTTTTCTTGGTTTAATAAGATCTTTCAGGATCACTGAGAACATGCCTTAGAGCTTTTAAGCATTCTCCTGTGTCCTCCATTAAGGCTGCCCCAATGAGAACCATGCATTCAGAATATTCAGCTTGGCTCTCTCTCCTAGCTATCTACTAATCTTCCTTTGTTGATCCTTGCCTGCAGGAGTCCAGATTTAGAGCACTGGAAGCAAATATGAATTCCTTAAGCTTCTGTGCTGATCCAGCTTCATAGAGTCCTGGGTGGAGTGGGGTGGTGGTAAGATGTCTGCTAATGGGCTGACAGTGCCTTCAAAGAGCAATGTGGGAAAGCCCTCTGTGTTCTCTGGGTTATCATTAGGTTCAAACCTCAACTCTGGGCTTCCCAGGTGGCGCTAGTGATGAAGAACCTGTCTGCCAATGCAGGAGACCAAAGAGATGAGGGTTCAATCCCTGGGTCAGGAAGATCCCCTGGAGAAGGGCATGGCAACCCATTCTAGTATTCTTGCCTGGAGAATCCCATGGACAGAGGAGCCTGGTGGGCTACAGTCCATAGGGTTGCAAAGAGTTGGACACTACGGAAGCAACTCAGCACACATAGCACAAACTTAAACTGTGTCTGTGGGCTTTGCATAACCCTGGGGAGGGGAACATGGCTCTTGGGAAAGTATGAGAATGTGAGGACCTCCTCTATGATAGTGTCTCTCTCTTTCTCTTTCTTTGTCTTTTAAGCTGTTATTTAAGGGCACTGATCCACAATGGATTTTGGATCTTGTTGAATGCAGCCATGACCATAGACTGCACATTTTCATCAAAAGCAGTGATCTTCTCCTCCAGTATATCTGTTCCAACTTCATCATCTTCAACTACACATGTATTTGAAGTTTTTTAATTCCATACCCCACTGGAACTAGTTTAGAAGAGGCCCAGACTAAGCCTTCTGCTTGAATGCTTCTGACGCACTTCTCCAGTTTTGCCATACTTGTCTCATCATCCCAAGGGTTCATGTCTAGTAAGACAGATGACTTGGCAACAAATGATGGTTGTTTGGCTTTCTTTGACTCATACTGTGCAAGGGGTTCTTCTCTTAGCCTCTTGGCTTCTTCACTTTCCTCCTCCTCATCAGATCCAAAGGGATCAATGTCCTCATGATCTTCATTATCTGTAGCTCCACTTTCTGTGGTGCCTTGCACATTAGCAGGGCCATATTTCCCCAAAGCTTTCTTCACCCCTGGCAGACAGGTATTTTTGTAAGATTAGATGTGATTATACCTTGGGTTTCCCTGGTGGTTCAGACAGTAAAGAGTCCACCTGCCAATGCAGGAGACCCAGGTTCAGTCCCTGGATTGGGAAGATCCCTTGGAGAAGGGAATGGCAACCCACTTCAGTATTCCTGCCTGGAGAATTCCACGGACAGAAGAGCCTGGTGGGCTTCAGTCCATGGGGTCGAGACTGAGTGACTTTCACTTCATATACCAACATATGGCATGACACAAGTCCGGAGGTGGTGGGCCCGAAACGGCTTCAAATTCTGCCATGTTTGCTTGTGATGACATAGACCCCCAGATGTAGCTCGTGTCTTCCAAGGAGTCATTCAGCACCCAGAGGTGGGCAGGGCTTTTCAGGTTTTCAAAACCCATGATGACAACTGACAGAGAACTGGGTGGCAGCGGAGGAAAAGGGAATCACAGGCAGTTGCCGCCGAGCACTAAGAGGGATAAAAAGGAGGGACAGCATCTTGGTTTGACACTTCACATGCATTTACACCCACCCTCCATCTCTTTTGTGACCCTCTTTTGTAAACCCTATGAGATAGAGTTATTCTTTCAGAGCCTCTTTATTTTCCCTGTCCCATGATTTTAAAACTTTGATCTTGAATGTTCCCAAGATATCATAGAGGCAGGAATTTCTGGGTCTAGTACAAGTCTCTTGTGGGTGAGGCCATTTTGTGGATGGATATCACTGAGTTCTGCCAACTAGGTTTAAATTCCCATTAGTGAATTTTGTCACACTAACTGTAAATCTTTTATTGGTTCTACTGGTATCAACCACTCGATAATAGGAACACACACTGTTTTCCAAAGTTTCTGCCCTCATCTCATTAAATGTCCATGTGAGTGAAAGTTGCTCAGTCATGTCCAACTCTTTGCAACCCCATGGAATATACAGTGCATAGAATTCTCCAGTCCAGAATACTGGAGTGGGTAGCCTTTCCATTCTCCAAAGGATCCTCCCAACTCAGGGATTGAACCCAGGTCTCCCACATTCCAGCCAGATTCCTTGCCAGCTGAGCCACAAGGGAAGCCCAAGAATACTGGAGTGGGTAGCCTATCCCCTCTCCAGCGGATCTTCCCAACCCAGGAATCAAACCAGGGTCTCCTGCATTGCAGGTGGATTCTTTACCAGATGAGCTACCAGGGAAGCCCAAATGTCCACAGATTATTTTACTTGGCAGAAAGTGAAGAGGAACTCAAAAGCCTCTTGATGAAAGTGAAAGTGGAGAGTGAAAAAGTTGTCTTAAAGCTCAACATTCAGAAAACGAAGATCATGGCATCTGGTCCCATCACTTCATGGCAAATAGATGGGGAAACAGTGGAAACAGTGTCAGACTTTATTTTTCTGGGCTCCAAAATCACTGCAGATGGTGACTGCAGCCATGAAATTAAAAGACGTTTACTCCTTGGAAGGAAAGTTATGACCAACCTAGACAGCATATTGAAAAGCAGAGACATTACTTTGCCAACAAAGGTCCATCTAGTCAAGGCTATGGTTTTTCCAGTGGTCATGTATGGATGTGAGAGTTGGACTGTGAAGAAAGCTGAGTGCCGAAGAATTGATGCTTTTGAACTGTGATGTTGGAGAAGACTCTTGAGAGTCCCTTGGACTGCAAGGACATCCAACCAGACCATTCTAAAGGAGATCAGTCCTGGGTGTTCTTTGGAAGGGATGATGCTAAAGCTGAAACTCCAGTACTTTGGCCACCTCATGCAAAGAGTTGACTCATCGGAAAAACTCTGATGCTGGGAGGGATTGGGGGCAGGAGGAAAAGGGGACGACAGAGGATGAGATGGCTGGATGGCATCACTGACTCGATGGACGTGAGTCTGAGTGAACCCTGGGAGTTGGTGATGGACAGGGAGGCCTGGCGTGCTGTAATTCATGGGATCGCAAAGAGTCGGACATGACTGAGTGACTGAACTGAACTGAACTGATATATAATAATTAAATATATAACAATATATTATTATATAATAATATATAATATATAAATTATATAATATATTATATAATATTCTATTGTAATTATATAATATATATATTATATATAATTATATTAAAATTATATAATACATTATAGAATGTAATATTATATATTATATAATAAATTATATTATATAATTAATTATAATTCTATGTTAATTATATATAATATAATATTTATGTAATATAATATTATATATATATATTATAATAATATAAGAATTTAAAATGTCCATAGATTATTTTAATTCTTTAGGTAAAAGCCATTGCAGGAAATAAGGGCTATTATTTTTAGAGGAAATTGTTCCATCTGAAGCTGTAGGTTCAGTGTGTCTGTGGGAGGAAAGAGTTCAGGAACCTCCTTCATCACCATCTTGAACTGGAACCACCTATTATTTTTAAAATACACCACATTAACAAATTGAAAAATAAAAGCCATATGATTACCTCAATAGATGCAGAGAAAGCCTTTGACAAAATTCAACATCCATTTATGATAAAAACTCTCCAGAAAGCAGGAATAGAAGGAACATACCTTAACATAATAAAAGCTATATGACAAACCCACAGCAAACATTATCCTCAATGGTGAAAAATTGAAAGCATTTCCCCTAAAGTCAGGAACAAGACAAGGGTGCCCACTTTCACCACTACTATTCAACATAGTTTTGGAAGTTTTGGCCACAGCAATCAGAGCAGAAAAAGAAATAAAAGGAATCCAAATTGGAAAAGAAGTAACTCTCTCACTGTTTGCAGATGACATGATCCTCTACATAGAAAACCCTAAAGACTCCACCAGAAAATTACTAGAGCTAATTAATGAATATAGTAAAGTTGCAGGATATAAAATCAACACACAGAAATCCCTTGCATTCCTATATACTGAGAAAATAGAGAAATTATGAAATTAAAAGACGCTTACTCCTTGGAAGGAAAGTTATGACCAACCTAGATAGCATATTCAAAAGCAGAGACATTACTTTGCCAATGAAGGTCCATCTAGTCAAGGCTATGGTTTTTCCTGTGGTCATGTATAGATGTGAGAGTTGGACTGTGAAGAAGGCTGAGTGCCAAAGAATTGATGCTTTTGAACTGTGGTGTTGGAGAAGACGCTTGAGAGTCCCTTGGACTGCAAGGAGATCCAACCAGTCCATTCTGAAGGAGATCAGCCCTGGGATTTCTTTGGAAGGAATGATGCTAAAGCTGAAACTCCAGTACTTTGGCCACCTCATGAGAAGACTTGACTCATTGGAAAAGACTCTGATGCTGGGAGGGATTGGGGGCAGGAGGAGAAGGGGACAACAAAGGATGAGATGGCTGGATGGCATCACTGACTCAATGTATGTGAGTCTGAGTGAACTGCAGGAGTTGGTGATGGACAGGGTGGCCTGGTGTGCTGTGATTCATGGAGTCGCAAAGAGTCAGACACGACTGAGCGACTGAACTGAACTGAACTGAAGGAAACAATTCCATTCACCATTGCAATGAAAAGAATAAAATACTTAGGAATATATCTACCTAAAGAAACTAAAGACCTATATATAGAAAACTATAAAACACTGGTGAAAGAAATCAAAGAGGAAACTCAAAATGGATTAAAGATCTAAATGTAAGACCAGAAACTATAAAACTCCTAGAGGAGAACATAGGCAAAACACTCTCTGACATAAATCACAACAGAATCCTCTATGACCCACCTCCAGGAATATTGGAAATAAAAGCAAAAATAAACAAATGGGATCTAATTAAAATTTAAAGCTTCTGCACAACAAAGGAACTATCAGCAAGGTGAAAAGACAGCCTTCAGAATGGGAGAAAATAATAGCAAATGAAGCAACTGACAAACAACTAATCTCAAAAATATACAAGCAACTCCTGCAGCTCAATTCCAGAAAAATAAACGACCCAATCAAAAAATGGGCCAAAGAACTAAATAGACATTTTCTCCAAACAAGACATACAGATGGCTAACAAACACATGAAAAGATGCTCAACATCACTCATTATCAGAGAAATGCAAATCAAAACCACAATGAGGTACCATTTCACACCAGTCAGAATGGCTGCAATCCAAAAGTCTACAAGCAATAAATGCTGGAGAGGGTGTGGAGAAAAGGGAACCCTCTTACACTGTTGGTGGGAATGCAAACTAGTACAGCCACTATGGAGAACAGTGTGGAGATTCCTTAAAAATCTGGAAATAGAACTGCCATATGACCCAGCAATCCCACTGCTGGGCATACACACCAAGGGAACCAGAATTGAAAAAGACACGTGTACCCCAATGTTCATCACAGCACTGTTTATAATAGCCAGGACATGGAAGCAACCTAGATGTCCATCAGCAGATGAATGGATAAGAAAGCTGTGGTACATATACACAATGGAGTATTACTCAGCCATTAAAAAGAATTCATTTGAATCAGTTCTAATGAGGTGGATGAAACTGGAGCCTATTATACAGAGTGAAGTAAGCCAGAAAGAAAAACACCAATACAGTATACTAACGCATATATATGGAATTTAGAAAGATGGCAACAATAACCCTGTATATGAGACAGCAAAAGAGACACTGATGTATAGAACAGTCTTTTGGACTCTGTGGGAGAGGGAGAGGGTGGGATGATTTGGGAGAATGGCATTGAAACATGTATAATATCATATACGAAACGAATCGCCAGTCCAGGTTTGATGCAGGATACAGGATGCTTGGGGCTAGTGCACTGGGATGACCCAGAGGGATGGTATGGGGGGGAGGTGGGAGGGGGGTTCTGGATGGGGAACACGTGTACACCCGTGGCAGATTCATGTTGATGTATGGCAAAACCAATACAATATTGCAAAGTAAAAAAAAAAAAAATACAAAGAAGAAAATACTTATAATCCTACTATTGTCATTTTACTATACTACCTTCCATTTTCTCCCCAGTGTTATTGAGATACAATTGACCTATACATTCTTTTTTTATATAATAATTTTAAAAAGTTGCTTGACTCAGATGTCAACTGGGGCCCTCCTGAACTGCCTTGGACTTTCAAACTTTCAAAGATCACACCTGGGGAAAATTCCAAGTCTGCCACAAGACTTCTGAGGCTTCCTGGAAAATCTTACAAAATCTTGACTTCCGCTGGGGTTCTTCTGCTCACAGAGAGGCAGACTTCCTGCTGCATCCCCTCAACCCAGACCTGAAATAGACGCCTCCTTTGAATTCACATTCTCAATTCAATCACCTCAAAAGTATCTCAAATTATGCAGATTCAGATCCGTTTCATCATTCCTGCAGTTGATGTTCTTATTTTTCCTTCTTCTTATTTTTCTTATACTTTTTCCTGATCTCCTATTCTTTCCTCTCTCTTCTCCCAAGTGTGAGGAAGATCTCATTCCAAGAACATATGGTGGTACAAAGCCTAAGAGCCTCTATAAGTAAAGTCTCGGGGGCGCTAGAATGGGGTGTGTGTGATCACATGCAGAGAGGTGGATAAGGAGCTGAACTGGTTTCTCAGACAATTCCCAGAGGCAGAACTCAACCCAACTTCTCTGTCTTAGGATGTCTTTAATCATCTAGTAAACTTTTTCACTGTACTTAACTACTTATGCAAAGAGTTGACTCATTGGAAAAGACTCTGATGCTGGGAGGGATTGGGGGCAGGAGGAGAAGGGGACGACAGAGGATGAGATGGCTGGATGGCATCACTGACTCGATGGACGTGAGTCTGAGTGAACTCCGGGAGTTGGTGATGGACAGGGAGGCCTGGCGTGCTGCGATTCATGGGGTCACAGAGTCGGACACGACTGAGCGACTGATCTGAACTGAACTGAACTACTTAAGTTATATATTTGAGGATTCAGTTGTTCACATCCGCTGCTTGTCAACTTCTTTGGGTTGAATGCCACTTTCTTTTAGATATATTCTTTCTGAAGTAATATGTTTTCCTTCTCCATTTTACACCTTTCATGTTTGTGGTTTCAAACATATGCTTCTCTATCAGTTCTATATAAAAGAGCATGCTAGAGTCCCCCATCCCAAGTAGGTTTATGAAGACCTGACATTGTTCAGATGTGTGATTTTAAAGTATTCTAGTTCCCATGTTGCCTTCTCCTTCAAATTTTAAATTGTAAAGCAATGTGAGTTCTTAAAACCAAGTTTAATTCTGCTGTTGCTGCTAAGTCACTTCAGTCGTGTCCTACTCTGTGCAACCCCATGGACTGCAGCCCACCAGGCTCCCCCATCCCTGGGATTCTCCAGGCAAGAACACTGGAGTGGGTTGCCATTTCCTTCTCCAATGCATGAAAGCGAAAAGTGAAAGTGAAGTCGCTCAGTCGTGTCCGACTCTTAGCAACCCCATGGACTGCAGCCTACCAGGCTCCTCCATCCATGGGATTTTCCAGGCAAGAGTACTGGAGTGGGGTGCCATTGCCTTCTCCAAAGTTTAATCCTACCTGTTTCTTAATATGTCTTTTCCAGGTGACCTGTCATTTTATCCTTTGCTGTGGGATTATATTTTCAAATGTTTTGATTGACAACAAAAATCAACAAGTTGTTTCTGTTAGGAAGACCCTCAGAATTTTGGGAAACTGGTATTATTTCTGTAGGGTCTGCCTTCCAAGAAGTCTTGATTTCTGTATTGCAAGTTTTCTACATCTGATAATACACTCTGTGTATGTGTTTCAGAGATACTAACACATGTTCTTTACTCTACTGTTATGGGTGACTCAACTCTTAAAATAGCAGTTTGGGAAGCAGGTCCACATATTCTAAAATGTCAGATTTAACTTATTTAGAATGATGTGAGCTGGAAGACATAAAGATTGCCTTCAGAAGGCAGTTCAACCCGATGCAAAATTTTCGCCCAGGGCACGTTTACAAATTACAGCATTCTTATAGCTCAGAACCATAATGCATATTTTATTATTTAACAAAGTCTTCTAGGTTTATTCATAATAAACTATGTTCTTAATTTAGCAATATATTACAATATCCAACCAACACTACTAATTCCATTTTCACTAAAGCACATTCTAAGACAAGAAAATATTCAATATAAATTCTTGCCCTGAAGCATTTACAGTTGCATGTAAACTCCTCAGAAAATGAAAGGTCTTTAAAAAGAATCCACAGAGAAAATTCAACAACCTAAGTCCATGACTCCTGGGAGGCAACTCTGACATACTTCACAAGCTGGAATCAAATGTCCAGTTGTATGGAAAGTCATGACCTAGCATCTGAGGTTTTTCCTCTAGATTCTGAATTTATACTCTTCCTAAACACAATTAAGTTCATTTTGTTCTCTGATCCTTAATAAAGATCATTTACAATATCAGCTTCTTTCTATTTACCCAAATAAGATTAACACAAATTAATGTGATATCCTCTTTACAAAATAATAACAATACTAATAATTGTTCATAGAGTATAATTTCTCACTTGAGTGAGAAAGTGGAAGGAAATATGAAAAAATATTTATTTTTATAAAATATAAATATATTTATATTGTTATAACATAAAACTAGTATATAAATATTTTTAAACAAAACATTTACATATATTTAGATTGTTAATTATTACATTAATTAATATTTATTTATTAAATAAATCAATTTATTTAATAAATTAATATAAACATTTTAAATATTATATACATATTTCTTTCTGTGTTCATGTAGCATGGTATATATTTTGAAATCAGTACACAAGTCAATTCTAACCAATACAAAACTTAAAGATATTCATCTTGTATTTATTCATTTGTCTGAGAATTATAACTATGCTAATATAAAATAACTGGACCAACAGACTGGTTCCAAATAGGAAAAGGAGTTCATCAAGGCTGTATATTGTCACCCTGCTTATTTAACTTCTATGCAGAGTACATCATGAGAAATGCTGGACTGGAAGAAACACAAGCTGGAATCAAGATTGCCGGGAGAAATATCAATAACCTCAGATATGCAGATGACACCACCCTTATGGCAGAAAGTGAAGAGGAACTCAAAAGCCTCTTGATGAAAGTGAAAGTGGAGAGTGAAAAAGTTGGCTTAAAGCTCAACATTCAGAAAACGAAGATCATGGCATCCGGTCCCACCACTTCATGGGAAATAGATGGGGAAACAGTGGAAACAGTGTCAGACTTTATTTTTCTGGGCTCCAAAATCACTGCAGATGGTGACTGCAGCCATGAAATTAAAAGACGCTTACTCCTTGGAAGGAAAGTTATGACCAACCTAGATAGCATATTCAAAAGCAGAGACATTACTTTGCCAACAAAGGTTTGTCTAGTCAAGACTATGGTTTTTCCTGTGGTCATGTATGGATGTGAGAGTTGGACTGTGAAGAAGGCTGAGTGCCGAAGAATTGATGCTTTTGAACTGTGGTGTTGGAGAAGACTCTTGAGAGTCCCTTGGACTGCAAGGAGATCCAACCAGTCCATCCTGAAGATCAGTCCTGGGATTTCTTTGGAAGGAATGATGCTAAAGCTGAAACTCCAGTACTTTGGCCACCTCATGCAAAGAGTTGACTCATTGGAAAAGACTCTGATGCTGGGAGGGATTGGGGACAGGAGGAGAAGGGGATGACAGAGGATGAGATGGCTGGATGGCATCACTGCCTCGATGGAGATGAGTCTCAGTGAACTCCGGGAGTTGGTGATGGACAGGGAGGCCTGGTGTGCTTCGATTCATGAGGTTGCAAAGAGTTGGACACGACTGAGCGACTGATCTGATCTGAATATAAAATAAAACTTATTTTAAATGGTTTACACTAAAGAAAAAATGCCAATATTAGACGTCTCTTTTTTAACTTTTTATTTTGTATTGGAGTTTAACAGATTAACAATATGGGGATAGTTTCAGGTACATAACAAAGGGACTCGGCAATACATAGACATGTTTCTAAACTCCCCTCCTGTCCTAATGTATTGTTGTGCAGCTTATTGCTTTTCAGATGCAAGGCCCAAGAGAGGCCAAGACCCTGATTCAGAGTTGGCTACACTCTACCAGAAACAGGTAAAGCCATGATTACAGCTCATGGATTTAACAGCCAAAGGAAATGAAAACAAAGTTCTGTTTTCCACAGAAGCTAAAATCAAGAAAAGAAAAACTAATATAAAAATCATAATAGCATTTCACAGTGAGGAGAAGACACACTCAGCCATTGGTGATGGCTTGTGTAATTAGTAAAAAAGCTTGCTTGATGAATTTCTTCTCCACATTTGTCAGCAGCCACAGAAATATTCACCTTTTTGACCCTGGATTTTTTTCTCTGGGATCTTAGGAAAGCTTCGTGGAAGAAAGTAACACTTAAATTGACATACCTCCCTTACTTTTTGTTCCAAATTACCATAATGATTAAATAACTTGTGGCATGTCCACTGCATGAAACATGCAGTCACTAGCATGAAAGTGAAAAGGTGAGTCGTTCAGTGTCTGACTCTTTGCAACCCCTTGGACTGTGACCCAGCAGGCTCCTCTGTCCATGGGATTCTCCAGGCAAGAATACAAGAGTGGGAGCCATTCCCTTCTCCAGGGGATCTTCTGGAGCCAGGAATCGAACCTGCATCCCTTGCATCTCTGGCATTGGCAGGCACGTTCTTTACCCCTGTGCCTAAATCTCTCTCTGACCTGCCTGTTAACCATTCAGGGTGCAATCTCAGAATGTCCCACCTTCCAACACGAAAGGGAAAGTCAGACTCTACCAGTTCATCTCTCTCCATTTACCAAAGAGGAAACAGATGAAGAGAGGAGAAGAGACTCACTGGGGGCTTCTCACTCACTCCAAGACTTCTCTGACTCTCTTCAGAGCCCAGCAGGGCCGGCACCCCATGGTCCCCAAGCAATGTTTTCAAATGAATGATCAAGCTAAAGAGGCTCATCCCCTGAGATGTGGCTATCAGTCCCCAAGTGTTAAAAGGTACACCAAGTGGAGGAAGGGCAGGTGAGAGAGAGATAAAGATAGAGACTGTCCTCGAGAGAAATTGATGAGCCTGGGAATTAGTCTGGGCCCTCCAGATGCAGGAGGGCTGCTTTGCCAGGCCAGTGAGAAGGACAAGACAGTCAAAGGGCTTTGGAACAAGCAGTGGGAATCATCTTGCCCCAGCACCGGCCGGTCAGGGCTGAGATCCTGGCATCTCTGACCCGGGCTGTGGGCTTACAGAGAGCAGCATCCTTGCAGTCCATCAGGAGCAGCTCCACGAGTGTCCCATGATCTGCTTTCCTGGGGTGAATCTGCCATCACCTCCAGCCCTTCCTGCTTCCCTGGGCTTCCAGGTTAGATGGGACCTTTAGGGCTGCTCCCTGGGGCTTGGGGAAGAGGTTCTGGGGTCCATGCTGGGACACTGGGCATCAGAGTCCTCAGCTCCACTTCACCACTCTCCTCACAATGGCATCAGAAGAAAGAACTCTTTTCTGAGCAAAGGAATCACAGTGAGGTGGCAGGTTTAGGGGTGATGGTTGCAGCTCGGCATAGGTACTTCCAGAAAGAAGAGACCAGGGTCTTCTGGCTGTGTGGTTGTCGACAAGCCCTGCCCCTCTCAGGACCCCCTCAGAAGGAGGTAGAGGAGCAATAGTATCTTTTGGGGACACGGGGGCAACACAGGTGTTACCACATGGAGGGGTGTCTTCCCAGTTCTGGGCTCTCAGACCCTTGCATTCCCCTCTCTACCATTCAGTCTCTCTAGGACAGGAGAGAAGGCACCATACTGGCTGAGAACAGAGGGTCCTCCTGGGGCCTGTGGGTGCAGAGGCCATAGCTCTCCATGGAGTTGCCTGGTTAACTACTTAGTGACCCCTCTGTTCCCAGCCTGCATGGCCTTAGGCTGTTGAGGTAGCTCTTCCTCTCCAGGGCATACCTGCCTTATCTCCGCGGCTGGAAGCCGAGCAGCATCCGGTATATGGTGTGAAGGGTGGAGCCCACATGTGTTCACAGGTGAGTGGTCAGGGAGGAGACTTGCTGGCAGAGAGTGGAATAATCAAAGGCAGGAAGGCGAATGGGTAAACCGAACGCCTGAGTGACAGGGAAATGAGAAATAGCCTCCAATGTGTGGCAGACAGGATGGGAAAGTGCATGAAAACTTGGGTAGGCTCCGAACCCCAGATTCACATCCTGGCTTTGTCACCAAATTGCTGAATGAAGTCAGTGTTCTCTGGGTCCTGCTTCCCATTTGTGACATGGGTGTTGGGGGAGATGATATCTTAGAATCACTGCCAGTTGGCTGATACAGAGGTAGGAAGGAAGGTGAACTCTTTTTAAGAATATATTTATTTATTTATTTAGCTGCCTCGGGTCTTAGTTGTAGCTCGCAGAATCTTCATCGCATCATGCAGGATCTTTCATTGTGGTAGATGGACTCTCTAGTTGTGGTGTGTGGACTCAGTATTTGTGGCACTCGGGCTCCAGAGAGAACAGGCTTCAGTAGTTGCGGCAGGCAAGTTTAGTTTCCCTGCAGCATGTGGGATCCTAGTTCCCCAACCAGGGATTGAACCCATGTCCCCTGCATTTGCAAGGCAGATTCCTAACCACTGGACCATCAGGGAAATCCCTGAACTCTTTGAGAATGTCTTAGCTCTCAATGCTTACTGCCTGGTGTAGAGTAGGTACAGCAGGTAAGACTGCCGTGTAAATTATTAAAGAAGAATGAATGAGAAGTTGGGGGAGGAAAGCAAAGGAGGAGAGGAAGACCTTGGAATAGAAAGGGTTCGTGTTGTTGTGCTTGGCTGTGTCCAACTCTTTGCAACCCTGTGGACTATAGCCCACCAGACTCCTCTGTCCATGGGATTCTCCAGACAAGAATACTGGAGTGGGTTGCCATTTTCTCCTCCAGGGGATCTTCCCGACACAGGGATTGAACCTGCATCTCCTATAGCTCCTGAATTAGCGGGCAGATTCTTTACGCCTGAGCCACCTGGGAAGCCCTAGAAAGACTACATCTTGGGTTAAAACAGGAGTTGCAGAGAAAGCTATTTGGGATGCCATCCAAAGAAGAATCTGGGTTGACCAGCAAGAGACCAGGGTCAAGGAATTAGACAGACACTCCCCAAACTGAGAGACCTAGGGCCCACCGACCATTCCCCACTCTGTTAAGGCAGATGGAGACCTGAGACAAGAGAAAGGAAGGAAGAAGCTGTTGGTTTTGTGTGCAGATTCCTGCACGGGTCTCAGTGTGCCCAGGAAGATCCATGGAGGTCTCTTTGCTTCTCTGGCATTGGTGGGAGTTGGAGGAGGTATGTATCTGGGTCTGACTCTTCAGGTGTATGTGGCATGTACATCTATGGATGGGTCCGTGTGTGCATCTGTGTGGGTCTGTCCTACCTGTAAACACATGTATGTGAGTGTTCACATGTCCTAGTGGGGGTGAGTATGTCTCTGGCATGTCTGTGTGTCTGGATTTATCAGACTCACATCCCCTTGTGCTTCTGTGTCTTGGTGCATCTGAGTATTTCCTACAAAGGTGACCTTTTCCGTATAAGATTTAGGGCTGCAAGCTACCTGGGAGCTGGCATTCCCATTCTTAGATCTTCACTATCTCTGCCTCTCTTGATGAACACTTGTCTGTCCTACTCAAATGCCACCTCCTCACTGTAGCCTTCCCTGGCTGCTGGGACAGTTCAAACAAGTTCTCTGAGGGCAGATATTTAGTTGTCTGTTCCTATTAGGCATAGCAGACAACTAAACATCTGTCCTCAGAGAACTTGTCATCTAGTGGGAAGACGAGCATCACAGCAGCAAAAGTCACTGTAATAGCAGCAAATGAGGGCCATGTTCCAAATGAGGGTTACAAGAGATGGAGGAGAGAGAAATTCATGTGGGCTGAAGAAGTCAAGAAAGGAGGTGGGAGCTGAGAGAGGAGCACTGGCATATACACACCAGCACGTGTGAAATAGACAGCTAATGGGAAGCTTCCCTATAGCACAGGGAGCTCAGCTTGGTGCTCTGTGATGACCTCGGGGGGTGGGATGGGGGTGGTGGGAGGCAGGCCCAAGAGGGAGGAGATATATGTATACACATAGCTGATTCACATTGTTGTACAGCAGAAATTAAAACATTGTAAAGCAATTATACTTCAAAAAGAAATAAATACATATTTTAAAAAAAAAAAAGGAAGGAAGCAGGGCTTCCTGGAGGAGGTGAACCTGGGGCTGGGTATTGGGGTGGGGTAGGAAGAGCGCAGCAGGTAGGGAGCCATGGCAGGAAAGGCATGCGAGAAAGGTGTAAGCCAGAGACAGCAACAAGGGCTTCCCTGGTGGTGCAGTGGTAAAGAATCCGCCTGCCCATGCAGGAGCCACGGGTTCGATCCCTAATTTGGGAAGATCCCACATGCTGTGGGGCAACTAACCCCTGGGCCACAACTACTGAGCCTGTGCTCCATGACAAGAGAAGCCACCACAATGAGAAGCCCGTGCACCGCCACAACCAGAGAAAAATCCATGCAGCTACAAAGACCCAGCACAGCCAAAAGTAAATAAATAATTTTTTTTAATGATGGAAGTGGCAAATATATTTGTTAAAAAAAAAAAAAAAGAGAGAGAGAGAGACAGTGACAAGACCATCCTGGCTGGGGTTGGGAAAGGGAATAATGTGGAAGCAGCCAGAGCTGAGGTTGGAGAGGAATCCTGGGAGCCAAGCTGGAAGGCTTTGGGTGCCAGGCTGAGTGGTTCACACCGTATCTAGTGGGCAATGGGGAGACTGGCAGGGCAGCAGAGATGGGTGGAAACAGCATGCCCAGGAATTCCTGGGGCCCTTATAGGTCTGGCTTTCTCTCTCTTTCTCTCTCTCTAAGGCTGCTGTTCCAGCCCACAGGAAACACGCTGAAGTCTCTGGGCAGAGATGGGTAACGGTGTATCTGTCCCTAAGACCAGTGACCTCTGGCCAGGAGGGGGACCAGCCCACAGACTCTGCAGACAGCCCTGAGACCTGGCACACTGCCCTCCAGGTGACAAACCCAACGCTCCCCTGCTGCCTTCTCACCGTGGGTTCTATTTTCCTCCCCACCCGACTCCACTCTGCCTTCCAGGGAAGAAGCCACATGTTCACTCTTCCCCTTACCTGAAATTCTCTTCCTATTCCCAAGTCTCTGTCTGATGATCTCCTACTCACTCTCCCAACCCCAGTTCAACCCTTCACTTTGGAATCTTCCTTGAATCAGCCAAGCAGAGGAAATCATTCCTACTTTGTTCATAGTTAGTACTGCTTCTTACATGGTGCATGGCTGGAGGTCAAGGACAAAGACTGACCTACCTTCATAGTCCGAGAGACCAACACAGCACCTGACCCAAAGCAAGCACTTGATAAACTCACGTGAGGTGGACTATTGAACTGTTGAGTGCCACACAGCCCAACTCCGGCTTAGAGCACTGTGTCCAAAAACACTGACGATGTAGAGTGTAACCAGAATGGAAAAAGACCTGGAAACGGAGTCCTATAAGGAAGGATCCACGGCACCAGGGTGTTTGGACTGGAGAAAAGAAGACTCAGCGGACCTCGAACAGATTTCTTCAAACACAATGTGAAAAGCTGCAGAGAAAGCAGATTTGGTGTATGGCCCCCAGCGGCCAAAACCGGGGCCACTTGTGGAAGTTACAGGGAAGCAGGTTTCAGATGAGATTAAGAAAAAACATACTTAAATAACTAAAGCCTCCCTGAGCTGCCAAATAATATGTGGTGAATTCATGAAAGGCAAACATAGTAAGGTGTCTTGTGAGAAACTGGGTCTCAATTCTGCCCCTAACTACTGGTTTCACTAAACAAATGATGAGGATGTCGTTGAAGATATAGATGGATAGATTGTTGTTGTTTAGTCACTGATTCATGTCCGACCCTTTTGTGACCCCACGGACTATATGTAGTCCTCCAGGCCCCTCTGTCCAAGGGATTTCCCAGGCAAGAATACTAGAGTGGATTGCCAATTTCCTTCTCCAAGGGATCTTCCTGACCCAGGGACAGAATCCACATCTTCTGCATTGGCAGGCGGGTTCTTTACCACTGAGCCACCTGGGAAGCCTGGATAGATAGATGGTAGATAGATAGATACTTGATAGATGATAGATGACAGTCTTTAATGCCTATCATGTGCTGGGCACTGTGCCAAGTATTTTAGATTTATTACCCACCCTATCCTCACAACTGTGGAGAAGGAAATGGCAGCCCACTTCAGTATTCTTGCCTGGAAAAGTCCTTGGACAGAGGAGCCTGGTGGGCTACAGTCCATGGGGCTGACAAAAAGTGGGACACGACTGAGTGATTAAGTACATCCTCACAACTGTAGGAGTAGCAACTAATATTTTTCTCACTTAAAGAAGAAGAAACTGAGGCTCAGAGAGCCCTAAATGATAGACCGAGGACTCAAAATCAGGTCAGATCTACTCCAAATCTTGAGACCCACCCCCCAGTGCCCAGAACACCCTTCTGAGACTAAATTTCTTCATAAAACTAGGATTATCGGATGAGCAGTGTGGTCCCTACACCATTTTAGCAAGAAGAAGTTTTAAAAAATATTCATATTTTAAAACATGCAGAAATCTACCTAGGGATGCCAGAATTTACGTTGGGCTGTCTCCTCTCTCCTCTCAGGGCCCCCACCGTGGCGGCCACTCCATGGCTCTGGCCAACCTCACCTCCCGCCCAGAGTTCCTCCTCCTCGGCCTGATGGACGGCACAGACATCCACCCGCTGTTGTTCCTCCTCTTCCTTGGCGTCTACCTGGTCAATGCCCTGGGCAACCTGAGCATGGTGGTGCTGGTGAGGTCCGACGGGGCCCTCCGCTCCCCCATGTATTACTTTTTGGGTCACCTGAGCCTCGTGGATGTCTGCTTCACCACCGTCACGGTCCCCAGGCTGCTGGCCGGCCTGCTCCACCCGGGCCAGGCCGTGTCCTTCCGGGGCTGCTTTGCCCAGATGTACTTCTTCGTGGCTCTGGGCATCACCGAGAGCTACCTGCTGGCGGCCATGTCCTACGACCGCGCGGCGGCCGTGTGCCGGCCCCTGCACTACGCGGCGGTCATGACCCCCGGGCGCTGCATGGCGCTGGTGGGGGCGTCCTGGGCCGTGGCGCACCTGCACTCGCTGCTGCACACGCTGCTCATCTCCAAGCTCTCCTACCCGCGCGCCACCCCCGTGCGCCACTTCTTCTGCGACATGACAGTGATGCTGAGCTTGGCCACCTCGGACACGTCGGCCGCGGAGACGGCCATCTTCTCCGAGGGCCTGGCCGTGGTGCTGACCCCGCTGCTCCTGGTGGCCCTGTCCTACGCGCGCATCCTCGTCGCGGTGCTGGGGGTGCGGTCGGCAGGGGGCCGGCGCCGCGCCTTCTCCACCTGCGGGGCCCACCTGGTGGCGGTGTCGCTCTTCTTCGGCTCCATCCTCTCCGTCTACTTCCGGCCGTCGTCTGCCTACTCGGCCCGCTACGACCGCCTGGCCAGCGTGGTCTATGCGGTGGTTACCCCGACCCTGAACCCTTTCATCTACAGCCTGCGCAACAAAGAAGTCAAGGGCGCCCTAAAAAGGGGGCTCGGATGGAGGGCTGCACCCCCAAGAGGTGTGAGGGCAGGTCTGGACTCACTGGCATCTCAATAGTAATGATTACAGAACTCCACTCTCCCATCCCCCTCCTTTTTATAGCTTTCCAAAATCCGAGCAACGTTTAATCCCGCAGTGTCTTATTTCTTGTTACATTAAAAATTAGATCTGAAGCCAACGGGACAAGATGTTTATTCAAGGGGATGGGGATAGAGCAATAAGCCAAATTCATTTCTGTATTGCCTGAATGTCTAAAATAGAGTCTACTTCTAAATTTTGGGAAAATGGAAGGGGAACAAGCAGCTGAGGAGGAAATGAATCTTGTGGAGAGGGCGGGGGGCAGGGGAGAGTGACCAGCAGCAACCCTGTGGGTAGAGAAGAAATCAGAGAAACAGAGAAGGTTTAAGGTTTTTTAAGTGGTTTTTTAAAGATGCCTTGCAATGTAGTCCACATCCCTACAGACTCCTTTTCTAGAAACTTTGGGAAAGAACTAGTTATTTAAAGAGATAAATATTCTGAGGTGCTTCCCTTGTGGCTCAGCTGGTAAAGAATCCGCCTGCAATGTGGGAGACCTGGGTTGGAGACCTGGGTTCGATCCCTGGGTTGGGAAGATCCCCTGGAGAAGGGAAAGGCTACCCACTCCAGTATTCTGGCCTGGAGAATCCCATGGACTGTAAGTCCTTGGGGTCGCAGAGTCGGACACAACTGAGTGACTGAACAATAACAACAAATATTCTGAAGGCAAAATAGTCAGCATTGAGAATATCAAAAAGAAATGACCACTCTCGTTTAATTTTGGAAGGAGTTTACTTGAGAAGAATTCCTTGGAAGTGGTTTGACAGTTTCTATCCAATTAAAAATGTTCATATCCTCTGACTGAGTATACCCATTTCTGAAAATATGTCCACAGAAACACAGCATAAGTCCACAAAAAGCATGTGAACCAGTAAATAAAATCGAAGCATTATTCAAAATAATAAAAAACTGAAAACAACCCAAATGTCCACCAAGAATAGATTATTTAAATAAATTATGGTAAATAACATCAATTTAACAAAACATTACATAGCTTCTAGAAGAGTTACATGTCCTTACTTGAAATGATGAATTCAGAACATATTTTAAGTGATAATGAGAAAATGGCAGCTACAATTTAGTCCTATTTATTTATAATATATACAGTTAGTCTGTACATAGAAAATAACTGGAAGAGTATGCCCCAGCTTTTAACTGCCATCATGGAGGGGGTGAAGAACAATGGAGGACCCACATATTCCACTTTATTACTTATTTCTTTGTTTGGCTATTTCGTGGTAAGAATGTATTATTTTCAAAATCAATAAAATTTTTTAAGAAGAAATGAAGTAAAAGTTGGCATTATTAGGAAGACTTTTTTAAAGGTGAGATCTTTTAAGACATAAATTCTTTTCAAGAAACACATCAATGCATGCAAATCAAATCAATAGATATATATTCTCTATATCTAGCAGATTCAAGGCACTGAGTTAGGCACCAGACACTCGTAATATACTTGGTAAGAAAAGAAGTAAACAAAGAAAGCACCAGATATTTTCAGCATAATATTCCAAAGGAAAAAATCTACCTCAGAGTCATAAATAGACTTTAGTCCTTCTGTCTCTATTTGTGTTACCTTGGGCAATAGGTGAGCCACCACTTTAATGTCTATAAATTAAACAATTCATAACAGAACTCTGTGGTTCAATCCATATGATTTTAATTCAAAAGACGAGTTCTCATCTAAAACATAGATACTACCTTGGACTTCCCTGACAGTCCAATGGTTAAGACTTCGCCTTCCAATGCAGGGAGTATGGGTTCAATGCCTAGTCAGGGAGCTAACATCCCACATGACTCATGGCCAGAAAAAAAAAATATATATATATATAAAAAAGAAGCAACATCGAAACAAATTCAGTAAAGACTCTAAAATTTTTTAATTAAAAGTAAAATAAAAATATAGATAGTACCAAAAGAAGTAGGGCTTCCCAGGTGGTGCTAGTGGTAAAGAACCTGCCTGCCAATGCAGGAGACTTGAGAGACTCAGGTTTGGTCCCTGGGTTGGGAAGATCCCCTGGAGAAGGGCATGGTTGCAAGATCCACTTCAGTATTTTTGCCCCAAGAATCCTTTGGACAGAGAAGCCTAGAGGGTTACAGTCCCTGGCGTTGCAAAGTGTAGGACACAACTGAAGTGACTTAGCACAGCACACGTCAGAAGTAATTAACTTGCCATTAACTGACAAATGATTGGTACAGTTAAAGGAAACAGAGATAATTTTAGAATGTGGTCATTAAATGGATGAATCAATCAACACCTGAAAATAAAATTAAAAACTGAATAGCAAGGGGGGAAATGATGCTCCTGGAGAATAAAGTTACAAGAGTAATACATAATAAATTGGAAGATATTCTTCATGGAGTAGACATGTTTGGCAGAAGTAAAGTACAGAAATGTTTGAGAAATTTGGATTTGTTTCTTAGAGAATTAGAAACTACTATACTGGACAGAGGAGCCTGGTGGGCTACAGTCCACAGGCTTGCAAAGAGTCAGACACAGCTTAACAACTAAACAACAACAATATATTCCTTGAGTGCAATGAACACCAAAATACAGTGGTATTTATTCAAAATTGAATAATAGTCATTGAGTGTCCACTACACATCACGATGCATCACAATCAAGATTCAGTGACAAACCCAAGAGGCACAATGTAACCTGCCTGTAATGACATTTGGGGGAAACTCTTCTTGGGGGTGCTATGGACACTGCACCAGCAGCACCAAGCTTGGGTGCTACCTAGGCTGTTTAGACTACTACTCACTGTCAGTATTACACCTACTGTTTGAAAACATCCTTTAATCTTTAAAGTCACTGGTTGAAAAAAAAGCTAATTGTCCATTTTGAAAAGACTCTTCTCAGGGCTCCCTTTATGTCTTGATTCCTCAGGCTGTAGATGAAGGGGTTCAGCATGGGGGTCACCACAGTGTACATCACAGCCATGACAGTCTCTTTAACAGTAGAATTGTTAGATGAAGGGCAAAGGTAGAGGCCAATGATTGTCCCATAGAAGAGAGATACCACGGAGAGGTGGGAGCCACAGGTGGAGAAAGCTTTGTGGATAACCCTGGCAGAGCGGACCTTGAGGATGGAGGACACGATTCGTGCATAGGATGAAAATATCAACAGGAATGGAACAATAATGACAAGCCCTCCCAAGATAAAAATCACCATTTCATTTATCTGAATGTCAGAGCAGGCCAACTTTAGCAGAGCTGACATGTCACAGAAGAAGTGGGGGATCACGTTATCAGCACAGAAAGACAGCCGAGCCATGAGCACGGTGTGCAACAAAGAAATGCAGATGGTCAGCACCCAGGACAGCACCAGCAGGGAGAGACAGAGCCTGGGGCTCATGATGGCGGTGTAGCGCAGGGGGAAGCAGATGGCCACGTAGCGGTCATAGGCCATGGCCACAAGGAGGAAGCTCTCCAGGTCTGCAAAAAGCAGGAAGAAGTACATTTGTGTCAGGCAGCCAGCATAAGAGATGGACGGGATGTGGCTCTGCATGTCCTGTAACAATTTGGGCATTGTGACAGAGGAGAAGCAGAGGTCAGAGAAAGACAGGTTACTGAGAAACAAATACATGGGTGTGTGGAGGTGGGGGTCCAGGCAAATGAGGACGAGGATGAGAAGGTTCCCCAGGACGGTGGTAACATACATGGCCAGGAACAGAGTGTAGAACAGGTCTTGCTGATCAGGTCTAATGGGCAGGCCCAGGAGGAGGAAATCTGAGAAGACTGTTTGGTTTCCCATTTTCATGCTGCTTTTGGTTTACCTTTTGAAAATTAAGAACAATCTGTATGAAAGTATAAGCCTAAATATATATATATTTGTTGCAGAACTTTCAAAAATATTTTCATTAAATGCCCATAAGTCATAGCAGTTGTTTACTACTTTATTTGAAATCTCCCAAGTATGTAGATAAATATTTATGTAAAGGAAACAACAAACACATATGAAATTATGGGTCAAATTCAATCAAATTTCAAAATTCTCTATGAATGTTCCATAACAGAACCGTGGATGGGGTCAGAGCAACATGATCTGAAAGTAGACAGGAAGTAGAATAAGTCTGTATGCCTCTCACCTAGGGATACAAACAGTATAATGTCAACCAGAAAATTAGTCACCATCTTCACCACTCAGGAATGATGCTGATGGTGAGTAAGATGATGGCGCTTGTGGTAGTGATGACGATGGTGATGGTGATGATGATGACTGATGACAGTGGTAAGAAGAGCATGAAAACATTTGTCAGTGCTTGCTCTTGCTAAACACTGGGATCAAAGCATAATATGTACTGACTCATTTACTCTTCACAGCAACCCTATGAGATAGGTACTGTGTGTGTGTGTGTGTGTGTGTGTGCGTGTGTGTGTGTTAGTAGCTCAGTCGTGTCCAACTCTTTGCGACTCCATGGACGGTAGCCCACCAGGCTCCTCTGTCCATGTAATTCTCCAGGCAAGAATACTGTAGTGGTTTGCCATTTCCTTCTCCAGGGAATCTTCCTGACCCAGGGTTCAAACCTGAGTCTCCTGCATTGAAAGCAGATTCTTTACCATCTGAGCTACCAAGGAAGCCCCTGAGTTGGGTACTACTATTTTCATTTTTCAGATAGAAAATAAATAACTTGCCGAAGGTCACATACCTATTAAGCAACAGATATGGGACTTAAATCCAACAGTCTAACTTCAGAGCTTAACTTTTAGCCAGGAGGGTTTCCAGAACTGGTTACACATTGCAGATGAATATATATTATTGAGAAAAAGTCTTACGGAAGAGAGCACAGGAAGAATGAGTTCTGAGAGTAAATTATTCTGCGAGAGGGAGTGGGAAATGTGTGGGGTTTTGTTGTAGTTGTATTTTGGCAGTGCTTGGTAGCTTGTGGGATCTTAGTTCCCTGACCAGGAATCAAACCCTGGCCCTAGGCAGTAAAAGCATAGAGTCCTAACCACCGGACAGCCAGGGAATTCGGGAAATGTTTTTATTTGTACATCTGAACATTAAAGAGAGATACTTGCAGTCAACTTCAGAGTACCCATAAATACAACCACCTTTTCCTTTTGGTCAGAGAACAGAGCAGGAGGGCAAACAAAAGTCTCGCCTTGGTGGACACGAACAAAAGCAGCAGAAACCAGAAAAAATGAGAGGCAAATAAACCAATTCAAGGAGTGGATAATTAAATGATCCTTGAACTCTCTCAGTCTGTGAATATCTCAAAAATTGTGTCTGGAATAATTGTGAGACATTGATCTTTGAAAGATTTATTTCCTTGCATCTCACATTCACTTCCCCCTATTCAGGTAGGTAGTCAGGTCTGTATTCATTGCCTCAGGATAGAGATGTGGGAGGAAAGCAGAAAAAGTCCACACGTTTTCCTGACTTTTATTTCCAAAAGCCTGAGCCCCAGAATGAGAACAGAATTTTCTGGCAAAGAAAAAATGATTTGGCCAGAATTAGGAGATGAAGTGAAGTTTTGTCCCAGCAAATCAGAAAGAGATTGCCTTGAGTTTGGGGCAGAGGAAGAGTGGGAGGATGCTCAGTGGACCCAAAGGACAGGGCACATCTGGTAGCCCAGATAGTGCGGATTTCCTCTCACTTATGAACTGAATTTATCCTGAGTTAAAGATATTAATATCAGGGCAGTTTGATGGAGGGTGAGGAAGACTGGCTTCACAGAAAGGGGCTACCAAGATGGTCTCTTTCTGTTTAGCTCACCCACAAGCAAAATATTCCGGAGCCCAGAGGAGTCAGATTCCATCATTTACTGACCCAGGTGGCTCAGTGGTAAAGAATCCTCCTGCCAAGCAAGAGATGAAGGTTTGATCCCTGGGTCAGGAAGATCCCCTGGAGAAGAAAATGGCAACCCACTCCAGTATTCTTGCCTGGTAAATCCCATGGACAGAGGAGCCTACAGTTCATGGGGTCGCAAGAGTCAGACACAACTTAGAGACTAAACAGTGAAAAACATTCGTAGTCAATCTTGGCAAGTTGCTGAACTTTTCCAACCTTATGCTCCACCATCGGTGAGTCTCATACACCTTGAAGAATTGTGGGTTTAGAGTGATGGTTGTATGCAAAGTATAACATACTCTCCAAATATATAGCTTATTAGTTCCCAATAACAGCTTTGGTGATTCTCAACTACATTTGGAGATGGGAATCACTATTGAGGATGGAAAACAATGAGAATGATAACTTCTGAATCATCCAGCAGGAGCTGCACTATAGAATTAGGGTGTCCTGTTACCTGTTAAAGGAGATTTTAGAATCACTTGCAGCTTATCCAGCTTGTCTGAGTGTGGCTCCAGAGCCTGCTTCCTGTCTTCTACTTCCATGTCATACATTTCTAGCCAGAGGCTCTGCCGTTGTCTTCTGACTCCTCTCTCCTATGATGCCCTGACCCCTGGGATCCCTGGGTCCCAAAGAAACTCATTAATAACAAACCTAGTACTTGATCCCCCTTACTGAGCCATAGTTCTGAGCCACATTGCTGAGTAAGTCATGTCTAGGGACAGAATTCTGGGTTCACCCCAAGTCTGAGCTTCTCCAGGAAGCATTCCTTGATCATCACAGCCCACAATAATATCTACCTTCTCTATCTTCTGGGCTCCTACAACGGGTATCAGAGTCAAGTACTGTAGCATTTCATCACCATTATTTTATGTCATCCACAGATTGCTTCCAAATATACCAATCTTCTCTCCTCCAGTGGACTTTAAGCTCCATGATGGCAAATCATGTGTAGACAGATTCACCCAAGAAATAATCTATTAAATCATTAATGCATTCCTTCAAGAAATATTTACTGGGTAACTGCCATCCACCAAACACTGAGCCATGTGATACAGGGAAAACAGTGGCCAAGGAAGACATGGTCCCTGCCCTCTGGAAGCTTATTGTCTAGCTGGCAGACATCCCAACGAAACAAGCCACTATTGAGTGTTACAAATGTTATCATGGGGGGATACAGGATGTGATAAGGGTATATAGCAAGGCACCTAACCTTAACCAGTGGGTCAGAGAAGACTTTTCTTTTTAATGAATTTTAAGTGGTAGCTGAGGAGTCTTCCAGGAAAAGGAGATGAAAGTATCCAGAGAGAGAAAATGGTAAATGGAAAAACCCAGGGGTGAGAGAACCTGGAGCTTCTGACGAAATGAAAGAGTTTCATTGTGGCTGAAATACAGTGCATGGGTTTGAAGGAGAGCAGAGGATGGGGGTCACTGGGAGAGGATAAATGTGAGTGATGTAATTTGGAAATTCCTCAAAAAGTCATATATAGAATTACTGAATGACCCAGACATTCCACTCCTGGGTATATACCTGAAAAATATTGAAATACAAATATATGTATATGAATGGTCATACTGGCACTATTCACAATAGCCCCCAAGTGGAAACAAGCATTCATTGATAGCTAGGTAAATAAATGTGGTGTATCCATACAATGGGATATTATTCAGCAATAAAAAATAAATGAAGTACTGATAAACACTACAAGATGGATGAACCTTGGAAACATTATGCCAGTCACAAAAGTCACATATTGTATAATTCTATTCACATGAAATATCAGAATAGGCAAATCCATAGAGAAATAAAGGATATTGGCAATTGCTAAGGGAAAATGGGTAGTGATTGTTAGCGGGCATGGGATTTCTTTGGGGGTAATAAAAATGTTTTAAAATTGTGGTGATGGTTGCACAACTCTGAATATATAACAATATTTAATTTTATACTTTAAGTGAATGGATATTATAGTATATAAGTGGGCTTTCCCAGTGGCTCAGCGGTAAAGTGTCTGCCTGCAGGGCAGGAAACATGGATTTGATCCCTGGGCTGGGAAGATGCTCTGGAGAAGGGAATGGAAACCCTTTGCAGTATTCTTGCCTGGGAAATTCCATGGACATAGGAGCCTGGGGGTCCTTCCCTGGGGTTACAAAAGAGTTGGACATGACTTTGGGACTAAAACAAAAAATGATATATAATTAATACAAATAATTATGTTAACAAATCTCAAAGAACAAGCCTTTATCATTGGTGGAATTTGTATACAGATTGTATGTTAAATATATATGTATTAATGTTAAATTTCTAAGACATGATAATAGTATTACAGTCATATATGAGACTGTTCTTGTTTCTAGGAGCTCCTGAATGCTGAATTCTGTGGTTAAATGTCCTGATGTTTGAAAATTATTTCAAACACTATAATATATGAAAAATGAGAAAGGAAAGAAGAAAGAAATAAAGAATAATCAAAACAGGGAGGAAAGGAAGAGAGATTGGCATGTGATATAAACAAATGACATTGTGTTTCATTTTTTAAATCCATGAGTCCAGCAATATATCCTGCTTCTGTAATGATAATATTTATAGACCACAATATTGCAAATTGTTTTTTTCTTTTTTTATGCATAATTTTTTTTCTAATTTTATTTTATTTTTAAACTTTACATAATTGTATTACCACCCTGAACGCGCCGGATCTCGTCTGTTTTTTTCTTAATTTGTAGAACACACAAGTCACCATTTTTGCCTACATTGTATGTGTTTCAATTCTGTCGCTATATAAAAGAAAAAAAGATTGATCTTACTAAAGTAGAGGGGGAAAAAGGAACAATGTTCTGAGATGTAATGGTAAAAGACTCTCTTGAAATGGAGAAAGAGGCAGACTTAAAAATGAAAGGGACTTGTGTTATGAAAAAAAATTGTAGCAAAAGTCATCTAATACAAAAACAATCTGATGAAATTTAAGTTTAGAGAAATAATCCCATGAGCTTCAATGGGGGAGAAAATGGTCATATGAGGGGTGGAGGGAAAAGGAGTAGTCAGCCTTACCTCAGATTTCTCCAGAGAAATTTTGAAAAATGGGAAAACAAATGTTCACAAAATTCTACACCTAACTAATTTACCCTTCAGATATAAGCATACATACAAAAGGAAAATCTAAAATACATAAAAATTCAATAAAATAGCATTCATGTACCATTTTTTAACTTTTAAAATGACTAGAGTATGTAACCCAACCAATCAAGGAATTAATTAAAATAAACAGCTCAAAAATTTAAAAGCCATAATATTAAAATAGCATTATGGGAAGAATTCTGTTTAACTTTACTACCAATAAAATAAGAAAAGTATGTTATGATAATAAATGCAAACAACATGGTTTATCTTTTAATGCTACTGCTGCTGCTAAGTCGCTTCAGTCGTGTCCTACTCTGTGCGACCCCAGAGATGGCAGCCCACCAGGCTCCCCGCTCCCTGGGATTCTCCAGGCAAGAACACTGGAGTGGGTTGCCATTTCCTTCTCCAATGCATCAAAGTGAAAAGTGAAAGTGAAGTCGCTCAGTCGTGTCCGACTCTTCACAACCCCATGGACTGCAGCCTACCAGGCTCCTCCATCCATGGGATTTTCCAGGCAAGAGTACTGGAGTGGGGTGCCATTGCCTTCTCCATATCTTTGAACAGCAAAGTTGAATTTAAGGCAAATGACATTAAACAGACCAAAATGCATTGCTATAATAAAAAAGATTAAAAGTTCCATTTGGAATCAGGTTAGAAGAGATGCTGTAGATAGGAGAATACACTATGGAAAAATGAGGTAAGAGTAAAATGATGTGAATATGTGAGTAAAGACAGATAAGTAAAAGGTACATAGATCAACAGAAGAGAAGAGAGTCCAGAAATAGATTCACCCATACGAAGTCAATTGACTTCACACACAGGTGACCTGGTAATTCAGTGGGGAAAGGGACAGTGTCCTTCAACAATTAAAAAACTGGGTACAATGAAAATGTCCATCAAAAGGTGAATGAATGAACAAACTGTGCCATATTTATACAGTGGAATACTACTCCATAATAAAAAGAAACCACTGAGGCATAGAATTATATAGCTAAATCTACAAAACATTGTGTAGTGCTAAATATACCAGATACAAAAGAGTACGTATAAATGATTCTATTTGTATGAACTTCAAAATCAGGCAAGCCTAATCTATAACTATAGAGATCAAATAAATAGAAATCAGATTGGTGGTCAGGGATGGGATTTTGATTTCAAAGGGTCACAGCAAATTTTGAAGTGGTGGAATTATTACAGCTTTGGATTGGGATAGAGGCTATATGAATGCTTATACTTATCAAAGTTCATTGAGCTGTACATTTTACATGGGTATATTGTCTTGTATGTAAACTATACATCAAGAAAATTGAAATATACATGTGTGTGTACTCTTATTCCCGTATCCTTGTTCTTATCATAGAAGGTCAATTATTTATAAATTTGTCAATTATCAATTCAGTTCAGTGGCTCAGGCATATCCAACTCTTTGCGACCCCATGGACTGCAGCATGCCAGACTTCCCTGTCCATCACCAGCTCCCAGAGTTTACTCAAACTCGTGTCCATTGAGTCGGTGATGCCATCCAACTGTCTCTTCCTGTGTCACCCCTTTCTCCTCCTGCCTTCAATCTTTCCCAGCATCAGGGTCTTTTCAAATGAGTCAGTTCTTCACATCAGGTGGCCAAAGTATTGGAGTTTCAGCTTCATCATCAGTCCTTCCAATGAATATTCAGGACTGATTTCCTTTAAGATGGACTGGTTGGATCTCCTTGCTGTCCAAGGGACTCTCAAGAGTCTTCTCCAATACCACAGTTAGAAAGCATCAATTTTTCAGTGCTCAGCTTTCTTTATAGTCCAGCTCTCACATCCATACATGACTACCAGAAAAACCATAGCTTTGACTAGATGGACATTTGTTAGCAAAGTAATGTCTCTGCTTTTTAATATGCTATCTAGGTTGATTATAGCTTTTCTTCCAAGGAGGAAGGATCTTTTAATTTCATGGCTGCAGTAACCATCTGCAGTGATTTTGGAGCCCCCCAAAATAAAGTCTGACACTATTTCCACTGTTTCCCCATCCATTTGCCATGAAGTGATGGGACCAGATGCCATGATCTTAGTTTTCTGAATGTTGAGTTTTAAGCCAACTTTTTCACTCTCCTCTTTCACTTTCATCAAGAGGCTCTTTAGTTCTTCTTCACTTTCTGCCTTAAGTGTGGTGTCATCTGCATATCTGAGGTTATTGGTATTTCTCCCAGCAATCTTAATTACAGTTTGTGCTTCATCCAGTCCAGCATTTCTCATGATGTACTCTGCATATAAGTTAAGTAAGCATGGTGACAACATATAGCCTTGATGTACTCCTTTCCCAATTTGAAACCAGTCTGTTGTTCCATGTCCAGTTCTAACTGTTGCTTCTTGACCTCATCCAGGTTTCTCAGGAGGCAGGTCAGGTGGTCTGGTATTCCCATCTCTAAGAATTTTCCGCAGTTTGTTGTGATCCACACAGTCAAAGACTTTGGCATAGTCAATAAAGCAGAAGTAGATGTTTTTCTGGAACTCACTTGCTTTTTCGATGATCCAGCAGATGTTGGCAATTTGATATCTAGTTCCTCTGCCTTTTCTAAATCCAACTTGAACATCTGAAAGTTCACGGTTCACATACTGTTGAAGCCTAGCTTAGAGAATTTTGAGCATTACTTTGCTAGCCTGTGAGATGAGTGCAATTGTGTGGTAGTTTGAGCATTCTTTGGCTTTGCCTTTCTTTGGGATTGGAATGAAAACTGACCTTTTCCAGTACTGTGACCACTGCTGAGTTTTCCAGATTTTCTTAAATTGTCAATTTTGTGGTCATTCAATTACCACTTCATGTTTTTTCCATTTGCTTTTCCCTGGTTAACATTGACTTGAGCATCTTTTCATATTGTTTATTCATTTTTTAATATAAATTTATTTATTTTAATTGGAGGCTAATTACTTTACAATATTGTATTGGTTTTGCCATACATTGACATGAATCCACCACGGGTATACACATGTTCCCCATCCTGAACCCCCCTCCCACCTCCCTCCCCATACCATCCCTCTGGGTCATCCCAGTGTACCAGGTCCGAGCATCCTGTATCATGCATGGAACCTGGACTGGTGATTCATTTCACATATAATAATATACATGTTCCAATGCCATTCTCCCAAATCATCCCAGCCTTGCCCTTTAAAAGCTTCTCCACAACAAAGGAAACGATAAGGTGAAAAGACAGCCTTCAGAATGGGAGAAAATAATAGCAAATGAAACAACTGACAAACAACTAATCTCAAAAATAGACAAGCAACTCCTGCAGCTCAATTCCAGAAAAATAAACGACCCAATGAAAAAAATGAGCCAACGAACTAAGCAGACATTTCTCCAAAGAAGACATACAGATGGCTAACAAACACCTGAAAAGATGCTCAACATCATTATCAGAGAAATGCAAATCAAAACCACAATGAGGTACCATTTCACGCCGGTCAGAATGGCTGCGATCCAAAAGTCTACAAGCAATAAATGCTGGAGAGGATGTGGAGAAAAGGGAACCCTCTTACACTGTTGGTGGGAATGCAAACTAGTACAGCCACTATGGAGAACAGTGTGGAGATTCCTTAAAAATCTGGAAATAGAACTGCCATATGACCCAGCAATCCCACTGCTGGGCATACACACCAAGGAAACCAGAATTGAAAGAAACACGTGTACCCCAATGTTCATCACAGCACTGTTTACCAGGACATGGAAGCAACCTAGATGTCCATCAGCAGATGAATGGATAAGAAAGCAGTGGTACATATACACAATGGAATATTACTCAGCCATTAAAAAGAGTACATTTGAATCAGTTCTAATGAGGTAGATGAAACTGGAGCCGATTATACAGAATGAAGTAAGCCAGAAAGAAAAACACCAATACAGTATACTTATGCATATATATGGAATTTAGAAAGATGGTAACAATAACCCTGTATGCAAGACAGCAAAAGAGACACAGATGTATAGAACAGTCTTTTGGACATATTGTTTATTCTTGATGAATTTTCTCTTAATGTTCTTTATACATTTTTTTCTGTTCGGCTATCATTTTACTCTAATGTTATTTGTAGGAGTTCTCTGGATATTTTGAATTTTAATCTTGTGTCTATTAGACATGTTATAGTCTGTCTGTTCTCTTTCTTATTTTTTCATACTATTTTCATGTTTATGCAGTGAAATATGTCAAACTTCTCTATATCAAAATAAGTTTGTCAGTTTCCAAAAAATAATTTCATTGAGAATTTGATTTGATTGCATTGAATGTTTCTGAGGAAAACCAATGTTAAAATTTGAGATTTCAAAGCTTGTCAAAATGAACTGTCAAAATGAACTTGTCAAATGGATTCATTTTACTATACAAAATTGACTCTTCAAATGTAAATCAAAACTAGAATAAGGTATCATCTCACTGCAGTTAGAATGGCTATCATTAAAAAGTCTATAAATAATAAATGCTGGAGAGGGTGTGGAGAAACAGGAGCCCCTCCTACACTCTTGGTGGGAATGTAAATTGGTGCAGCACTATGGAAAACAGTATGCAGTTTCCTTAAAAAACTAAAAATAGAGTTACCATATAACCCTGCAGTCCCACTCCTGGGCATATACCTAGAAAAAATGAAAACTATAATTTTAAAAGATACATACTCCACAATGCTCACAGCAGCACTATTTACAATAGCCAAGACATGGAACCAACCTAAATGTCCATCAGCAGATGGATAGATAAGAAGATGTGATACAAACACACACACACACACACACACACTAGAATATTACTTGGCCATGAAAAGGAATGAAATACACAGATGAGCCTAGAGATTATCATTCTAAATGAAATAAGTCAGACAGAGAAAGACAAATATCATATAATATCACTTACATGTAGAATCTTAAAAAATGATAAAAATGAACTTATTTATAAAACAGACACAGACTCGTAGACACAGAAAACAAACTGATGGTTACCAAAGGGGTCAGAAGGAGAGGGATGCCTTAGGAATTTGGAATTAACAGATATGATGACCCCAGATGGGTTGGAACCAGATGGTTGATGACATTGACTCTTGGTTACATCATCATCAACAAATCAGAAAACTGACCATGAGTGATCATGGACCCCATAACCCTGTCCCCAGCAAGTAATCCCTTCTTCTTTTCCCAATATAATCTCTGAGTAAGACTTGGCAAGTGGGAGTTGGTTCTTTGGGACATGATTTCACATTCTCCCCAGGATTGCGAACTTCCTCAATAAAGGAAGCTTTCCTTTTACCCAACACTTGTCTATCAGCATTGGATTCTTGAGCAATGAGGAGCTGAACTTGAGTTTGGTAACAAGGTCAAAAAAACATAAGGTAGACACAAAAATAAATCAGAGGGAGAGAAAAAGCTAAGATATACAATGATGTAAAAAATGTGCACAGGAAAGTGAATAGGACACATTTAGGGGAGGCTGGGAGGTTGTGAAGTGTGGATCTTATTTCACACTGATCTAAGAGCATAATTATTTTAAAATAATACCAGAATCAAAGCAAAGTTATAACTTAAAAAAAAAAAAAAACAACTCCTGCATTATATTAGTGTAAGCATGCAAAGTGTGAGTTTCATTTAAAAAGCTAATCTTACAATGTGCTTTTAGAGGGTCCCATAAGGAAGAAAAAGAGGAAGACCTTGCTACAAGATCATCAAGACCTCTTTCCCTAGTTCAACTAAGCAACTACACTTTACCTATTGAATGATTATGTTCTATGTCATTTTAACAAAAGTTTACATAGTGACAAAAAAGTCTGAAATAATATTTCAGTATTAATATATCTCCTACATAAAATTGTGTAGAAATACCAACCTTATCATCAAAGAGAGAAGTGAATTTTCTTTCTACAAATGACTCTTCTGAGAGCTCCCTTCATGTCTCTGTTCCTCAGGCTGTAGATGAAGGGGTTCAGCATGGGGGCCACCACAGTGTACATCATAGACATGACAGTCTCCTTAACAATGGAATTATTAGCTGATGGGCATAAATAGAGACCAATAATTGTCCCATAGAAGAGACACACCACGGTGAGGTGGGAGCCACAGGTGGAGAAGGCTTTGCAGATGCCCTTGGCAGAAGGGACCTTGAGGATGGAGGACACGATTTGTGCATAAGACATGATGATTAGTAGGAATGGGATGACGATAATGAGCCCTCCGACGAAAAATATCACCAACTCATTCACTCGAGTGTCAGAGCAGGACAGCTTCAGCAGAGCAGACAAATCACAGAAAAAATGGGGGATCACATTGTCTTCACAAAAATGCAGCCTGGCCATGAGCAGGGTGTGCAACATGGCATGGAACGTGGTCAGCACCCAGGGCAGCACCACCAGGAAGAGACAGAGCCTGGGGCTCATGATGGTGGTGTAGTGCAGGGGGAAGCAGATGGCCACGTAGCGGTCATAGGCCATGGCCACAAGGAGGAAGTCCTCCAGGTCTCCAAAGAACAGGAAGAAGTACATTTGTGTCAGGCAGCCAGCATAGGGGATGGACAAGTCTTGGCTCTGCATGTTCTGCAGCAACTTGGGCATTGTGACAGAGGAGAAGCAGAGGTCAGAGAAAGACAGGTTACTGAGAAACAAATACATGGGTGTGTGGAGGTGGGGGTCCAGGCAAATGAGGACGAGGATGAGAAGGTTCCCCAGGATGGTGGTAACGTACATGGCCAGGAACAGGGCGTAGAACAGGTTCTGATGCTCTGACTTGATGGGCAGTCCCAGCAGGAGGAACTCTGAGATAGTAGTTTGATTCCTTCCTGTCATGTTCTGTCTCCAGTATGTTTAGGAAGAAGTAATACTGTCCTTGAAAACCTGAATTTCAGAATGAACTTATTTCTATGATAAACGGCTCATAGGTGCTTTGTAAAACTATTTTATATTTTTCTCATCACAATAATTACAATCTTTACAGGACCCCAATTCTCTATAATTAGAATCTCTATCATTGGAAATGACTTATTTTCTTCATTTCTCTTTAACATGAAACAATATTCCACCTTACCTAAAACATTCTTATCCCTTAGCTTCTGAGACACATAATACATTGGTTTTTCCCATACTTGCCTGGTCAGACATCCTCAATACTCTACTGGCTTCTGTTTTGTCTCTATCTTCAACTTGATTGATGTTGCAGGGTTTTTTCCTAAACACTGTTCTCTTATAAGTTTATATACCATAAGAAAAAGGCTTCCCAGGTGGTGCTAGTGGTAAGGAACCTGCCTGCCAATGCAGAGACAGTGGAGCCTGGAGGGTTACAGTCCATGGGGTTGCAGATTTGGACAAGATTGAAGCGACTTAACACACATGCACCAAGAAGAACTCATCTACTTCAATGGCTTGATTACCATTTAAACTTCAGTTGTAGATGTCTCTCTAAACCATATAATAATATACTCAATTGCTTGGGTAATATCTCTACTTGGATAGTACATCTACATCTTCAGTTAAACAGATTCCAAAAGAAACACAAGATCTCCCTTTGTGCCTCTCCCAATTCCCTCCCCCTCTAAACTTCCATATCCCAGAAGAAGACTTCCAGGTTATCCAGATAAAGCTTGAGAGTCTTCTTTCATTTCCTCCTTCTGTTATCAATACCCAACATCTGTCAAAAAGATCTAGAAATTCTTTCTCCTTCAACCACTCCTTATCCACACTGTCACCACCTTAGATCAGCCTGACACCACATCTTGTTTGTACTATTGGAAAAATCTGTTTTGTGGGAAAAAAAATGCTACTGGAATATAGTTGATTTACAATGTTGTGTTAGTTTCAGGTGTATAGCAAAGTGAATCAGGTGTGTGTGTGTGTATGCATGTGCGTGTGCGCACACATACTCAGTCATGTCCAACTCTGCAACTTCATGGACTGTAGCCCAGAAGGCTTCTCTGTCCATGGAATTTCCTAAGCAAGAATACTGCAGTGGGTTGCCATTTCCTATTCCTGGGGACCTTCCTGACCCAGGGATCAAACCCTTGTCTCTGGATATATATATATATATATATATATATATATATATATATATATCCACTCTTTTTTAGATTCTTTTCCCAGATAGGCCATTACAGAGTATTGAGTATAGTTCCCTGTGCTATACCTTAGGTTCTTATTAGTTATCTATTATATATATATATAATATATATTATATGTAGTAGGGTGTATATGTCAATCTCAATCTTTGGAACAACCTCTTAATTTATCTCCCTGCTTCCATACTTGAAACCATCTACATCGGTATCTTTCATCATAGTGAGCATTCTAAGATGAAAAATGGATGACCATTCTCCATAAAGTCTTTGTGGATTCCCATTGCTTTTAACATAAAGGCAAATTCCTTAAAGGCAAATTCCCTTCAAAAAGTGACTCATGACCCGACCCTTGCCTAACTCTGAAACTCCATCTGGCCCCACAACTGTGCTCACATTTCACTCTCCAGCAAAGCTGGACTAAACACAACACTCTGCTCCAACACTTTGCACTCACTGTTCCTCTTCCCTAGAGTTCTCTCCCTTCTGCTCCCTCTTTTCCCATGGCTTCCCGTATTCGCCTTTCACATATGTTTCATGTCATTTGCCCTGCAAACCCTCCCTATCTCCCACAGGCCAGAGGAGAATGCACTGCTATGTTCCCAAGCATCCTTCTTGTCCCCACAGCACTCCAGGACAATGGGATCATTTCTCTATGGCTGCCTTCTTCACCGGATTATAAACTACACGTAGGAAAGGGTCACGTCTGCCTTCACAGCCGCCACAGAGGCAGCACCCAGCCCAGTGCCTGGATACAGATGGTGTTTCATAAATATCCATTGGTCGTGTTTCAGGTTGCGATGTGCATTCCTCCAGCTTTAAAGCCAGCAAAACTCCTTTTAAGTTAGAATCACTACTCTTACTAACTCCTCCCAGGACAGAAACTCACCACCTTCAACCATTTAGCACTAAATTTGACCATGTGTTACAAAATGTATGGAGCAATGTTGCCCCCATGGTATTTATTCTTGTACCTCAGACACACTGTATGAATGCTCAGTCTCTTGTTCGTGTCCAACTCTTTTTGATCCCATGGACTGTAACTCGTCAGACTCCTCTGCCCGTGGGATTTCCCAGGCAAGAATACTGGAGCGGATTGCCATTTCCTTCTCCAAGGGAATCTTCCCAACCCAGGGATCGAACCCGAATCTCCTGCATCCCCCGCACTGGCAGGCAGATTCTTTACCACTAAGCTACCTGAGAAGCCCTTTCAAACACACTACTATTACACGGATACAGATGATATAGATAAAAGAGACATATGCATGTATATGGATAGATATAGATAAAATTCGCTACTGAATCTGTTTCTCTGGAGAAACCTAACACTCCATAGTGCACCTCAAAGTGGACAAAAAAGCAGAGGAGGAGCATCATTACTTGTGGGAAGCTCTTTCATTAAAGACATAACTGAATCCAACAGCTGGGATTTCACCCCTTGATGCTGGCTGATCCAGCTACGTCAGCAGGTTTTCACCTAGATATTACATAGAGGCAAAACACTGGGAAGAGACACCTGGTTTCTCAGAGTTTGTCTCCTTGGTAAATGAGCAGGACCTCATTTGTGTGACTAGGGATCACATCTGTATTAAGAGTGTGACTAGCGATCACAAACCAGAGACAGGACTTGGAGATGTTGTCACTGATGGTACCATGAGCCTCTCACCTTCTTCACCAGTTAAGTCAGTAGTTTTCAGCCAGAACTGCACTTAAGGAAATCTAGGGTAACACTTCTTAAATTTAATATCCCTGAAAAATCTCCTAGGAGTGCTTGTAAAACACTGATTTCAATACAGTAGGCTTGCTTCTGCATTCTAATCAGCACCCAGGTAATGCCCCTCCTCAGTCCATGGGCTTCACAATGAGTAGCAAGACTATATGACACTGTTAAAAATAAAGATCACTGGACCCCTGAGATAAATATAATCACAATCTTTGAGAGGAACCCCATACACAGTTCTTAAAGCTCCAAGGTAATTCTAAAATAAAACATGGGTTCAGAAGTATGGCATTAATACTTACCTCAAGAGTTGTTAGTACACTGAAATTACACAACATTGTGGGAATAAATGACGTGGTAAGAAATACATAAGAATGTTGTCATTAATAAAAATAGATTATAACATGTGAACCTTAATAAAAACTTCTCAAATGTAGTGAAGTTTTGGGAAGCAGAGGGGTGGAAAAGGAAAGCATTACCATACTTGAAAAACTCTCCTGGAGAACACCACACAACCTGAAAAATCAAGGCTCTCAGGGCAGAAAAACCCTAACAGACCAGCTTATTTACTCTCTGCCCAGCTTACCCAGTGTGAGAGGACTGTGACCCGAGATCCTGCTTCTCCTTATTCACTAAGGCATGTGAGATAACAGCCTGTAAAATCATCTCTGGCATCTAGAAAATCCTATCCACCTCTCCCATTCTGCACATTCTTGGGCCAAACGGGCCCTGGATCCCAGAGGAGTCTGGGTCCTGGAGGAGCTCATTAAAGACAAAGTAATTACTCAAGGCCTCTCTAGGACACCACTTCCCATGGTGGCTCAGATGATAAAAATCGGCTTGCAATGCAGGAGACCCAGGTTCAGTCCCTGGGTCAGGAAGATCCCCTGGAGAAGGGAATGGCAACACATCCAGTATTCTTGCCTGGAGAATCCCATGGACAGAGGAACCTGGTGGGCTACAGTCCGTGGGGTGACAAAGAATCAGGCACGACTGAGCGATTAACACTTTCACTTTCTCTAGGACAAATGCTCTCAGGGTCCTGGAGCAGCGACTGATTACAATCACTGATCACACCTGACTATACTTTGGGGGAAGGTGAGGATGGAGAGAAGCTCATACACGAAAGCTTAATCACTACCTGTTTAGGGAATGGACATGGGACACTTTCTCTAGGACAAATGCTCTCAGGGTCCTGGAGCAATGACTGATTACAATCACTGATCACACCTGACTATACTTTGGGGGAAGGTGAGGATGGAGAGAAGCTCATACACAAAAGCTTAATCACTACCTGTTTAGGGAATGGACATGGGACACTTGTGGTTGGAGCCTACATTTCCAGAGGTAAAAGAGGATGGTTTGTAAAGTCATAAAACAAGCAGGAACCATCTGATCAGATCAGATCAGATCTGTCGCTCAGTCGTGTCCGACTCTTTGCAACCCCATGAATTGCAGCACGCCAGGCCTCTCTGTCCATCACCAACTCCTGAAGTTCACTGAGACTCACATTCATCAAGTCAGTGATGCCATCCAGCCATCTCATCCTCTGTCGTCCCCTTCTCCTTCTGCCCCCAATCCCTCCCAGCATCAGAGTATTTTCCAATGAGATAGTACCCTAAAAATTCTGAGGAGTGCAACAGGCTGTTTTCTGTGGGCAACAAGAAAGCTTCAGTGGTTTGAGTAAAGTGCCAAGAAAGACATTGGTTTCTTGGGTTTTCTGTTTTTGTTTTCTGACCATTCTGGGCAGCATGTGAGATCTTAGTTCCCTGACCAGGGATCAATCCAGCACTCCCTGAAGTGAAAACTCAGTGTCTTAAGCGCTAGACTGCCAGGGAAGTCCCAAGACACATATTTTGGAAAGATTCTCAAGGTGGAAGAATCTCTCAGTAAAACACCATTTCCCATAAATGACCTGTAGCTAACTAGGAGTAGTTACCTACATGACACAACCATATGCAGATATATAGGAAGTACTAGAGTAAGAGACAAGAGAAGCACTCCCTGATCATATTCAATTCTTCCTCAAATCAAGATAGAAAAGAAAACCCAGTGTGAATCCCACTGAAGTACTTCTGCCTTCTTACCTCTGTGGGAACACATACTGGCACCTGCCACCTCCATCGTCTCTAATACTCCCGAGATGTGTCAGAATACCTCCTAGATTCCAGTTCTTCCTGCTGCTACAGTTATCTATGGCCACAAAGCCATAATTAACTTCTTTTTGCCTGTGCTGGGTCTTCATGGCTGTGTCTAGGCTACTCTCTCGTTGTGGGGTTGGGCTTCTCATTGCGGTGGCCTCTCGTTGCAGAGCACAGGCTCTTGGTGCAGAGGCCTTAGTAGTTGTGGCTCATGGGCTTAGCTGCCCTAGGGCATGACAGAGGAGCCTGGTGAGCTAAAGTCCACGGGGTCAAAAAAGAGTAAAGACGACCTAAAGGCTAAACCGCAACAACAAAGATGAACTAAACTATCAAAGGAGATAGTAAAGTAGCAAAGAGATAGAAAGCTCAGTTGAGGTTCAGGGCAGGTCAAGAAGACACTGGAGACATAAGATCAGAGGAAAGAAGGTTAAGGGACAGAATAATGCAAAGCCTTGCTCAAGAACAGATAAATAAATATCTATATTCAACAATTAAAAGTCCAGGTTACAGGAGGTAAGCAGGGGAGAATTTTGAATTTTAAATAGTAGATATTGACCTCGAGAACACAGTATTATATAATGCATGTTTTTTGTTACTTTTTCAAAAAACATGATAAGTTAATTGTTTAAAAAAGGGACACAGACACTGAATAAAAGGTTCTCCTCTCCACCTTTATGTGGCAGACCTGGGTTCAAAGTGGCCTTCCTGGGAGCATGGCATGGCCCGGATGGCGGCCTCACACATCCAAAAGGGCCAGGTTTAGGAAGGGACCGCTGGCCCAGGAATTTGCTGCCACAGCCGCACGCAGTGGGCAAGGAGGCAGCACATCCCAAATTAATGCTGTTTACAAGCTATCACAGCTGTGCTGTTTCCTTTAGTCTCCTCCGTATTTTCAAATGGGAGGATGATAAAAGTAACTAATTGGGAATTGTCTGGCTCAGTAAATATTCGTATCCTACTGTGGGCCCAGGTTCTGCAGTTTCAGTCTCTTCATTCATGGAGGGTCTGTCCAAGGTGGTGGATCAAGGGCAGAGGGGAGAGGGTGTGTCAACAAGTAAATGAGTAAACGCTCAGTAAATAATAGTGTTTATTTCAGCAGTAAATCAAACATTGTAAACACTAATGGGAAAAAAGGTGGAAGGAGGGCACAAAGATTAATTGGAAATTTAAAAATGAAGCTTCTTTGAGTAACCTGGAGAGAAAAAAGGAGAAAGATCCGGGAAGGAGGTCACTGACATCCCCTTTCCAAGTCCTACTACACACCTCCGCTGTACCTCTTTTACTTATTGGACAATATCCTACTAAGTCATTGTAAAAAAAAAAGACCATTGAAAACAGAAATCTGGGTTAATATCCCAATATTGATATCAATATACCTACTAAATAAAATTGTGTAGAAATCCCATCTTTATCATCATCTGAACTTTATAGTCATAGAGAGAAGGCATTTTTCTTTTTGCAAATGACTCTTCCCAGAGCTCCCTTCATGTCTCTGTTCCTCAGGCTGTAGATGAAGGGGTTCAGCATGGGGGCCACCACAGTGTACATCATAGACATGACAGTCTCCTTAACAGTGGAATTATGAGCTGATGGGCATAAATAGAGACCAATAATTGTCCCATAGAAGAGAGACACCACAGTGAGGTGGGAGCCACAGGTGGAGAAGGCTTTGCAGATGCCCTTGGCAGAAGGGACCTTGAGGATGGAGGACACAATTCGTGCATAAGACATGATGATGAGTAGGAATGGGATGACAATAATGAGCCCTCCAACGAAAAATATCACCAGCTCATTAATTTGAGTGTCAGAGCAGGACAGCTTCAGCAGAGCAGACAAATCACAGAAAAAGTGGGGGATCACATTGTCTTCACAAAAATGCAGCCTGGCCATGAGCAGGGTGTGCAACATGGCATGGAACGTGGTCAGCATCCAGGGCAGCAAAACCAGGAAGAGACAGAGCCTGGGGCTCATGATGGTGGTGTAGTGCAGGGGGAAGCAGATGGCCACGTAGCGGTCATAGGCCATGGCCACAAGGAGGAAGTCCCCCAGGTCTGCAAAGAACAGGAAGAAGTACATTTGTGTCAGGCAGCCAGCATAGGGGATGGACAGGTCTTGGCTCTGCATGTTCTGCAGCAACTTGGGCATTGTGACAGAGGAGAAGCAGAGGTCAGAGAAAGACAGGTTACTGAGAAACAAATACATGGGTGTGTGGAGGTGGGGGTCCAGGCAAATGAGGACGAGGATGAGAAGGTTCCCCAGGACGGTGGTAATGTACATGGCCAGGAACAGGGCGTAGAACAGGTTCTGATGCTCTGACTTGATGGGCAGTCCCAGAAGGAGGAACTCTAAGATAGTAGTTTGATTCCTTCCTGTCATGCTCTGTCTTCAGTATCTTTAGGAAGAAGTAATAGTGTCCTTGAAAACCTGAATTTCACAATGAACTTATTTCTATGATAAACTGGCTCTTAAACGCTTTGTAAAATTATTTTATATTTTTCTCATCACAATAATTACAATATTTACAGGACCCCAATTCTCTATAATCAGAATATCTATCATTGGATATGACTTATTCATTTCTCTTTAACACAAAACAACATTCCAACTTTCCTAAAACATTTTTATCCCTTAGCTTCTGAGACACATAATACATTGGTTTTTCCCATACTTGCCTGGTCAGACATCCTCAATACTCTACTGGCTTCTGTTTTGTCTCTATCTTCAACTTGATTGATGTTCCAGGGTTTTTTCCTAAACACTGTTCTCTTATAATTTTATATACCATCAGAAAAGGGCTTCCCAGGTGGTGCTAGTGGTAAGGAACCTGCCTGCCAATGCAGAGACAGTGGAGCCTGGAGGGTTACAGTCCATGGGGTTGCAGATTTGGACGAGATTGAAGCCACTTAGCACACATGCACCAAGAAAAAGTCATCTACTTCATTGGCTGGATTACCATTTAAACTTCAGTTGTAGAAGTCTCTCTAAACCATAAAATAATATACTCAATTGCTTGAATATTCTCTCTGCTTGGATGTATTACAGGATAATACAGGATGTATTATATCTCCCTGCCTGTAATACAGATTCCAAAAGAAACACGATATCCCTTTGTGCCTGTCCCAATTCCCTCCTCCTCAGGTCTTCCACATCCCAGAAAAAGACTTCCAGGTTATCCAGATTAAAACATGAAAGTCTTCTTTCATTTCCGCCTTTCTGTTATCAATACCCAACATCTGTCAACAAGATCTAGAAATTCTTTCTCCTTCATTCACTCCTTATCCACACTCTCACCACCTTAGATCAGTTTGACATCACATCTTATTTACACTATTAGAACCTCCTTAAAAAAATGTTATTGTGCTAGTTTCAGGTGTGCAGCAAAGTGAATCACTTACGTGTGTGTCTGTTTCCAACTCTTCGCAACCCCATGGACTGCGGCCTGGCAGACTCCTCTGACCATGGTATTTTCCAAGCAAGAATACTGGAGTGGGTTGCCATTTCCTACTCCTGGGGATCTTCCCGACTCATGCATCAAACCCACATATCTTGCGTCCCCTGCACTGGCAGGCAGAATCAGTTATATCTATACATACATCCACTCTTTTTTTTATTCTTTTCCCATATAGGTCATTACCGAGTCTTGAGTATAGTTCCTGGGCTTTACATTAGGTTCTTATTAGTTATCTATTTTATATATAGTAGGATATATATCACCTTAATCATTGGAACAACCTTAATCTTAATGTCAATCTTAATCTTTGGAACAACCTCTTAATTCATCTCCCTGCTTCCATACTTGAAATCCATCAGTATCCTTTATCATAGTAGACATTTGAAGATGAAGAACGGGTAACCATTCTCCATAAAGTCTTTGTGGATTCCCATTGCTTTTAACATAAAGGCAAATTCCTTAAAGGCAAATTCCCTTCAAAAAGTGACTCATGACCCGACCCTTGCCTAACTCTGAAACTCCATCTGGCCCCACAACTGTACTCACATTTCACTCTCCAGCAAAGCTGGACTAAACACAACACTCTGCTCCAGCACTTTGCACTCACTGTTCCTCTTCCCTAGAGTTCTCTCCCTTCTGCTCCCTCTTTTCCCATGAGTTCCCGGATTTGTCCTTCACATACATTTCATGTCATTTGCCCTGCAAACCCTCCCTAGCTCCCCCAGACCAGAGGAGAATGCACTGCTATGTTCCCAAGCATCCTTCTTGTCCCCACAGCACTCCAGGACAATGGGATCATTTCCCTATAGCTGCCTTCTTCACTGGATTATAAACTCCACATAGGAAAATGTCATGTCATGTCACAGCTGCCCCAGAGCCAGCACCCGGCCCAGTGCCTAGATACAAGTGGAGTTTCATAAATATCCATTGGTTCTGCTTCAGGTTGCGCTGTGTTTTCCTCCAAATTTAAAGCCAGCAAAACACCTTTTTTTTTTTTTTTAAATTTTACTATATTGTATTGGTTTTGCCATATATCAACTTGAATCCGCCACAGGTAAAATCACTACGCTTACTAACTCCTCCCAGGACAGAAACTCACCACCTTCAACCATTTAGCACTAAATTTGACCGTGTGTTACAAAATGTATGGAGTAATGTTGCCCCCATGGTATTTATTCTTGTACCTCAGACACACTGTATGAATGCTCAGTCTCTCGTTCGTGTCCAACTCTTTGTGATCCCATGGACTGTAACTCATCAGACTCCTCTGCCCGTGGGATTTCCCAGGCAAGAATACTGGAGTGGGCTGCCATTTCCTTCTCCAAGGGAATCTTCCCAACCCAGGGATCGAACCCGTATCTCCTGCATCCCCCGCACTGGCAGGCAGATTCTTTGCCACTGAGCTACCTGAGAAGCCCTTTCAAACACACTACTATTACACGGATACAGATGATATAGATAATAGAGACATATGCACATATATGGATAGATATAGATAAAATTCTCTACTGGGTCTGTTTCTCTGGAGAAACCTAACACTCCCTAGTGCACCTCAAAGTGGACAAAAAAGCAGAGGAGGAGCATCATTACTTGTGGGAAGCTCTTTCATTAAAGACATAAGTGAATCCAACAGCTGGGATTTCACCCCTTGATGCTGGCTGATCCAGCTACGTCAGCAGGTTTTCACCTGGATATTACATAGAGGCAAAACACTGGGAAGAGACACCTGGATTCTCAGAGTTTTGTTTCCCTGGCAAAAGAGCAGGACCCCATTTGTGTGACTAGGGATCACATCTGTATTAAGAGTGTGACTAGCGATCACAAACCAGAGACAGGACTTGGGGATGTTGTCACTGATGGTGCCATGAGCCTCTCACCTTCTTCACCAGTTAAGTCAGTAGTTTTCAGCCAGAACTGCACTTAAGGATCTAGGGCAATGCTTCTTAAATTTAATATCCCTGAAAAATCTCCTAGGAGTGCTTGTAAAACACTGATTTCAATACATTAGGCTTGCTTCTGCATTCTAATCAGCACCCAGGTAATGTCCCTCCTCAGTCGATGGGCTTCACAATGAGTAGCAGGAAGCTACTGGATTCTTGATCTACTGGACCCCTGAGATAAATATAATCACAGTCTTTGAGAGGAAGCCCATACACAGTTCTTTTTTTTTTTTTTGCATTGATTGATTTTATTTTTAAACTTTACATAATTGTATTAGTTTTGCCAAATATCAAAATGAATCTGCCACAGGTATACATATGTTCCCCATCCTGAACCCTCCTCCCTCCTCCCTCCCCATACCATCCCTCTGGGTCGTCCCAGTGCACTAGCCCCAAGCATCCAGTATCGTGCATCGAACCTGGACTGGCAACTCGTTTCTTACATGATATTTTACATGTTTCAATGTCATTCTCCCAAATCTCCCTCTCCCACAGAGTCCATAAGACTGTTCTATACATCAGTGTCTCTTTTGCTGTCTCGTAGCTCCAAGGTAATTCTAAAATAAAACAAGGGTTCAGAAGTATGGCATTAATACTTACCTCAAGAGTTGTTAGTACACTGAAATTACACAACGTTCTGGGAATAAATGATGTGGTAAGAAATACATAAAAATATTGTCATTAATAAAAATAGATTATAACATGTGAACCTTAATAAAAACTTCTCAAATGTAGTGAAGTTTTGGGAAGCAGAGGGGTGGAAAAGGAAAGCATACTTGAACCATACTTGAACAACTCTCCTGGAGAACACCACACAACCTGAAAAATCAAGGCTCTCAGGGCAGAAAAACCCTAACAGACCAGCTTATTTACTCTCTGCCCAGCTTACCCAGTGTGAGAGGACTGTGACCCAAGATACTGCTCCCCTTTATTCACTAAGGCATGTGAGATAACAGCCTGTAAAGTCATCTCTGGCGTCTGGAAAATCCTATCCACCTCTCCCATTCTGCTCATCCTTTGGCCAAATGGGCCCTGGATCCCAGAGGAGTCTGGGTCCTCAAGGAGCTCATTAAAGACAAAGTAATTACTCAAGGCCTCTCTAGGACACCACTCCCCATGGTGGCTCAGATGGTAAAAATCGGCTTGCAATGCAGGAGACCCAGGTTCGATCCCTGGGTCAGGAAGATCCCCTGGAGAAGGGAATGGCAACACACTCCAGTATTCTTGCCTGGAGAATCCCATGGACAGAGGAACCTGGTGGGCTACAGTCCGTGGGGTGACAAAGAATCAGGAACAACTGAGAGATTAACACTTTCACTTTCTCTAAGACAAATGCTCTCAGGGTCCTGGAGCAGCGACTGATTACAATCACTGATCACACCTGACTATACTTTAGGGGAAGGTGAGGATGGAGAGAAGCTCATACACAAAAGCTTAATCACTACCTGTTTAGGGAATGGACATGTGACACTTGTGGTTGGAGCCTACATTTCCAGAGGTAAAAGAGGATGGTTTGTGAAGTCATAAAACAAGCAGGAACCATCTGGTAGTACCCTAAAAATTCTGAGGAGTGTAACAGGCAGTTTTCTGTGAGCAACAAGAAAGCTTCAGTGGTTTGAGTAAAGTGCCAAGAAAGACATTGGTTTCTTGGGTTTTCTGTTTTTGTTTTCTGACCATTCTGGGCAGCATGTGAGATCTTAGTTCCCTGACCAGGGATCAGTCCAGCATTCCCTGAAGTGAAAACTCAGTGTCTGACCACTGGACTGCCAGGGAAGTCCCAAGACACATATTTTGGAAAGATTCTCAAGGTGGAAGAATCTCTCAGTAAAACACCATTTCCCATAAATGACCTGTAGCTAACTAGGAGTAGTTACCTACATGACACAACCATATGCAGATATATAGGAAGTACTAGAGTAAGAGACAAGAGAAACACTCCCTGATCATATTCAATTCTTCCTCAAATCAAGATAGAAAAGGAAACCCAGTGTGAATCCCACTGAAGTACTTCTGCCTTCTTACCTCTGTGGGAAAACATACTGGCACCTGCCACCTCCATCGTCTCTAATACTCCCCAGATGTGTCAGAATACCTCCTAGTTTCCAGCTCTTCCTGCTGCTGCAGTTATCTATGGCCACAAAGCCATAATTAACTTTTTTGTGGCTGTGCTGGGTCTTCGTCGCTGTGTGTGGGCTTTTCTGTAGTTGCCGGGAACAGGAGCTACCCTCCAGCTCTGGGGTGTGGGCTTCTCATTTGGTGGCCTCTCTCGTTGCAGAGCACAGGCTCTCTGTGCACAGGCCTAAGTAGTTGTGGCTCACGGGCTTAGTTGCCCTAAGGCATGACAGAGGAGCCTGGTGAGCTAAAGTCCACGGGGTCAAAAAAGAGTAAACACGACTTAATGACTAAACAACAACAAAGATGAACTGAACTATCAAAGGAGATAGAAAGTTCACCTGAGGTTCAGGGCAGGTCTAGAAGACACTGGAGAAAGCAGAGAATTAGATATAGTTTCATGTGGGTGGCCCCACTGCCTAAGAGTAATTGGGGCAGCGGCTTTATTAGCACCTGAAGCTTTAAAAATAATTAATGGTCGAAACCTTCTTGTACTGACTTCTCATGATGTGAGTGGAATATTAAATTCTAAGGTTAATATTTGGATGACAGACAGTAGGCTTTTTAAGTATCAGTCATCGTTGTTAGAAGGACCAGTAACTAAGCTTAAAGTTTGTGGAAATGTAAATCCTGCCACTTTCCTTCCTGAGAAGGAAAATGAAACACCTGATCACGATTGTTCTCAATTCCTAACTTTAAACCATGCAGCTCGGGAGGATCTAAAGGATACCCCATTAGACAATCCTGACATGGAAATGTTAGGTAGGTAGAATAGGGAAAAGGAGTCCAAAATGGTGGTGGCTAAAAGACAAGGAAGGTCAAAGGGAGGTCCAAGGACCAGAGTGAAGACTTCAGGCAGAACAAACAGCACTCCTGGCTAAGCCCAATTTGCGTAGGGCAGGCCCAGGTGGAGGAAAAAAACATATAAAAGGAGGAGCCAAAGCGCTTTCTCTCGGACTCTCTCTCCCGCGTGCGTGCGCTCTTTTCTTTCTCTCTCTCTTTCTCCCATTCTCCTGCTATCTTATAAATAAAAATGGAGCTGTAACACTGATTTGCCTAAGAGCTGTAGCACGGTTTGTCCAAGACCCAAGAGCTGTGACGTGCCGAGGGCTTTAATGTCCGTCGCTCCAAGTCTTTGTTGTGACGAGGCAAAGAACCGAGGAACATACACTCGCGTAACAGAAATATTTACAGATGGCAGTTCTTTTGTTCGGGATGGAAAGCGTAAAGCAGGTTACGCTGTAGTGACTGCTGAACAGGATTTGGAAGCAAAATCTCTCCCCCAGGGAACCAGTGCTCAGTTAGCGGAGCTTGTGGCCCTGACCCGAGCTCTAGAGTTAAGCAAAGGGCAGCGGATGGGCCTGATAATCTATGTGAGTCTACTTCTGCTGACTCCAAATATCCTGAGTCTGCTGTTGGATCCTCAAGACAATGCCTTCCTGTCCTGGGCTCATTCCTATGCTGCATTCCACAATTGGTCTAACTGCTGGGTCTGCAGAGCGCTCCCCTCTTCATCAGTGGAAGGCTTCCCGGTGGTGGACAGCCCCACTTCAAGGAAAAGACTTTCTCCAAGTCTGTGAATACCTTCGACAACAATCACATGCGATGCCTCTTCTTCATCTGATGACATTTACCAACCCTAAAATGGACTGGTGCAACACTTTGTACTTTAACTATGGACATAATGTGACTTTTAATTTCGATTTTAACTTGGTTTAATGACTATGTTGCCTGCATCTGTAATTGTATAACTGGATTTGTTCCTAGCCGCATGAAAGCTTTTAAGTTACAAATGATTGCTCAAATTCCTGCTACTGTTGCAACTTCCTCCAGCTACTATTTGGGGCCCCTGGATCAGATATCCTCAATATGAGGATTAGGAGAATACGTTGCCTCACCAATTTAGGGACAACCCCCCTTGTCAGCTCGGAGGCAGTTATGGAACGAGAACGATGCCCCTTTTCCCTAGGCAACATAATTCTCCTAAAAGAAAAGGGGGAATGAGAGAGTCAGTTCCTAGGCAGGTTGGTAAAGAGTCTAGGGGTTCCCAAGGAGAGAGGGGTCTGGAATTCTCAAGAAGGAAGAAAGGACAAACTTTTTTTCTTTCCCCACATTCCTTAGGATTATATAACAATAATGTATCTCGCCTAAGGACAGTCTCTGCATTAAACCTTCTGTTATTTTAAAATGTAAATTATGGAGTAGGTCTGATGAGGTCCTCCAGACATTCTTTGGATTCACTGGAGAGTATATAACTTCATTGTTAACACTAGCAAGCGGGTACTCTTTCTGCCCCCTTCTGATGCCTACGTCAGAAGCTTTCTCTATCTCCTTTATACTTTAATAAAACTTTATTACACACACACACAAAAAAAAATCAGAGGAGAGAAGGTTAAGAAACAGAATAATGCAAACCCTTGCTCAAGAACAGATAAATAAATATCTATATTCAACAATTAAAAGTCCAGGTTACAGGAGGTAAGCAGGGGAGAATTTTGAATTTTAAATAGTGTTGACCTCGAGGACACAGTATTATATGATGCATATTTTTTGTTACTTTTTCAAAAAACATGATAAGTTAATTGTTTAAAAAAGGGAAACAGACACTGAAGAAAAGGCTCTCCTCTCCACCTTTATGTGGCAGACCTGGGTTCGAAGTGGCCTTCCTGGGAGCATGGCATGGCCCGGATGGCGGCCTCACACATCCAAACGGGCCAGGTTTAGGAAGGGACCGCTGGCCCAGGAATTTGCTGCCACAGCCGCACGCAGTGGGCAAGGAGGCAGCACATCCCAAATTAATGCAGTTTACAAGCTATCACAGCTGTGCTGTTTCCTTTAGTCTCCTCCGTATTTTCAGATGGGAGGATGATAAAAGTAACTGCATTGGGAATTGTCTGGCTCAGTAAATATTCGTATCCTACTGTGGGCCCAGGTTCTGCAGTTTCAGTCTCTTCATTCATGGAGGGTCTGTCCAAGGTGGTGGATCAAGGGCAGAGGGGAGAGGGTGTGTCAACAAGTAAATGAGTAAACGCTCAGTAAGCAATAGTGTTTATTTCAGCAGTAAATCAAACATTGTAAACACTAATGGAAAAAAAGGTGGAAGGAGGGCACAAAGATTAATTGGAAATTTAAAAATGAAGCTTCTTTGAGTAACCTGGAGAGAAAAATGAGAAAGATCCAGCTAGGAGGTCACTGACATCCCTTTTCCAAGTCCTACTACATACCTCCACTGTATCTCTTTTACTTATTGGACAATATCCTACTAAGTCATTGTAAAAAAAAAAAAAGATCATTGAAAACAGAAATCTGGGTTAATATCCCAATATTGATATCAATATACCTACTAAATAAAATTGTGTAGAAATCCCATCTTTATCATCATCTGAATTTTATAGTCATAGAGAGAAGGCATTTTTCTTTTTGCAAAAGACTCTTCTCAGAGCTCCCTTCATGTCTCTGTTCCTCAGGCTGTAGATGAAGGGGTTCAGCATGGGGGCCACCACAGTGTACATCATAGACATGACAGTCTCCTTAACAGTGGAATTATGAGCTGATGGGCATAAATAGAGACCAATAATTGTCCCATAGAAGAGAGACACCACGGTGAGGTGGGAGCCACAGGTGGAGAAGGCTTTGCAGATGCCCTTGGCAGAAGGGACCTTGAGGATGGAGGACACGATTCGTGCATAAGACATGATGATGAGTAGGAATGGGATGACAATAATGAGCCCTCCAACGAAAAATATCACCAGCTCATTCACTCGAGTGTCAGAGCAGGACAGCTTCAGCAGAGCAGATGAATCACAGAAAAAGTGGGGGATCACATTGTCTTCACAAAAATGCAGCCTGGCCATGAGCAGGGTGTGCAACATGGCATGGAACGTGGTCAGTATCCAGGGCAGCAAAACCAGGAAGAGACAGAGCCTGGGGCTCATGATGGTGGTGTAGTGCAGGGGGAAGCAGATGGCCACGTAGCGGTCATAGGCCATGGCCACAAGGAGGAAGTCCTCCAAGTCTGCAAAGAACAGGAAGAAGTACATTTGTGTCAGGCAGCCAGCATAGGGGATGGACAGGTCTTGGCTCTGCATGTTCTGCAGCAACTTGGGCATTGTGACAGAGGAGAAGCAGAGGTCAGAGAAAGACAGGTTACTGAGAAACAAATACATGGGTGTGTGGAGGTGGGGATCCAGGCAAATGAGGACGAGGATGAGAAGGTTCCCCAGGACGGTGGTAACATACATGGCCAGGAACAGGGTGTAGAACAGGTTCTGATGCTCTGACTTGATGGGCAGTCCCAGCAGAAGGAACTCTGAGATAGTAGTTTGATTCCTTCCTGTCATGTTCTGTCTCCAGTGTCTTTAGGAAGAAGTTAATAGTGTCCTTGAAAACCTGAATTTCAGAGTGCACTTATTTCTATGATAAACTGGCTCTTAGATGCTTTGCAAAATTCTCATCACAATAATTACAATATTTACAGGACCCCAATTCTCTATAATCAGAATCTCTATCATTGGAAATGACTTATTTTCTTCATTTCTCTTTAACACAAAACAATATTCCAACTTTCCTAAAACATTTTTATCCCTCAACTTCTGAGACACATAATACATTGGTTTTTCCCATACTTGCCTGGTCAGACATCCTCAATACTCTACTGGCTTCTGTTTTGTCTCTATGTTCAACTTGATTGATGTTCCAGGGTTTTTTCCTAAAACCTGTTCTCTTATAATTTTATATACCATCAGAAAAGGGCTTCCCAGGTGGTGCTAGTGGTAAGGAACCTGCCTGCCAATGCAGAGACAGTGGAGCCTGGAAGGTTACAGTCCATGGGGTTGCAGATTTGGACAAGATTGAAGCGACTTAGCACACATGCACCAAGAAAAACTCATCTACTTCAATGGCTTGATTACCATTTAAACTTCAGTTGTAGAAGTCTTTCTAACTCATAGAAGAAGATACTCAATTGCTTGAATATTCTCTCTCCTTGGATGTATTACAGGCATCTTCAGTTAAACAGATTCCAAAAGAAACACACGACATCCCTTTGTGCCTCTCCCAATTCCCTCCTCCTCAGGTCTTCCATATCCCAGAAAAAGACTTTCGGGTTATCCAGATTAAAACATGAAAGGCTTCTTTCATTTCCTCCTTTCTGTTATCAATACCCAACATCTGTCAACAAGATCTAGAAATTCTTTCTCCTTCATTCACTCCTTATCCACACTCTCACCACCTTAGATCAGTTTGACATCACATCTTATTTACACTATTGGAACCACCTTAAAAAATGCTATTGGAATATAGTTGATTTACAATGTTGTGCTAGTTTCAGGTGTGCAGCAAAGTGAATCACTTACGTGTGTGTGTGTGTTTCCAACTCTTCGCAACCCCATGGACAGTCTGCAGCCTGGCAGACTCTTTTGACCATGGAAATTTCCAAGCAAGAATACTGGAGTGGGTTGCCATTTCCTACTCCTGGGGATCTTCCCAACTCAGGGATCAAACCCACATATCTTGCATCCCCTGCACTGGCAGGCAGAATCAGTTATATCTATACATACATCCACTCTTTTTTTTATTCTTTTCCCAGATAGGCCATTACAGAGTATTGAGTATAGTTCCCTGGGCTTTACAGTAGGTTCTTATTAGTTACCTATTTTATATATAGTAGGGTATATATGTCAATCTTAATCTTTGGAACAACCTCTTAATTCATCTCCCTGCTTCCATACTTGAAATCCATCAGTATCCTTCATCATAGTAGGCATTTGAAGATGAAGAACAGGTAACCATTCTCCATAAAGTCTTTGTGGATTCTCATTGCTCTTAACATAAAGGCAAATTCCTTAAAGGCAAATTCCCTTCAAAAGGTGACTCATGACCTGACCCTTGCCTAACTCCGAAACTCCATCTGGCCCCACAACTGTGCTCACATTTCACTCTCCAGCAAAGCTGGACTAAACACAACACTCTGCTCCAGCACTTTGCACTCACTGTTCCTCTTCCCTAGAGTTCTCTCCCTTCTGCTCCATCTTTTCCCATGGCTTCCCGTATTTGTCCTTCACATACGTTTCATGTCATTTGCCCTGCAAAGCCTCCCTATCTCCCCCAGCCCAGAGGAGAATGCTCTGTTATGTTTCCAAGCATCCTTCTTGTGCCCACAGCACTCCAGGACAATGGGATCATTACTCTATAGCTGCCTTCTTCACCAGATTATAAACTCCACATAGGAAAGGGTCACGTCTGCCTTCACAGCTGCCACAGAGGCAGCACCCGGCCCAGTGCCTGGATACAGGAGGTGTTTCATAAATATCCACTGGTCGTGCTTCAGGTTGAGATGTGCATTTCTCCAACTTTAAAGCCAGCAAAACTCCTTTTAAGTTAGAATCACTACTCTTACTAACTCCTCCCAAGGACAGAAACTCACTACCCTCAACCATTTAGCGCTAAATTTGACCCTGTATTACAAAATGTATGGAGTAATGTTGTCCCCAAACTATTTGTTCTCATATGTTCTCAAACACAGTGAGCCCTCAGTCCCTCAGTTGTATCCAATTCTTTGTTATCCCATGGACTGTAGCCCACAAGGCTCCTCTGTCCATGGGATTTCCCAGGCAAGAATACTGGAGTGGGTTGCCATTTCCTTCTCCAGGGGAATGTTTCCGACCTGGGGATTGAACCCGTATCTCCTGCATCTCTTGCACTGGCAGGCAGATTCTTTACCACTGAGCTACCTAAGAAGCCCTTTCAAACACACTACTATTACACTAATACAGATGATATAGGTAATAGAGATATATGCACATATATGGAGAGATATAGATAAAATTCTCTATTGGATCTGTTTCTCTGGAGAAGCCTAACACTTCTCAGTGCACCTCAAGGTAGAAAAATGGCACCCATTAGATGTGGGAAGCTCCTTCATTAAAGACATAACTGAATCCAACAGCTGGCTTCACCCCTTGACGCTGGCTGATCCAGCCACGTCAATAGGTTTTATACATGGATATTACATAAAGACATAACACTGGGAAGAAACACTTGGTTTCTCAGAATTTTGTTTCCCTGGCAAATGAGCAGGACCCCATTTGTGTGACTGGGGATTACATTTGTATTAAGAGTGTGACTAGCGATCACAAACCAGAGACAGGACTTGGGGATGTTGTCTCTGATCGTGCCATGAGCCTCTCACCTTCTTCAGTCAGTAGTTCTCAGCCAGAACTGCACTTAAATAAATCTAGGGCAATGCTTCTAAAATTTAATATCCCTGAAGTATCTCCTGGGAGTGCTAGTAAAACACTGATTTTGATATAATAGGCCTGCTTCTGCATTTTAATCAGCTCCCAGGTAGTAGTCCATGGGCTTCACAGTGAGTAGGAAAAATACCTGATGCTTTTAAAAGCAAAGATCACTGGACCCCCTCAGATAAATATAATCACAATCTTTGAGAGGAAGTTCATACAGAGTTTTTTTAAAGCTCCAAGGTGATTCTAAAATAAAACAAGGGTTCAGAAGTGTGGCATGAATGCCTACTTAAAAGTTGTTAGTACACTGAAACTACACAATGCTGTAGGAATAAATGATATGTAAGTAACACATAAGAATGCTATCATTAATTTAAAAAATAGATTAAATGAGTGAACATTAGTGAAAAATTCTCCAATGTAGTGAAATTTGGGGAAGTAGAGAGGTGGAAAAGAAAAGCATCACCATACTTGAAAAACTCTCCTACTGAACACCATTCAACCTGGGAATTCAAGACCCTCAGGTTGGAAGAATCCTAAATGACCAGCTCATTCACCTTCTGCCCAACTTACCCAGTGTGTGAGGGTGACTCCAGGATCCTGACCTGAGATTCTACTCTAGTTTATTCACTAAAGCATGTGAGATATCAGCCTCTGTAGTCATCACCTGTGTCTGAAACCTCCCTTCTCACATCTCCTATTCTGTACATCCTTGGGCCTAAGGGGCCCTGGATCCCAGAGGAGTCTGGATCCTGGAGGAACTCATTAAAGTCAAAGTAATTACCCAAGGCCTCTCTAGGACACCACCTCCCATGGTGGCTCAGATGGTAAAGAATCTGCCTGCAATGCAGGAGATGCAGGTTCAATCCCTGGAGAAGGGAATGGCAACACACTCCAGTATTCTTGCCTGGAAAAATCCCGTGGACAGAGGAACCTGGTGGGCTATCATCCATGGGGTCACAAAGAGTCAGACATGACTTCGCAACTAACACTTTCACTTTCTCTAGGACAAATGCTCTCAGGGTCATGGAGCAGCGACTGATTACAATCACTTATCACACCTGACTACTCTTTGGGGAAAGGTGAAGATGGAGAGAAGCTCATACATGAAAGCTTAATCACTGCCTGTTTAGGGAATGGACATGGGACACTTATGGTTGGAGCCTACACTTTGGGAGGTAAAAGAGAATGGTTCGTGAAGTCATAAAACAAGCAGGAACCCTACTGTGAGTATCCTAAAATATCTGAAGAGATGGTTTTCTGTGGGCAACAAGAAGCCATCGGTGGTTAGGGCAAAGTGTCAAAAAAGATATATTTTGGAAAGATTCTCAAGGTGGCAGAATCTCTCAATATAACACCATTTTCCAAGAATCACCTGCAGCTAACAATAAGTAGATATCTCTGACACATCTATATGCAGATAAATAGAAAGTACTAGAATAAGAAGAAAGATAAACTCTCCCTGGCCATGTTCAATTCTTTCTCAAGCCAAGACATAAAAGAAAATCCAGTTTGAATCCTGTTGAGGTACTTCTGCCTTCTTGCCTCTGTGAGAAAACATGATTGGCACCTGCAACCACCATCATCTCTGCACGTGTGTACATGGTCAGTCGCTCAGTCATGTCTGACACTTTGTGACGCCATGGACCATAGTCTGCCAGCCTGCTCTGTCTAAGGAATCTTCCAGGCAAGAATACTGGAGTGAGTTGCCATTTCCTACTCTAGGGGATCTTTCTGACCCAGGGATTGAACCCACATCTCCTACATTGGCAGGTGTTTTTTTTTATCATTGCACCACCTGTCTAGCCCACCATCATCTCTAATACTCCCCAAATGTGTCAGAATATCTCCTAGTTTCCAGCTTTTCCTTATGCACCAGTTAACTATGGCCACAAAGCCATAACACCTTCTTTCACTACCCATTCCGTGTTCTCCTCGGCTACCATCTCAGCTGTATGGAGTTCTCACATAATGCAAATCTTCATTCCTAGTGAATCAGCATCTTCAATGGTCTTGCCTTATCGACTTGTTATAGTTTTATTGATATTTATTTTTAAATAGAAAATACTAAGAGGCACTCAGAGAATTCCCTAGAATTGCAAACATGGTCCTCTCTGACCCAGTTGTGTGGAGAAACCCAGTTTTCCCTTTCTAATCTATATCACCAACCCAGGCTCATGTAATGTTCATCTTTGCATATGGGTTCACATAAGTGACTTCCCTGGTGGGCAGATGGTAAAGCATCTGCCTACAATGCAGGAGACCAGGTTTGATCCCCGGGTCAGGAAGAGCCCCTGGAAAAGGAAATAGCAACCCACTCCAGTACTCTTGCCTGGAAAATCCCATCGATGGAGGAGCCTGATAGACTGCAGTCCATGGGGTCGCAAAGAGTCGGACACGACTGAGCAACTTCACTTTTTTTCTTTCGCATAAGGACAACAAAATGTTCAGGTGATTTGCTCAACTTCCAATTTAATGAAACCACTGTTACATCCCTTGGTTGAAGCACTCCTCCCCTGAGACCTACATGAGACACTTCTTGTGCATTTTCAATTCTCACAGCTTCATCTCCTGTTCCAGCCATGGCTTAGTAACCAGCTCTGCACTGGCTTCAGCAAGCTTTAGTACTGAAACCTGATGGCACCTCACCTCCATTCTGTTCCACATGGTTCAAGCTTCCTGCTCTGGGATTTCTCTGGCTCCATGAAACATAGTGTCATGGGAAACCATCTCAGTATTCATACTAATATTTAAGCAAATGATCCATCAAGAGTGAATTGTTTTTGTTAACATGAGGTGTGGATTGAAGTTTGTTTTTTTCACATGGAAATCCAAGTTCTCCGGCATCATTGGTCGACAAGACTATTTCCTACTAAATTGTCTTTGCACATTTGTCAGTGATCAATGGATGGTACATGATTGAATCTAGTTTTTGGATTCTATAAGGTATTCTATACTCTCTATATTGATCCATATTTCTCCAATGCCACCATTTTTAATCTTTTAGCTATAGTAAATTTACTTTTTTAGTTTCTTTGCCTTTACATGTGTATTTTGTAATCTTATTGTTCATTTATACTACCAAAAAATCCTCTGGAATTTAACTGAAATGTGTTGAATCTCTAGATCAGTTTCAGAAGAACATCTTAACAATGTCAAGTCTTTCATCCCATGAACATGTTGTATCTATCAATTTCTTTAGTTCTCAATGAGTTCTTAATCAGAGTTTTGTGATTTCAAGATACAGACCTTGTATATATTGTGTATGATTTATATCCAAGCATTTACAGTTCTGGTGCTATTATATTAATAAGATGGTACTTTAAAAATACAATGAGGAAGGACAGTCTCTTCTATAAATGGCACTGGGGAACTGGAAATGCAAAAGAATTTAACTCAAATGTGTTCATGCTTGAACTAAGACCTAAAATGAAAAAAACTCCTAGAAGAAACATAGGCAGTAAAGTTTTGACATAGGTCTTGGTGACTATTCTTTGAATATGACACCAAAGACATAAGCAACAAAAACAGAAATAAATGGGAACTACATCAAACTAAAAAACTTCTGCATAGAAAAAAAAAAATCAACAAAATGCAAAGGCAACACACCTAATGGGAGCAAATATTTTCAAATCATATACCTGATAAAGGGTTAATATCCAAAATATATTTTTATAAAACTCATATAACTCAAAGCAAAAAAAAAAATCTCATTAAAAATGTTCAAAGGATAGGGACAGTTTTGCAAAGAAGACATACAGATGGCCAATAGGCACATGAAAAGATGTTCCACATTGCTAATTATTAGTGATAAGCAAGTCAAACTGCAATGAGATATCACCTCACACCTATCAGATTGGGCTGTCATCAAAAAGAACACAAATTAAAATGTTGGAGAAGATGTGGAGAAAAGGGAACCCTTTTACACTGTTGGTGGAATGTAAATTGGTGCAGCCACTGTGGAAAACAGTATGAAGGTTCATTAAAAAATAAAAATAGAACTTCCATACAATCAAGCAATTCCACTCCTGGATATATATCTGGGAAAAAAAAATACTAATTCAAAAAATACATGCACCCCAGGTTCATAGCAGCACTGTTTACAATAGCCATGATGTGGAAGAAACACAAATGTCCATCAACAGATAAATGGATAAAGAAGCTATGACGTGTATATGCAATGAAACATTATTCAGCATTAAAAAGAACAAAATTCTGCCATTTGCAACAATGTGGATGGACCTAAAGCATATTATGCCTATTGAAATAAGTCAGACAAAGACCAATACTCTATAATGTCACTTACATGTGACATTCAATACATAAACAAAACAGAAACAGACTCACAGATATAGACAAGAAACTAGTGGGATATTGATCTGCACTTTTCATATAATGTTCATCTGGTGTAACTATCAGGGCCACTGTGACAATTCTCCAAAAAAAAAAAAAAAAAAAAAACTAGCACATGATCCAGCAATCCCAATTCTGGGTGTACACCCAAAGGAAATGACATGAGGAATATGAAGAGATACCCACTCTTCATCATTCACGTCAACAATATTCACAATAGCCAAGATATGGAAACAATTCAAATGTCTATTAACCAATAAATGGATACAGAGAATGTGGTATATGCATATAATGGAATATCACTCAGTCTTTAAAACAAGAAATATTCGAATTGGCTGACTGTGTGGATGAACCTACAGGGCATGGCACTAAGTGAAATAACCCATGAACAGAAGGACAAACACTGACTGATTCCATGTTAGATGTGAGTTATCAATGTAGTTATATTCATAGAAGAGAGGACAGAATGGTGGTTGTCAGGAGCTGGAATGAGCAGAAGATGGAAAGCTGATTTTTTATGGGCATGAAATTTCTGTTATATAAAATGAGTAAGCAGTAAAATATAAGATAGTGCCTGCAGTTAACAATATGGTGTTGTACACGCTAAAACACATGCAAAGGAGAGAAGTCATGCTCAAAAAAAGTGGTATTTATTTTATCAGTAAATTAAACATTGGAAGCAGTTTAAAAAAGGCAGGGGGGATGACACAATGATTAACTGGAAGTTTAAAAATAATTCTTCTTAGGGTCACCTGAAGAGAAAAAAAGAGGAAGACTTGTAGGTCACAGACATCCCCTTTCCAAGCCCAACTACAAACCTCCACTTTATCTCTTTTACTTATTGGACAATATCTTATTATGAAATTGTAACAAAAAGATTATTGAAAAAAGTGTCAGGGTTAATATCCCAACATTAATATCAACACATCTACTGGATAAAATTATGTAGAAATTTACCATCATAAATTTTACCAAGTTTACCATCATAGAAAGAAATGAAATTTCTTTTTACGAAAGACTCTTCCCAGAGCTCCCTTCATGTCTCTGTTCCTCAGGCTGTAGATGAAGGGGTTCAGCATGGGGGTCACCACAGTGTACATCATAGCCATCACAGTCTCCTTAACAGTGGAATTATTAGCTGATGGACATAAGTAGAGACCAATAATTGTCCCATAAAACAGGGACACCACAGTGAGGTGGGAGCCACAGGTGGAGAAGGCTTTGCAGATGCCCTTGACAGAAGGGACCTTAAGGATAGAGAAAATAATTCGTGCATAAGACATGATGATGACTAGGAATGGCAGGACAATAATGAGTCCTCCAACAACAAATATCACCAGCTCATTAATTTGAGTGTCAGAGCAGGACAGCTTCAGCAGAGCAGACATATCACAGAAAAAGTGGGCGATCACGTTGTCTTCACAAAAACACAGTCTGGCCATGAGCAAGGTGTATAACATGGCAGGGACCGTGGTCAGCACCCAGGACAGCACCACCAGGAAGGAACACAACCTGGGGCTCATGATGGTGGTGTAGTGCAGGGGGAAGCAGATGGCCACGTAGCGGTCATAGGCCATGGCCACAAGGAGGAAGTCCTCCAGGTCTGCAAAGAACAGGAAGAAGTACATTTGTGTCAGGCAGCTAGCATAAGAGATGGACGGGTCTTGTCTCTGCATGTCCTGTAGCAATTTGGGCATTGTGACAGAGGAGAAGCAGAGGTCAGAGAAAGACAGGTTACTGAGAAACAAATACATGGGTGTGTGGAGGTGGGGGTCCAGGCAAATGAGGACAATGATGAGAAGGTTCCCCAGGATGGTGGTAACGTACATGGCCAGGAACAGGACAAAGAACAGGTTTTGATGTTCTGACTCAATGGGAAGTCCCAGTAGGAGGAACTCTGAGACAACATTTTGATTCCTTCCTGTCATGCTCTGTCTCCAGTACCTTTAGGAAGAAATAACAATGCCCATGAAAATTTGAACTTCAAAATGAACATGTTTCTATGGTATATGGGTCGCTAGATGCTGAAGAATTGATGCTTTTGAACTGTTGTGTTGGAGAAGACTCTTGAGAGTCCCTTGGACTGCAAGGAGATCCAACTAGTCCATTCTAAAGGAGATCAGTCCTGGGTGTTCTTTGGAAGGAATGATGCTAAAGCTGAAACTCCAGTACTATGGCCACCTCATGCAAGGAGTTGACTCATTGGAAAAGACTCTGATGCTGGGAGGGATTGGGGGCAGGAGGAGAAGGGGACGACAGAGGATGAGATGGCTGGATGGCATCACCGACTCGATGGACGTGAGTTTGAGTGAATTCTGGGATATGGTAATGGACAGGGAGGCCTGGCGTGCTGCGATTCATGGGGTCGCAAAGAGTCGGACATGACTGAGCAACTGAACTGAACTGAACTGAGATGCTTTTGCAAAAATACTTTATATCATTCTCATCACAATAATTACAATCTTTACAGGACTCCAAATCTCTATAATCAGAATCTCCATGATTGGGAATGATTTATTGTCTTCACATTGCTTTAAAATATAGCAATATTCCAGATTTTTTAAAGCACACTCTTATTCTCTAGGTCCTGAGACACACGATGTATAGGTTTTTCTTCTTACCCTCCACTAACTGTAATTGGCTTCTGTTTTGTCAATGTCTTCAAGACAATTGATGCTCCAGGGCTTTTCCTTTTTACCTTTTCATTTGGAAAAGATAAACTACCTGTAATTCTATATATACCATGAAGGAAAACTTATCTACTCCAACGGCTTTGATGATTATTTGAGCTTTAATTGCAAATGTCTCTTTGACCTATGAAAGAAGATACTGAGTTGCCTAACTGCTGTCTTCCCTTGGACATTACACCCTAATTTTCAGCATAGAAACTCGTGATGTCTCCTTAAGTCACTCAGTCCAACTCTTTGCAGCCCCATGGACTGCAATCTACGAGGCTCCTTCGTCCATGGGATTTTTCTAGGTAAGAGAACTGGAGTGGGCTGCCATTTCCTTCTCTAGAGGATCTTCCCAACCCAGGGATCGAACCCAGTTCTCCTGCACTGCAGACAGATGCTTTACCATCTGAGCCACCAGGGAAGCCCTTGCCCATCCTCCAATGTCTCCTTGCCACTTCCTCAATTCCCTTCTCCTTTAGCTTCTCATATTTCAGTAAAAGGGAATCCAGGTACTCCACAACCTGAAAGTTTTCTTTCATTCCCTCCTTTGGTCATTATCAGCTTCCTGTGGGTATGTCCTATAGATCCCACCACTTGATTCTCCTACCCTTACAGATACTCCCATTAGCCACTCTCAATACCCTTAATCAGGCTGACATCATGTCCTTTCTCTACCGTTGGAACAGCCTCTTAACAGTCTCCCTGCTTCCAAGATTGAACCCTTCTCCTTTGGTATCCTTTGATTACACTGTTTATAGCTTTCTTCCCTACAGAATGGTAGGCTACCCATAGGAAAGGCCATGTCTGCCGTCACGACTGCAGCAGTGCTTGCAGCTGGCAGAGTGTCTGGACGTGGTTGATGTATCATAACACTCGTTGGTTGTACTTCCAGCTGAAACATGCATTCTTCCAACTTGAAAGACCGCAAACTCTTTCTAAATTAGGAGTTTGCTGTCTGCTCCTACTAAATCCTCCCAGAACCAAAAGTACTAGACTCAACTCCTAGTGCTAGCACTTTGGCACTGAATTTGACACTGTATTACCGAATTTATGGATGTAATTTGTCCTCTTGGAAAATGTCTCCACACCAGATACACTATTTTTTTCCACCATTACAGAGGATATAAACAGATATTTATCTATATAGATAAAATAAATATAGATGTACTCTCCAACTGGTTCATTTTCTTTCAAGAATCCTGATTAATCCATCTCAGCATGCCAAAAGCTGGCAAAAAAAAAAAAAAAGCAAAGGAGAAACATCATTAGATGTGGGAAGCTCCTTCATGAAAGACGTAACCGAATCCAACATCTGGGATTTCACTCCTTGATGCAGGTTGATCCAGCCACGTCAACAGGTTTTACATGTGGATATAGGTACCAGCATCAGAGTGGGATGCTGTCACTGATGATGCCATGAGCCTCTTACTTTCTTCACTCATTAAGTCAGTAGTTCTCAGACTGGACTTCATTTAAGGCAACATAGTTCAGTGATTCTAAAATTTGATAACCCATTAAAATCCCCTGGGAGTTCTGGTAAACCCTGATTTTGATATAGTAACTCTGTGCCTGAATTTTTTTGGTAAGTACTAGTAACTTTACTATGGCCTAATGCTTCTGCAATTTAATCAGCACCCAGCTAATGCCCATGCCCATGCCACAGTCCATGGACTGCACAGTGAGTAGCAAGGATACCTGATACAGTTTAAAATAAAGATTACTGAAGCCCTCAGATAAATTTAACCACAATTTTTTACTGGAATATAATTGCTACAGTCCATGGCATTGTGAGGAGTCAGATACGACTTGGAGACTGAACCACAATATTATTGCTTCACAATATTGTGTCAGTTTCTGCTGTGAAGCATCTATACAAAATTTTCTAAAGCTCCAAAGTGATTCTAATATAAAACAGGGGTTCAGAACTATGATATTAATGCCTAGAATGAGCTGTCAGTATGCTGAAATTAGTCAATATCATGGGAACAAATAATACAGTGAGTAATACACAAGAATGCTGTCATTAATGAAAGCAGATTATAACTGGTGGAATATCAATAAACATTTCTCAAACATAGTGAAATTTTAGGAGGGAGAGAGGTGGGAAAGAGGAGCATTACCATACCTGAAAAGCTCTCCTGCAGAAGATCACACAACCTGGGAATCCAAGACCTCAGGTGGGAGAGTTTCTAAGGGACCAGCTCACTCACCCTCTGCCTAACTTGCCCAGTGTGTGAGGCTGACTCAGGACCCTGACCTGTGATCCTGCTCCCCTTTATTCACTAACGCGTGTAAAGTATCACCCTCTGTAGTCATCACCTGTGTCTGAAAACTCCCTTCTCCATCTCCCATTCTGCACATCCTCAGGCCTCAGGGGCCCTGGATCCCAGAGGAGTCTGAATCCTGGAGGGATTTATTAAAGACAAAACAATTACACAAGACCTCTTTAGGACCAAAGCTCTCAGGGTCCAGGAGCAGTGACTGATTACAATCACTGATCACACCTGACTATACTTGGAGGAAAATGGAGGATGCAGAACTCATGCAGGAAAGCCTAACCACTGCCTGTTTAGGGAATGGACAGCAGACCTTTGTGGTTGGAGCCACAGGTGGAAAGTAAAAGAGGATGGTTGGTGAAGCCATACTAGGAATATCCTAAAAATCCGCGGAGTGTAACAGGATGTTTTCTGTGGGCAACAAGAAGCCTTCAGTGGTTTGAGTAAAGTGTCAAGAAAGATACACATTTTGTTTTGGTTTTGGGGCCATGTTGGGCAGCATGTGGGATCTTAGTCCCTTGACTAGTGATCAAACCCATGCCCTGTGATGTGGAAGCAGAGAGTCTTAACCACATGAACACCCGGGAAGTCCCCAAGACACATATTTTGGAAAGATTCTCAGGGTGGCAAAATCTCTCAGTAAAACACCATTTCCCATAAACCACCTGACGCTAACAAGGGGTAGATCTCTATGACACAACTATATGCAGATATATAGAAAGTACTAGAATAAGAGACAAGAGAAACTCTCCTTGATCATATTCCATTCTTCCTCAAACCAAGATGAAAAAGAAAACCCAGTTTGAATCGCACTGAAGTACTTCAGCCTTCTTACCTCTGTGGGAAAACATTACTGACACCTGCCACTTCCATTGTCTCTAATACTCCCCAAATGTGTAGAATACCTCCTAGTCTCCAGCTCTTCCTGCTGCTGCAGTTATCTATGGCCACAAAGCCATAATTAGCTATTTTTTGGCTGTGCTCTGTCTTCGTTGCTCTGTGTCGCCTTTTCTATAGTTGCGGTGAACGGGGGCTACTCTGTAGTGGTGGTGCGGTCTCTTCTCGTTGCGGTGGTCTCTCTTGTTGCAGAGCACAGGCCCTTGGCACACAAGCTTAAGTAACCGTGGCACATGGTCATGACAGAGATGCATGGAGAGCTAAAGTCCATGGGGTCCCAGAAGAGTCAGACATAACTTAGCAACTAAACAACAACAGAGACGAACTAAACTATTGCAGCAAAGGAGATAGAAAGCACTTGAGGTTCAGGGCAGGTCAAGAAGGCATTGGAGACATGAAAATAAATCAGAGGAGACAAGGTTAATGACAGAATAATGGAACCCTTTCCTCATGAAGAGATAAGTAAATATCTATATTCAGCAATGAAAAGTCTAGTTTAGCAGAGGTAAGCAGGGGAGTGAGAATTTTGAATTTTAAAGTATTGACCTCAAGGACAGGGTATTAGTTAAAGCATGGTTTTGGTTATTTTTTACAAAAAAAAAAAAAAGATAAATTGTTTAAAAAGGGGACACAGGAAGAAATGGCTCTCCTCTCCACCTCTTTATGTGGCAGACCTGGGTTCTAAGTGGCCTTTCTAGGAGTACGGCATGGCCTGGATGGTGGCCTCACAAATCTGGAACGCCAGCTTTAGGAAGGGACCACTGGCCCAAGAATTTGCTGCCATAGTGGCACACAGTCAGCCAAGGAGGCAGTGCATCCCAAATTAATGTGATTTTACAAGCTATCACACCTGTGCTGTTTCTTTTAGTCTCCTCCATATTTTCAGGGCTTCCCTGGTGGCTCCGATGGTAAAGAATCCCCCTGCAATGCAGGAGACACAAGAGATCCAGGTTCAATCCCTGGGTCGAAAAGACCTCCTAGAGGAAGAAATGGCAACCCAGTCCAGTATTCTTGCTGGAGAATTCCACGGGCAGAGGAGCCTGGTGGCTACAGTCCATGGGGTCGCAAAGAGTTGGACACGACTGAGCAACTAGCACTTTCTTCACTTCCATATTTCCAAATGGGACCTCAGGGGTTGTCTGGCTCAGTAAATATTAGCAGGCTGCTGTGGGCCCATGTTCTGTGGTTTCAGTCTCTTCATTCATGGAATGTCTGTCCAAGGTGGTGGGGACAAGGGCAGAAGGAGAGGGTGTCTCCACAGTAAATGAGTAAACGCTCAGTAAACAGTAGAGTTTATTTTATCAGTAAATAAAACATTGTAAACAGTAAAGTAAAAAATGGGGGGAGATAGAAAAATTCATTGGAAGTTTAAAAATAATGCTTCTTAGAGTAACCTGGAGAGAAAATTGAGCAAGATTCTGCTAGTAGGTCACTGACATCCCCTTTCCAACTCCTACTACATACCTCTGCCATATCTCTGTTACTTATTGGATAATATGTTATTATGGAATTTTAACAAAAACATCATTGAAAAAAGAAGTCTGGGTTAATATCCCCATATTAATACGAATATACCAACCACATAAAATTATGCAAAAATCCAAACTTGACCATCACAGAGAAAAGGGAGCTTTTTTTCTCCAAAAGACTCTTCCCAGAGCTCCCTTCATGTCTCTGTTCCTCAGGCTGTAGATGAAGGGGTTCAGCATGGGGGTCACCACAGTGTACATCGTAGCCATCACAGTCTCCTTAACAGTAGAATTATTAGCTGACGGGCATAAGTAGAGACCAATAACTGTCCCATAAAACAGGGACACCACAGTGAGGTGGGAGCCACAGGTGGAGAAGGCCTTGCGGATACCCCTCGCAGAAGGGACCTTGAGGGTGGAGGACACGATTCGAGCATAGGATGTGATGATGAGTAGAAAGGGGATCACAAGAATGAGCCCTCCCATGATAAATATCACCAGCTCATTCACTCGAGTGTCAGAACAGGACAGCTTCAGCAGAGCAGACATGTCACAAAAAAAGTGGGCAATAAGATTATCATCACAAAAGTGCAGCCTGGCCATGAGCAGGGTGTGCAACATGGCATGGAACGTGGTCAGCACCCAGGGCAGCACCACCAGGAAGAGACAGAGCCTGGGGCTCATGATGGTGGTGTAGCGCAGGGGGAAGCAGATGGCCACGTAGCGGTCATAGGCCATGGCCACAAGGAGGAAGCTCTCCAAGTCTCCAAAGAACAAAAGGAAGTACATTTGTGTCAGGCAGCCAGCATAAGAGATGGACGGGTCTTGGCTATGCATATTCTGCAGCAATTTGGGCATTGTGACAGAGGAGAAGCAGAGGTCAGAGAAAGACAGGTTACTAAGAAACAAATACATGGGTGTGTGGAGGTGGGGGTCCAGGCAAATGAGGACGATGATGAGAAGGTTCCCCAGGACGGTGGTAACATACATGGCCAGGAACAGGACATAGAACAGGTTTTGATGCTCTGACTCGATGGGCAGTCCCAGCAGGAGGAACTCTGAGACAATAGTTTGATTCCTTCCTGTCATGCTCTGTCTCCAGTATCTTTAGGAAGAAATTACAATGTCCATTAAAATTTAATTTTCAAAATGAACATATTTCTATGATATATGGGCCACTATATGCTTTGCAAAAATACTTTGTATCATTCTCATCACAATAATTACAATCTTTACAGGACTCAAATTCTCTATAATCGGAGTCTCTATGATTGGAAATCATTTATTTTCTTCACTTTGCTTAAAATATAGCAATATTCCAGATTTTTTAAAACACACTCTTATCCTCTAGGTCCTGAGACACAAGATGTATGGGTTTTTCTTCTTACCCTCCACTAACTGTAATTGGCTTCTGTTTTGTCAATATCTTCAAGTTGATTGGTGCTCCTGGGCTTTTCCCTAAACATGGTTCCCTTGTAATTCTATATATACCAAGAAGAAAGACATCTACTCCAATGGCTTTGATGATTATTTAAGCTTTAGTTGTAAATGTCTCTTTAACCTATCAAACAGTATACTCAGTTGCCTGATTGTTATCTTCCCTTGGACATTACACCCTCGTTTGCAGCAAAGAAACTCATGATGTCTCTTTGCTGCCCTTCCGCCAATTCCCTCCTCCTCTAATTTATCATATTTCTCAGCAAAAAGGAATCCAGGTGCTCCACAACCTGAAAGTATTCTTTCATTCCCTCCTTTGGTCATTATCAGCTTCCTATCTGTGGGCAAGTCCTACAGATTCTCCTACCCTTTCAGACACTGCCATAGCCACTCTCAGTACCCTTGATCTGGCTGACATCATGTCGTTTCTCTACCACTGGGATGGCCTCTTAACTCGTCTCCCTGATTCCATGACTGAACCCTTCTCCTTCGGTATCCTTTGATCACACTGTTCATAGCTTTCTTCCCTACAGAATGGTAGGCTACCTGTAGGAAAGGCCATGTCTGCCGTCACGACTGCGGCAGTGCTTGCAGCTGGCAGAGTGTCTGGACATATTTGACATATCACAACACTAATTGGCTGTGCTTCCAGCTGAGACTTGCATTCTTCCAACTTGAAAGACCGCAAACTCCTTCTAAATTAGGAGTTTGCTGTCTGCGCCTACTAAATCCTCCCAGAAGAAGTACTAGACTCAACTCCTAGTGCTAGCACTTTGGCACTGAATTTGACACTGTATTACCGAATTTATGGATGTAATTTGTCCCCATGGAAAATGTCCCCACACCAGATACACTATTCTATTCACCATCACAGAGGATAAAATTGAGATATTTATCTATATAGATAAAATAAATATAGGTATAGATGTACTCTCCAACTGGTTCATATTCTTTCAAGAATCCTGATTTATCCACCTCAGCGTGCCTCAAAGCTGGCCAAAAAAAGCAAAGGAGAAGCATCATTAGATGTAGGACGCTCCTTCATGAAAGACAGAATGGAATCCAACATCTGGGATTTCACTCCTTGATGTGGGTTGATCCAGCCACGTGAACAGGTTTTACACATGGACAAAGGTACTGATATCACAGTGAGAAGAATCATTGAAGAAAATCATGATTTTCTCAGAAATTTTTTCCCTGGCAAGTGAGCAGGTCCCAACTCTTGTGCCAAGAGTGTGACTGTGGATCACAAACCAGAGACAGGACTTGGGGATGTTATCACTGATGATGCCATGAGCCTCTCACATTCTACGCCCATTAAGTCAGTAGTTCTCAGCCTGGACTTCACATAAGGCAACATAATGCAGTGGTTCTAAAATTTCCATGAATATAATAATAATAATCCATGAAAATTCTCTGGGAGTTCAGGAAAACCGTGAAAATTCCCTGGGAGTTCTGGAAAACCCTGATTTTGACACAGTAGGTCTGCTCCTGCATTTTTTGCTAAGTACTAGTAACTTTATTATGGCATAATGCCTCTGCACTTCAATTAGCACCCAGTTAATGCCCATGCCGCAGTCCATGGACTACACAGTGAGTAGCAAGGATATTTCATACATTTTAAAAATAAAAATTACTGAAGCCCTCAGATATATTTAACCACAGTTTTTTATTGGAATATCATTGCTTCAGTCCATGGCATCGCGAGGAGTCGGACACGACTTGGCGGCTGAACAACAAAATAAGTGCTTCCCAATATTGTGTCAGTTTCTGCTGTGCAACATCCATTCAAAATTTTCTAAAGCTCCAAAGTGATTCTAACGTAACATTAGAGTTCAGAACTATGACACTAATGCTTACATTGAGTTGTCAGTATGCTGAAATGATTCAATATCATTGGAATAAATAATATGATGAGTAATACACAAAAATGCAGGCACTGACAAAAATAGATTATAACTGGTGTAATATTAACAAGCATTTCTCAAACACAGTGAAATTTTAGGAGGGAGAGAGGTGGAAAAGAGGAGCATTCAGTTCAGTTCAGTTCAGTTGCTCAGTTGTGTCCGACTCTTTGCGACCCCCTGAATCGCAGCACGCCAGGCCTCCCTGTCCATCACCAACTCCCGGAGTTCACTCTAACTCACATCTATCGAGTCGGTGATGCCATCCAGTCATCTCATCCTCTGTTGTCCCCTTCTCCTCCTGCCCCCAATCCCTCCCAGCATCAGAGTCTTTTCCAGTGAGTCAACTCTTTGCATGAGGTGGCCAAAGTATTGGAGTTTCAGCTTCAACATCAATCCTTCCAAAGAACACCCAGGACTGATCTCCTTTAGAATGGACTGGTTGGATCTCCTTGTAGTCCAATGGACTCTCAAGAGTCTTCTCCAACACCACAGTTCAAAGGCATCAATTCTTCATTACCATATCTGAAAAACTCTCCTGCAGAACATCATACAACCTGGGAAATCAAGACCCTTAGGTTGGAAGGACCATAAGTGACCAGCTCATTCACCCTCTGCCCAACTTACCTAGTGTTTGAGGGTGACTCCAGGACCGTGACCTGAGATCCTGCTCCCCTTTATTCACTAACGCATGTAAAATATTACCCTCTGTAGTCATCACCTGTGTCTGAAAACTCCCTTCTCCATCTCCCATTCTGCACATCCTCGGGCCTAAGGGGCCCTGGATCCCAGAGGAGTCTGGATCCTGGAGGGATTTATTAAAGACAAAGCAATTACCCAGGACCTCTCTAGGACCAATGCTCTCAGGGTCCAGGAGCAGTGACTGATTATAATCACTGATCACACCTGACTATACCTTGAGGGAAATTGAGGATGCAGAGCTCATGCAGGAAAGCCTAACCACTGCCTGTTTAGGGAATGGACAGCAGACCTTTGTGGTTGGAGCCACAGGTGGAAAGTAAAAGAGGATGGTTGGTGAGGCCATACTGTAAATATCCTAAAATATCTGAGTGTAGCAGGCTGCTTTCTGTGGCAACAAGAAGCCTTCAGTGAGTTTAGTAAAGTGCCAAGAAAGACATTTTGGTTTTTGGCCATGCTGGGCAGCATGTGGGATCTTAGTTCCTGGACAAGGGGGTCTAACCTGCACCCCTTTAAGTGGAAACTCAGAATCTTAACCACTGAACTGCCAGGGAAGTTCCAAGACACATATTTTGGGAAGATTCTCAAGATTGCAGAATCTCTCAGTAAAACACCATTTCCCATAAATGACCTGTAGCTAACTAGGAGTCGTTACCTATGTGACAAAACCATATGCACATATATAGAAAGTACTAGAGTAAGAGACAAAAGAAACACTCCCTGATTATATTCAATTCTTCCTCAAGCCAAGATAGAAAAGAAAACCCAGTTTGAATTCCACTGAAGTACTTCTACCTTCTTACCTCTGTGGGAAAACGATACCGGCACCTGACCTGCATTGTCTCTAATACTCCCCAGATGTGTCAGAATACCTCCTAGTTTCCAGCTCTTCCTGCTGCTGCAGTTATCTATGGCCACAAAGCCATAATTAACATTTTTGTGGCTGTGCTGGGTCTTCGTCGCTGTGTGTGGGCTTTTCTGTAGTTGCCGCGAACAGGAGCTACTCTGTAGTCGTGGGGTGTGGGCTTCTCGTTGCGGTGGCCTCTCTTGTTGCAGAGCACAGGCTCTTGGTGGCACACGGGCTTAGTTGCCCTACGGCATGACAGAGGAGCCTGGTGAACTAAAGTCCACGGGGTAGCAAAAGAGTTGGATATGATTTAACAACTAAACAAGAACAACAAAGACAAACTAAACTATTGTAGCAAAGGAGATAGAAAGCGCACTTGAGTTCAGGGCAGGTCAAGAAGACACTGGAGACATGAAAATATATCAGAGGAGAGACGGTTAAGAGACAGGATAATGCAAACCCTTGCTCAAGAAGAGATAAGTAAATATCTATATTCAACAATTAAAAGTCCAGTTTAGCAGAGGTAACCAGAGGAGTGAGAATTTTGAATTTTAAGTAGTATTGAGCTCGAGTATAGTATTAGTATTAATCACTCACTCGTGTCTGACTTTTTGCGACCCCGTGGACTGTAGCCAGCCAGGCTCTTCTCTCCATGGGATTCTCTAGGCAAAAATACTGGAGTGGGTTGCCATTTCCTCCTCAATAAAGAAACCTGTAACTGGCTGTGATCAGTTAATTGTGAGCACCACTGTACTTGGACCAGCCTGACCTCAAGAACAGAGTATTATTTAAAGCATGGTTTTGGTTATGTTTTTTAAAAAAACATGATAAATTAACTGTTACAGAAAGGGACACAGGTACTGAAGAAAGGGCTCTCCTCTCCACCTCTTTATGTGGCAGACCTGGGTTCTAAGTGGCCTTTCTGGGAGCACAGCATGGTCAGGATGGCAGCCTCACACAGCCAGAAGGGCCAGCTTTAGGAAGGGACCACTGGCCCAAGAATTTGCTGCCATAGTGGCACACAGTCGGCCAAGGAGGCAGCGCATCCCAAATGAATGTGACTGTACAAGCTATCACACCTGTGCTGTTTCTTTTAGTCTCCTCCATATTTTCAGGGCTTCCCTGGTGGCTCCAATGGTAAAGAATCCCCCTGCAATGCAGGAGACACAAGAGATCCAGGTTCGATCCCTGGGTCAAAAAGATCCCCTGGAGGAAGAAATGGCAGCAGCCCACTCCAGTATTCTTGCTGGAGAATTCCACGGACAGAGAAACCTGGTGGCTATAGTCCATGGAGTCGCAAAGAGCTGGACACAACTGAGCAACTAGCACTTTCTTCACTTCCATATTTTCAAATGGGACCTTGGGGGTTGTCTGGTTCAGTAAATATTAGTAGGCTGCTGTGGGCCCGGGTTCTGTAGTTTCAGTCTCTTCATTCAAGGAATGTCTGTCCAAGGTGGTGGGGTCAAGGGCAGAAGGGACAGGGTGTCCCCACAGTAAATGAGTAAATGCTCAGTAAGCAGTAGAGTTTATTTCATCAGTAAATAAAACACTGGAAACAGTAAAGAAAAAAGGTGGGGTGGGGATACAAAGATTAGTTGGAAGTTTAAAAATAATGCTTCTTAGAGTAACCTGGAGAGAAAAAACAAGCAAGATTCTGCTAGTAGGTCACTGACATCCCCTTTCCAAGTCCTACTACATACCTCCACCATATCTCTGTTACTTATTGGACAATATCTTACTACGGAATTTTAACAAAAAGATCATTGAAAAAAGAAGTCTGGGTTAATATCCCAATATTAATACCAATATACTTGCTGCATAAAATTGTGTAGAAATCCCACCTTTAGCATCACAGAGAGAAGGGAGTTTTCTTTCTCCAAAAGACTCTTCCCAGAGCTCCCTTCATGTCTCTGTTCCTCAGGCTGTAGATGAAGGGGTTCAGCATGGGGGCCACCACAGTGTACATCATAGACATGACAGTCTCCTTAACAGTGGAATTATGAGCCGATGGGCATAAGTAGAGACCAATAATTGTCCCATAGAAGAGAGACACCACAGTGAGGTGGGAGCCACAGGTGGAGAAGGCTTTGTGGATACCCCTCGCAGAAGGGACCTTGAGGATGGAGGACACGATTCGAGCATAGGACGTGATGATGAGTAGAAAGGGGATCACAAGAATGAGCCCTCCAGTGAAAAATATCACCAGCTCATTCACTCGAGTGTCAGAGCAGGACAGCTTCAGCAGAGCAGACATGTCACAGAAAAAGTGGGGGATCACATTGTCTTCACAAAAATGCAGCCTGGCCATGAGCAGGGTGTGCAACATGGCATGGAACGTGGTCAGGACCCAGGACAGCACCACCAGGAAGAGACAGAGCCTGGGGCTCATGATGGTGGTGTAGTGCAGGGGGAAGCAGATGGCCACGTAGCGGTCATAGGCCATGGCCACAAGGAGGAAGCTCTCCAGGTCTCCATAAAACAGGAAGAAGTACATTTGTATCAAGCAGCCAGCATAGGGGATGGACAGGTCTTGACTCTGCATATTCTGCAGCAATTTGGGCATTGTGACAGAGGAGAAGCAGAGGTCAGAGAAAGACAGGTTACTGAGAAACAAATACATGGGTGTGTGGAGGTGGGGGTCCAGGCAAATGAGGACGAGGATGAGAAGGTTCCCCAGGACAGTTGTAACGTACATGGCCAGGAACAGGGCGTAGAACAGGTTTTGGTGCTCTGACTCGATGGGCAGTCCCAGCAGGAGGAACTCTGAGACAATAGTTTGATTTCTTCGTGTCATGATCCGTCTCTAGTATATTTAGGAAGGAATAACCGAGTTCACAAAAACCTGAATTTCAAAATAAACACATTTCTGTGACAGAAATATGTGTTAGGTGTTCTGCAAAAAAATATTTTATATCATTCTCATCGTAGTCATAATAATCTCAACAGTACTGCAAATCTCTATAATCAGAATATATGATCAGAAATTACTTTCTTCACTTATTTTTAATGCGCAACAATATTTCAAATTTTCTAATATACTTTTGTCCATTAATTTCTGAGACAGAAAATGTGGTGGTTTTCATCATACCTGCCTAGCTGGACATCCTCACAAACTGCAATTGGCTCTTGCTTTGTCAGTATCTTACATGTCGATGTTCTGGGACTTTTTCGTGAATGCTGTTCTCTTATAACAGTGGTACATATACCACCAAGAAAAATTCTTCTACTGAATGGCTTTGCTTACCATTTAAGACTCGTGTGTAGATTTCTCAGGGCTTCCCAGGTGGCTCAGTGGTAAAGAATCTGCCTGCCAATACAGGAAACGCAAGAGACACAGGTTCAATCCCTGGATCAGGAAGATCCCCTGGAGGAGGACATGGCAATCCACTACAGCATTCTTGCCTGGTAAATCCCATGGACAGTAAAGCCTGGCAGTCTACAGTCCATGGAGTCACAAAAGAGTCAGACACAACTTAGCAGCTAAACAACAGCAACAACAAATATATACATTTGCAGATCAACATTTCATTGAAGAAATTCATGACCAGACCCCTGCCGCACTCCAAATTCCCTCCACCTCTAGTCTCCCATATCCCCAGAAAAGAGTTTCAGGAGCTCCAGATGAAAACATGAGAGTTGTCTCTTATTCCCTCCTTTCTTTTATCCTCAACATCCAATCTGTCAACACATCCTATATATTAATTTCCTTTCTCACTCATCCATTCTTTATCCCCTTGGGGCTGGTTGATCTAGCTGTGTCAACAGGTTTTACACCAGGACATTGGTACTGGCAGACTTTCCTGGTGGCTCAGTGGTAAAGAGATCTCTAGTCTTTCCCAAGCTATTGTTTTCCTCTATTTCTTTGCATTGATCATTGAAGAAGGCTTTCTTATCTCTCCTTGCTATCCTTTGGAACTCTGCATTCAAATGGGTATATCTTTCCTTTTCTCCTTTGTCTTTCGCTTCTCTTCTTTTCACAGCTATTTGTAAGGCCTCCTCGGACAACCATTTTGCCTTTTTCCATTTCTTTTTCTTTTTGCATTTTTTTCTTAGTCCATCTTAAAGGAGATCAATCCTGAGTATTCATTGGAAGGACTGATGCTGAAGCTGAAACTCCAATACTTTGACCACCTGATGCGAAGAACTGACTCATTGGAAAAGACCCTGATGCTGGGAAAGATTGAAGGCAGGAGGAGAAGGGGACGACAGAGGATGAGATGATTGGATGGCATCACTGACTTAATGGACATGAGTTTGAGCAAGCTCCAGGAGTTGGTGATGGACAGGGAAGCCTGGCGTGCTGCAGTCCATGGGATCGCAAAGAGTCGAACACGACTGACTGACTGAACTGAACTGAAATGAATGCCCATTTCTCAGTCCATGGACTACAAAGTAAGTAGCAAGAATACATGATGCTTTAAAAATTAAGATTACTAGACGCTTCAGAAAAATGTAACCACAATCTTTGAGAGGAAGCACATACAAAGCTTTTAAAGCTCCAAGGTGATTCTAAAATAAAGCAAGGGTTCAGAAGTATGGCATCAATTCCTACCTCAAGAGTTTGTTCAGTTCAGTTCAGTTCAGTCGCTCAGTCATGTCCGACTCTTTGCGACCCCCTGAACCGCAGCACGCCAGGCCTCCCTGTCCATCATCAACTCCCGGAATCCACCCAAACCCATGTCCATCAAGTCAGTGATCATCCAACCATCTTATCCTCTGTCGTCCCCTTCTCCTCCTGCCATCAATCTTTCCCAGCATCAGGGTCTTTTCCAATGAGTCAGCTCTTCACATCAGGTGGCCAAAGTATTGGAGTTTCAGCTTCAACATCAGTCCTTCCAATGAACACCCAGGACTGATCGCCTTTAGAATGGACTGGGTGGATCTCCTTGCAGTCCAAGGGACTCTCAAGAGTCTTCTCCAACACCACAGTTCAAAAGCATCAATTCTTCGATGCTCAGCTTTCTTCACAGTCCAACTCTCACATCCATACATGACCACAGGAAAAACCACAGCCTTGACTAGATGGACCTTTGTTGGCAAAGTAATGTCTGTGCTTTTTAATATGCTATCTAGGTTAGTCATAATTTTCCTTCCAAGGAGTGTAAGAGTCTTTTAATTTCATGGCTGCAATTACCATCTGCAGTGATTTTGGAGCCCAAAAAAATAAACTCTGACACTGTTTCCACTGTTTCCCCATCTATTTCCCATGAAGTGATGGGACCAGATGCCATGATCTTAGCTTTCTGAATGTTGAGCTTTAAGCCAACTTTTTCACTCTCCTCTTTCACTTTCATCAAGAGGCTCTTTAGTTCCTCTTCACTTTCTGCCATAAGGGTGATGTCATCTGCATATCTGAGGTGATTGATATTTCTCCCGGCAATCTTGACTCCAGCTGCTTCTGCTTCTTTCAGCCCAGCATTTCTCATGATGTAGTCTGCATATAAGTTAAATAAGCAGGGTGACAATATACAGCCTTGACGTATTCCTTTTCCTATTTGGAACCAGTCTGTTGTTCCATGTCCAGTTCTAACTGTTGCTTCCTGACCTGCATACAGATTTCTCAAGAGGCAGGTCAGGGGGTCTGGTATTCCCATCTCTTTCAGAATTTTCCACAGTTTATTGTGATCCACACAGTCAAAGGCTTTAGCATAGTCAATAAAGCAGAAATAGATGTTTTTCTGGAACTCTCTTTTTCTTTTTGCATTTTTTTCTTAGTCCATCTTAAAGGAGATCAATCCTGAGTATTCATTGGAAGGACTGATGCTGAAGCTGAAACTCCAATACTTTGACCACCTGATGCGAAGAACTGACTCATTGGAAAAGACCCTGATGCTGGGAAAGAATTTTTTATAACGAAAAAGGTCTGTTCACACAGTAAACTGCTGATAGGTATTAATAGTTTTTTTGGAGGACTATAATTATAAATTGTTAAGATGTTCACTGTTGACTTAATACAGAGATATTCCACAAAGCTAGATAGTCATCGATGATCCAGCGGATCTTGGCAATTTGATCTCTGGTTCCTCTGCCTTTTATAAAACCAGATTGAACATCTGGAAGTTTACGATTCATGTATTGCTGAAGCCTGGCTTGGAGAATTTTAAGCATTACTTTACTAGCGTGTGAGATGAGTGCAATTGTCTGGTAGTTTGAGCACAATTGTTGTTACAAGAGTTGTCTTGTTAACAAGAGTTGTTAGTGTGCTGAAATTACACAATATTGTGGGAATCAATGATATGGTAATACATAAGAATGTTATCATTAATGAAAACAGATCGAATGGGTAAACATTAATAAAAAATTCTCAAAGTTTGGTGGAGGGATGGGTGCAGAGAGGGGGAAAAGAGGAGTGTTACCATACTTGAAGGGCTTCCCTGGTGGCTCAGATGGTAAAGAATCTGCCTGTAATGCAGGAAACCTGGTTTCAATCCCTGGATTGAGAAGACCCCCTGGAGGAGGGCATGGCGAGCCACTCTGGTATTCCTGCCTGGAGAATCCCTGTGGACAGAGAAGCCTGGCAGGCTACAGTCCATGGGGTTACACTTTTGGACACAACTGAGTGACTAAGCGCAGCATACTTGGAAAACTCTCCTCTGCAACACCACACGACCTTGGAAGCCCTGATCTGATTCTGTAGACCATTTCTACATTTTTAGTTAGCAGATAATGCCCATGCTGTGGCCCATGGACTACACAATAAGTAATAAGAATAGATGAAGCTTTAATAAATAAGGTTACTAGGCAGTCTCAGAAAAATTTAATCAAAACTTCTGAGAGCAAGACTGTGCAGTTTTTTAAAGCTCCCAGGTGATTCTAAAATAAAACAAGGGGATATCTCTGGCTGTCCAGTGGTTAAGACTCCACGCTTCCACTTCAGGGGGCATGGACTCAGTCTCAGGTCAGGGAACTGGGATCCCACATGCCTTGCAACATGGCCAAAAAAAGTAAATAAAAATCAATTTTTAGGAAATAAAATAAGATGCTCAGAACTTTTGTATCAATGCCTACTCCAGAGCTATTATTATGTTGAAATTGTGCAATCTTGTGAAAGTACATTACGCAGTAAGTAATATTTATAAGTGCTATCATTAATGAAAAACTAGATTCTATCTGGTACATGTGTGCTAAGTCGCTTTAGCCATGTCCGACTCTTTGTGACCCTGTGGACTGTAGCCCACCAGGCTCCTCTGTCCATGGGATTCTCCAGGCAGGAATACTAAAGTGGCTTGCCAAGCCCTCCTCCAAGGGATCTTCCTGACCCAGGGATTGAACTCAGATCTCATACATCGCCTGCATTGGCAGTGGGATCTTTACCACTAGCACCACTGGGGAAGCCCTCTAACCGGTAAATATTAATAAAAGTATTTCTAGGATGTGGAATAGTTTGGGGAGGGAGAGAGGTGGAAAAGAGGAGGATTATTGTACCTGAAAAACTCTCCTGCAGAACATCACACGACCTGGGAAATCAAGACCCTCAGGTTGGAAAGACTCTAAGGGATTAGTTCATTCACCTTCTGCCCAACTTACCCAGCGTGTGAGGGTGACTCCAGGACCCTGACCTGAGATCCTGCTCCCCTCTATTCACTAAGGCATGTGAGATATCAGCCTCTGTAGTCATGACCTGTGTCTTAAACCTCCTCTCACATCTCCCATTCTTTATCCTTGGCCCTAAGGGGCCCTGGATCCCAGAGGAGTCTGGATCCTGGAGGAACTCGTTAAAGACAACGTAATTACCCAGGACCTCTTTGGGACAAAGGACTTCCCTTGTGGCTCAGCTGGTAAAGAATCCGCCTGCAATGTGGGAGACCTGGGTGCGTTCCCTGGGTTGGGAAGATCCCCAGGAGAAGGGAAAGGCTACCCACTCCAGTATTCTGGCCTGGAGAATTCCACGGACTGTATAGTCCATGGGGTCACAAAGAGTCAGACACAACTGAGCGACTTTCACACTTTGGGACAAAAGTTCTCAGGGTGCAGGAGCAGTGGCTGATTACAATCACTGAGCACACCTGTCTATACTTCAGGGAATGTAGAGATGGTGAGAAGCTCACATATGGATGCTTAATGGGAACAGACAGTAGTATGTGGGGTTGGAGCTTACATTTTGGAGATGAAGAAGAATGACTGGAGAAACCATTAAAACAGGCAGAAACTAGACTGTGAATATCCTAAAATAGCTTAGGAATTTAGGAGGCTTATTCCATGGCAAAAGGAAGTATTTGGTGGTCTTTGAGCAATGTGATGCATATTTTTGGAAAGATTTTCAGGGTAGTAAATCTTTCACTACCATCCACTTCCCTATAAACACACGACAGAGGAGAGTTAAAAAAGATTAGACTTCTATGAGCCAAATATGCATATATATATATATATATATATATATATACATACAAAGTACAAGAATAAGAGAAAAGTTAAACTCTCCCAGAATATGTTCTTCTTCTCTTGAAAATAGAAAAGAAACCTAGGTTTTCATTCCACTGAGTTATGTCTAGCTCCTCACCTCCCTAGGAAAAACTTAATAGCACCCTGCCCACCATTGTCTCTGGTAATCTCCATACATGTCTGATTATCTCGGATCTCTAGCACTTCCTTACTCCGAAATTGACTACAAGGCCATAAAACATTTATAACTCCTTTTTTCACTGCTGATTCCATTTTCTCCTCGGCCGTCATCTCAGCTGTACGGAGTCCTTAGTTGTTTAGTTGCTGAGTTGTGTCTGACTCTTTGCAACCCCATGGACTGTAGCCCTCCAGGCTCGTCTGTCCACGGGACTTCCCAGACGATACTGGATTGGGTAGCCAATTCCTTCTCCAGGGAATCTTCCTGACCAATGGGGCGAACCCACATCTTCTGCATCGGCAGGCAGTTTCTTTACCACTGAGCCAGCACTGAAGCCTTATGGGGCCCTTTACAAGCTGGTATAACACAAACCTTCATTCCTAGGGAACCTGCCTCTTTGTTGGTCTTGCTTTATTGGATTGTTATAGTTTCATTCACGTTTATTATGGTACATGAAAATACAAAGTGGTTCTCAAAGAATTTTCCAGAATTTCAAACATGGGCCTGTCTGCTGCAATTGTGTAGAGCAGCCTAGTTTTCCCTTGGTAATTAATAATGCCACCCCAAGCAGAATGGCAACCCTGTCAGTTCATGTAACAACCACAGTTGTTATATACTAGAAACTAATACAATATTATGTTAATTGCACCTCAGTTTTTAAAAAAGAAATAAGAATAATCATTTTTTTAAATGTCCAGGTGGTTGGCTGAATTTTCAATTCAATGAGAAACCACTGTTCATCCCCTGGTAGAAGGACTCTTCTTCCCTAGAGACCTACATGAGACACTTCTTGTGCACATTTTTAGTTCTCTCAGCCTCATCCCCTATTCCAGCCACAGTTACAGTAACCAACTCTGCGCCGGCTTCAGCTAACTTAGCAGAGGCAACCTGATGGCCCCTCACCTTCTCCTCCGAGTTCCCTGCTCTGGGACTTCTCTGACTTCACGAAACACTGTCATGGGAATTTTCTCAGTACTCATATGAGATATTTAGATGGATGATCTGTCTGGAGTGATTTGTTGTTGAGAATGTGAGGTATGGATTGAGGCATTTTATTTTTCATATGGAAATCCAACTTTTTCAGCACCGTTGGTTGAAAAGACTATTTTCCACTGAATTGTCTTTACATATTTGTCAGAAATCAATGGACGATTGAAAATTGCAAATCAATACATTGTACACCTGAAACTTGAGTAATATTGTACAATGACTGTACCTCAATTTAAAAAAACCAATGGATGATACATGAGTAGATCTCCTTTTGGACTCTATATGCTATTCTACATTCTCTATACTGATCCATATTTCTACATTTTCACTAATACCACACTTTTCTGATTATTTATCTTAATAGTAAGTCTAGAAATCAGACAGCATGATTCCATTTGTTCTTTGTTTCCAAAGTCAAATTTGCTTTTTAATTACTTTGTCTTTATACATTTTACAACAAGATTGTCAATTTGTACCCCCAAGATCCTGTTGGTGTGTTGATTTGAATTGTGTCTAAACTTGGCTGAGTTTTGAAACAGTCAATTTCTTAAGAATACTAAGCCTTCAAATTCACGAACACATTCTGTCTATTCACTTCTTTAGACCTTTATTATTTCTTCAATCAGTATTTTGTGATTTTCCACATAGGTCTTGTATATATTGTGTAAGATTCATACCTAAGTATCTAACCACTGGAGGAGGAAATGGCAACCCACTCCAGTATTCTTGCCTGGAAAATTCCATGGATAGAGAAGCCTGGCAGCCTATAGTTCATGGGGTCACAAAGAGTCAGACATGACTGACTGACTGAACACAAGTATTTAATAGTTGGATACTATCATAAAGGGCACTTTAAAGGTTTTTCTTTTAATTTTATACATGTTCATTGCTAGTTGATATAAATATAAATATGTTAATACTATTTTATACGCACCCAGGCAACCGCATGTCTTACATTGGTAGGCGGATACTTTACCATTGAGCCACCAGGGAAGCCCCATATACTAATATGCAAAAATATAATTTTTAAGTATATTGACTTTGTACCTATGATATTATTAAACTCACTTAGTTTAATAATTTAAACTAGTTCAATAAGTTAAATTAGTTACTGGAAACTTTTATTACATTCTTTGGGATTTTCTACACACATAATCATGTTCTCTACAAAAAGAGACGGTTTCTTTTCTTACTTTCCATTCTGCATACTTTTTACTTCTTTTTCTTGCCCTTTCTCACTTCCTAGGACTTCTGGTAAAATACTGAATAAGAGTAGTGAGAGTAAACATTTTTACTTTGTGCCTGATCTTAAGGAGAAAAGGACTCAATGTTTTACCTTAACTATGATGTTAGCTATAGTTTTTTTAGAAGTCACTCTTCCATCAAGTTGAGGACATTTTCTTCTATTCCCAATTTGCTGAGAAGTTTTATAAATTTTCCTTCAACACTGCTTTAGCTGCAGCCTACTAATTTTGATATACTGTCCTTTCATCTTAATTCAGAATATTTTCTAATTGTCCTTATGATTTCCTATTTGAACTATAGGTTATTTAGAAATGTATTGCTTACTTTCCAAATATTTGGGATATAACTACTTCATACCAAACAGAAAAACCATTTGTAGGCAAACTGTGGATCTAAAATAAGAATTTCACAGTAGAACAATAAAGCCAATATATAACATAGAATATCATCAGGACTGGGAGAAAGAAAAAATTTTATTACAAAGTAATTAAAAACACTATGACACTAGCAATACAAAGGGATATATTGTTTTAAAAAGAATTGCATTTAATTTTTTTTCTTTGTGGAATCTATATTTTGTTTTGTTTTTAATATAAATTTATTTACTTTAATTGGAGGCTAATTACTTTACAATATTGTATTGGTTTTGCCATACATCAACATGAATCCACCACAGGTATACACATGTTCCCCATCCCGAACCCCCCCTCCCACCTCCCTCCCTGTACCATTCCCCTGGGTCATCCCAGTGCACCAGCCCCAAGCAACCAGTATCATGCATCGAACTTGGACTGGCAACTCGTTCCATATATGATATTATACGTATTTCAATGCCATTCTCCCAAATCATCCCACCCTCTCCCTCTCCCACAGAGTCCAAAAGACTGTTCTATACATCAGTGTCTCTTTTGCTATCTTGTACACAAGGTTATTGTTACCATCTTTCTAAATTCCATATATATGCATTAGTATACTGTATTGGTGTTTTTCTTTCTGGCTTATTTCACTCTGTGTAATAGGCTCCAGTTTCATCCACCTCATTAGAACTGATTCAAATGTATTCTTTTTAATGGCTGAGTAATACTCCATTGTGTATATGTACCACAGCTTTCTTATCCATTCATCTGCTGATGGACATCTAGGTTGCTTCCATGTCCTGGCTATTATAAACAGTGCTGCGATGAACATTGGGGTACACTTGTCTCTTTCAATTTAATTTTTTAAATCCTGTCATCAAAAATACCATAAGAGTGAAAATGCAACAATATATTTACAACACATATAACATACATGGTAATCTAGAGCAGCATCCAGAATTAAAAAAACTCCTATAAATCAATAAGAAAAGGAAAGTTTAACAGAAATATTAGAACTGGAGATGAAACAGACTGGTTCTGGACATTAGAACAGTTAGAACTGGACATGGAACAACAGTTCAGTTCAGTTCAGTTCAGTCACTCAGTCATGTCCAACTCTTTGCAACCCCATGGACTGTAGCATGCCAGGCTTCCCTGTCCATCACCAACTCCCGGAGCTTGCTCAAACTCAAGTCTATCAAGTTGGTGATGCCATCCAACCATCTCATCCTCTGTTGTCTCCTTCTCCTCCTGCCTTCAATCTTTCAAAAACATCAGGGTCTTTTCCAATGAGTCAGTTCTTTTCCACTGAGAACCCCATGGAACAACAGACCAGTTCCAAATCGGGAAAAGAGTACATCAAGACTGTATATTGTCACCCAGCTTATATAATTTATATGCAGACTACATCATGAGAAACGCTGGGCTGGAAGAAGCACAAGCTGGAATCAAGATTGCCGGGAGAAATATCAATAACCTCAGATATTCAGATGACACCACTTTTATGGCAGAAAGTGAAGAAGTAAAGAGCCTCTTGATGAAAGTGAAAGAGGAGAGTGAAAAAGTTGGCTTAAACCTCAACATTCAGAAAACTAAGATCATGGCATCTGGTCCCATCACTTCATGGCAAATAGATGGGGAAGCAATGGAAACAGTGACAGACTTTATTTGGGGGGGCATCAAAATCATTACAGATGGTGACTGCAGCCATGAAATTAAAAGACGCTTGCTCCTTGGAAGAAAAGCTATGACCAACCTAGACAGCATAGTGAAGTGAAGTCACTCAGTTGTGTCCCACTGTTTGCGACCCATGGACTGTAGCATATTGGAAAGCAAAGACATTACTTTGCTAACAAAGGTCCATATAGTCAAAGCTATGGTTTTTCCAGTAGTCATGTATGGATATGAGAGTTGGACTATAAAGAAAACTGAATGCCAACGAATTGATGCTTTAGAACTGTGGTGTTGGAGAAGACTCTTGAGAGTCCCTTGGACTGCAAGGAGATCCAACCAGTCCATCCTAAAGGAAATCAGTCCTGTATATTCATTGGAAGTACTGATGCTAAAGCTGAAACTCCAATATTTTGGCCATCTGATGTGAAAAACTTGGAAAAGACCCTGATGCTTTTGAAAGACTGAAGATTGAAGGCAGGAGGAGAAGGGGACAACAGAGGATGAGACAGTTGGATTCAATCACTGACTCAATGGACATAAGTTTGAGCAAGCTCTGGCAGTTGGTGATGGACAGGGAAGCCTGGCATGCTGCAGTCCATGTCACAAGGAGTTGGACATGACTGAGTGACTGAACTGAACTGAACTGAACAGAAATATTAATAAAAGGTTTGAACAGATGTTTTACAAAAGAGAATATCTGAATGACCAGTAAGCATATGAAAAGATACTCAACTTCATTAAATATCAGAGAACTACAGAAAAAATACACCACTAAGCACTCACCATAGTAACTAATCAAAAAATATTGTCGATATTATTGTTGGTAAAGATGTGAAGATACTAAACTCTCAGACACTGCTTGTAAGTGTGTATTTGGTATGATTACTTTGGAAATACCTTTGGTAATATCTACTATTAGAACATAGGTTCCCTGGTGGCTCAGTTGGTAAAGAGTCTGCCTGCTATGCAGAAGACCCAGGTTTGATCCCTGGGTTGGGAAGATCCCCTGGAGGAGGAAACTGCAACCCACTCCAGTATTCTTGCTTGGAGAATCCCATGGAGAGAGGAGCTTGGCAGGCTACAGTCCATGGGGTTGCAAGAGTCAGACACGACTGAGATACTAAACCTATGAACGATTTTCAGTCAGATCAGTCGGTTCAGTCGCTCAGTTGTGTCCGACTCTTTGTGACCCCATGAATCACAGCACGCCAGGCCTCCCTGTCCATCACCAACTCCCGGAGTTCACCCAAACTCATGTCCATCGAGTCGGTGATGTCATCCAGCCTTCTCATCCTCTGTCGGCCCCTTCTCCTCCTGCCCCCAATCCCTCCCAGCATCAGGGTCTTTTCCAATGAGTCAGCTCTTCGCATCAGGTGGCCAAAGTATTGGAGTTTCAGCTTTGGCATCAGTCCTTCCAACAAACACCCAGGACTGACCTCCTTTAAGATGGACTGCAGTCCAAGGGACTGTCAAGAGTCTCCTCCAACATCACAGTTCAAAAGCATCAATTCTTTGGCACTCAGCTTTCTTCACAGTCCAACTCTCACATCCATACATGACCAAAAGGAAAAACCATAGCCTTGATTAGATGGACCTTTGTTGGCAAAGTACTGTCTCTGCTTTTTAATATGCTATCTAGGTTGGTCATAACTTTCCTTCCAAGGAGTAAGCGTCTTTTAATTTCATGGCTGCAATGACCATCTGCAGTGATTTTGGAGCCCCCAAAAATAAACTCTGACACTGTTTCCACTGTTTCCCCATCTATTTCCCATGAAGTGATGGGACCAGATGCCATGATCTTCGTTTTCTGAATGTTGAGCTTTAAGCCAAATTTTTCACTCTCCTCTTTCATTTTCACCAAGAGGCTCTTTAGTTCCTCTTCACTTTCTGCCATAAGGGTGGTGTCATCTGCATATCTGAGGTGATTTATATTTCTCCCGGCAATCTTGATCCCAGCTTGTGCTTCTTCCAGCCCAGCGTTTCTCATGATGTAGTCTGCATATAAGTTAAATAAGCAGGGTGACAATATACAGCCTTGACGTACTCCTCCTATAAGGAACCAGTCTGTTGTTCCATGTCCAGTTCTAACTGTTGCTTCCTGACCTGCATATAGGCTTCTCAAGAGGCAGGTCAGGTGGTCTGGCATTCCCATCTTTTTCAGAATTTTCCACAGTTCATTGTGATCCACACAGTCAAAGGCTTTAGCATAGTCAATAAAGTAGAAATAGATGTTTTTCTGGAACTCTCTTGCTTTTTCGATGATCCAGTGGATCTTGGCAATTTGATCTCTGATTCCTCTGCCTTTTCTAAAACCATGTTGAACATCTGGAAGTTCACGGTTCACATATTGCTGAAGCCTGGCTTGGAGAATTTTGAGCATTACTTTACTAGCGTGTGAGTGCAATTGTGCGGTAGTCTGAGCATTCTTTGGCATTGCCTTTCTTTGAGATTGGAATGTATACTGACCTTTTCCAGTCCTGTGGCCACTGCTGAGTTTTCCAAATTTGCTGGCATATTGAGTGCAGCACTTTCACAGCATCATCTTTCAGGATTTGAAATAGCTCAACTGGAATTCCATCACCTCCACTAGCTTTGTTCATAGTGATGCTTCCTAAGGCCCACTTGACTTCATATTCCAGGATGTCTGGCTCTAGATGAGTGATCACACCATCGTGATTATCTGGATCATGAAGATCTTTTTTGTACAGTTCTTCTGTGTATTCTTGCCACCTCTTCTTAATATCTTCTGCTTCTTTTAGGTCCATACCATTTCTGTCCTTTATCGAGCCCATCTTTGCATGAAATGTTCCCTTGGTGTCTCTAATTTTCTTGAAGAGATCTCTAGTCTTTCCCATTCTGTTGTTTTCCTCTATTTCTTTGCATTGATTGCTGAGGAAGGCTTTCTTATCTCTCATTGCTATTCTTTGGAACTCTGCATTCAGATGCTTATATCTTTCCTTTTCTCCTTTGCTTTTCACTTCTCTTCTTTTCACAGCTATTTGTAAGGCCTCCTCAAACAGCCATTTTGCTTTTTTGCATTTCTTTTTCTTGGGGATGGTCTTGATCCCTGTCTCCTGTACAGTGCCATGAACCTCTGTCCATAGTTCATCAGGCACTCTGTCTATCAGATCTAGTCCTTTAAATCTATTTCTCACTTCCCCTGTATAGTCATAAAGGACTTGATTTAGGTCATACCTGAATGGTCTAGTGGTTTTCCCTACTTTCTTCAATTTAAGTCTGAATTTGGCAATAAGGAGTTCATGATCTGAGCTACAGTCAGCTCCCGGTCTTGTTTTTGCTGACTGTATAGAGCTTCTCCATCTTTGGCTGCAAAGAATATAATCAATCTGATTTCGGTGTTGACCATCTGGTGATGTCCATGTGTAGAGTCTTCTCATGTGTTGTTGGAAGAGGGTGTTTGCTATGACCAGTGTGTTCTCTTGGCAAAACTCTATTAGCCTTTGCCCTGCTTCATTCCATACTCCAAGGCCAAATTTGCCTGTTACTCCAGGTGTTTCTTGACTTCCTACTTTTGTATTCCACTCCCCTATAAGGAAAAGGACATCTTTTTTGGGTGTTAGTTTTAAAAGGTCTTGTAGGTCTTCATAGAACCGTTCAACTTCAGCTTCTTCCATGTTACTGGTTGGGGTATAGGCTTGGATTACCATGATATTGAATGGTTTGCCTTGGAAATGAACAGAGACCATTCTGTCGTTTTTGAGATTGCATCCAAGTACTGCGTTTTGGACTCTCTTGTTGACCATGATGGCTCCTCCATTTCTTCTAAGGGACTCCTGCCCACAGTAGTAGATATAATGGTCAATGGAGTTAAATTCACCCATTCCAGTCCATTTTAGTTCGCTGATTTCTATAATGTCAACATTCACTCTTGCCATCTCCAGTTTGACCACTTCCAATTTGCCTTGATTCATGGACCTAACATTCCAGGTTCCTATGCAATATTGCTCTTTACAGCATCAGACCTTGCTTTTATCACCAGTCACATCCACAGCTGGGTATTGTTTTTGCTTTGGCCCCATCCCTTCATTCTTTCTGGAGTTATTTCTCCACTGATCTCCAGTAGCATATTGGGCACTCACCAACCTGGGGAGTTCCTCTTTCAGTATCCTAACATTTTGCCTGTTCATAGGTATTTACCCAAAAGAAGTAAAGTGAAAGTCGTGTCTGACTCTTTGCAACCCCATGGACTATAGAGTCCATGGAATTCTCCAGGTCAGAATACTGGAGTGGGTAGCTGTTCCCTTCTCCAGTGGATCTTCCTGACCCAATCAAACCAGGTCTCCTGTATTGCAGCAAATTCTTTATCAACTGAGCTACCAGGGAACCCAAAAGAAATATGTACACATATGCAAGAAAAGACATATACAAAAATATTCATAGTAGCATTATTTGTAAGAGTTACTCAGAAATCAAAAAGAATACATTACCAACACAACTGTATGGATGTATCTCAAAACAGTATACTGATCAAAAGACCACAAAAAAATACAAGGGAGGATATACTATATAACTTTCACTTATATGAAATTCAAAAACAGACAATCTAATCTATAGTGATAGAAAACAGATCAGTAGATGACTGGGCCAGAGGATGGATGACTGATTGCTAAGGATCAGAAGGGAATGGTGAGGTGACAAACACTAGATTTGGACCAGAATTGAGGTCCCCTGAGTGCTCACATTTGTCAAAACTCTTTGAGCAACACCCTTAAAAGGGTTCATTTTATTGTATGTAAACTTCTCTTTCAATAAAAATTATCTTCAAAATACATGAGGTTCTGAGCAAGGAAAGTTTTCTGGGATAAAGAGAGGCATTACATAATGGTAAAGGGTCATAACAATCTTAATATGTATGTACCCAACAAAAGGGCATCAAAATGTGTGAGGCAAAAAGCTGCCAAGAACAGTAGATGAATCCACTCATAACTGGAAACTTCAAGATCACTCTTTCAACATCCCTCCAGAAATGGACAGATCCAGCAGGCATAAGATCAGTAGGAATACAGCTGAACTTGATCAAAACCACCATTGACCAGCTGGATACAATAGGCATCTAAAGACTACTTCATCCAACAACAGCAGATTATACATTTTTCTCAAGTTCCTACGGAATATTTACCAAGGTTTACCATATTCTAAGCCACAAAACACACTTCAAAAATTTTTTAAAGGATATGTATCCCACAATGTCTGTTCACAGACTACAGAGGAATTAAACTAGAAATCAACAACCAAAAGATAGCTAGAAAATCCCCAAATATTTGGCAATTAAACACACATTTCTAGATAACACAGGAGTCAAAGAAGATATGGAGAAAGAAATGGCAACCCACTCCAGTATTCTTGCCTGGAGAATCCCGTGGACAGAGGAGCCTGGTGGGCTGCTGTCCATGTGATCACAGGGAGTCAGACACAACTAAAGCGACTTAGCAGCAAAGAAGATAGCTCAAGATAAATTTTAAAGTATTTTGAACTAAATAAAGTACAATGCATCAAAAACAGAACTTTAAGAGAAGCTTAAAGCACTGAATGCTTGTGTTGGAAAAGAAGGTTTAAAATCAATAATCTAAGCTTTCACCATAGAAAACTAGAGAAAGAAGGGCAAGCTAAGTTCAACATATGCAGAAAAAAATAAATAATAAAACTTAGAAGTCAATGAAATTGAAAATAGGAAATCAAGAGAAAAATAGATGAAATAAAAACTGACTTTATTAAAGAGATCAATAAAAATGGTAAGCCCCTAGGCAAGCTAACTAAGAAAAAAAAAAAGAGAGGACATGATTTACTAATTGAGAGAAATATCATTACAGATCCCCTGGACATTAAAAGGATAATAACAGAATGCTATGAATAACTCTATGCCCACAAATTTAATAACCTCAGTGAATAGGACTAATTTCTTGAAAGACACAATTGGCAAAAACTCACACAAGAAAAACTAGATGGTTTCACTGGTGAATTCTATCAAAACTTAATAAAGAAGAACACCTATCCTTCTGAAAAACTGAAGAGGTGAAGCACTTCAAAACTCCTTTCACGAGGCTAGCATTACCCTGATTTCAAGACCAGAGAAGGACACTACAAGAAAGAAAACTGAATGCTAACATCCCTGATAAATATAGATGCAAAATTGTCAACAAAATATTAGCAAACTGCATTCAATTAAAAGATCATATAATGTGATTAAGTGGAAATAACCCCTGGTTTATTCATTCTGATTTTATCTCAAACTAAAGCTTCTGCACAGGAAGTAAAACAATCAATAGAGTACAAAGGCATCATGTGGGAAAGGAGAAAATGTGTGCAAATCATCATCTTTACAAGGAGTAAATGTACAAAATGTATAAGACTCTTCTACAACTCAAAATCAAAAAATGAATAATCCTGGACTTCCCTGGTGGTCCAGGGGCTAAGGCTTCATGCTCCCAATGCAGGGGGGTCTGTGTTGGACACCTGGTCAAGCCCCCACATGCAGCCACTGAATTCGCGTGCCACAGCTGAAAGGACCCGCAACCAAGACCTGGCACAGTCAAATCTTTAAAAAACAAATAATCCTACTAAAAAATGGGCAAAGGACTTGAAGAGATATTTCTCCAAAGAAGACGTGCAAATGGCTGCTACATATATGAAAAGGTGCTCAACATCACTAATCACCAAGGAAATGCAGATTGAACTATACTGAGATAAAACCACAGATGTGTTGAGATGGATGCTCGTTTTTAAAAAAGATAACAAATGTTGGAGAAGATGTGGAGAAATTGGAAACATTATATACTGTTAGCTATATATCCAAAGGAAGTGAATTCAGGACCTCAAAGTGATATCTGCATTCCCATATTTGTTGCAGTATTATTCACAATAGCCAAGATTTCGAATCAACCCAAAGGTCCATCAACAGATGAATGGACTTTTTAAACGTGTATACACATACAGTGGACTATTATTCAGCACTTAAAACAAGAAAGTAATTCTGCCATTTGTGAAGCCATGGATGAACCTAGAGGACTTTATGGTAAGTGAACCTGCTGAGTCATTGGGGAAGCCCATAAGGTGTGTTGATCAATTCCAAATAAGTAAGTAGAGAGAGACACCCTTGAAGAGTGAGGCTGGTAACTAGACTCTGGCTTCCTTCCCCATACCTGAGGGAATAACTTTTAGGACACCAGCTGTGAGTCAGTTCTCAGGTAAAGACAAACTTATAGTAGCAAAGAAAATAGAAAGTTCACTTGAGGTTCAGGTCAGGTCAAAAAGACAATGGAGTCATGAAAATAAATGAGAGGAGAAAAGGCTAAGAGAGAATAATGTGAACCTTTGCAGAAGAAGATGTAAGGAAGAAACTGTATTCAATAATGAAAAGCTTCTTTTAGCAGAGGAGTGAGAATTTTGAGTTTTGACCTGAGAGGACAGGGTATTATTTAAAGCAGGGTTTGGGTTTAAAAAAAAAAAAACCACAATAAATTGTAAGGTGAATGCAGAGAAAAAGAGAGCGAGCCAGGCAATCAGGCAAGGAAAGGAAATTTAATAGAGGGAAAAGAGAGGGTGACTGGCTCTTAAGGAGAATCAGCGTCCTCCCTTTCTGACAGAGTCCTTCTTATACCCCACCAACGAAAAATTCTCTGAAAGGATGGTCACGTAGCCAGAGGTCTGGAATCTGGTGGTCTTGCAGCTTTGAGAAGATAGGTGCCAGTGAGACAACAGGATGCCATTAGGGCAATTTGGTCAGTCCTGCAGATCACTGTGATTTTATTCGTTTGCGAGGTTGACATAAGGAGCCATCTTATCAATAAGACCCCTCGAGGGCCCTATCATAAATAGTTGTTTAGTAACTTAAGACAAAGATCAAGTAAAACTTTTTAAATGATGCTTCTTAGAATTACTTGGGAAAAACGAAGAGGAAGCCCTTGCCTGCAGGTCACTGACATCCCCTTTTTGAGTCCAGCTGTTGAAGCCTCGCGTTCCGGGAAACAAATTCAGAAGGACAATGCAGATAGTGGAGTGCAGTTTATTACACCTGCGGGCCTAAGGCAGAGTCTCCTCTTAGCCAAGGAGCCTAACCAGTTTTTCTGAAAACCTTATATACCCTATGTGTACGTGCTCAAACCCACCTCCTCAAATTCCCTGAAACTAGTCTGAACAAAGGAAAAGAAAGATAATATCAAAGTTAACCTGTGATCCATATGCCTTAAGTCTAGGTAGTTGACAATGGACAATTATCAATAGGTCTGTAGTCATACTACAGTAAGCATAATAGAATGCATGATTCTATTCAGTTACACAGATATTTAGGGCATTCTTCAGAGGGTCTAGGTAGGAGCCCTGGGGCTCTTCCTTCCAGGGGTCCAGTTTTCCAGTTGGTATGTCGTTTTCATAGACACTGGGCATATAGCTCAAAGTCCACAGTCTGGCCCAAGATGGAGTCCTGCTTTCAAGATACAGCCTGTTCTGTCTGTTTCCTCCTTCGAAGCTACATATCTCCACTTTAGCTTTTACTTTGGCAATTTCTAGCTATGTAACTTAACCAAAAGACCATTGGGGAAAACATAAGTCTGGGTTAATATCCCAATTTTAATGTCAATATACCTACTGAATACAATTGTGTAGAAATCTCAGCTCTATCATTACAGAGAAAAAGGAGTTTTCTTTTTGTAAAAAACTCTTCCCAGGGCTCCCTTCATGTCTCTATTCCTCAGGCTGTAGATGAAGGGGTTCAGCATGGGGGTCACCACAGTGTACATCGTAGCCATCACAGTCTCCTTAACAGTAGAATTACTAGCTGACGGGCATAAGTAGAGACCAATAACTGTCCCGTAAAACAGGGACACCACAGTGAGGTGGGAGCCACAGGTAGAGAAGGCTTTGCAGATGCCCTTGGCAGAAGGGACCTTGAGGGTGGAGGACACAATTTGAGCATAGGATGTGATGATGAGTAGAAAAGGGATCACAAGAATGAGCCCTCCAGTGATAAATATCACCAGTTCATTAACTCGAGTGTCAGAGCAGGACAGCTTCAGCAGAGCAGACATGTCACAGAAAAAGTGGGCGATCACGTTGTCTTCACAAAAATGCAGCCTGGACATGAGCAGGGTGTGCAACATGGCATGGAACGTGGTGAGTACCCAGGACAGCACCACCAGGAAGAGACAGAGCCTGGGGCTCATGATGGTGGTGTAGTGCAGGGGGAAGCAGATGGCCACGTAGCGGTCATAGGCCATGGCCACAAGGAGGAAGCTCTCCAGGTCTGCGAAAAACAGGAAGAAGTACATTTGTGTCAGGCAGCCAGCATAGGGGATGGACGGGACATGGCTCTGCATGTCCTGTAACAATTTGGGCATTGTGACAGAGGAGAAGCAGAGGTCAGAGAAAGACAGGTTACTGAGAAACAAATACATGGGTGTGTGGAGGTGGGGGTCCAGTCGAATCAGGAACATTATGAGGAGGTTCCCCAGGACAGTGGTAACATACATGGCCAGGAACAGAGTGTAGAACAAGTCTCGCTGATCAGGTCTAATGGGCAGGCCCAGGAGGAGGAACTCTGAGACAATAGTTTGATTTCTTCCTGTCATGCTCTGTGTTCAGTATCTTTAGGAGAAAATGATGGTGTCCATTAAACACCTGAATAAAAATGAACATTATGTCTGTTAGTTTGTGGTCAATGGTTGATTTCACTGTCATTATCTGTAACAGTTTGTAACCAAAAATACACTACGTCTCCAAATCCAAGCCACTTTTAAGACTTTTCCTTCATTCCTCATCAATTAGCATGTAAAAGAATATTAACTCTAATTTCCCTTCTAAAACACTCTCATCTTCTATATTCTATGTGCTCACATTGGTTCTCCTGATTGTTTCCTTACCATTCATTCTCAGTCACTTTGATTGGTTTCTTCTCCATTCTCATATATTGGTGTTTTCTTGGGTTTTTTCCTAAATACCGTTCTCATACTTTTATATCTACAGGCCTGGAAGAACGCACATATTCCTTTGGCATCCATTACCATCTAAAGCTCATGGGTAGCCTTTTATCACCTTCATCATTGGCTTAGTGATCATGTTCCCCATGGAATACCACAAGGCTCTTCAGCCATCCACAGATCCCATATGAAATTCATGAGCCCACTCTGCCCTTCTCCCGACCCACTCCTTCAGGTCTATCATACTTCAGTAAAAGAAATCCAGGCCCAAGATAGAAACCTAGGAGTTTTCTTTCAGTCTCTCCTTTCTGTCACTATCAGGACCCACTCTACCAAGTGCTATAAGATTCTCCCACTCAATTCTCTAATTCATCCACTACTGTCCCAACCCTCACTACCCTGGACCAGGCTAACATTAGAACTTGTCTGTATTACTTAACAGCCTCTTTATCTCCCTGCTTCCATACTTACTCCCCTTCAATCTCTTTACACTGTGGCATTCTAAGATAAAAATCTGATCATTATTCTCATAAGTTCCATGGATTCTCACTGCTCTTTCAGAGGCCAAAAGGTGCTTCATGATCTGACCCTTGCCTCCACATCTTCATCCCATTATGACACACACACCCCACTCTCACCAAGGCTGCACTTAAAAGTTAGTTTCTTGCTCCATCCTTTTGCACTTGCTGTCCTCCTACCTAGCACCTTCCTCCCTTGGCTCCCTCTTCACCTGGTTTGCCTGTATTTATCCATCAGGCATATTACATGCCCCTGGGAAATGGAATATTTCCTGCCATATCAGTAAACAAGGATGTCACAGTCATCAGTAATCCCAGCACCCCAGGGCACTCGGGAAGGAGAACAATACCTGTGCCCTGGCAGCCATCAGGCTTCAGCTACTCCCTATGGTGAGCACTGAAGAACTCAAGATGTGAAAAAATCACAGGACACTGTGTATCCAGATAACTAAGATGCATAAGAAAGGAATGATTTCAGTGAGCCCAGATTCTTGCATCTTCCCATACATAGTTCTAAATTCCTTGAGATAGCTGCTGCTGCTGCGTCACTTCAGTCCTGTCCAACTCAATGCGACCCCATAGATGGCAGCCCACCAGGCTCCCCCATCCCTGGGATTCTCCAGGCAAGAACACTGGAGTGGTTTGCCATTTCCTTCTCCAATGCACGAAAGTGAAAAGTGAAAGTGAAGTCGCTCAGTTGTGTCCAACTTTAATTCACAAAAACACTTTTTTATTTAAAAATTACTTTTGGCTGTGCTGAGTCTTCGTTGCTGCATAGGCTTTTCTCTAGTTGCGGGGAACAGGGGCTACTTTCTAGCCGTGGTGCATGAGTTTCTCGCTGCGGTGGCTTCTCTTGTTGCGGAGCACAGACCCTAGGAGCACTAGCTTCAGTCATCGCAGCCTGTGGACCCAGTAGTCTCGGCTCCTGGGCTCTAGAGCACAGGCTCAGTAGTTGTGGCACACCATCTTAGTTGCTCTGCGACATGTGGGATCTTCCCGGATCAGAGACAGAGACTGTGTCTCCAGTGTTGGCAGGCAGATTCTTTATTATTGAGCCACCAGAGAAGCCCTACAAAAATGCTTTAATGCTCAGACTACCTGCCCTTTGTTGCAAACTTCTATATAACCTGATTCTTTCTCCCAATCCCCGCCTCCTCGGAGCAGTTCTCTCAGGGTCGCTTAAGATACTGTCTCCTGGGCCTAAAGCCCTAAAAATTCCCACCGAACAAAACGTAATTCAATTTTTAGGTTGTGACTATTTTTAAGTCAACACCGTTTACTCAGCTAAACCCTCCTGTCAGCCTAGACCAGGTAAGAACCGAGTGCTTTGTTTCCACAGCATCCTGTGCTTGTTCCATAGCACACGACGCCCGGGGGTATTATTTGTTTACAGCTGTCTTTCCCCACCGGAGAAGAAAATGGCACCCCACTCCAGTACTCTTGCCTGGAAACTCCTATGGATGGAGGAGCCTGGTATGCTGCAGTCCATGGGGTCGCTAAGAGTCGGACTTCACTTTCACTTTTCACTTTCATGCATTGGAGAAGGAAATGGCAACCCACTCCAGTGTTTTTGCCTGGAAAATCCCAGGGACGGGGGAGCCTGGTGAGCTGCCGTCTTTTGGGTCACACAGAGTCAGACACAACTGAAGAGACTTAGCAGCAGCAGTCTTTCCCCACCAGATTGTAAATCCCATGCAGGCAAGGCCATATATATGCCTCCACGACTGCAGCAGTGCCGGCATCTGGAATAATGCCTGACTGCAGCCAATGTTTCATTTTTTGAAATATTTATTGGCTGTACTTCAGGATGGGACATGCATTCCTCCAACTTTCAAGACAGAAAACTCCTGTTATTTTAGAGTATCTACTCCTACTTAATCCTCTCAGAACAAGAGCTCACTAGTTTTTTACTTTTTTTTTACAGAATGCCTGGATGTAACCTCAAACTCATGGAAGTATTAGACTATCTCAACCACACTACTCTTTTTTTCTTTTAAACTTTTTATTTTGTTTTGGTTTTATAACTGATTGATTCAGCTTCCCTGATGGCTCAGATGGTAAAGAATCCGCCTGCAATGTGGGAGACCTGGGTTCAATCCCTGGGTTGTGAAGATCCCCTGGAGGAGGGCATGGCAACCCACCTCAGTATTCTTGCCTGGGGAATTCCCATGGGCAGAGGAGCCTGGCAGGCAACAGTCCACGGGGTTGCAAAGTCGGACACGACTAAGCAACTAAGCACAGCACAGCACATAACCAATTAACAACCAATGTTGTGATAGTTTTAGGTGAAGAGCAAAGGGATTAATCCATACATATCTATGTATCCATTCTCCCCCAAGTCCCCTTCCCATTCAGGCTACCACTGAGCAGAGTTCCCTGACAGCCATTCCCTGACAGCCTGAACAATCAGAATCTACACCCACACTGTATTCCTTCTATTGATATCCACAGGATTCAGGGAAATCGATAATGAAAAAAAAATTAAATGTGACAGATATGTTAAGTAATTTGGGGAGAAAAGGAAGGAATAAAGATAATTTCTACCCCTGAGACCTTCTTCCAATTTTTTTCCAGATACGATTGTGCCTCAGAGCTGAGAAAACTAAGGAGTGCTAGGAATATGGTTAAGTTCCATCCCTCAAAGAGATCAATTCCAGATGCTGGGATTTCACCCTGCTGATGCTGTTTAATTGAGCCACATTAATAATTTTTTATTTGTGGACTTAATGTGCTAGCTGGTGTGGCAGTAGGGGAAAGCATCGAGTTAGGCTTCATGCACCTGATTTTCCAAAATTTTGCTTCCCTGGAAAACCAGTGCTGCTCATCTCTGGTGTCAAGAGTTTTTATTAGAAATCACAAACCAGAGAGCTGGCACTTGCAGATGCTGCTAGAGATCTAGGATAAGAGCACCAGTGGCTCCATTAACAAGCAATGACTCTCATCTTCGGCGGGTGAATTGGTTCTCAGTCCTTGGTGCCCGTAAGAATCACAAAGGGCAGTGCTTCTAAAAATTAATTTACACATGAATTACACAGGGGTCCTGTTAAATGCTTATTTTGATTTAGCAGGTTTGCTGTGGTGCCTAAAATTCTGTATTTTGAGCACAAATTTTACCTTCAGATCAGATCAGTCACTCAGTCGTGTCCAACTCTTTGCGACCCCATGAATCGCAGCACACCAGGCCTCCCTGTCCAACACCAACTCCCAGAGTTCACTGAGACTCATGTCCATCGAGTCAGTGATGCCATCCAGCCATCTCATCCTCTGTCATCCCCTTCTCCTCCTGCCCCCAATCCCTCCCAGCATCAGAGTCTTTTCCAATGAGTCAAGTCTTCGCATGAGGTGGCCAAAGTACTGGAGTTTCAGCTTTAGCATCATTCCTTCCAAAGAAATCCCAGGGCTGATCTCCTTCAGAATGGACTGGTTGGATCTCCTTGCATTCCAAGGGACTAGTGATTCCCAATTCTGTTGGTCTGTGGACCATGCTGTATTTAAAAGCATAGATTACTGCACCCTCCCCCAGTAAATATAAATCAGAACCTCTGGGGAGAGGGGTTTGCTATCTAAAACTCCTTGCTTGCATGCATGCTAAGTCACTTCAGTCTGACTCTTTGTGACCCTATGGATTGTAGCCCACCAGGCTCCTCTGTCCATGGGATTCTCCAGGGAAGAATCCTGGAGTGGGTTGCCATGCCCTTCTCCAGGGGATCTTCCCCACCCAAGGACCAAACCCGTGTCTCTTATGTCTCCTACATGGGCAGGTGGGTTGTTTACCACTAATACCATCTGGGACACCTAAAGTTCCTTAAATAATTCCAATAGGTAGTCAAGGGTTATGGACCATTGCATTAAATGCCTGACCTGCAGAGAGGTCTTCTTTTGAAATAATCCAATCTTATGAGTTATAATACATAGTAATATTTATACACTCTATCATTAGTAAAAAAACTACTGAAACTGGTGAACAGTCAAATCATTTCTAGAATGTGGAGAAATCATGGTAAGTTGAGAGGTAAACAGGAGGATTATCATACCTGAAAAACTCTGCTGGAGAACATCACATAACCTGGGAAATCAAGACCCTCAGGTTGGAAGGACCTTAAGTGACTAGCTCATTCACAATCTTACCTAGTGTGTGAGGGTGACTGCAGGACCCTGACCTGAAATCCTGCTCCCCTTTATTCACTAAGGGGCACTATCTGCCCCTGTAGTCATCACCTGTGTCTGAAACCTCCCTTCTCACATCTCCCATTCTGCACATCCTTGGGCCTAAGGGGCCCTGGATCCCAGAGGAGTCTGGATCCTGGAGGAACTCATTAAAGAGAAAGCAATTACCCAGGACCTCTCTAAGACAAATGCTCTCAGGGTCCAGGAGTAGTGACTGATTACAATCACTGATCACACCTGACTATACTTTGGGGAAGACGGTAATGAAGAAAAGCTCCTATATGAAAGCTTGCTGCTGCTGCTGCTGCTGCTGCTGCTAAGTCGCTTCAGTCGTGTCCTACTCTGTGCGACCCCATAGACGGCAGCCCACCAGGTTCCCCCGTCCCTGGGATTCTCCAGGCAAGAACACTGGAATGGGTTGCCATTTCCTTCTCCAATGCATGAAAGTGAAAAGTGAAAGTGATGTTGCTCAGTCATGTCCGACTCCTAGCGACCCCATGGACTGCAGGCTACCAGGCTCCTCCATCCATGGGATTTTCCAGGCAAGAGTACTGGAGTGGGGTGTCATCGCCTTCTCCAATTACTTGCTCTAGGGGAAGCTAACTACCATGTCATGAGGACTCTTAAGCAGCCCTTTGGAAGGCCCCCACAGTAAGGTGCATCCTCTTTCCAACAGCAAGAACCCACCTGGCAATCATGTGCATGAGCCACCTTGGAAATGAATCCTCCTAAGAAACCCAAGCCAGAGCTGCCCAACCAAGCCACTTCATAAATCTTGGCCTACTGAAACTGTGAGATGCTTGTTGTTTAAAGCCACTGATTTGGTGGGCAATTGGTTATGCAACAATAGATAACTAATACATGTTTAAGGCTTTATAATATTTGATAAAACTATCTTCTACTATTCTTTTTCAGAGTATTCCTGACTAGTCTCATTTTCTTATATACATAACTTTTATTATTCATTTGGCTAATGTGTGTGTGTTTGGTTTTGTATACAGAAAGAAAAAAATTACATGTTACAAATTAATCTTAGAAAAATCAACATCTTTGTCTTTCTATCCAAGAAAATGATGTTATTTCTCCATTTGTCCAAGTCTTCTTTTGTGTCCCTCATTAGAAGGTATTCTAAAGTTTTGTTCATATTTTTCCACATTTATTACTTAGTATTGGTTAGTCTTAGATATTTTTTAAATGGTATCATTATCCAGTTTACACTCTAATAATGGTTCAGATCATATATATAACATCTACTAATGATTTCTGCATATTAAGTTTTCTATTCCGGTGCCTTACCAAATTATGTCATTTTATAGTAGTTCCTTAGTTGATTTTCTTAGGTTTTCCATATATACAACAGTATCATCTACCAATAGCAATATTTATTATTTCTCTTTTATTTCCCAATTATTTCTATTTTATCTAACAATATTCTATGGGTCCCAGAATATAAATCCCATAAATTCAGAGACTTTTGTTACTTTGTTAACTGCTTTGTTACAAACAAGGACATGAAATAGTGCTTCGCATAGAGTATTTGCCCACTAAATATTTGAATTAAATGAACTGCATAGTCTAGCAACTCCAGTATAATGCTCAATAACAGTCCTGACAGTGGGCACCTGGTCTTGTTCTTAACTTCAGTGGGAATGTCTGACTCAAATGTATTATTTTCTCATATTGTTAGTATCTACCTATTCCTATTCTTTTGAGCATTTTTATCTGAAATGGTTTTTTAACTTTAGCAAATCCACCACTTTTGTAAAAACAGTAAAATTATTTTTCAAAAATTCTTCCCACATTTAAAAGGATTTAAATATTTTAATTCAACAAGTGAAACACAAAACAGTAGCCAAAAAAACCATGGAGATGATAATTTAAACAATAACAGGAAAATGCTTAATTTATACTATTTAAACTTCCTTCATCACTACTTAAACTTCATTCATTACACTAGTATAATATCTCATTTCAGCATCTACAATTTTAACAAATGCTTGGAAAGTTTTTTGTTCAGAGGCAGATGCTGGTCTGACAGAAACACATTTAAAAATATTCTTTTTCTGGTCGTAGTTTCCAACACATCTATGAACTCGGCCTCTAATCAGTCTGGGAAGTTCACGATCCTGTTTTTCAAAAAATAAATATCGATAAAGTTAATTATTACTCCATTTGAATTTAAATTTTTTTAAACTAATAATATGATCAACTAAATACGAATCACTACAAAATGCCGTTACTTCCCTTATGTCATTTAGGGCCCCCCTGCTGACGAGACATAATAGCTAGGCATAAATGGATGCCCTGTTACAGAAGAAAGACCTTCATTTGGGTAGGGCTTCTTACAAGCAAGTGAGCTGCTGCTTCTTAAACAACTGAATAATTCCCAATATATCAGCACATGAATACTCACTTCTATTAGACTGCCAGAGTTCCTCTTTCAGTAGATGGCAGACAAGCTAGTTCAGATCAACTTTCCCACTAAAACCAATTAGAATAGCTGGATGGAATAATTATTTTAAAATATCCTCCCAGAAATCAGAGAGATACCAACGGCAGTGAGGAACTGCAGAGACCCTAACTAGGGGGAGGACAGAAGTCCAGAATGGGCCTGATATCTGGGGATACCTTCCCCCTCTGAGGTAACTGCTGATCACAATCAAGGCAGTTTAAGAGTCTAATAAACTGAGCAGAGCTTCTATGGGTTTATAGGGCTAGGAGAAAAAATGGAGTCCAAGGTTCCCCAAAGAAAAGAGATTCTGGAACCATACCACCCCCACCCCAGGCTTAGGGTTGGGAGATTCAAAAGAGCTATGTCCTAAGAGAACTCATAAGCCAGGAAAAGACAAGCCAGCTCCAAAACCTCTCAGTCAAACCACAGGGTATGAGAAGATTTGCAATACACATAATAGACCAAGAACTTGTAGTCAGAACAGATTTTTCAAAAATTCCTACAAATCAATAGACAAATAATTTATTAGAAAAAAATTATAAAAGACCTGAACAGACTTGTCAGAAGAATGTATCTCACTGGCCAGTAAACAACAAAAGTGCTGAACCTCAATTAGTCACCAGGGAATTGGAGAGAAATGAGATAGCACTAAACTGACCCACTGGAATGGCTAAATTAAAAAAGACTGACAGTACTAAATGTTGATAAGAATGAAGAAAAACTACAACTCTCCTATGCTGATTGAGTTCATAAACTCTTATAACCCTCTAGAAATTTCTTTGGCAACAACTCTATGTAGAACATACACATGCACTACAATTCAGCAATTTTATTTCTAGGTATATACACAATAGAAAGGCATGCATGTGCACACCAAGAATGTTCACAGGGTATTACTCATAATAACAAAAGAAACTGGAAATCACCAAAAGACATCCATAACAGTAGAACAGAAAATCAAATTGTGCTATATTTGTATCACATAGAAACATAAATAAATGAACTTTAGCTACATGCAACAACACAGCTGAATCTTACAACATTTCACTGAGTGAAAGAGATCAGACATATCATATGATACTATTTATAGAAAGTTCAAAAACAAGCAGAATTAACTTATGATATTAAAAGTCACAATAGTTGTTACGTTAATGCAGAAAACAGAGGTAGTGAATGAGAACAGGCACAAGGAAACATAGGGTGAAAGCAATGTTCTATTTCTTAACTTTGGTTATGTTCACTTCTGTGGTAACTTCATAGAATTGTACAGCTTTTCTGTATATGATATGCTTTAATAAAAATCTTTTTAGACTAGAGAAAAATAATGAGCATCAAAGATATTCTAAAAATAACATTCAATTACTATTTCTTGTCATCTGCTATGTGTTAGATGCTATGCATTCATATATTCTATAACCTAATATCCAAAACAACCTTTCAAAGTGGGAATTAGTCTCAATTTACTGATTAGAAAACTGATGCACAGGAAGTGTAACCAACTCACTCAAGGTCATAAAGCTAGTGAATGGTGGGGTACAAACTGGAATCCAAGTGAGATTTCAGAATTAAGCTCAATTTCAGATCTAATACCAAACTCTTTTACAAAGTATGTAAGTTGTATAAGGTTTCCATTCTCCTTTGTTACCAAGCCTCTTCCCTACATCCCAGCCCACTGTTTCTGCCTTCCCCCAAAACGACTACCCTTAACTTACCCTGTCACTTACTAACCGTACACCCTGGTAATTGTAAACTGTTTGCAGTTTCCTGAACAATCTAGGCTTTGTCAGTGCTTCATGTCTTTACACGAGCTGCTCCCTCAGTTTAGAATGCATTCCTCTCACTTCTTCCCCTACTTTCCAACACTGTGGCTTAATTTATTAGACCTTATATATCTAAGGTCAGATAAGTTACTACATTCTTCAAAAAGCTTTTGCTGATCTCACCTATCCTCCCTATCTACTTCTATAGAACCATGCACACATCTCTGTCATACCACTTATTATGTAAGTGTAATATTTATGTGTCTGTCTCTCTACCTGAGATTATAAACTCTGAGAGAAAGGGCCATTTACCACTTATATTCCACTTTGCACCCCTGCATCTAGCATAGCCCCCATAACATAGTAAGCTCTCCATATCAGTTGAGCAAATAAGCAATTTTAACACCAGAATTGAACCAAACAAAATGTCAAAAGCACTACTAGTTAACAGAATTTCTACTACAGTGAAATTATAGACTGCATTTCTAAGTTTTGTTGGCATAGGCTTTGCAAAGAATACTTAAAACAAATACTCACTATTTCATAAAATACACATGGCAGAGTATGTTTCCCATCTCTCATAAGAAAAGTTTTTGAACAGTATGGGCCAGGTCTAACAGCTGAGTCGAGAACAGCTAAGCAACATTGAAATAGAGGGGGAAAAAATTAGTGCTGGTAAAACGCAAATAAAATTTAACAAAGAGAAGTTGATATTTAACCATTCCCATACCAATCTCTCATAGTTTTATTTATACAATACTAAGAAAACATTTTAAAAGGGAAAGATATTCTGAAACCGTTTTATTCTAAGGAAAACAAAATTTCTGACTCTCTCCAACTCGGGAACTGACTATATAACAAAAATATAACTGACAATAATTGGCCATCTGAAATTTTCTCCTTTGTTGTTTGTGTGTTTTTATATTTCTAGTTTTTTGGCCACGCTGTGTAGCATGCGGGATCCTAGTTTCTTGACCAGGGATCAAACCTGTGCCCATACAGCGGAAGAACGGTGTCTTAACCACTGGACCACCAGGAAATCCCTGAAGTTTTGTGAATGTGTTTGATGCAGTGGTTACATCCTCAGACTAATCTACTACATACTACATAACACACATAACAGTGTGTGTGTTAGTTGCTCAGTCATGTCCAACTCTTTGAGACCCCACAGACTGTAGCCTGCCAGGCTCCTCTGTCCATAGAATTCTCCAGGCAAGAATACTGGAGTGGATTGCCATTTCCTTCTCCAGGGGATATTTCCGATCCAAGGATTGAACCCAGGTCTCCTGCACTGCAGGCAGATTCTTTACTGTCTGAGTCACCAGGGAAGTCCACATATTAAATACACACATATAATACATAAACATCATGATTTAATGAAGAAAAAACACTGAATTAGCATCAGAAGTCATGCAATTGAGTCTCAGCTCTTCAACTTACTAAACTGAAAAAACTTAAACCTCTTTCAAATTTGTTTCATTTATAAAATTCAAATGATAATTCAAGCTTAATCTTAAGAGTGAGTGAGTGAAGTCGCTCAGTCATGTCCGACTCTTTGCAACCCCATGGACTGTAGCCCACCAGGCTCCTCCATCCATGGGATTCTCCAGGCAAGAGTATTGGAGTGGGCTGCCATTTCCTAGTCACTATCAAGTGAGACCACTATTCATTCCTTTAATAGCCATCTATTGGGTACTGATAGTAAACACTTGTTGTTTTGAGGTCAATCTCCACTTCCCCTAATAATACCCAGATTTTCCTTTAGGAAATTTCCCTTATGCCATCCTTAGCTATATGATTTGGATTAGATGTGTCCCCACCTCCAGACCCAGGAGTGACCTGAGACTAATGTAAGCCAGTCTGTGTATCCCCTTCCCCAGCTACAGAGTTCAGAGTGACAGTGAGAGTCTTGCTGCCCAGTCAGAAACGTTGACATGCAAAGGGTCATTTGCTAGTTTCTGGAAAAGAGCAACCAGAAGAAACTATCAAAGAATGTGACGATGTGGTGTAAAGAAGAATGTATGGTATAGAGAACTTTGATAATCCTCTTAATATCATAAGGGAAGAGTCAGAAGCTGCTGGAAAGACCATAACTGGAGCCTCAGAATGAAGCTAACACTGTGACAGGACAGAAAGATGGTTAAATCTCAAAAACATAATGCCAGATGAAAATGTAAACTCTACAGTTTAAAACACACAAAAACAATAAATAAATATATATAAATTTATGAAATCAGATGTACAGAGCAAAATTATAAAAGCATGGAAAGGCAAGATACCATAGTGACTGTATCTAGAGAAGAATAAAAACAGATGGGGTGTTCAAACACATCTATAAGATAAGATATGTGGATATTTATTATAGTCTCTGTACTTTTCTGTATGCTTAAAATATTTCATAATTTAAATTGAATATTTTATTTAAACTATGGAAAGAAATGTTTTGAATCTCTACTTGTTGTTTATCTCTTTATTCTAAGTAAAATTAAATTCCAGAAATTCTATAAAACTCTCCTCCCTTTTGAATATTAATTCAGAAAACCGTAGGGATAAGTTAATTGTTGGGTGTTTACTCATATCAATCAAGGATTCTTCGCAAATGTTCTTTTAGGATATGTAATTTATAATTTAATTTACACAGAAATTGCTACTGGATTTAGGGTAATATAGTAGAAAGAATACTTTGAGAATAAGGAGACTTGGTCCCTAGATTTATTTTTGCTGCTAACTTAGTGATTTTTAGTCAAGTCTATTTTAATTATTTGCCTCATTTCCTCACCTACTTCAAGGGTTGAGCTAGATTACTTGTAAGACTCTGTCCAGTTTTAACATTACAAATTAGAATAATATTAGCATGAATAACCAAGTTCATCTTAAGTCACACAAATCAATGAAGACACCGGAACTGAAGAAAATCCTAAAAAACCATCATCTCCTTTTGTAAAGTTTTATTTTTCTTTAAGAACCCCTAGGTATTCCTAGTAATCATTCAAAATGATTGTCCAAATGATATAACTGAAGTATTTTTGAAGTAGTACACCTACCTAATATTTCAAAAAGAAGTACAGTTTTCTGTACATGTTCACGCCAGTACTTCATGCTTTCAATAACTGCAGATATAATTCTTAAAGAATTATCTTTTTCCCTAAGCTTTAACTGATATGATGAGGCTTCCTTCTGAAAAAAACACAGCAGTAGAAAAACCTGTCATTTTTTTCATCATATTCATTCACTTTCTATGTAAAGATTCTAGGTCCGTATAACAGGCAAAAGTGCAAAATATGTTAATATACTATGTAAAATATGTAAAAAAGAACTACTGAAAATTTTAGTACAGTTACTCCCCTAAATTAAAAGCATCATTAGTACTTTATAAAGGAGAAGAAACTAGAATACATTTGGAGATAATTAAGATTTTTTCTTTTTATCTCTTATTTTACATGAGCATTCATTTACTCATTCATTTGTTGATTCTTTAAATATTTTTAAAGTATCTTGTGCCAATTCTGTGACAAACACAGGTAAGTCAAATACAGTTTCTCTTCCTAACGTGCTCACACTGAGGGAATCCAGACACGTTTATTCATTTATTCCAAAAGCAGTTATTGGCACCTACCATGTGCCAGACATAGCTAATGAGGAAACAATACTGAAGATAGACAACCTATCTACCTTCACAGATTTTACAGTCTAATAGGGGATTCAGAAGATTAATAAAGATATAATAGAATGTCAAAAATTGATATATTCTGTGCATTTTAAAAAAACAGGATAAAAGGATAAAAAGAGACAGGGATTATTATTTTAAATAGGCTGTTGACAGAGGAATAAGGGAATAGTGAGTGTAAAGGCCTTGAGATAGGAATGTTTTGGCACTTTAAAAAATCAACTAAGAGCAGGATGGCCAAGATTGTGGAGTAGGAAGACCCTGAGCTCACATCCTCTCATGGGTACAACAAAATTACATTTATTTATAGAGCAGCCATTCACAACCTTTAAGAAAACATACTGGATAAAAACATCATCTACTCCAGTAGAACTGGCTATTTGTGCTAATCCAGTAATGTATGACATGGAAGTGATTTCAAATGCTCTTATCTCTGTAACTTTCTAAATACTTATCTCACATTTTTTAATTGAAATACAAAAATGCAAGTAATATTGACAAGTTTACCTTGAGGGTGTTTACTTCTTGAAAACCATCCAACATTTTTTTCTTAAATTGATTTTGTTGAAAATTGGGCTTAAATGCCTGCAATGTGCTGTTTTTGTCTAGACTTCTCATTGTGGAGCCAGGTATTTCTGATGACTTTGTCTGTCTGAGTGCTTCACTTTCTCTTTGGTTAGGTAAGTTAGTAGATTCAGATACTCTTAATTGTTTCTGCTGCTGAGCTCCCAAATTAATTGGACCTGAATTTATTCCATTATTTGTCATTAGATTTCTTCTTTTGCACTGAGGCTTAAAATCATTTTTATCCCAAGTTTTTAAACTGGTATTTTTGTTGCCATCTCTGTAGCTGTAATAGTATTTTTAAAAATTGGTATCAGTTTTGTTTCTATATACTTTTTCTTAACTAAGAGAAAATTATTAATTATTTAATTTGCATTTATATGGTAATTTGTACTACTTTGTAACTACTTTGCAACTACTGACCAGTTAGATATTCTAAACACATCATCACAGCAACCCTAAAATATATTAAGCCTCTCTTTTCAGGTGAGGAAACAGAATCTTAAGGAGGAAGTAACTTGCCAAAGTCACATAGCAAGTTACTGACAATCCAAAATCCAGAGAACCCAACTCAAAGTCAAGTGCCAAAGAATTTATTTTTAAACTATACAAGAATATATAAGTAGAAAGATTTTTTTTCAGTGCAGTAAGATTTTGAGTATGTTTGCTTCCTTTTTTGTACATTTATTTTTAAGTTTTCTACAAAATAAATTTTTCAAAAGTTAAACTATGGCTTGTCAGTGATTTTAAATCACAAAGAAAATAGATATAGGCAGGGTGGATAGCTGTCTGATTAGAAATTTTGTACTTTTACTTAATAGCTTAAAAGTCTTACTTATGAATTTATTTCAGCATTTTACTAGCTTCATTAATTTAAGTGAGTTGTACCTGCCAATCAGAACGTGATGCTAATGAGGCTAAAATTTAAAGTATAATTTCAGAGCAGGCTAGGTAAAAGTTCCACAGGGAAAAAACTAACCTAAGTCACAAATATCTATTTCTGAATATAATTTTCCTAAAAATACCACAAGTACTACAAGAGGGCAAACAATGCAACCCAACCTTGTTAAGGAAAATAATCCAAAACGATTTCAGTAGTTACCACCTAACCAAGAATACTAAAGTCCAATCTAAAAAACAATCCATGTCCTTTTTCTATCTATTCATTTTTTCACATTATTTAGACATTAAACTTGGATACCTCTGACAAGGGCCCTCACCATCTTAACAGATGCTTATGCATTTCGTGCTCCATCTTTCTTTCTTAATTCCATCCTATTTACCTTGAAGCTGACTATCTTACTAGGGTAAGATTGAGCATTCTATTTGGTTCTCAATTTCTAAATATATCCAACATTTAGATACAGTTATTCTTGACTCTTTACCTATTGTCAATTAGACATTAATGACAAAATCATAAATTCATGGTGATAAATATTTAAAGAAATTTCATTATAACATGAAGTATTCTTTGGAAATATAATCAATGCCAAAGTTGTCTATTTTTAAAGTTTTATATAGCATGTTCTCTTCTCTCATAAAACATAGCTAGTATCACTATAGTTAGTTATTAAGTATAGAAATTTCCTAAATGTCAATTCTGTTTATGAAAGGAAGAAAAGATAGAGGAGGAGAGAAGGGAGTAAAGGAGGAGATGGGACGGAGAAGAAGAAACAGAATAAGAAAAATCTTAAGTAGACTCACCTCCAATCACTCTTGCTGCTCCCAGCATTTGATTGAATAGGTTTAGATAGAGAATCTTGACTTCTCAGGGAATTAGAAACTGAATGTGGTATTTGCCTTTCAAGGAAATATATCTTATTAACTATTAATAATTTGTTCCCCAATTGAGAAATATAAAATATACACAGAAGACTAACATCAATCAGTAACAGACACATGCATTTATTGGTACACATTTTTTTCACATACCCCGTGTTCACTGTTTTTGTTAAAGGAGGCAACTCCGGATTCACAGCTTCCCAGGCCCAATCTCAAAAGATATAAGTAACACAGGTAAGGGTAAGTTAGGTAGTGTTTGGGGGAAATAATTCTTTCATATTAAATTAGTATGTGGGGGAGGCAACCGAAAGCCTGAAGGAGAAAAAAACTTGAATATGTGGACATGTTCTTTGAAAGTACTTTGTTGTGGAATTAGTCACAGTGTGTCTTACTAATTTTTTTAGATATCTCCCTTTCCCACTGTATTCCAAGCAAGGTATTTAATCTGTATATCTTCCATAGTCAATCCTAGTAAAGTATCTTACACTTTGTAACATAAATTTCAGTGTAATCAGTGTTTCTTAATCCCAACCCAACAGCAAGAAATACATCAAAACCCAGAAAATATACACACACAGCATGTGTGTGTGTGTGTATGTGAGTGCCTGTGTGTGTTTGAGAGAGAATATAGCAAATTTACCATCTATTCTTTTTCTTACTTACTATGTATATACACTGACATTTTCCATTTTACTCTATTCCATTCTATTTATTTTTTTTAAACACTGGTTATTTCCTAAACTACTAATGGATCAAGAAGAAAAATTGAAAAACATTGATCTAGTCCTCTCTCTTACCCATGATAAGATATTTTGTTGTATCTCTGACAGATAGTAATCCTGGTCAGAGCTTGAAAAGTTCAGTACTTCAGGATTATGTACATTTACCTATGCAGCAACTCAAATGGTTATTTTTCAAGATTATCTGTCATTCATGCTACTTATAAAATATTTTAAATAGAGGAGAATTTTTTTAAATAGCAGCAGATTACCAGATAAATGCCCACTTTCACATATCCACAAGAATTTTTTAACCTTTTATCTATAAAAATGAGAATAATATGAAATTCATACTTTCAATTCCTCAAATGTGGAAGAAAACAAAATAACTATAGATTTAAAATTAGATTAAGGTCTACTGTTGCACACTGGATGAAATTAATAAGTACTGGCATATATATATTAAAGGATTTTTAAATTCTAGTTGCAGAAAATCCTGTTAAAGCATTTTAAATGTGCTGCCGCAAAATGTAAATGTATATAACCAGCAGGTACCAAGTATATTTCAGAATATCTGACTGTCCATGCCTTCTTCCAAACAGAAGTAAAAAGTAAGTAAACATTAAGATCTCCCAGGACAAACCACCACAGCTAATTATTTCAGAGATGAGAGGCCTAACCATAAGGTTAAATTAAAGAATGAAACTAGAACACTCTAACACCATACACAAAAATAAACTCAAAATGGATTAAAGATCTAAATGTAAGACCAGAAACTATAAAACTACTAGAGGAAAACATAGGCAAAACACTCTCTGACATAAGTCACAGCAAGATCCTCTATGATCCACCTCCCAGAGTAACAGAAATAAAAGCAAAAGTAAACAAACGGGATCTGCTGCTGCTAAGTCGCTTCAGTCGTGTCCGACTCTGTGCGACCCCAGAGATGACAGCCCACCAGGCTCCCCCGTCCCTGGGATTCTCCAGGCAGGAACACTGGAGTGGGTTGCCATTTCCTTCTCCAAAGCATGAAAGTGAAAAGTGAAAGTGAAAGTGAAGTCGTGTCCGACTCTTAGCGACCCCATGGACTGCAGCCTACCAGGCTCCTCCGTCCATGGGATTTTCCAGGCAAGAGTACTGGAGTGGGGTGCCATTGCCTTCTCCAAAATGGGATCTAATTAAACTTAAAAGCTTTTGCACAATGAACTATAAGCAAGGTGAAAAGACAGCCTTCAGAATGGGAGAAAACAATAGCAAATGAAGCAACTAACAAAGAATTAATCTCAAAAATATACAAGCAGCTCCTGCAGCTCAATTACAGAAAAATAAACGACCCAATCAAAAAATGGGCCAAAGAACTAAACAGACATTTCTCCAAAGAAGACATACAGATGGCTAACAAACACATGAAAAAATGCTCAATATCAGTCATTATCAGAGAAATGCAAATCATAACCACAATGAGGTACCATCTCATGCTGGTCAGAATGGCTGCTATCCAAAAGTCTACAAACAATAAATGCTGGAGAGGGTGTGGAGAAAAGGGAACCCTCTTACACTGTTGGTAGGAAAGCAAACTAGTACAGCCACTAAGGAGAACAGTGTGGAGATTCCTTAAAAAACTGGAAACAGAACTGCCATATGACCCAGCAATCCCACTGCTGGTCATACACACCGAGGAAACCAGAAATGAAAGAGACACGTGTAGCTCAATGTTCACTGCAGCACTGTTTACAACAGCCAGGACATGGAAGCAACCTAGATGTCCGTTGGCAGATGAATGGATAAGAAAGCTGTGGCACATATACACAATGGAATATTACTTGGCTATCAAAAAGAATGCATTTGAATCAGTTCTAATAAGGTGGATGAAACTGGAGCCTATTATACAGAGTGAAGTCAGAAAGAAAAACACCAACACAGTATATTAACACATATATATGGAATCTAGAAAGATGGTAACAATGAACCTATATGCCAGACAGCTAAAGAGACACAGATGTAAATAACAGACTTTTGGACTATGTGGGAGGTGGGGGTGGGATGATTTGAGAGAATAGCATTGAAACATGTATACTACCATATGTGAAATAGATCACCAGTCCAGGTTTGATGCATGACACAGGGTGCTCAGGGCTGGTGCACTGGATGACCCTGAGGGATGGGATGGGGAGGGAGGTGCGAGGGGGGTTCAGGATGGGGAACACATGTACATGGCTGATTCATGTCAATGTATGGCAAAAACCACTACAATATTGTAAAGTAATTAGCCTCCAATTAAAATTAGTTAATTTAAAAAAAATGATTTCAGTGACCTTTTAAAAACATGAGTTGAAGTAAGGCTCACAGTCTCTAGAATTTGAATCAAGAGAAACAGAGGGCAGCCAACCATGGGCTCTGAGAACTAGAACTAAAAGGCTATGTTAACACCCAGAAAAGGCAACTTAGTTCACATACCAGTGGACGCTAAAAGGAAGCCAGTTGGATGAAACAGTGAAAAGTCAACAAATGAAACAAAGCAAAAATTACGTAAGAAGAGAAAAAAAGACTAGGGTCAAGCACAAGAAATTCCTTGGCTTCTACCTTCTTAAGTTCTATTTTCTTCCATTTTTCCTGTGTTCCCATTCATACCCTTATTCCTGAAGCAACTTGAGTTTCTCCATTCTTTACCACCAAATGTTTAAGTCATAATATCTGTATGTGTTTTGTAATAGGAAAAAAAAAACTCTTTCCAGTATAAGTTACTACTTCACTAGAACAAAGGCTCCAGATTTAAGATACCCCATTTAAATGCTAAGTCACCCTTGTAAACAAGGAAACTCTAACTGTTGTGCTGGAATGCTCAGAAAGAGCCAAGTAATCCCTATAACTGGATAGTGGAAAGAAGAAAAAAATACACTTTCTTTCTGTTTCCATTATAATACAGTAGAAATTGCCATTTTCTATAATCCTCTTATTTACTGAGAATTTTCACTTTATTTTCTTACCTGATGGTAGAGGAGGGAAATCATAATTGTCAGAAGCATTACTGATACCTGGATCATTTGTACATGGATTGGATGTTAACGGCTGTCTATTCCTCCTTTTCTGATTGAATAATGGCACAGGCAAACAGCCTAAATTCAAAGTACCAAAAAATTAGTACACAAGAGGCAAACAATCAGACCTAGTTATAGAATAATTATTAGTATATAATAATATACTATTTGAATTTGTCTATTTCTATATGTTACTTTTATATTCATTACAAATATATTTATATAGATTTGGATTTCTTTTTATACTCTTTTAAAGATCCAAAATAGCCTTATCTGTCTCTCTAAAAAATCCCTTCTTGTTCTATGTTACCATCACCTTAATTCCTCTTATTTGGCAGTAATTCGCATCTCCTTCCTCATCCCCCAACCCTTTCCAAACCCACTTTTTGCTTTGTTTACTTCTCTCCTGTGCTTGCTTATCACCATATCAACTGGAAGGAACCCTTTGAGTACAATCGAGGTAAAGGAGAACCAAAATTTGACCTATGCTTTCCAAAATCCTAATCACTCTCTGACTATAGTAGCAGACGCTTTAAGGCCATGGTTCTTTCACTTTAGTTTGACTAAGATTTATCTGTAATTATGCTTAGCATTCCAGTTCCTAGACCCCACTCTCATAAATTTTATTTCAGTAGATTTGCTTTGGAAGTCAAAACTCTGCAATTTCACCAAGAACTCCAGGGGTCTGTAATATATATTTTCTATGGATCATTCTTGAGAATGACTTAGAGTGATGGTAATATACACAATCTCCCTGGCACATAAATATTTCAAATAAGCACAAAACAAATCAATCACACAGGGTTTTAAAGAGCAAATCCAAGAAAAAATCCAGAGCAAATCCAGGAAAGAGAAAATCCAAGAGCAAATCCAGAAACACCTGATTTTACTTACACCTAAGCCAATAAGTGTTTTGTCTTAAGTTATTTCCTTCGACCTAAAAAGAGGCTAGACTATATGTTCATTATTTTTAAAAGTTCCTTCCAAAGTGTTCTATCTATATGTTATACAAACTATATATATATATATATATATATATATATATACACACACACAAAAAGTTGTATCTATATAGGCTATATATATATACACAATGTATATACGCTACATACAAACTACAGAAATTTTAAAAATAAAAGTCAGTCAATACCTGCTGTACTTCGAGTTGAATTTTCATTTAGGTTTCTCTTCATTTCTTTCAATATCAAAGTCTCTAATTTTTATTCTCCAGCACTCCAACCTTAAAACATGAAGTTGTCTGACTAAACCTTCAAAGAAAGAAGGTTTTAGTCAGATACCTCATATTGTATCAACAACAAAATTAAGTGCTCAGCCTAGTAATTACTGAAATTATGGTTTAAAGCTATGACTTCAAACCTGATAAACACTCTACAGAGGCTTTCCCTTTCCAGGTAAGAATTTAAAACATGACACATTTTTTCAAATTAGTTTTGAAGTTAAAACTAGGGTGGCTATAATCTTGTTTCCTAAACATATATGAATTTTCACAGAGTCTACGTAATTTACTTCAGAATCAAGGACCCAACGTGAGAACAATTCTGAATGAGATGTACATAGAGGAAAATGGACCACAATATTGGCAAACATGCTTACAAGGCCAGGGAGGAAACATACACAACTGAACTAGCCATGTGAGAATGTGTTGTCTCACTTTAAAACACCATGCAGATCATGTGCTTTAGTCATTAGTTTGAGATCTCTGGATTATACAATATCAAAGACTAAGGCTTCACTTAATATCCAGAATAATTGTAATGATAAGTTTCAACTCTGTTTCTGTAATTCCAAGTCAAACAAGATCTGTTTTTTACCTTTTACCACAGGATTTCTTTTGTAATTTTTTCCATGTCCAGCCTCATATATTTCAATCTCACTTTAATACACACCTGCCTATTTTGTGAAAAATTAAGATTTAAACCTAAGTAAGATCACTTCCACTCGCAAGGACCACCCCATGAGACAGAGAGACATGAACACTACTGAGAAATAATGCAAATCATACTGGGGTAAATAGCATCAATTATCATTTTTAGAAATAAAATTTGTGAAACATGAGGTTAGGGACTGCCTCGGCTTTGTTTCCACAGCTTAGCCTTGAACCTGGATATAGCAGGCCCTTTAGAGAATATTCCTGACGCCATTCTAGGAAACAAAATAGAAGTTAAGCGACCTTTTCCTAGCCCAGAAATACCAACGCAACACACCTGAAAACTAAAAGGGGCAGCAAGGACTATTACGGTTACTGAGACTTAGGCAAACAAAAGCGCCACATCCTCCCGTAGACTACCGGCCCCGGGGGCAGAAGACCCTGAGGGATTCTCTACCCCTGCTTACAACAGGACCCTAATTATATTCTGGCAGGTGGTGACATAGATGGGCAGAAAGTTTGCTCAATGCGCAAACACCCAAGTACACACCCGCCCCAAAAACCGCTGCCTCAGATCGAGGCCATCGGGCCTACTCGGGCGCCTCGTGGAGAAGAACACAAAGCTCCAGTCAGGGCTCATGTTCTCTTCCAACAATCTCTCCTGACTCGGGAGGGGGGCTGTTTGGTAACTAGGGCTTTCTCTGCTTGGCCTTACTGCCAACACGACGCGTAACTTTAACCTTCAGGTTCCTGGCCTCCGTCAACCGTCGCCCAGCCTCCAGTCAACAACCAGCAGCCTCCTTTCCGCCTCCAAAAAGCCTCGGAACTCGCTCTGTGCGCATGCGCACTTCGCCACGCCCCCTTCGGCGCAGGCGCAGAGGCTATCAGCTGGTTGCGCGGTAATGTGGCGTCCTCACGTCGGTGGACAAGGAGGGAAAAACACGAGCAAGGAAACATGAACGCGCCCCTCCTTGCGTTCTCACACTGTGGGGTACACGGCATAGGGAAGGCTCTGCCTCTTTAGATTTTCACCCATAGAGGGACAAGCCTTTTCTGGTTGCCTGTGGTGCTCAGCCAGTCTTCACCCCAGCTTCGTCTGGAAGTTGGGCCCAGGGCTGGTCACCCAACCCCGTTCCCACACCCCGAGGTCATTTTTTAAGTTCTAGACATCAGTTTGTGAGATGCTGGTGGCTCCCTGAAGTGTGCCTAGAATAGAATAACTCAAGGGCCATAGACCTCAAAGCCGGGTCAGAGGGGTCTTGCTTGGTCTGGCAGAGTTTCAGAGTAAGGTCAAGCAGATGGGACATTAGAATCGCCAGGGGGCTGTGAGAGCTGAGGCCTGGTTTGAAGACAGCCCGGCTCAGGAAGGCAGGGCCAGTGCTGCACAAGCTTGGGAAGGGAAACAGCACATGCCTTAGAGATCCAGGACCCCAGAGAACAAAGGGCAGGTGCAGTGACCCAGGCTCTGGCCCTCAGCTATTGGACTGCCCCTCTCTGGTCCTTTTATCTTGGACAAGTTACCCCCTCTAAACCTACATTTCCTGCCTCAGTAAAATAGTAATGATAGTACTTACTTAATTGCCCTGAAGATATTAAAAGAGAAAATAAATGCACAGTTCTGGCACACAGTAAATGATCAGTAAATGTTAGCCCTTTTTAATAACAGTGGCTGCCATTTATTGAGTACTTACTGGAGACCAGGAATAATAATTCTACTTCTGTCTGGGTTCAAAGACCATGTTTTGCTGTTACCCTGTCTTCTGACCATTTGGATACTAAGGGAGATGAAGGGAAGGAGTGCAGAGGCACCCAGAGATGAAGGGAAGGTTGTTAGTAAAGTCCTAAGAGTATGAGTGAAAGTCACTCAGTCCTGTCCGACTCTTTGAGACCCCGTGGACTGTATATACAGTCCATGGAATTCTCTAGGCCAGAATACTGGAGTGGGTAGCCGTTCCCTTCTCCAGGGGATCTTCCCAACCCAGGGATCGAAACAGGGTCTCCCACGTTGCAGGTGGATTCTTTACCGATTGAGCTATCAGGAAAGACTTCCAGACTGAGTGACTTTCACTTCACAAGAGTATGAGACCATGAGATATATTAGTAGTTTCTTTGAAGATTAGATCAAAGAAAATATTAGGAGATAGGATTAGAGGTAGATTGAGACCAGATGATAAATATTCAACCTTATTGTGAGATAGTGACAGCTAAAAAGAGTCTCAGTTTGTATACTATCAGTTCTCTGAATTTCTCAAAAAGAACTAGACTAATAAAAATTTGTAGTTTTTGTAGGGTTCAGATATTTAGAGTGCTTTGGGAAACAGGGAGTTAAAAATCTTTCGGAAGTTAACTTGGTATAAGAGTACGAAAAGCCTCTGTTGCTCTAGTTCTAAGGAAATGCTCTCCTTTTTTTTCTAATAAAGCTTTCCACAGAAGACAAACTCTGTACACAATAAACAAGGTAAGCATAGGACAGAATTACTACAATTCGTTAACTCTCAAAAAAAGTTATTCATTTTGACATGTAAAGGAAACTTTACGAATGTTAGATGTGCTTCAGAGTGTTGATCTGTTAAAATTCCATAAAACAAGCCTCAAAATGCAAGTCATTTGTGCCAGCCACAAGTACAAAGCTGAAGCGGCATTTCCAGAGAGACTGGGGCAAAGGACAGAACTAACCAGAAATTGGCAGAAGAGAAACAAAACATAATCGAGTGTTAATAATTTACCAGTTACTGCTCTTGAAACCAAAGTAACTAAATAATACGATCGTCATCTGTTTACATTTATGCTTGTTTTCTGCATCTCTGCACTGAAGTGTTCAGTGTACATGGATGTGGACAGAAAATCAAAAGCTACAGGGGTTTTTTATCTGAAATTAGAACAGTAATTTCAATGTGTGCATGTTAATTTTATTGTTATGCTTTCTCTGCCTCTGGATTATAATCTCTTAAAGGAAGAAAACAGGTATTGGTTTATTAACTATTTTGAATCATTCACATTTTCTATTTCCATCATGTGTTTTGTTTGTAAGCTTGTTTGTTTCCTGAGCACTGTTGTCACTGTTTATGTGAATTTGGAAAGAGCAAAATTAGAATTTTGGGGAAAGCCAAAAATAACAGGGAACACCCTATTGTTCTGTGAAAAACACTCGACTTGGATTCAGAAAACTTGGATCCAAGGCCTGGTTTTCTCCTAGAAACTCAGCAACTTAACCAAATTAGTCTTTTTTTTCTCTTACCACTGCACTGGGGATGTCAACTGCTAACCCTTCCTATCACCTAAAGTGGATATGTGAATAAACTGAGAAAACAGATGGCTAAAACCTTTTAAATTAAACTACTCTGTAGTTGTGAGGAATCACTCTTGTGGTACTCCTTCTGAACGATCTCCCATCACTAGTACATAATGTTTTCAGTACTTGAACATATTTGACTTTCTGGGTGATTGAGCATGAAATCAAATCGGATATGGCTCAGACTCATTTCTCCAAAAGAATGTAATCATCTTAGTACAGTATTCTGCATAGTTTCCCCTAATAAGACCCCTTCATGAGTAACACATTCCAGTGGAGAGTCTCTGCTGCCAGTAAATTAGGCTGTGTCGGTATAAACTCATATAATCTGGTTAGTATATAGAGCATGTCTCAAGACATTTTCAGGCATTACAATGTCTTGAAAATTACTAATAGTTGTTTGTCTTTTAGTATAGAGGCAAAAAGTGAGGAAGATCCCTAAGAAAGTTGACACAGAATTACTAATAACTTCATGAGAAAGAAATTAAAGTGTGTTTCCAAAAAGTCTTGTTTCAAAGTAACTTAAGACCCAGTCATCTTTAATTTGGTTCTTGTGTCTCTAACCATGAGAAAGCTTTCTGAAAGAATGGATAAAAAAAACCCAGTGTGATTTATAATCTCCAAAAAATTACATGAGTCAGCTTAATAATATGGTAGTTCAGTTCAGTTCAGTTCAGTTCATTTCAGTCGCTCAGTCGTGTCCGACTCTTTGCGACCCCATGAACCGCAGTACGCCAGGCCTCCCTGTCCATCACCAATTCCCAGAATCCACCCAAACCCATGTCCATCAAGTCGGTGATGCCATCCAACCATCTCATCCTCTGTCATTCCCTTCTCCTCTTGCTGTCAATCTTTCCCAGCATCAGGGTCTTTTCAAATGAGTCAGCTCTTCACATCAGATGGCCGAAGTACGGGAGTTTCAGCTTCAACATCAGTCCTTCCAATGAATACCCAGGACTGATCTCCTTTAGGATGGACTGGGTGGATCTCCTTACAGTCCAAGGGACTCTCAAGAGTCTTCTCCAACACCACAGTTCAAAAGCATCAATTCTTCGGCACTCAGCTTTCTTTATAGTCCAACTCTCACATCCATACGTGACCACTGGAAAAACCATAGCCTTGACTAGACGGACCTTTGTTGACAAAGTAATGTCTCTGCTTTTTAATATGCTGTCTAGGTTGGTCATAACTTTCCTTCTAAAGAGTAAGCGTCTTTTAATTTCATGGCTGCAATCACCATCTGCAGTGATTTTGGAGCCCAAAAAAATAAACTCTGACACTGTTTCCACTGTTTCCCCATCTACTTGCCATGAAGTGATGGGACTGGATGCCATGATCTTCGTTTTCTGAATGTTGAGCTTTAAGCCAACTTTTTCACTCTCCTCTTTCACTTTCATCAAGAGGCTCTTTAGTTCCTCTTCACTTTCTGCCATAAGGGTGGTGTCATCTGCATATCTGAGGTTATTGATAATTTCTCCCGGCAATCTTGATTCCAGCTTGTGCTTCTTCCAGCCCAGCGTTTCTCATGATGTACTCTGCATATAAGTTAAATAAGCAGGGTGACAATATACAGTCTTGACGTACTCCTTTTCCTATTTGGAACCAGTCTGTTGTTTCATGTCCAGTTCTAACTGTTGCTTCCTAACCTGCATACAGGTTTCTCAAGAGGCAGATTAGGTGGTCTGGTATTCCCATCTCTTTCAGAATTTTCCACAGTTTATTGTGATCCACACAGTCAAAGGCTTTGGCATAGTCAATAAAATATGGTAGTAGGTTCAGTATTTTAATTCACTATTTAGAATTCTAGGTCCTTTGTCACAAGAAGTCCACATAGTTTATACTGCACACTGTGTATGGAGGTGCAGAGCCGGTGGTAACTTTGCCTAAAGTTATATGGTGGTAACAAGTTCCAGTCTGAGCACAGGCTGACCAAGGCTTGCATCTGTCCGCTCACTCCAGTGTTGCCAGTGAGCACTTGCCAAGTAGGCACTGTGATTGCACACTCCTCACTCCCTGTCATTATCACTCTTCCTACTTTTGTGGTGGCTTATTTGATGCCTTACTAGTTCTACACACTGATAGCTGATGTGTTGAAGTGTCTTAAATGTTGTAAGGGAAACCATGACCCTGCTCAGTTTGACCACTCATCCAGCGGATGGGCCTGTGGCACCTGAGTGGGTTGCCGTACTTTCCAAAGCACAGATGATGCCCCAAAAATGAGGCAGGTGACATTTACAGTCATGGGTTCTGAAGAGGCTCACTTACTGAAAAGTCCTGAGGTTCTAAATCAAAGTGAGTATCTTTAATCAACACTCACAAACTATGTACTATGCTGGTTGGAGGCCAAAGGTCAGTGTTATAATACTACACTGTAATTGGAGGGAGGGGAGCGCCAGCCAGTCCATCGTGCTGTTGTAAGAAGCCGTTCACGTGCATAAAGTTATTAGATACACAAAGACAGGCTTTGGTAGTGCAACTGAAGAAATTGTGTACCCAAGCATCTTCACAGCTTCTACCGGATGCATTTTCTTTTTAGGAATGAAGGAATATTCTCCCATTTTTGATCCATTCTTTTATGTCAGTTCTACAAAATTGCATGTAACTTTATATTTTTAAAAGATTCTTAAGTATTTAATATTCTGCTAATTTGATTTTGAATTATAAATGCCAGTTCAATTGAGGGTTTTGTGTTTTACTAGGTTAAAAAGGAAAAAGTGTACATTTTTAAGGATTTTTTGTGAATAAATTTAATGTACTGAAAATAAAAAAAAGAAAGGATAGTGGTTCCAGAGGAGTTCTCTGAGGATCTGCCGTTGGCTGTTTATAGAGCTGAAATTCAGATGCCCTCAGAAGATAAATAGGGCCTGAACTCATTTCAGAGAAGAAATGGTTTTAAGCAGAAATATAAATATTGAATAATAAGATGCATACTATAGGCCAGTCTTTTATTTTATATTTTTGAGGATAAGAAAAGTGTAATCTATTTTTACTACCACAAATAATCATGAAAACACTGTTAGAAAACATTCTGGCTAAAGAGAAAGCAGAAGTTTCGCTTAAGTGTGAGATGCTAACTTATTATTGCATTTAGGTCTACCGACCATTTGAGGGAGTTAGAAGTTAAAGTAAACAGCTGCATCTCTAGTTGATCTCTGCATATTTTAACCCAAATATGGTAAAGGGCAGGGCTAAAGAAGGGAGTATCCCTATAATAAACACAGCTCAGAACTTGTAACAGAAAATTAAAATATACTCCACTCAAGAGAAGTCTGTACTTTGCACTTAGGTTAAAGTCTCATTTAGATTTAAGTTTCTAAACTTTGCCTAAGAAATTAAGTTTTCTTTGATCTCCTCTCTTCTGAATTGCCGAAATCAGATAAACCTACTTCACAAAAATGACTTCTTGTCACGTTGCTGAAGACCCTATAAAAAAGGTGGCTATCTTTGGAGGAACTCATGGGAATGAACTAACAGGAGTATTTCTAGTTAAGCACTGGCTGGAGAACAGCACTGAGATTCAAAGAACAGGGCTGGAGGTAAAACCATTTATTACCAACCCAAGAGCAGTGAAGAAGTGCACCAGATATATTGACTGTGACCTGAATCGAGTTTTTGACTCTGAAAATCTTGGGTAAGACTATATTTTGTGTTGTATGTGTGCACATGTGTGTTTGTGTGTGTGTGTGTGAGAAGTAGTATGTGTGAAAGCACATGTGTATACATATAATATTCATGTTCATACACAGAATCGCTATTGTGAATAAGATCACTTTCACTTTTAGTCATACTATGTGATGAATTAATTACCTAAACTGGACATTCATGTACTCTTTTATAAATTTTTTTAAACATCAAACACTTCTTAACTGATTTTTTTAAATATATTCTATCTAGACTGGGACAACAAATAACAGAGGTTTTTATTTTTAAATTATGTCTTTAAAGAAACAGATTTAATAAGTCTTTTGCATTAAATTAATATTTGACCACTACACTTAGGTACATATTTTTTAGCTTTCTAGGTGATTCACTACTACACTTTTTGCAACTATATTTTGGTAGCGCATGAAGTTCTAGTTAAGAAAAGTGTAATGTTTCAGTTAATGTTTGTTTAATGAAAGAGTGAATAAATGACCATCATCAGAAAACATTAGACTGCTCTGTGATCTGAGGAGTACATGTACTACCTTCAGTAGTGGGTCCTTGAGACCTGAATTTTCTGAATTTAAATTATAGCTGATGATACATTACATATAGTGTATACAATCATAATGCTCTATGTCCTTATTATTTTTGCCTTTGTTTACATCATTGTAGCTACTCCTGTAGATATTTAGGCCTCTAAGCTTTTTACCACTTCTTTCATTTACATAAAAATATTATTAAACACCTACTCTTCATGGGGCACTGTGCCAGATACTATGGGAATACAAAGTTATGTACAAAATGATTTCTGCTCTCAATGAGCTAACAGACGACAAGCTAAGATATAAGTAATGCCCAGCAACAACTAATATAACACTTTTATATACTCATTTTCTATTAAATCCTGTTTTGAGTTTAAAGAGTTACTTTAATCTCATCATAGATCAAAAGATGGCTACTATATTTATACAAATTTGCCTCACTTTATGGAATACAATCTCTGGGGCAATTATACATTAGTCATAGCTTACATCAGAGAAGGCAATGGCACCCCACTCCAGTACTCTTGCCTGGAAAATCCCATGAACAGAGGAGCCTGGTAGGCCGTCCATGGGGTCGCTAAGAGTTGGACATGACTGAGTGACTCCACTTTCACTCTTCACTTTTATGCATTGGAGAAGGAAATGGCAACCCATTCCAGTGTTCTTGCCTGGAGAATCCCAGGGACGGGGAGCCTGGTGGGCTGCCGTCTATGGGGTCGCACAGAGTCGGACATGACTGAAGCGACTTAGCAGCAGCAGCAGCATAGCTTACATATCAAACCATATTTTTACTAACATAAATTTTAAATTCAAACATGCTTTATATTCACGACTGAGGTTATGTCAACACGATTAAGGTTTATCTATTCACCTAAAATACCTATTAACTAACTCTTACATTATCACTAAAGATTTGTTGAAGAATAACTTTTAGTTGGCATGTTAACTTGCCAAATAACTCTGAAATGAACTAGATTGAGTTTTCTTATTATGACCACTCAGTGGCTTGCATTTCAATGAGAGTAGTCTTTTAAATTAAACTCACTTTCTACTTCTTATATTTAACACTTATCAGAGGCTGGACAGTGTTTTTTCAGGGTGTTCATGGAAACTTATGAGCTAGATTAGTCAATTACCTTCTCCCATCCTCCTTCTCCTAAACTGTGCTGCTTTCCCTGTATTCCTCATCTCAGTGATGTCACCATTACCCACTAAATCACTTATGGAAATCATCTTAGAACCTTCCACATTCTTTATTCCCTACATCTAGTGGGTTACTAAATCTTTCAATTATTCAAATACTGACTAGATGTTTATTACCTTTCAGGACATCATGTCTTGACTCTGAGCACCTGAGTAGCTGGTGGTGTCATTTACTCACATGGGGGAGAGGGAGAAGCAAATCAGTTGTGGCAAGGAGGGAGGAACTTATGCAGTTGTGGCGTTAATTAGCTTTTAAAGTGCATTTGTAGCCTTTGGGCTTCCCAGGTGGCACTCGTGGTAAAGAAAGTGTTAGTCACTCAGTCACGTCTGACTCTTTGTGACCCCATGGACTGCAGCCCACCAGGCTCCTCTGTCCATGGAATTCTCCAGGCAAGAATACTGGAGAGGATAGCCATTTCCTCCTCCAGGGGATCTTCCCGATCCAGGGATTGAACCCAGGTCTCCTGCGTTGCAGGCAGACTCTTCTGACTGAGCCACCAGGGGATCAGTGGTAAAGAACTCACCTGCGAATACAGGAGACATAAGAGATGCAGGTTTGATCCCTGGGTCGGGAAGATCCCCTGGAGGAGGGCATGGCAACCCACTCCAGTATTCTTGCTTGAAGAATCCTATGGACAGAGGAGCCTGGAGGGCTACAGTCCATAGGGTCACAAAGAACATGTCTGAAGCAACTTAGCCTGCACACACATACACATGTAGCCTTTAGGAACTATCTGGTTGCTTATAATAGAAATCTGAAAACAATGAATTAAACAAATAAGAGTTTCTTTCCACAAATAACAAGTCCAGAGGTAGGCAGTCCAGGCAGGACTGGATAACTCAGTGATGTTATAAAGGCCACAGGCTTCTGTCTTCCCACTGTGCTGTGCTTAGTCGCCCAGTGTCCGACTCTGCGATCCCACAGACTGTAGCCCTCCAGGCTCCTCTGTCCATGGGGCTTCTCCAGGCAAGAATACTGGAGTGGGTTGCCATGCCCTCCTCCAGAGAATCTTCCCAATCCAGAGATCGAACCCAGGTCTCCCACATTGCAGGCAGATTCTTTACCATCTGAGCTATCAGGGAAGCCCAAGAATACTGGCGTGGGTAGCCTATCCTTTCTCCAGGGGACCCGACCTAGGAATCGAAATGGGGTCTCCTTCATTGCAGGTGGATTCTTTACCAGCTGAGCTACCAGGGAAGCCCCAGTCTTCCCACTGCACTAGCCTTAGTATGCAGCTTTTCTTCATAGTTGAAAAACTGCTGCTCCAATTTCTTGATTGCATTCCAGGCAAGAATTACTCAGGTGCAAACTGTAGGTCTTTTGAAGATGCTAACAAAAATAGTCAGAGAATAGAAATAAATGGAATTATAGGGAAATGTTGAATGCTTTCATGAGAAAAATAAATTTAAATTATCATGTACATTAAGAAAAAATGTATCCTAACTATTGAGGTTGGAGGTGGGGGGCAGCAGGTAGAGACTCATTTGAGAATTCAATAAAAAATATCAACCCTCATCCTAGAAAAATGCATATATGCATACTCCTGCAATGTTTTGCATTTTCACAGTGTACCCAGACTCTTCTCTGTAAACCTTGGCCCTGGACCACTAGTGGGTCCTAGAATCACTTAAGAATCCCTAATAAGATGATGTGAGCTCCTAAGTTTGACTATTCTTGTGCACTAGAATTAGCTAGGGTGTAAAAAAATAATAGGTGCATTTGATGGTCTAGCTTCATTATAGCCCAGTGCACTTAACTACTAAGGGACTCTTGATTAAATTAATGGATGAATTTCATTCAGAGTTGAAGTCAAATGATAAAGTGTTTGAAATGTCCTTCCTGTGACCAGCCACATAAATGAACTATTATTTGCAAGTGTGACAATGCAACATTACTTGGAATCAAACAGAGGGGGGAAATGTAATTTTTCATTTGTAAAATTTTCACATAAAGTTCCCCTTCCCTCAGAGGTTTTTCATATTAAAGCTTTGGTGCCAGGTTTCTAATATACTGTGTTCTCATTGTATATGTATGTTATCTTAGCTCCAGGTGTTGTTAATCTTTTTCTTTCTGCTAATAACAGCAAAAAAAAGTCAGAGGATTTGCCATATGAAGTGAGAAGGGCTCAAGAAATCAATCATTTATTTGGTCCAAAAGATAGTGAAGATTCCTATGACATTATTTTTGACCTTCACAACACTACTTCTAACATGGGGTGCACTCTTATTCTTGAAGATTCCAGGAATGACTTTTTAATTCAGATGTTTCATTATATTAAGGTAATGTCAATGTTATTAATTTACAAGTTAGCCTAGGACCTGTAATTTTAAGTTGATTATAGATGTTGAAACAACCAGAAAAGGGTGAGGAGGGAGGGTCCAAGAGAAATGAGAGACTGAGGGGAGCACCAGAAGAGAAGCAGCAGTGACAGGCAGAAGAAAAGGAGAAGGGATGAGCAAAATAATAAATATAATGAAAAAATAATAGAGCATATGAGTCACTGTGTCTATAAAATTTTAGATCTTTTATTAAGACTATGACAGTAATCATGGGTTTTTCAGTAAAATTAATACCAAAATTTTGAAGTGGTTGAAGTGGCTCAATTACAGTTTTAAGAAGCTTAAAAGATAGTCATTTAATGTTGACTAAAGACCAATGATAAAAAGACTGTCTTTAGCCCTGTCTTTGTCTCCGTTTGGTTCATATACCCCAACATACATCTGATCTTTCGGTACTTCATATAGCTAATCATCTTAAGGCTCAGAAATCTACAAGATGAAAAAATCAGCAGTCCAGTGCCTATAATAAGAAAAACTGCTAGAAAATAACTGTCAAGCAAAACACAAATAATGAACTGTATGGTTATTTCTATGTAATGGATAGCCTTCCTTCCAGAGAGCTAGCATGAGCTAGTATGATTTAATGAAAAGTATGTGACCCATATAGCCAGTACCTGGGTTCAAATCCTGATTTTCTCACTTGCTAACCTTGAACAAGGTAATCAACTTCCTTGCTTTCCTTGTTTTATAAAATTGGCATAATAACAACAGCTACCTGGTATGACCATAATAAGCCTTACATAAGAAAAAAAAATTCTTAATGCATTTAGCTGAGTGCTTTGAGCGATAGTAAGGATTAACTATTATTTTTGTTTCCTTGAATTAGTGACATTGACTAGATAGTAGTTCTGGTAGGAGATCATGATGCAGTATCTTTGCTGCTCATTGAAGGGAGAGCTGAATACTTTGTATGCTGCATTGTCATCAAAACCAAGAGGCTGAATTATTCAGATAAGTGGGGGAGTTACTTGCCATCTCTAGAGACCTGGCCCACAAGGGTAGAAATAGAATTCTTTAAGAGACCCATAGTAAGCTAAATACTCAGTGTAACGAGTGATGAAAACAAAAATAACAAAAGCCATTCAGAAGAATTTATTCATATACTTTGTTCGTGGTTCTGGAGAATTGTTTAATATACATTTTATCCAGAAAGTTACATATAATCTAATTTTATATGTAGTTGGAGTTTAGAATGTGTTTCATAAAGTTGTCTTACTAATCTTAGTTGATGAAGTTAAACATACTGAAGGCATTATTGACTGACAGCAAAGAGAACAAGGCATATGGTCTTTACATAATAAGAACATGTTTTAAATTCTTTTCAGACGTCTTTGGCTCCATTACCCTGCTATGTTTACCTTATTGAGCATCCTTCTCTCAAATATGCAACTACTCGTTCTATAGCCAAGTATCCTGTTGGTAAGTCACATTTCCCACTGTCACAGCTAAACAAAATATGTCTGAGATAAAACTCTAAGAAAACTAATTTAAAAACTATTTGCAGCTACTTTGCTTATCATTATGGCTTGTAATTGTCAAGTAATAAGCAAACTATCCCCAGGCTGTCTCTAGCTATATCAGATTTCCTCACTTTCATTGACCAACTTTCTACATTCCAGAAAGAAGCACTGAGCGAGAGGAATTTGAGTCTTTTATAATGGGTAGTAAGCAACCTGCTTTTTGCTCAAGCAAGACACCAGCCCTATCTTCCAAGGGTATCCGCTGTACAAAATTCTTAAAACAATAATCTGGAGCCAAGGCAGTCAGTATCTTGCTGGCAAGACATGCAGAAATACAGAAGACCCATGGAAAATTCTCTCCCAGCATCCCTGTTAGCATCTGCTTCGCAGTAGAGTCTCTGATAACCTGTGTTTATTATCCATTCACTTGTGTGCCCTGTCAGTTACTGAGCTGTGGATTTGTCTTTGCCTTTTGGTAACTTCCAGCACACAGGCTTCACTCTCATACACTCTCTCTGACAGTCTCTTTTTTCTACATCCCATTCTCATTCCTGAGTGACGTACTAGCATCATTGTTTGCAGACCGCACTGTAATCCTTAAAATTGCTGTTGTCTTACAGTCCATGGGGTCACAAAGAGTTGGACACGACTTAGAGACTGAACAACAGCAACACAACTTAGAAGTAGATTTAAAGTTATCTTGGTTATTTGGTTTTTGATAATTTTGGTGCATAATCAAGGGGTCCGTTGAGGCAAGCTAAATGACCAAGTGTAGGTAATTATTTGAAACAAACAAAGTGCTTAAAAATAAAGGATAGAGATCTATGACACCAAATAAAGCATAAGATTTATAAGCCTTGGTTTATTACATTTATGGGAAATGTTGCTCTTAGCTAGAATGAATATCTATTGATATATCTGTCTCTTAAAAATAGATCCAGGGACTTCCCTGGTGGTTCAGTGGTTGAGACTCTGCCCCTCTGCCGCAGGGTGCCTGGGTTTGATCCCTGGTTGGGAAATTAAGATCCTGCATGTAGTGTGGCAAAAAAAATAAATAAAAAATCCCACTCCTCTGAAAATAGAGCCAAATCTTGCAAGCGTTTCAGTGTGGGGGAATATTAAGATCATTATAAATAATTAGAAATATTATACCTACTTTACTATATTATTTGGAATATTTTTATATCATCCAGTCATGGGCAGAGGGGACACTTAAGATCAGAGAGACACTGTCTCCACCTCAGTATTTTGTAATACTTCTATGACTTTAGATGGGCATCCCTGGTGGCTCAGCAGTAAAGAATCCACCTGCCAAGGAGTCACAAGTTCAATCCCTGGGTGAGGAAGATCCTCTGGAGAAGGAAATAGCAATCCACTCCAGTATTCTTGCCTGAGAAATCCCCTGGCAGGCCATAGTTTTCTGGGGTCTCAAAAGAGTCGGACATGACTTAGCGACTAAACAACAATGACGTGACTTTAGGTGGCACAAGATGTGCACTGTAATTTCAAGCATCATATGCCAACATGGCAGTATCTGGTGGGAGAAAGGAGACTCCCAGGAACTCCCCTGTGGACCTTCCGTTGTGGCCAGTTATTCAGAACTGAGTCATATATGCATTCTTCAGTTAATTACTAGGGCTGATGGAGTACTGTGATTGAGCAAAACTGTTCTGTGTTTACCCCTGAGCTGGAATCCCAGCCAAAATCAGGACTCTGTCAGCAAGGAGTAGATGGAATGAATTTTGGGTAGGAAAGCAATAACACCTTGTACAGAACGCAGACAGACATATCCACAAACACATTTTCACACATTTACAAATCATCTATGCATCTATGCATACCTTAGCCACACTTATACCATATTCTTAAATACATGCCCAAACATATAGCCAGAAAAGCTAAACACAGAAGTGAAAAATGAAGATAAAAGAGAATACAGTAAGATTTTGTGAATGGGGAAATAACAGAAGTGGGTGAAAACAGGATAGGTGGAAAAGAATGTATATGAATAGATGGAAAGGATTGGATGATGTTATATTGGTAAATAGTTTTATAAATGAATCAGGTGATGATTGTAATGATAACAGAGTGGGAGACTTGGACAGGAGGGAAAGGACTAGATAAGTGGTTTAGAGAAAAATATTTTATAGGTTTATGGAAGAATGCTTGACAGCCACAGGAAGTAGACCTGATGGTATGGGAATTAATTTTATTGTGATGAGAAGAAATGAATACAGGTTTTTTCCACAGAAAATTAAAACCATTGACTATCATGGCAGGTTGGGTTGTTATGTTAAAGGCAAGAATATTGCTCCAGGGTCACACAGATTGTCGTTTGACTTAAATCCATGGCTTGTTTAGTTTAGCTTTCTATTACTAAATAGATGTGTTTTCTCCTACAAGCTGTGTCTATGACAGTTTCTCTTTGTGGTCACTTACTATTTTGTCAATATAAAGTTGTCTGCTCCTTTTACTGTATTATAATTTTTAAATATTTTGCCAACATTGAAGGAAATTTAGAGAAAAAAGACCCACAAGACCTTACTACTATAGCACAACTCTTTGATTTTCTTATGTTCTCTCCCAGTCTTTATTTACTATGCATATACCTTGTAAATGCTCTGCTTTATTTATTGCCTAATATTATGTCTCACATATTTTCCATTATGCTACATGGTCTGCCTTTTTAATCAGTTTTAATGATGCGATTCTAGATCTTGATGTATGAAAATGCTCCATCTTGTATTCTAACACATGAAATGTGACTATCTCCCCTTCTGTACCTAGGTATAGAAGTCGGTCCCCAGCCTCAGGGGGTTCTGAGAGCTGATATTCTAGATCAAATGAGAAAAATGATTCAGCATGCTCTTGATTTTATACATAATTTCAATGAAGGTAAGTAGGAGGCCGAAATTGTTTCTTTCACTGTTAGCTTGTGTGTGTGCAAATAAATCAGGACAGGAAGACGAGATGGAGCGCACATGATGACTAAACCACTCAACACTGAAATAACAATGGACCCCAGGTCAAGTTTGCCACGTTTGTGATATTAATTGTTTTTTTTTTTTAAATGTAATCATCTCAGCCATTCTTCAATGACCAGTGTAGACACATTCAAGAAGAACAGCTACCAAATAAAGTCTCACAAATGAAATCCTCATTTTCCTATTAATGTCCATTTTAAAAAGCAAAGAAATACCAAGAAATATAGATGTCCAATAAACAGATGAAAAGATGTCCAATATCACTAGTAGTTAGAAGTGCAAATTAAAATACAAAACCATTTTATCCCATTAGATTGGGGAAATAATCTCTTTTCTGCCTTGCATAAACACTTGGGGAGACCTGTGAATAAATTCTGAATACATACTTCAGGAGAAACATCTTATAGTAGAGGTTAGCTAAGGAAATGGGGAGAAGGCAATGGCACCCCACTCCGGTACTCTTGCCTGGAAAATCCCATGGACAGAGGAACCTGGTGGGCTGTAGTCTGTGGGGTCACTAACAGTCAGACACCACTGAGCGACTTCACTTTCACTTTTCACTTTCATGCATTGGAGAAGGAAATGGCAACCCACTCCAGTGTTCTTGCCTGGAGAATCCTAGGGATGGGGGAGCCTGGTGGGCTTCCATCTATGGGGTCACACAGAGTCAGACACGACTGAAGTGACTTAGCAGCAGCAGCAGCTAAGGAGATGATTGAGAATGTTGAAGAGTTTGAAAACCATAAGAAAAATAATCCCAAGGATGCACATAGAAGTTCAGTTTACGGAATACCTTCACATGTATCCTCGTGTATGTGACAATATTTGAGTGCTGGTTGATAAAATTAAAGGCACTCAGACTGGCAGAAAAGGAGTCTTAAAGCCAATTTTATTTTAGAGTTTCAGAAGTGTTATACTGGAAAGGAATTAGACAAGTTTTCTGTGACTCAGAGGGCAGAATAGAATCTGTGGGATAATGTTATCTAAGGACAGAAACTTTTGATTAACAAAGCTGACCAACAATGGAACAGACCACACTTTGTGAGGCTGTTCAAGCAGGAGCAAGATGACCACTTAGCCAGAAAGATACAGAGAATATTCAAGCATCAATGGAAGTTAAGCATTTGAGAGTCACTCCAGCTCTGAGATTCTAAGGAGCAAAAACATGTTCCTTCGTGTTCTACCACTTTCTTCTTTTCTCCCAGTGGACCTTCTGGTTTAAAGAAATGACATCTGATATTTCTGTCTTCATCTTGGAAGATTTGGTAAATTATAAAAATGGCCACAAATTCTTCTCTTCCCTGCTTCCATGTCCTAGCTAGAGATAAAGTCTGTTTTCCTACCACCTGGATCTGGCTTGGCCATGTGGCATGTTTTATACCACAGAAGAGATTAGAAAAGAACTTGCACGTCCGGGCTTGCTGTCTCGCTGCTCTTAGGAGCCTTGCACTGTCATTTGTGAATCAGCTCACCTAGCCTGCTGGATGATACAAGACCATGAGGCTGAAGACTGAGACCTCCCAGTCAGTAGTTCTGCCGCTCCAGCTGAGGACCCATCAAATGCCCAGATATGACAGCAAAGCCATCTTAGATCATCCACCTCCTGCTGATCTGCCAGCTCACCGCAAATGCATGAGCAAGCCAATTAGAAATCAGCCGTTCCAGCCTAGACCAGAGGGACTGCCCAACCAAGCCACAGAATCATGAGCTAAACCAGAGGGTTGTTTTATGCCACAGAGTTCTGGCATAACATATTATGCAGCAGAAGCAAACTGGTACAGAAGTGATGGCAGGATATCTGAATTCCACCCTGGCTGCACTTTCTGCACTAAGGGGAAAGGAAGATTTTCCTGTGGATTGCAACCATAGCATAGTGTGGGCTCTATGCTGGATGAAAGTTCATCCTGTTTATTCAGAGGTAGCCCGGTATAAACGAAAACTACCCCTTTTCCAAGTTTCTGGGCACTGGGTTGTTTAACGTTGCTGCAGCATTGTAAGTTTCACTCCACTATGGGCAGACTGGCTATATC